>NC_133808.1:27921085-28624128 GCF_043250625.1 Sebastes fasciatus | reverse complement strand
GGAAGAGACCAGACAATAAGTCAGAAGAGACCATGGCAGACCTGAAAAGAGTAAGAGACTAGAAGAGACCAGACAAGAGACCACAAGAGAACTGAAGAGACCAGAGGAGAGTAGAAGAGGCTATATGAGAATAGATTGAAGAAACCAGGCAATAGACCATAACCCGGGCGTCCGGGGGCAGTTGTGGACTGTTGCAGACAAGAACATGTTAAACATGTAGCAACTTAAACGGCGTGGCGTTTATTTTGTATGCATGTAACAAGCAGAAATTGTGTTGCTGGACATTCGTAGGAAAACAACTTTCCGTAAGATATCATAAGAACCGCTGCATGAGGATATGTTGAATTAATTAATACCTTTAGAGACGTGTAAATGACATTAAATGAGTTTTACAGTTACCTGTGAAAATTTAAAATGGCACAGATGGTACCCAAATGTGCCCAAAATGGCAAATTTTAAAGATTCCGCATATCATGCCTTTACTAAAAACCTCTCCAACGTTGCTCTGCTTCACTTTATTAGCGTTACAGCCTGTGCACAGGTACTGTCCAGATGTTGTAATATGGTTTGGGGCTGCAACTGCATCATCCCAAAGGGATATTCATACTAAAAGTGTAGCAATAAAAAGTGTATTATTCAAATAGATCTTGTAGTTGCAGAGATTCGTTTTGGGGATGTCATTTTCGAGCAAGGGGCCTGAGCCAGAGGCCTAAGGTTTGGTAGAGCAGAAGAGACCAAAAGATACCAGATAATGAACCAGAAGAGACCATGGCAGACCTGGAGAGACTGGAATAGAGTAGAAGAAACCATGCTAGAGACCTGAATAGATCGAAGAAACATACAAGAGACCAGAAGCAGCTGCTGTCTGACTGTGGAGTGGTTTGGTTGTGTTCCCCTGATGATAACTGCATCCAAAAAAACAGTGTGTTAATGTGTTGTTAGTGTGTCCATGTCGTCCAACGGAGCCGCTCTTGTGGTTGTAAACAAACCCTCATGACAACAGCGGACCGTCTGATTGGTCAGCTGGCTAATTGACTGTTAATTGGTTCTTCATAATCAGCACCAAAGCTGAAGAGACAATTAAAGACGACTACGTGGGCGGCTGGAGGAGTCTGTGTGTGTGTGTGCGTTGTGTTTCAGTAATATATTCAGAGTCTTTGTTCGTTAAAAGGCTTTTGAGGCAACAAGTAGAACAACATGGGCAGAGCTGAGTGATGTATTTACATCCGACAGAAGCTACAAAACACGCTCTGTTATTTATTCATATTCATTTTAGTTTCAGGATATAAAATGAATCTGCTTTTTATGTTAAATGTGTCTGTTCTTTCCACTTTAACTAGTTGAAAATTGTCTTAAAATTGCATCTATTTTTGTGACGTCACAAAATCCTGCAGCTACGTCCGGGTGTTAAACTGAGATTTAAGGTTTAGAAACTTTCCTCCCTCAGCAGATAAATGTGAAAACAAACTCTGTGCATGCATACAATCGTTCGGCACAGTGAAGCTCAAACATCCAACTGAAGGAACAATAAGCCAAACTGTAGAGTGTACTGTAACGTTTGACTGTAGGGGGACTTTATTAAGCTGAATGTTCTTATAACTTTAATGGAAAAACATTCAAAATAGTTTCATTTTATAGCACAACAAATGATGCAAGTGTCTAAACTTTGACCCATTTCATTTAATTTTTCCAGGATGTCTTATTAGATACTTTACTTTTTATATTTTATTATTATTTTGAGTACAATATTTGTCCTCACATGATATCCACTTCTGCAACAAAACTACCTCTTGGCTAAATATCACCTGTCCCACAGTAAGCTTTTATAAGACAGATACAGAGAGGTAGAAAGTGACTGTCTGACCTGTCACTGTCTGAACTGCAGACTCCTCACGTGGCGTCACCGTCACCACCGCCATCCTGCTGTCCAGAGCGGAGCAGAAGGAGCCCATCATCAGCAGAGACCACAGGAGGAGGAAGGAGGCTGCACACAGACGGAGGACTCTGTATCTTTCACATATTGGAGAGACATCTTCTTCTTCTTCTTCTTCCTCCTGCTTTCATCCACATGCTGCTCAGCACAGCTCTCTGAGGGCTGCTGCCTCTCTCTCTCCTCCTCCTTCTCTCTTCAGACTCAGAAGTGTTAAGAGGTCTCTTTCCCTTTTAAGCAGGAGGTTGCAGCCTTGAAAGGAGGGTCATTGAGTGTGTGTGTGTGTGTGTGTGTACTGTAGCGGGCAGGATTTTACACCAGTTACACCGGGGCACATATGCTGTTTACAGTCATAATGGGAGCAGATTTACTTTTGAAATCCGTGGTAATTTTTGAAACATTGATTTGAGGTAAACAAAAGCAGCCTCTCAATTCAAGTCAGCTTAACCCTCAGAGACCCGGCCGACTTTACCGTCATTCAGAGGCTGTAGCAGGATCAGTTTTAGAGCTGTAGTGAAGGAGATATGATACCTGATATATGATATGAATCTAGAAAACCATTGGTACCAACCATGTCATGCTCGCTTTTTCGGGAAGGAGGCTAAATAACGCTCCAAAGTTGGGCTAAATTTTGGTGAGGAAAAACTGCCATGGCCATTTTCAAAGGGTTCCCTTGACCTTTGACCTCAAGATATGTGAATGAAAATGGGTTCTATGGGTACCCACGAGTCAGACATGTCCACTTTATGATAATCACATAGGGGCAAATGCAGTTTTTTGAATGTATACTGGGGTCCATAAACAGTCTTAGAATTGCATAAATTGCTGAGACTCTTGTGGATCCAATGAGTCCAACTGTATTCATGTGAGATGATGTTAGTCTCCATAGTAGCCATTTCATTGTAGTGAGACCATTTTATGAAACTTGACCTCCCTGTATAAAATGACCTGTGGTGACCTCTAGGATAATCACAGCCTCATGAAACTTTACAGCCACAAACTAGAGACCTAGAGCATTCAGAGGATGGATGGCTTTCCTAGCTAGATTGACAATAAGGGGCTTTCTGAGCAGTTTACACAACAGAAGTGCTCGCCATCTAATCATGCTGTGATTCCAAATCACAGCTTGGCTTTTTCTATGGTGTTCCTCAAGGTCTTGGTGTCTTAATGTGGTATTTTGGAGGGATCATTGATCATTCTTATCAATTCTCAAGTGGTAAAAAATGGTTGAATTTAGCACCAAATTTGTGTAACAAATGGTATCAACCCAAAAATTGCTGCAACAACTTATGAGACATAATAGAGCATGGGGATGACCATCATATACTTCTATCATAATGTTCTAAACCGATGTTCTCAAATTAATCTTCAGGTTCTCAGCTTTCAGATGATGTACACCACTTCTATGTGACATTAACTGTTGATCTGCTATCTCCCCCTAAAGATCCCCTGTACCCCCATAAAAAAAGACAAAAACGACTAAATGCCTAACTTTAAGCCTTAACATAATTTAATCTGTCGGTACTGCAGGTCTCGTGATAAGCAAATCACTTTTTTCCCCAAACACACAATCTACTGAAGGCTCACAGCTCACAGATATATAGTGTTATATTTTAAAAAGGTTCAGTAATTTCTTAAAACAGCTGGTAACTGTAGTTTTTATCAAACAGAAGGAAAAAGTGCATTTGTTGTTTTCAGCAGCAGATTAAATCATACCAATATCAGACTGGATAAACAGACTTTAATAGGATCAACTCATTGTTGGATCTGGATTTATTGACCCTAACAAATATATGGATAGTTACCAGCCTTATCTTTTATTTAAAGATGGTTTCATACTTAAAGTAATAACAGTGAGCAGTTACAGCAAACATTTCTACTTCTGTCATCAAAGTTTTTATTCATTTTTATTCATGTTTAGAAATAAAACATTCTGGGATGTCAAATGCAGGATGAATTTCCTTCCAACCTACAAAGATAAAAATCTAATCACAGACAAGACTATGAGAATGTCAACGCCAAAACACAAAGAAGACATTATCAATAATAACACGCAAACAAGAAAATAATGTATTTTTGTCTCCAAACCTAGATAAATAGAACCACATCTAATAGATACCGCTGGAGGGAAGAGAGAAAATATGTATTCAACATCACATTGTCATATCATCTGTTCTGATTATTCTGGATTCTGGAAGAAAAAGATCCAACACTGTAAAAATCCCAATTATTACTAATTCCAGTTCTTGGAACAACATGAAATATTCTTTAATTAAAATCAAACTTATATGTTGTTAAACTGTCTAAGATCCCCGAGCGTTTTCTCTTCACTCCTTCAGTGTTTGGATCCGTTCATCGTCGGCGTTTTGTAGCTCCTCAGTTGTTCCAGGAAGCCGGGGTTGGGGGACGAGGCGGCCCGAGCCGATTTGACCGACGAGAGGGCGGCGTCGAAGGACTGGCCTTCGCATGACATCAGGTAGCCAATGACCACCGCCGGTGCCCGTGACACGCCGGCATTGCAGTGGACCAACACCGCACCTTTCTGAGGGAGAAACAGAAGGAAATGTTGATATTAAAGCTGACATAAATTGATTTCATTCACTTGGGGGTAGAAGAACACAGATATATCTAACAGTTGCCTATTAACTAGGGCTGTCAATCAATTAAAATATTGAATCGCTATTAATCACATGATTGTCCATGATTAATCATGATTAATCGCAAATTAATCACACGTTTTTTTATCTGTTTACTTCTACAGTCTGAAATATCAGCTTCAGCAATGTCTCTGTCTAGGTAACGTGATTTCATAAAGAGCCCTGAAACCCTCGTGCACTCACACACTTACGGTGATGTCACAGGTGAATTCAGTTTAAGTCTGTGACTGTTCGGTGTTCAGGGCTCAGGGATCGGGGGGGGATACTGGAACTGGGCCAGTGAGAGGAAACAGGAATTGCAGTGACGCTCTCTGAACATTAGAGGGCTCCACAGACCAACAGAACAGAGTTGAGCTTCACACCACAACGAGCTCCATCACTGATGAGCTGTTTAGTTAATAGACGGCTTGTTTGTTTGTGTCCATTAACGTCTCCATTACAACCTCTCTTTTCCTTCTCATGGAAGGTTTACACCACAGCGGTGTCCCAGTTTTCAAGCTTCAGGACCAAAGTGGTATCAACCTTCTCATCTGACTACCGAGAGGACGGAAAACAAGAGCTTTATACTCGAGATGTCACGGTCTGGCTCATCAAGACAGACTGTTAACTGATTCATTATTGGGCTAATTTTGTGTTTTTTCTTTTCACCAAAAACAAACCAAAAAAACCTGACCCAAAACTCTTGTGAATATTGATGATAATATGTGTAGAAACCTGAATATTCGGGTAAAACCAGACCAGAATATTGTGTTAAACTTTGGACAAAAACTCAAAGATTAGGGAAAGCACCAGAGGTGGGACCAAGTTGTTGTTTTGCAAGTCACAAGTAAGTCTCAAGTCTTTGCACTCAAGTCCCAAGTCAAGACTGACAAGTCCTAAACTTTGAGTTCCGAGTCTTAAACAAGTCATAATGTGCTCTTCAACAAATGTAATGCCATTTGTGTCTCCGTCTGTAATTTTTGACGTTTTGCGTAATGCAATTAATTTTTTGCTGACCACCGCAGGGTTTTTGTACGTGTACAAAATTATCTTCGATATCTTTTTCCAACTGCCGCTCAGTAACGTGACGTTACTTCTTCATGGTTTTCTCCTGCAACTTGACTGGATGCTGTCGGATCGGTTCAAACGAAGTGGATCTGGGGAATTAAGTATTGACTTCCTGGGAAATGAATCGCGTTGACAGTAGTTGATCCAGGAAATTAATTGACTTTTTAAATAACATACTTTTTAATCTTTGGGCTTGGGGGAAAGGTATCAAGTATTTAAGTCAAAATGTCTCAAGTCCATTTGAGTGTTAAAGTCCAAGTTGAGTTGCAAGTATTTTTTAATTTTGTCAAGTTGAGTCTAAAGTCATCAAATTTGTGACTTGAGTCCACACCTCTGGTAAGCACCAAAACAAAACAAAAATGAGTAAAAACTTGTGAAAATGTGGGTACAAATAGGTACACATTTGAAAATTAGATCTGGTTAGGAGCTGGCCCAAAAAGTCTGGTACAGACGTGAAAAATTCAGTTTAAATGTTGAGTAAAATTCAACTAAAAAATTGTGGTAGTGTAGCCAAAAATTTGGAAAAAAAAACAAATACTTGGATCGCACATTTGTCCTGAATGTCCAGGTTTCAGCCCACATTTTTGGCTTTAAAGGACCCAAAACTGGAGAGATGTTTAAGGTTAGGATAGGTCATCAAACAGCGAGTTTTACATGAGTTTTTGTAATTTGTGGGTTACCTTCTAGACGCAACCATTTTGCTTCAAACTGTGGTACAGGGCCTTAAAACGCATTCAGCATACTCCACCAGTTTATGTATCTGTACTGCAGTCATGAACTCAGTCACACGATGCAGTCGTTGTCATGACAGCGTCAATATGCGAGGGGCCATTACCAGCCAGATGGCCTGCTGGGTAATCGGACCCTGCATTTCAATGTAAAAGCATCAGTTTGATTATCAGGGCTGGAATTACCACATACACACACATAGAAACATATCATAATGAACACACACACACTTCCTGTAATCATACACCCCTAATGACTGCCTAATGACTCGCTGTGTGTGTGTGTGTGCGGTGTCATGTTAAGGTGAGCCGCAGGCTTCGCCGCTAAAAGCTTGTATGACACTGAGATCTGATCTGTGTGCAGTTTAATAAAACATGAACAAAACTAAACATCTATTATTCAAAACAGGAGAGAGGAGAGGAGAGGAGATGTTGAAACATGTGTCACATGTCAAGCCTCATTTTCAGACCCTTACATTTGTCGTCTTCTTCCCATAATCCCTTTGGCCTTATGGGATTGTTTCCTGTCGCCGGACTTGATCCGGTGGTTTGGTTTCACCTGAGCTGCAGCAGCTCTCACCTCCCTCATCTGTTTAGTTTCCAGTATCTTTAAATTTCCTCTTTCTTCTTATTTTTGTTAGCAGAAATAATGAAGCCGGTCAGTTTGTCTTTTTCAGAAACAGAGCGAGACATCCCTCACTGTGTTTGAAGAGGATTTGCGTTCTGTTTTATGTTAACAGGAAGCTGAAAAGACGTCACTTGCTAAATGTCAGTTTTGATAAGTGATTTCAAATAATATTTTCAAGGAAAAACACCAAAACACTCTAATCTGAGTTTCTCAGATGTGCCTGTTTTACATCACTCTTGGGGGTTTTAGGACTGTCGCTGAATTAATAAATGAATTCATAATAAACTGATTAATATATAATGTGCAGTAATGAGAGTGTGATGTGTTACCTCGTTGCGAGCCTGCTGGATGAAGTCACAGCAGTCCTGGATGTGAAGCAGCACGTCAGCGTCGGGATGATCCAGAATACTGACGGTCTTATAGATGAACAGGTCAGGAAACACGTTCTCCACCCCGAAGGCCACGTTCAGGATGTGAGACACCTGAAGAGGAAGAGGAGGAGAAGGAGGAGGAGGAGGAGGAGGAGGAGGAGGAGGAGGAGGAGGAGGAGGAGGAGGAGGAGGAGGAGGAGGAGGAGGAGGAGACTTTATCTGGATAATCCCAGAGTGAAGATGATGTACAGCCATAAAATCACATCATTTATTTAAAGGCTTTTGACATCGTCACTATGTCTCAGACGTCTACATTATGGTTGTTTTAATGGAGACCTCTGCCCACCTGAACGACATGAAAATGACTAAATCTCTTCTTCTTCACACCCTTTTTTAGTTGGCAAATAGCAAATCTGCATCACGGCCAACATCTGATCAGGTGTGAGACAAACAGCCGGCTGAACAAATCCTTATTTCATGCATCAGAGTCCCTTTCAACCTTTAAGAAAAAGCTAAAGACCCAGCTCTTTCATGCACATCTGCACACCTAATGACATTGATGCTATTGATGATGTTGATGATGATGATGATATTGAGGATGTTGTTGATGATGACAAGAAAAAAATCTTCTTCTATCCACCCTGTGCATCGCCTGTCGGCACCTGTGTCCGATCGGACTTGAAGCTGTTGTTGGCACTTACTCACGTTGTTCCTTCCTATCCAGATCCTTTGTTTGTGTTGTACAAACTCTCAGATGTGGACAAAAGCGTCTGCTAAATGAAATTGTAGAATTGTGGAGTTGTAAATCAGGGTTAATGACAACAGCTCTGCTGTGTATTTGGATATTGATATTTAAATTGAACTATAACGGAGAAAGTTGGAGATAACTAAAGGTCGTCTTCTTAACTTTACTCCTGATTCTTTTTTTTTATCCACTTATTTGTTTGGCTCTTTTAATCTACATTAAACACCTAAACCAGGGATGGAGGCTGTAAATAAGCTTAGATGTCCTACAGCACTGGTGTCAAACATACAGCCCAAGGGACAGAGGGACCAATCCATCCCACTGGTTGACTTAGCAAAAGTGTGAAAATTGCAGAAAAGTTATGAATTTGAATTTTCAATAAAATGCACTGCTATTCCTATTTGTGGACTGGGGGTCCCGCTGTCCTAATAAGAGTAGCAGGCCGCATGCTGGATACACTATTATAGGTCCCACGTGCTTACGTACAGGCTACTGTTCATGCCGGAGCCGCCGGTGGAAAATGAAAAGTGGACACAGAGTGTCGGGTTTTTCTATTCATCACAGAGGTGAATGGGAGGCCAGTGTGCTCGGTGTGTTCACATCACCTTTCAGTGCTCAAAGAACATAGCCTAATATTTGGCGCCACTATCAGACTCATCAAAATACACAAACTGGCATAGACAAACTGAGAACAGAGAAGAAACATGAATGAATGAATTGTTGGCAGGTTTGAGAAAGCATCAGTCTGTTTTTTGTCGTAGCCAAGAGATCAGCGAGACGTCTCCGGCTGTTCATCCGTTTTGTAAATGGGATTGTTTATTAATTGTGAATGTTTTCAGATTGTACTTCTTTACTACAAGAAAGGGAAAAATTTGATAGTGTTGTTATTTATAGGTTATTATTACACAGCTTTCTTGAATAATCACAGCTTTCTACGGTCTGCTATTTCTTTATAGCAGACCGTTGCTATGTATAACAGACCGTTGCTATGTATAACAGACCGTTGCTATGGGCGCAGCTCTGATGTCAAACTCTGGCGGACCATTTTGGTCTCAAATTATTGATTTCTTAAGTAAGTAGTCGTGTATTAAGTGGGATAATGTACAGCTATCAGGTCACTGTTGTGAAAGAAACCCAGACAGGGCGATGCCGATGCGAAGCGAAGGGGTCTCTCATCGCCCATTGAAAAATTTGAAGGTGTTGTCATTTACAGGTTATTATGCAATGGTTTTGGTCCGGCCCACTTGAGATCAAATTGGGCTCTATGTGTGCTCCATGAACTAAAATGAGTTTGACACCCCTGTTACAGTACGTAACATGACTTCTGCTGCGTTGCTCATCCTTATGTAAACATATTTATCTGTATGGTTCCATGTTCAATAAATAAAACAAATTGTGTCTGATATGTAGAAGTAAAAAATAATAATAATCTCACCTTGTGTTTTTTCAGAGTGCCAAAGTCATGTGCAGCATCTTGAGAACCTACACCCACACACACACACACACACACACACAGAGAGAGAGAGAGAGTTGGTTATAGTTCAGGGTTTGTCTTTGTTTGGGACCAGACGCTGTCCAGGGTGCTGAACCACGTTAACCTGAACCTGAGTCTGCTGCAGGTCACGGGGTCATGTATGGTCCACCTGTGAACCACTGAGCCCTGCTGGGTCACCTCGCCCCCTGTCCTCCCCCACGGCCGGGCTCATGTTACCTCTACTCTGTTATCAGTGTTGGTGGACTGAAGGTGACTCCCAGGACAGGGCACGGGGGGGGAGGGAGTGGACCCATTTATTGACCGGAGCAGTGAGTCATGCCTCTCTTATTTTATTTCCTAAAGACAAATCCAGGTTGTAGTTTGAAGCAGACAAACCACCCTCACTGCAGTGGCACCTCACTTGTAAAACTCTTTATTTGTTCATTTATTAAACGCCTTTGCCAAGAAATGTGTCCGGCACATCCTGTAGAACCGGTTATGAAAATATAGTCATCAAGATATGTCATCATAATAAAGGTTATAATTAACAAAAATGTTCAGCAAGATTGAGTCCAGCTTTAACAGGCGGCTTGATGTCTGTTCTGTTCTGTTCTGTTATCAGCTGCTCCAGCAGTTAAAAGCCAATATGTCTGTTCCACAAAATCAATTTTACTTTCATGCCAACGCATGGTCGAAACAGAATCTGTAAATTAATGTTATTTTTTCCCAAAGCCTCTGTCACATAACCAGTTTCAGACTGGTGTTTTGAGGCTGATCTTAACTTAAACTTTATTAGATTTATCATATACATACATGAAATTTGACCGCTGCATTTGAACCCATCCTTAGGAGCAGTGGGCTGCTGTGAAGCGCCCGGGGAGCAATTTTGGGGTTCAGTGTCTCGCTCAAGGACACTTCAACATGCAGACAGTAGGAGCCGGGGATCGAACCGTTCTACCACTAAAACCCACTGAGCAACAGCCGCCCCAATATATATTTACACAGACTGTCCTCATCTGCCGGAAGGTATGTATGCCGACCACGATTAACCCAAACGTCTTTCACTGTCAGTGTAAATCTGCTCAGTTCCACTTGTAAATCAGCCGCCGGATTCTCTTTTATTTTTTATAGACGAGCATCTTCTTTACACTGAGGACATTAAATGTCAAGCTGTCACAAACAGGAGGGGCAGGACAGGAGTTATCTGTGGTGCAAAGTGAGTCATCCACTAAAAAGGTCTATGAGTTTGTTATTAACATTCTGGTATGGATATTCATCTTTTGGTTCGTTCATACTGATGTAATTAGGGTTTTAAAGTAGAGACGGCCTCGACCAAAGAAATTCTTAGTCGACTAACACTCATACGATTTTGTGGACTCATCGATTAGTTGATTTAATCGAATGGGAAAACTGAGTTTCTCGACAAAGAATCATGCAAGAGCACCACTTTAAATCTTGTGTTTACCAGAGATGTGCTCATAAGTTTCTTGGAAATAGATAGAGTTTTTCACTCAGTTGGTTAACTAGTTGGTTAAGAGACAGACACTGATTTGTTTCCTGTTGTTGATGATTTTTGGGACAATTGCAATTATTATTGAGACATCATGACTAACTAGACTGAGTGCAATCCAGTCTGGACGAGTTTAACTGGAACTGGGACATCACAGAAACATCAAACTTCATCCAAACTTGTATTTTCCACCTGTTTCTCCACCTTTTCCACACAAACTGAATCAAAAATGACTGAAGGTGGAGTTTTGGATGGCTTTGGGGGGTTCCCTAGTGACAGAACTCTATTCGTGGTCAACATGGGTTGTCAGTGGTTTACTGTGTTGTTCAGTCGGTCATCATGTGTCACGTCCACTCACCCAGCAGCAGGTAGGGCATGACGATGCCGACCTGCAGGTCCCAAGATGTGTCAGGGACATATCCCAGCATCTTCTCTGGGGGGACGGGGTCTTCGACCACAGTGATCGTAGAACCCTTCCAGGTCTCGATGATGCGGCGGCCGCTCAGTGACGTCACGCGGGTGCACTGCTTCCTCAGCCGCGTTCGAGAGAAACTCTGGATCTCCTCGGTCAAGGACTGCATGACTGGACCAGGCTGGAATGAACCAGACGGAACTAGACCAGGCTGGAATGAACTTGAAACATAAATGAAAGGTAGTTGGATGATACTGTATAAGGAAATAAGTAAAGAAAACTTGCGCGAGACTCGCTACCTGACGATCTAATCCAGGCCTTAACCATCTCGCGAAAGTTTCACAACTTGTGGGTTACCATCTAGATACGATCCTTTGCCACGTAATATCAGGTTGCATCTGTAAGGTAACCCACAAGTTGCGAAAACGTGCACCATTGGAGGTCGATGCCTAACCTTAACCATTGGAGGTCAATGCCTAACCTTAACCATTCGTGGTCAATGCCTAACCTTAACCATTGGAGGTCAATGCCTAACCTTAAAGGTTTGTGGTCAATGTCTAACCTTAACCATTCGTGGTCAATGCCTAACCTTAACCATTCGTGTTCAATGCCTAACCTTAACCATTGGAGGTAAATGCCTAACCTTAACCATTCGTGGTCAATGCCTAACCTTAACCATTCGTGGTCAATGCCTAACCTTAACCATTTGTGGTCAATGCCTAACCTTAACCATTGGAGGTCAATGCCTAACCTTAACCATTTGTGGTCAATGCCTAACCTTAACCATTGGAGGTCAATGCCTAACCTTAACCATTGGAGGTCAATGCCTAACCTTAACCATTCGTGGTCAATGCCTAACCTTAACCATTGGAGGTCAATGCCTAACCTTAACCATTCGTGGTCAATGCCTAACCTTAACCATTCGTGGTCAATGCCTAACCTTAACCATTCGTGGTCAATGCCTAACCTTAATCATTTGTGGACAATGCCTAACCTTAACCATTGGAGGTCAATGCCTAACCTTAACCATTTGTGGTCAATGCCTAACCTTAACCATTGGAGGTCAATGCCTAACCTTAACCATTGGAGGTCAATGCTTAAAATTAACTATTTGAGGTCAAGGCCTAACCTAAACCAACCACCAGAGTTTTGCAACTTGTGGGTTACCTTCTAGACACCAAATACCTGCACAACTAAAGAACAGCTTTAGTGCAGCCTCAGCTGTACTTTGTGTTTAGTGCTGATTAGCTAATGATAGCATGCTAACATGCTAAACTAAGATGGTGAACATGGTAAACACAGCTAGAACAATACTATAAAGAGAGAAATAAGTCTATAAATGTGATATACTGTATGTATAATGTATTGTATGTGATTAAAACCTGTTTCTTCAGACGTTCAGCGTTGGTCCGGCTTGGTTCTGAGTGGCACTGGTTCAGCTGATAGTCCAGTTCAAACACCAGAAACCAGAGCAGAGTGGAATATCCAGTTCAGTTTCCAGAAAAGAAACACTCTTCTAGCCTCATAATTTTCTGTTCCAGAGAAAAAACACTTTGGTTCAGTAAGACGTCCAGTCTAGTCCAGGTTCCTATACTGCTGACTAAACCTGGTCCACATTAGACCAGGTCCAGAACAAATCCAGTCTTACTAGCTGTAGTCCTGTAGTCCGTCTCAGTTGAACTGTGAACTGGACAGACTCTGCTGGAGGTGAGACTGAACTGCTGCTGTGTAACATGAAACCTGCTGTCTGTCTGTCTGTCTGTCTGTCACTATAGTGCTCTATAACAGTGACACATCTACCGAGTAATAACACCGACACCAAACTCAATTCAATTCAAATGTATTTTATAGATATGAAAAATAAACCACATGGCATGTTTTGTTTCCAGTTTCTTTGATCTCATTTGGGAAATAAAAAGCTCACAAACACATCCAACAAAACTATTAAGAATACATGAAACATATTTTCAATATGACAACATTATAAAGTATTAATAATAATAACATCAGGATAAAAAGGATAAAATATAAATGGGATATTGGTGGAGGGTGTTGTTTCCTGTAGGGTCCACAAGAGGGAGCCACATTCCTGCTTTTATGAGCTGCTAAAGACAAAGTCAGTAGAAACTGTAGAAGTTAATAAATACACTTACTCAACTAAATTTAGTTTCAGTTAAGACATTTAGCAAATGAATTTAATAAAAACTATTACTTTAATTGTGTATACACAAACACATTTTGAAAACACGTTACAGAGCAGTGTAATGTTCATCAAACATCTTTCCAAAGTGAGTATTTTTGTGTTACTTTCACACCTAACCTGTTTGGTTTGGTTCAGTCATTTTCCCATGTGAAAGCTCAGGGGTCTCATTTATAACCGTTGCGTATGCACAAAACGGGGCCTGAAAGAGGCGTACGCACAGTTTTATAATTCAGAATATCATGGCATTTGTACATTTCCTCATTTGTACGTATGCAAACATTTAGTGTGGATCCCACGCAATGTTTTATACACTCACCGGCCATTTTATTAGGTACAAGGTGTACCTAATAAAATGGCCGGTGCTAGATCTTCTGCTGCTGTAGCCCATCTGCTTCAAGGTTGGACGTGTTGTGCGTTCAGAGATGGTATTCTGCATACCTTGGTTGTAACGAGTGGTTATTTGAGTTACTGTTGCCTTTCTATCATCTCGAACCACTCTGCCCATTCTCCTCTGACCTCTGACATCAACAAGGCATTTTCGTCCACACAACTGCCGCTCACTGGATATTTTCTCTTTTTCGGACCATTCTCTGTAAACCCTAGAGATGGTTGTGCGTGAAAATCCCAGTAGATCAGCAGTTTTTTTTAAATACTCAGACCAGCCCATCTGGCACCAACAACCATGCCACGTTCAAAGTCACTTAAATCCCCTTTATCCCCATTCTGATGCTCGGTTTGAACTTCAGCAAGTCGTCTTCACCACGTCTAGATGCCTAAATGCATTGAGTTGCTGCCATGTGATTGGCTGATTAGCTATTTGTGTTAACAAGCAATTGAACAGGTGTGCCTAATAAAGTGGCCGGTGAGTGTATATGAGACCCCTGGTGAAGACTACACAATCAGGCCGAGACCGCCGGCAAAGAGGGTCTCAGTCCGCATCCAAGTTGACTCTGTTGAGGTTTGTTTGTGGTGTGAAAGCAAAGCAGACCGACCACAAGATTTTATTTTAAGTTTTTTGTATGAATTCAAAAGCAGAACTAGTATTAACTCCATCTGCTGATTGTGAACTGTTCAGGAAGTGATCATTATTGCAGCAGTCCAGAGACTCCAGCCGGTACTAACATAACACACCTGAATCTGTCAGCAGTTGAGTTGCATTGTGGGTACTGTATGCATCGGGTTTTGACAGTTGACGCGATGCTAAATCGTTGAGGTACTCTTTTAATGTCCCGATGAACTCCAGCAGCACCCTCAGGACAAACTGCACTTTTTTAGCTCCGCTGTGAAGCTCTGTAGCAAACTCAGTAATTATTGTAGATTACTTTCAGATCTTTGCAATACTGAGTGTGTGTGTGTGTGTGTGTGTGTGTGTGTGTGTGTGTGTGTGTGTGTGTGTGTGTGTGTGTGTGTGTGTGTGTGTGTGTGTGTGTGTGTGTGTGGACAGCTGCAGTCTTATTTATGTTGGAAAAGATTCTGTTAGTTTCCAAGAATATTTCCACATACAGAGAGAGAGAGAGAGAGAGAAAGAGTTTTCTGGCTGAAATCGGATCTTTTCATTCCCCAAAACACGCACACAAGAACACACGCACACACACACACACACATGAACACACGCACACACACACACACACACACACATACACACACACACACACACAGAAAGAGAGAGAGAGGTCAGGTTTCTATAGAAGTTTGATTTGCATCTCAGAAAAAGTAGAGGGGAAAGGCAAGGAAACAAGGAGAAAAGAGAAGAGGAGAGGAAAGGAAAGGAAAGAAGGAGGAAAGAGGAGACGAGAAGAAAGGAAACGAGGAGAAAAGAGATGAGGAGAGGAAACAAGGAGAAAAGAGGAGAGGAGAGGAAAGGAAACATGGAGAAACAAGGAGATGAGAAGAAAGGAAACAAGGAGAAAAGAGAAGAGGAGAGGAGAAGAGAAAAGAGGAGAGAAGAGAAAACAAGGAGAAAGGAGAAGTGGAGAGGAAAGGAAACAAGGGGAAAAGAGAAGAGGAAACAAAGACAAAAGAGAAGAGGAGAGGAAAGGAAACATAGAGAAAAGAGGAGAAAAGAGAAGAGGAAAGGAGATAAGAGGAGAAGGTTTTTGGTTGCATTGGAATGTGTGTTCACTGCGTGAGTGCATGTGCTTGCGTGCGTGCGTGCGTGCGTAGGTGCGTCCGTGCGTGCGTGCGTAGGTGCGTCCGTGCGTGCGTGCGTGCGTGCTTTTCACTGATAAGATTTTCCTGCCAACTGTGAGCAGCTTTTACGTCAGAAACACAAATACACTCGCAGAGATGAAATCATGAGAACGGAGAGAACAAAAAAACAAAAGAAGGAGAGAAAGAAAGAGAGAGAGAGAGAGAGAGAGAGAGAGGAGGAAAGGAGGAAGGAGGGAAGGAAGGAAGGATGGAAGGGAAAGTGCTGACTCAGTTCTCTACATGTTGATCCATGAGTCAGAAAACCCTCAGAGACCGTGTGCGTGTGTGTGTGTGTGTGTGTTGGCTGTAACTCAACCCCTCAACATGGGAAGCTCCTCCAACATCTGACAACCATTACTGCTATCACACACACACACACACACACGCACACACACACACGCACACACACACACACACACACACACACACACACAGTTTGCAGCGTCATATTCAGCTTTAATGGACCAATAACATAGCTGTTAATGCAACAAGCCTGCCGGGGTCAAAGGTCAACACCGGCTGGTGTCAACCAGTAAAACAGTGACATCATCATCATCATCAGTCAGTTCACTGGTCAACAGTTGTTTAAGTAGTTAATTAATTAGATGATGTTGATACTCCATCAGTGTTACACTTAATTAAAGGGTCAGGGGTTGACACGGTAACAGGACAGTAGGTATTCCTGCAGGGCATGCTGGGAGATGTAGTCTTCTTCACAAGCAGCCAACTGGGCTTCAGTCTGCAGCAGTGGTGGAGGAAGCACTTCTATCCTGCACTTTAGTACCAACATATTAAGGTTAAGAATACTCCAGCATGTAAACTACTGAAGTAAAAGTACAGAAGTATTATTGGCTAAATGTACTCAAAGTATCAATAATAAAAGTACTGGTGTGCAGTCCGGTGACTGATATCTGATTCTATGTGACATTATTAGATTGTAACCGAGGGGTCAGGCCCCTCTGAAGGAGAAAGAAGCAAAGTTTTCCACAACAAAATACATCTACAATAAAGGAACTTCTCATCTCAATTCACTTCAGGTTTGAGGTCTTCCAGTATTTTTCACCTTTTTTGGTGTCATGTCTCAGGTAACTGGCTATTTCTGTTGTATTGGTAGTCTACTTTACCTTAAGTAGGCCTAAACGATGGGAGCACCGACCACTGATTCCATGAGATGTAATGATACACACATCTATGAGCTTTTAACGGATTTACCGGTGTTGACTTTTCATCTAAAAGGAATCTATCTTTTAGCATGGAGGATAAGAGAAGAAGAAGAGGAGAAGGAGGAGGAGGTGAAGAGAGCAGATGAGGGGAGTTGTGGAGAAGAAGGAGGGATAGAGCAAGAAGAGGAGGAGGAGGAGGGATAGAGGAAGAAGATGAGGAGGAGGAGGAGGTGAAGAGAGCAGAGGAGGGGAGTTATGGAGAAGAAGGAGGGATAGAGGAAGAAGAGGAGGAGGAGGAGGGATAGAGGAAGAAGATGAGGAGGAGGAGGAGGTGAAGAGAGCAGAGGAGGGGAGTTATGGAGAAGAAGGAGGGATAGAGGAAGAAGAGGAGGAGGAGGAGGTGAAAGTCTGAATAAAGAAAGGAGGGATAGAGGAAGAATAGGAGGAGGAGGAGGAAGAGGAGGAGGAGGAAGAGGAGGAGGTGGGGAGTCGTGGAGAAGAAGGAGAGATAGAGGAAGAAGAAGAGGAGGAGGAGGAGGAGGAGGAGGAAGAGGAGGAAGAGGAAGAGGAGGAAGAGGAGGAGGAGGAGGAAGAGGAGGAGGAGGAGGAGGGATAGAGGAAGAGGAAGAAGAGGAGGAGGAGGAGGTGAAAGTCTGAATAAAGAAAGGAGGGATAGAGGAAGAAGAGGAGGAGGGATAGGAGGAGGGATAGAGGAGGAAGAGGAGGGGGAGGAAGAGGAGGAGGTGAAAGTGTGAATAAAGAAAGCAGCTCCTCCTGTTTCCTCGAGCTGCCTGCAGACAGACAGACAGCAGCAGAAGGAGAAGCACCAATCAGCAGCAAACTCTCGTCCTCATCTGTTGGATTTAAACGCACCGTGAAGTGACTCTTCACCGACGCTCCACCACCATGCTCTCCCCGGGACTCTCCGTGTCTCTGCTGGCCGTGTCCTGCGCTCTGTGGCCGGCTGCGGTCCTGGCTGCGTCCTGTGAGTCGGTCCGGATCCCTCTGTGCAGGTCGATGCCCTGGAACATGACCAAGATGCCGAACCACCTCCACCACAGCACGCAGGACAACGCGGTGCTGGCCATCGAGCAGTTCGAAGGGCTGCTGGGTGAGTTTCACTGTTTCACCAATTATCACCACTAATTAACTCTTTAATGGACTTTCAGCTTAATTAACTTTTTTTCTTTGACCATTTCTTCCTCTGTGCACAACATTTTCAGACTTTTTACAACTCTTAATGTCAAGTAATACACAATTCATTACAATTAAAGAATTTTTAAAAATCATTATCATGGCAACCATATAGGCCTTTCAATGATGTATTAATTACATATTTTTTTATAAATAAATAAATGCTTTAAAAGGTGTATTTTGGCCAATGTTTTCAAAACAAGTGACTTCAATAAAAATAGATTAAATGTCTAATTATTTTAGAGCTGAAATGATGAGTCGATTAATCAATAACTTGATTGATTGATCATCAACAAACTTGATATCGATTTAATCTTTTTTTTAAAGCAAAAAATGCCAAATCCTCATTGGTTTCAGTCTCTCAAATGTGTTTTCATTGTCTTCTGTGATAATAAACTGAATATCTTTCGGGGGGAAAAGCAATTTATTTCACTATTTTCTGACATTATTTGAGCAAATGATGAATTGATAAATCAAAAAAGACTGCTGCAGATTATTCAATAATAAAACTAATCATTAGTTGCAGCCCTGAATTAATTTATTAACTAATTAAATAGCTGATCGTGACAAACATTTGTACATTAAAGGTTCTCTATACGATATCCAGAGCATTATTATAGCACTCTTATAGTCACTCTCCCTCTGTGTGTGTTGTAATCATAGACTGTATATATATAGATTTATATTCAGTCTATGGTTGTAACCAAGTCCTCGGGAAGAGCGCCAGTCGTTGATGCCAATTTCCCTAGTGGTCAAGCGGCGGTACTACAACTTCTGTGTCCGTCACGTGATGCCATTGGGCCCAAAAATACTTTTTCCCCATAGACTTACATTAGGAAAGAGACGTCTGTAACGCAGCGGATAAATTTTTTTAGGTGAATCAACTCCCCAGTACGAACACTTGAATTGCCCTTATTTAAATCATTAGGTCTTAAAGTTGTAAAATGCACTAGTAGCCGAATCCAGAGTTATTTCTCTTCCTCCGTTCATGTTAATGTTCCTCAAACAGCATCAATAACTTTAACGAGAGCAGAAGCAATTAATCAACAGAAAAAATCTGTGATGAAAATAATCATTAGTTGCGGACCTGACTTTGATTAACGTTTTTTTAGAGGAAAAGAGGAAAAACTGCTGAAAGAAATAAAATGGGACCAACAGAAGATCATTGGCAGCTGTTGTGGCTTTTTTTCTTCTTCTCCTGTTTCATATCTACAGGAGGAATAAAGCTGGATCTGGTCTGAACTCTTCTGACTCCTCTGAGCGACAGGAAACCTTAAACCATCAGTTCGCTTGGAGATCATGGAAACATTTTTGTGGAAACCGTCGTTCTGATTAAGTTTACTCAAGAAGGGAAAAGAAAATTGGCCCCTGTAGCAGCAGTCAGTGATAAAGCTGCCATATTTTGAAGAGTTGGTCAGAGTTACAGCCCGCTGTTGGTTTCTGGTTTGACTTTAGATCCAAGATGGTCAGACCACGTATCACTGCCTTGGGTAGCTACTGGAGAAACATCTCATCTAACACAGGAAGGATGTTGAAAATATAAACTTTGGGTTTATTGAGTCTTTGAACATCAGAATGATGAACGACGTCCAGACAAAAAAAGTCGTCTATCTGGGATGACTGAGTATCTATACACATATTAATCATAATATTAAATATAATTATACTGAGAATGGAAATCCTGGTATTTTCTGGGAATGCCAAAAATTTTTTAAAAATAGCTGCGGTATCCCGGGATGTGTAGCATGTGTGTGCTTGTGCGTCAGTGTGCGCTAAATCACTGAAGAATATTAGGAATGTTCGGTCAACATTTTATCAAATTTGGGTCATCATAGCACCGACGCAATACTGGGTTAACTTTACCCAGTACCTGTGGGTTGTTTTTGACCTACTGTTAGTGTTATTTTTTATATATTCCTGTTGGGTTATTTACCAAAACTAGAATATGTTATGCTCTTTTTAAACTCACATGTCACTGATTGTTAGTAATATGTGTATTAGACACATCGTAATTGATTAATCTGCTGATCATTGTCTTGTACAATCATCGATACATATCAATACTGAATATTTGAAACTGTTTCAATACTCATTTTCCGCAGTATCAATACCCGGGTCGGGTACCAGCTGTGCTTTCTGCTCTCTCTTCTCTCCGACAGCGAGTTGACACACACACACACACACTGCTATTTATCTTTTAATAGAAATCGAAAATTATCCAAAATATTATTGAATATCAACATTTTTCAAGGTGTTGTATCAAAGTTAGAAATACCAGTATCATGAAAATACTAGCCTATAAAACACCAGAAAAAAAGAGGAAAAATGCACATCACAATTTCCTAAAGCCAAAAGTGATGTCGTCAAATGTTTGATTTTGTCAAAAGCCTGAAGATCTTCAATTAGTATCATGTTAAGACAAGTAAAAGCAGAAAATTCTCACATTTGAGAAGCTGGAACCATCACATATTTAGCATTTTTGCTTGAAAAACGACTGAAAATATTAATCCTGTCAATTTTCTGTCGGTCAACTAATTGACTAATTGACTAATCGTTGAATGTGCATCCTTTACAGTTTTGAATGTCATATTGTTATATAGTTTTAAGATAAAACCTGAGCTTGTTGCGTCTAACACTGCGTCAAAATAACCATATTTCAGTTTGGGTAAATAACCCAACAACAGTAATATAAAAAAAATAACACTGACTGGGTCAAAACAACCCACTGGTACCAGGTTTTAGTGTACTGGAACAGAGATCAACTTTTCACCTTTTCATCAGAGAACAAAACAAGAGTGCAAAAACTGTAAAACTTTGCAGACGTCAGCGTTAAGGTCACAAAGAAATGTCCAAGAACAATGCTCCACTGCTAGAACCAAGAAGCACTAACAACCTCAGGTCATAAGCTCCCATATTAAACTGATTAGTTGATATGCTGAAAAAGGATCAAATAATTCTGTATTGTTGGCGTTGTGCTTTTTCTCCCACCTAGTAAAAGATGGTGTACTTTAAAGAGGACTGTTGGTACTAAAAATATATTACCACATTTGTTTATTGTTCAGACTTGTCAAAGGAGAATTTCTTTCTATTTTTTTATCTATCTATCTATTCTAAAGAATAGAAAGAATAACATAAAAAATTTAAAATGTGTTTTTAGTACTAATTATTTGCAGTTTTTTTGACAGGGAAGTAATAATTTTAAGTCACGGGTAAACCTTCAACCCTAAACACGACCACACACATATCACTGTGTCAATATCATACCTTCACACTTCTTCATACCTTCATCATCTCTTATCACGCCCTCCTCCTCCTCCTCTCTCAGGTTCATTCACTACTGTTTCCAACTAAAAGATAAAAAAAGAGCCCACATCGTTATTAATGTAGTTTCTCTTCACAACCTGCTTATTAAATACAGAGTTCATAGTTCATTTTGTTTTGATTTTCATCAGTTTATCTCGGCCTTACATTTTTCAAACTGTAAAGGTTCAGCCGTCTGTACTCACACACGGTTTTACAATGTAAGGAATGTGTGTTCGTGATTTCAAGAAATTCCTTCAGACCTGAAACATGCTGAGGTTTTTATTTGGCAGCACAACCGTTGGAAAGGAAAATGTTATCAGAACTGGAAAAACAAAAGTGATGGATGAAACTCTCAAAACAGGACACGCTGTAAATCCTGAACAAAATTCTGGGAAGCTATGTCTGTATTGGGCAAATCGAAATTTTTACCTTATGATGGCACTAGATGAAACATCACGGTTACAAATCATCCTCCAAACACCTTTTATATCATAAAGCAAATGTCATGGTGATCCATCCAACAGTTATGGAGATATTTCAATCTGACGTTTCTCCTCTACACACCAGCTGATACCTGATATCACAACCTCTGTGTGTTTTTGATAAGTTGAGCTAATAACGTTGCAAACCTGCACGTTCTGTACATACACTATCTCCGTCTGTAAACTTAGAGTTGGCACTGAGTACTTTTTTTTTCTTCAGTTTACAGTAGATCTCCAGTTTCACTTTCTTCATGTTGACGTCTTTCTCTGTAGAAAGTGAACATCCTGTATTTAAACTGTGAATGGCACTGTGATAAGGATCCGTTTTTTTACCACACTGATTGTCCTTTTTAACCAGGATACAAAGCTTACTGTATGTAGGTTTGTGGTGTGACCATAGACTGTAAATC
This sequence comes from Sebastes fasciatus, assembly GCF_043250625.1. NCBI lineage: Eukaryota > Metazoa > Chordata > Actinopteri > Perciformes > Sebastidae > Sebastes > Sebastes fasciatus. The sequence goes on along the minus strand of NC_133808.1, from coordinate 28,601,681 downwards.
TACCGTATGATGTGTGAGAGTACACGCTCCAGTATGTTCTAACAGAAGTGAATGCGTGATGTCAGGGTGACTATGTCCACTTCTTATATACGGTCTATAGTTGATGCTTATCTTTAGTCATGCAAGCAGCAGAGTAGTAATGTAAGGTTGGTCGGTCCACCACTTTGGTCAAGACTGAAATATCTCAAAGAATATTGGATGGATTGCCATGAAATTTTGTACAGACATTCATGCTCCCAAGAGGATGAATCTTACTGACTTTTGTGATCTCAAAGCACCACAGAGCTGTAGACTCTTCTTTATTTCACTACTTGCCAGCAAGGTTAAATTCCACGATCATATTTTGAACCACATTCTTTTCACGTATTTCACTGTTTTATTTATCTAAATATTTGCTGCTGGTTCTGGTTTCTGCCCTCAGGCCAAACATTTCTTTCTTTTTAAAATAAACTAAATCTGATTTAAAGCACGATTGCTCCCCATTTCAGACAAGTTAATAGTTAATAACGCAGGCTTTTCTCATACACTGTTCGTAGCTATACCTACAAAAAGTAATGCACTATAGTTTGTGTGTATCCCACAAAATCAATTTGTATGTAATCCACGGAATCGTGAACCAGGAAGTATAAAGAGTGACAAACGCCACGTAGGGAGGAGGTCTTGGTGGATGGATGGGTCAAAAAACACCAGTAGACCGCTGTTTGTGTCCTGTGTGAAACCAGAAGTCATCGTTGATTTATTTGTCACGTAACTTCTGTACTTAAGTCACGCTAATTCCAGAATTATTTTAACCCAAACCACGATCTTTTCCTAAACGTTACCAAGTTGTTTCCTGTGAAGACAGAAGTTTATTTTGAAAAGACTGTATGCATGTAACGAGCGGAAATTGACATGTGGCGCTGGACATTTGTAGTAAAACACACAAAAAAGGAGGAATAACGTCTCGTAAGATATACGAACTGAAGGATACTTTGAATAACCACATAAAAACTTTCCTATGTCCACTTTTGGTGCATTTCTTTTGTTTCTGTGAATAACTGTTTAAACCATTAAATTGCAGTATAAAATATTCATATAGCTAACTGTATCTACTTTGAACTTATTGCATGATGTAAAAGTTTGTGGCCACAGTCATCAGTATTCTGTGCTAAGCTTCGTGCTTCGTGGCACAGACCCATTTTTAAATCTCCTGAACTGTACAGAAGAGAAAGGCATGTGGACAACCTCCATAAACTGCCATGATATTTCATGATGCGTACACGTCTGTCTTCAATAAATGCATTTAGGTATTGGCTGCAGTTGGAGCTCAGCTGAGGTCGGAGGAGTGGAGGGAGAAAGTGGAAAGGCAATGAGCTTTAACCAGAAAAATGTCCTAATGAAAGACCTGCAGACCCAGAACCAGGAAGCAGATTCAGGTCACAAGTTCAAAGTATTTCTGTGACTCCATTGTGAAGCGGTGCAGCCAAACCTCAGTGCTGCTCTGCAATAAAAACACTGATTCCTCCTCTACCCAGCGCTGAACTCTCTCTGGTCCCATCATGTGTGAAACTTAAAGGATAACTTTGGTATTTTTCAACCTGGAGCCTATTGTCCCATGTTTTTGTGTCTAACTGACTAATAGGGACAACAATTTCTGAAACTGGTCCAGTATTGAGGGAGAACGCTGCAGACAACAGCTGCTCACGAGCTGTAATATGGTGCTATTTGGGCAAGCTGGCGCCGTCAATTACGTCCAATGACAGTGCTTGTTTTTGCCATGACAGGCTCTGATTGTTATTATAAGTGTCTGACAACATCATGGAAAGAGTCTCGCTCAAGAAGAAGTCTCGTTCTGAAATCTGGCGAGGTGAGAGTGCCAGACGGGCAGAGTTTGTTGTGTTGGACAGAAAGTTGTGTTGTACAGAAAGCGTAGCTTAGTGTTATCTAAAAGATTTTCAATGTTGTGGCTGAATATTTAGATGATTTCCAGAATGTGGAATAACAATCTGAGCATGTCAGCGGAAAAAACAAGCACTTTTAGTGAACGTAACGTTACATTGACGCTGCTCACTTGCCCTCGCTGCTCATTTTGCGACTGCCGGTTACAGCGTTCTCCCTCAGAAATTGTTGTCCCCATTAGTCACTTGGACACAAAAACATGGCAAACTAGGGTCCAGGTTGAAAAACTTCAAAGTTACCCTTTAAAGCAGGGTGGCCCGTCAGTATCCTGTGTGTGGTTGGCCAGAAGGGAGTCCTCTCTCAAGCGTCAGTCAATGAGAAACACCCATCCAGAGGTCTAAAGCATAGACGGTGTTTCCCCAAATGTGTCATTATAGTTTGTATTTCCTTACACAAGAAGTTTTGTAAAGCCACTTTAACTGACTCAACTCAAACTGTACCAAAGATATTCTCACTGATCGATTCCTCCTGCTAACACATTCCTGTCTGTGTCTGTTCAGGTACTGGCTGCAGTCCGGATTTGCTCTTCTTCCTGTGTGCCATGTACGCTCCCATCTGCACCATCGACTTCCAGCACGAGCCCATCAAACCCTGCAAGGCGGTGTGCGAGCGGGCCAAGTCCGGCTGTGAGCCGGTGATGAAGCGTTACAACCACAGCTGGCCCGACAGCCTGGCCTGCAGCGAGCTACCGCTGTACGACCGCGGAGTCTGCATCTCGCCCGAGGCCATCGTCAAGGCAGAGGGACCAGGTACGTTTATCATTTATAATCAGTATTATATTTATTATGTTTATGACTGAGATTTGTCTCCCAAGGCAGCTGAGGTCTTATTTGTGACTGCTTTCTACAAGGGTTAGGGTTAATATAGTAGCAAAAACATAGAAAAAAGAAATGTACCGTTGATCTATAAACTGCTTACAGTTGAGAAACATGGAGCATCAGGAAGCAGGAGCCCTATCAGTGTTTTCTATCATGTTTCTACTCTCAGCAGTTTGTTTCTGCTCCCTCTCCAACAGATAGCGTGAGTCATTTCCCCTCCGACTTCACTCCCACTGACTTTCTCAAAGAGCTCCTTGATCCAGGCGGCCCACTCGTTTTACACTCAATAAACCCCTCACTGTCCTCTGCTTCTTTAAACCGGCCCTGGACCAGCAAGTCCTGCAAAAAAAAATCTCATCTCAATCCCCTTGACCTCCATAACGATACGCCCACGTATCTCCGAGCGGCCCCGGCTCGGCCAGGCTCAGCAGGGTTTTGGGATTTTCCCCTCGGTGTGATTTGTTGATTTGCTGAGGTTCAGCCAGGGTGGATCGCTCAAGTCATTCCAGGCATTTTCAGTGGCCAGTCTCCGGTCTGAAAGTTTGTCTTTGGTTGGAACAGAAACCTCAAGCAGCCACAGTTTGTCTCCATTCATAGCTAACTTGGTGATTCATTCAAAGACGCTGTAACACAGAGTCCTGCCAAAAGCACAACACAAACCCAATGAAAAGTAATCTGGTGAGAACAGGTGATGAGTAAACAAGACTATAAATCTTGTGGATATACTTGCACATAGCACATAGTCGAATAGTTGACTAATCGGTCGTTTGATCTTAATGCGGGGCACGAACTACACGAGAATCAAGACGATTTTGGGAGACAGTCGGGACTCTTGTTGTTCATGATTAAATCTGTTAGTGTGTGGTGTTTTGGCTGTTTTGGCCAAATCGTTGCTCTCCACACACTATAGTAACAAAACTGTTAAATTTAACATAACATGTTGTTATCTGTGGGCTCTCTCACATTTTCAACTACTTTTAGTGTAGACCAGCCTTAATCGATTTAGTTTTAGTCAAAATTTCTTTAGTCGATCGTTTTTAATGTTTTTTTCGTGCTGTATGACTTATTTCCAAGCAGTGTCCGAAATTCACTTTTTGACTCACCAGCCAAGGGGATTAGTAGATGAAAAAAATCCACCGGCCAAGCATATTTTTTACCGGCCGAAATAATAAATTGCCTTTTTGTGTCACATATACATTTGTTTCAGTACATTTCATTGAGATAATATGGAATTATGTTGAATAAAAACTTAGAATAGAGGCCAGAGCTAAAATTGAAGCAAAATAATTTAAATATATTGAGTGATTGATTGATATTGCTGTTCTTCAAAAAACTGGTGTTGGAAACTGCCTTCATCCTGATGAGCTCAGAGAGGAGCCATAGGCTCTGTGCTGTTTAGAGACAACAAGGCACAGGTGAGCTCAATCAGTGCTCCTATAACTAGGAGCGGAAGAGGAACATTTCTCCGTTTGCTCTGCTGCCAGCCAGACCTGTTCCCCTGCCTTCATCCAGTACGTCTAAAATACACCATTTGATGATGATAAAGGGGAAGTTCACCTAAATAAATAAAGTCCTTTTTTGGCAGAATTTCTTTGTTCGTTGTCCCTAATTCTGGTTACCCCATACCCATGACGATGTCTAAATGATTCTAGTCTCCAGCCCTCGTCAATTTGGTCACCTAAACAACTTGATTTATTCAAGTTTCTCACCAAAAACTAGTGATTAAGACCATAAACTCATGTTTACAATGTTTACTGAGGAAATAAATCAAGTGAGAAGTAGGCTCATTTTCTCATAGACTTCTATACAATCAGACTACTTTTTGCAACTAGAGGAGTCGCCCCCTGCTGGCTGTTAGAAAGAATGCAAGTTTAAGGCACTTCAGCATTGACTTCACTTTTCAGACCAAACTGCCTGAACATCCTCTTCTTCTTCCAATTGTATGAAACAAGGGAATGTGTTTTTCTTTTTATTCTGACACTGACAGCTGTCTCTCTCTGTCTCTGTAGATCCATACTACCAGGACCCAGCCAGGTGTAACCCAGGTGAGGCTCACCTTAGCTTGTTGTGTTAGCTGGTTGATCAGGTTGTACGCAACATCATAAACAGCATTTTGGGTGAATAAAACTAAATAAAAACATACAGTACAACCTCAGAATCGCCACAAAAGACAAAGCAACACCGCAGCCAGTCAGTTTTTGTATTTCTCACAAACATGCTGATGTGGAACCAGTTTAACCACTTTGCTAAACAGATGATATTTTTTTTTCTGGGTTTGATCGTCCAATCCAGAATCCAGTCCAGACTTCCCAATGGACTCCAACAACCTCCACTGCAGAGGACCAAATGGAGGTAACCTGTCTGTTCACCTGTCTCGACCTCTGTTCCGTGTCGGGCTCCTCCTCCTCCTTGGAAGGACTGCAAGTTAAAGAAATAGTTCAACATTTTTCGGAAATCCACATTCATTTTCTTGCTGAGTGTTTTCCTACGTTAGTCTTTTAGCTTAGCATAAAGACTGGAAACAGGGGTAGACAGCTAGACTAGCTCTGTCCAAAGTAAACAAAATCCACCAACCAGCACCTCTCACTGATCATCAAGTTATAGCTTGTTATCTTCATTTTTGGTCATGTCCCTCCATTGTTCAAGGTAATTAAACACAAGTTTCATGGATATAGTGCTATATTTCTAAACAACAATCATACAACCGTCTTGATTGCACGCAAAGCGACAAATTCAGTCTGGAAATGTGAACTTTTATGGAGGTGGAGCCTGAACACAGTTTCTGTCTGTCTGTTTTTATTATATCTGTATATATCGTGAACCCCATGATGGACCCACTTTGTGTCTGTTTGTGTGTCCGTAGATCGTTGTAGGTGTAAGATCGTCAGAATGGGTTTAAAAACCTACCTGAAGAACAACTACAACTACGGTGAGTCATCTAGGACTTATTCCACTTTTTACAAACATGAGACAGAAGAATCATTGTATTTTACTCTATGACACTGTTGTGTATATTATAGTAGTACCTGCAGATATTAATGAGAATTTATCAGTCCGGTTGCACGAAAAGGCGTATGAATGACACGATAATGCAGAAGGCAAAAGCGTGCAAAAAGAACACTGTTCTTGCTTTTGGCGTGTCATTTCTACGCCATGTAGTCAGTACTGACTGCAATGTAAATGCATCGGCGTGAATATGCTACGCTCAGAGCTAGCGACGTAGAATAAAAAGTGAGAAAGACTGCTTATGGCGAGTGGGAGGGGAGATGGATGGGTCCAACAAACACAGGACTTTTAACCAGGAGGCTGGTGTTCGAGACCAGTATTTTGTTTTGTAAGTTAGTGACGTGTTTTTTAGTGACGTTTGTGTTTTCCGTACTTATGTTATGTTGTTAACGTACGTACTTCAAGCCCAACCATGATGTTTTTCCTAAACCTAAGTGACTTTGTTGCCTAAATCTAACTGCGGACATTACCGTAATTTTGTTGCGTGATGTACAAATTACACGCAAAAATGCCTAAAATGTGCCCTAATGACACGCGGAAGGTCCTTGTAATATCCTGTGAGATCAGGTTGGTTATTTTTATATGAGATAATATAATAACGTTGTTGATCTGAGCACTAAATCCTTCCCTGTAATGATAAAGTGTTTCCATTCCTGCTCATCCCACTGAGAATCAACAGTAACAGTCTGTTTTTCATAGTCAGACATATATAAGACACTAGAAATCCCACAAATATATATTTATATTATTATGATAAGAAGGGATGGTTGTTCGTACATTTTCAAATCAAACCTTTAAGGTTTTAAAATGAGAAGTCAGTCATCACTTCTCGATGCTACATGTGAGATATCAACATCACCACGGATCTATTCATTAAGTCTGAATGCTCATTACTTCACTAACTGTGCTGCTCGATCCTTTTTAGTATCACTAAACTCTGATTCTTTCTGCTCGACTTGTTTTTCTGCTTCATGTAGAGGGGAAAGATTTCAGTGCCGAGGCTGATTGGTTACTTAGATTAAATTAGACACACTAAAAGCTGAAAGCCCAGAAAGGCTTTTCCAGATGATTACAGCGCACACAGGCATGATTTGGCAAATCCAGCAGAGATTTCCATGTGGACTTCTTGAGCTCGCTAATGCCTTTTGGCCACAGAATCCATTTGGGGAAGATTTTCGATTTTTTTTCCAGCCATCATTAAAAACAAGAGCTCACTTGCGAAATATTCAGATATAATTGAAATGGAGGAGCTTAGTGAAGCACGGTGGCACGTCAGAGTGCACAACGAGGTGGTCTTTATAATTTGACTGCTGGCGCTCTCACTTTACCAATTATCACTGCTGCTGATTTTACTGTTGACTCCAACCTGCTACACCTCACTGTTATACTGGTTGTGCTGGTTTCTCCTCCATCTCTGCCACCTCTTGTAGTTTCTTAGTGCCATACTTGTGATTGTGTCTCCGTTCTTGTGCATTATGTTAATTATCCGCTCAGTTACTCCTGAAGCTTTTGTTGTGCTTTCCTCGCAGTCCCACACTGCTTGAATTCATTAAGGAGTAATTTTGGTGTCTTTCAACCGTTTCAACCAATTTTTCCCATGTGTTTGTGTCTAAGTGACTAATAGGAACTACAATTTCTGAAATAGCCACGAAACGAGCTGCGAGGGCATTAACGCTAAAAGTGCTTGTTTTTGCTGCTGGCACGCTCAGATTATAAGCGTCTGACAACATTATTGAAAGAACCCAACAAAGAAATAAAACCTTTTTCTTACCTTTCTTTTGATCCGGTCTGAAGTTACCCTGTGGCACACATCCTATCGAAACACAAAAAGCCCTTCGCCTATGGCGGGATCGTAATAGAGGCGATGACTGCGGTTATTAAAACGTTATTAAAGGATCATAAAAGTAAGGCAGAAATTATGTCTGCTATTGGTGTTGTACAACTTGGTGCTATGAGTAGCTGTCGGACACTTTCATTTTGGAGACCCCTGGCCTAGAGTCATGTGTTGGCTCTTTATTCGCCCCATGTATGTCAGCTCTTGTGGGACACTAATGGGACCACCGTTGGCTGCAACTGCAGTCCTTCTTGCCCAAATTTGAGTACTCAATCATCCAATCCACAATATCTTTTCAGCACCAAGGACAGTGGCCGGTCTTCAGAGTGACTGATTAAAAGACATACAACCAAAACAAGGACTGCACAATTAATAGAAATTTTATCGAAATGGCAATTTTCAAATCGCAGGATGACGAGGAAATTGCAATATTTGTTAAAAGCGAAATGTGTGTGAAAATAGCATTTTAAATTAAATATTGTGGTGCTGCAGAGATGTCCTGGCCTACACATCATATTATACAGACTTAAGAAAACATCTTTGTTTGTTTGTTTGTGGTACAACAGTCTGGTACAGACAAAGGTTTCAAGTAGACTATATGGAAGAAAATGGACGTAATTCTTTGTTTTATTCACAGATTTTTATATTGTTTTATTTATTGATCTGCCCCAGAGAGATGTGGGCAGCGAGTCTGGAACCAGACCAGGTTGAATTCAAATTATGACTTGAGATTTTATTCTTTAAACCAAGAGTTTAATAAGAAGTCTGACTTTTTTCTCTGTGTGACATTTGAAGTGTCCAATGTGTCCGTGTATGCTGATGACTCTCTCTCCTTCAGTGATCAGGGCGAGGGTGAGGGAGGTGAGGAACCGCGGTCTGGAGCCCACGGCGGTGGTGGAGGTGAAGGAGGTGCTCAAGTCTTCTCTGGTCAACATTCCCAAAGAGACTCATACGCTCTACTACTCTTCCTCCTGCCTGTGTCCTCCTCTGACTCCTGGTGAGGAGTACCTCATTATGGGCTACGAGAACGAGGAGACGTCCAGGTATATGAGCACGGAGTTGTAACAGATAGTAAAAGCTGTTATTAACATCAGGGTTTGGTCCAGGAAATTGGTTATGTAAATGTCCAGCTGGTCGATAAGATCTTCGACTGGATGCAGGCTCTTTTGGGTAGAACATGTGTCCAGTTGGTGGTTATTAAACTAACTTGGCTGCTGTCTGATCTGCGGTGCAGCAGTCACTGATCCGGCTGTTTGTCTCTTCTTTTTCCAACTTGTAAAAACTCTTAATTGCCACTACTTGTTTCCCTGAAGCGTAATAAAATTGTAATAATTTCTTCTGACGTTGGCTGGGGTCAACTCCGCCATAAAATCCTGTGGGAAACCCTGCGTAAACCTCACTCTGTGTTTGTGGTTGCAGGTTGCTCCTGATTGACGGCTCCATTGCTCAAAAGTGGAAGGACAAAATGACCAGGAAGGTCAAGGTACGATTCAAATACACACACACAGACAGCAGCCATTTCTGAGCAGCATCTCCTGTTATATTCTATGTAAACACACCCGCAGTAGTACATTTGGAGGAATAAGTTGATACAGAATTGCAGCCTGTTTCACCATCTTACTGTAAGTTTGACTGGAAGTTTGGGTATAAAGTCAACACCAACTGTTACATTGTAAGTAGTTAGTTTGGCACTAAACTTGCCACTTTTTTAAGTTGCATGGTGCGACACCCCTAGTTGCACAATTTCTACTCCTGGTAACAGCTTGAAACAACTATCTACAGCTGATATGATATAGCAAGAAATGAGAGGCTGCTTTTGTCTACTGTCACTTGTCCATGTGGGCGATTTTGAACATGAGGGGTTGCGTCGTTTCCCAGCACCTAATTGAACAAACGCATTCCCTCGTGGGCTTGGTGGCTTGTTCGGAACTTTTTTTCTCTTACATTACGAAAACAGTTCACCAAAATGTGTTTCTGAAAACATTTTTTGTGAGAAAAAAGCCATACAGTTGCCGAATGTCTTCATTTTAGGTTATGGTACGTGTCCACACACTCGATCCTTTCCACGCTTCCCATTCATTGTCTATGTAAGCAGCCGTGCAATGCATTCTGGTAGCGTGGCAGCGCGATTCACTAGACTGGGCATCACGTTGGCCGCTCCTCATTTGCATAAAATTGAGGTCTAGGCTACTCTCGCATAAAATGTTTTCAGAAACATATTTTCGTGAACTATTTTCGTGATATAAGAGAATCAGGTACCTTGTGTCTAGTGGTAGCCCATCAAGCGTCCAATTCTGGGAAGCAAGGCGATAATAAACGCCCCTGTGGACACGTACCATTAGTTTAAAAGTTTCTCTGGAGTTTCCAGAGGAGGCAAGTCATGCCGGACACCCCTGATTTGAATAAAGTAGCCTAGACCTCAACCTTATGCATGACGCCCCGACCCTCGAATCGCACCGCAACGCTACCAGAATGAATTGCACGGCTGCTTACATAGACAATGCATGGGGAGTGTGGAAATTTGCTTCACTTTCAGTCTGAAAACACCTTCAGAGCTACTCAAACTTCTTCATTAAGTTGATTAATATCTGAGTATACAGTGGCTGAAATCCTTAAGATTACCATAGCAACAGACCTTCATCAGGGACATGATGTATTGTGTTGTGACAGATGATTCATTTCACTTCCTGTCTGTCTTTCTGTCCAGAGATGGGATCAGATCCTGCAGGGGAAAGGCCGAGCAGCTCAGCGCCGGAGTCGCCACTGAGATCTGACTGTGTGTGTATGTGTGTGTGTGATCGTGTGTGTGTGTGTGTGTGTGTGTGTGTGTGTGTGATCGTGTGTGTGTAGATATTGCACTATCACAGGCTGTTGTAGCTGAATGTAGTTCATCTCTTCATCCATCAGACTGTTTGGAGTCTGATTTTTGTCATTTATTTTCTTTGCACAAACATTATTTAGTGTGCGTTTAGTGTGTGTGGGTGTATGCGAGTGAGTTTGTATGTATGTGTGTGTGTGTGTGTGTATTTGTATGTATGTGTGTGTGATGTGTGTGTGTGTGTATACGCCTAAAGCACTCAATGACGACAAGAGAGGGGGTGGAGCTTCGAAGCTGTAGTACTAAACCCTACGCACAGCCATACAGTATGTACATGACACTTTTTTTTGGAACAGCTTTCTTTTCATGTTGGCTCCACGGCTCCTCTCCATGGTCACGGTCTTTATTAAATCCTGGATGTTGGCCACGTTACCGTGGCGATGTGACGGAGGATATTTAAAGCCATTTGGACTTGGACATTTTGGACTATGATAGATCTGTAGCCATGACCTTAACTTTACTGAACTCTGCAAAAAAAAAAAATGGAAAGAATAATATTCACACCTTGTTCAGACAGCAACCAACAAGAGCAACAGGAGCAACAAGAGCAACAGGAGCAACAGGAACAAGCAACCAGAGCAACAGCAGCAGCAGCAGCAGCAGAATGTGGGCAGATGGAGAGTTCACATCAGTATTGTTGGATCCAGCACCTCCTCTGGTCTCATTGTGTCACAAGAACAGAAAACGACGAATGTCCGTGTTACAAATTGTTGGACAGAAAATCTACACTCAGTGGCCACTTTATTAGGTACACCTGTACAATCCAATTGTAATTCAATACAGCAGTTCAGCCATAAATTCTACCGTCCTACTGGATTACATTATAATAACAAGTGTTTCTAATTTGTGTGTGTCCTCCCTGTTCACATACATGAGAGGGGGGAAGAAAATGTTTGATTGATGTGATGCATTTCCTGTTGTGGGGATGGAAAAGGTACGGTCACGTTATAGTTCTGATCTATGAATATTTGCTCCGTCTCTACCCGACAAATTCAAGCATGCGCTTCCTGTTTCAGTGCGATCTCCAGCCGACTCCGGCAGATTGTGCCGTTAGGCAATGACAACACCGATGCACCATGTTTGGAAATAGAGATGTTGTTATTCTAGTATCATCACCATGATTAGTACAACATCACACACACCACACGACAGAAGACAAATGTGACCGTACCTCATCACTTTAGAATATCCACTTTCCACATTTTACTGTTGCTCCTTGCTGTGGCTGTCAACGTCTGAAAGCAAGTTGTGTAAATATGCAAACCTAGCACTTTCTCCTGCAATGTACAAGGCTTGCCTTGCCGTGTCTTTGTGCAAGCGCCATACAGCAGATGAATTCCAGAAACTGCAATAATGATCCTCCTTTGCACTCAAAAGTAAAGTACAATACAGAAACATCTCAACACCATAAATGCATAATACTAACAGAAGATATAGTCAAGTTAGGGGAGCGTGGATAAGCTGAGGATGAACCCGATGGAATTACAGCTGGTACGAATGAGTTCTGAGAACTGTCCAGCAAACTGTGTTGTCAGGAAGAAACCAGGATTCATATTAAATACAAGAACGTATTAGAAATGGAACTCAACACATCATTCATTTTATTATTCATACCTGTGCTTTTCCGACTTCCAATATGTCAAAATGTCATCTGTGATAAAAGGCCTCACAGCAAGCAGCCTGGAGTTCCTGCTGTCTGAACACAGCCTCTCATTATCACACAGTAACTCTGTTCATGTAAACATACTAACACTCAATACTACACTACTTTTATCAGTAAACTATACTACGACACTGACATTTTGAACTCTGGACTCTTCACAGAAGTTTGAACCATTAAAAATGAATTTAAACGACATGGTCACCGTTGAAGTCTGTTGATTTGTTTGTGTCTGGAAGGTCTCACTGTCACTACTAACTGTGTTTAGCTTCCTTTACCACTAGACCGCAGCCATGAAAACTGCATCCATCTCTAAATCTTTTGCAAACAGGTGGCTACTAAACTATTAGCCTTATACACAGTTAAAACATAAGCCTAATTTTCAGGCAACAAACAGAACTTTCTACTGAACTGAAGACAGAATCAGCGTTGAATGTCACAGCGGTAGGAGCGGTGATGTGTTTGATCACTGACATACATAATAAACAGGGCTGTTTATTATACGTATCACAATATTACAATTCAATATATTACAATACTTTAAGCAAGGCGATATATTGCGATTTCTTAAATCAAATTTTAGGAAAACTGTCGTAGTATAAAGAACACATCATCATCTGCATAAAATCTGAGTAAAAAAGTTTAGGGTTCTGCATTTGCATTTATCACAGTCCCTGTAACATCTAACATCATGCACTACTTTGAGAGGACACAAACACTGAGAGAAAGCATCTCCCAGCAAATGAAAAAAAAAGTATTGACTGACTCAATCTGCATGTAAACTATTAATTAAAATATTTTTTTTGAGTATCACAAAACATATCGCGATTTTCAATATTTTCTTACACCCCTAATAATGAAATGCATTTTTGAACAGTGATGCATCTGCTTACCTTGCAAAAAAGTGAACACATTGCATGTCTTTGAACTGAACAAAACAATTTGAATCAGCAAAGTGATTCATAATTTCCACCTTTACTATGACTTGGGGGGAGGGAACTGAGGTCTCGAGGCTAGCGGGTAACGCAAACAAGCTAGGCTACACTGCGCTTTTTGTTTTATCTCCATTTTTCATCAATCCATCATTTTTGTTTTCTGGAGTTGGGTTGGGTTGCACCAACTATTTGTAAATCCATAGCTAAGTTTGTGTGTACAGTCCTTCCTAAGGTCTTCATAACACCATTACCGTTTGGATTAAAATGAAACGTGTAAAACGGATGTGAGGAAACATCTGAGGCATGAAGTCCAAACAAAACAAGAAGTCGCTGTGGCATCACGGGTTGCAGCATAACTTAAAAAAAAATAACATTATAAGATATATTAATCTTAACTGCTAATTATTTGTAAATGTGAGGTTGACTTTGTTTTATACAGGGAGAAATATGTGAAATCAGTTAGTATTCATACAGTTTAGAATGAGTGGGGAACTATCTGATTGTGCTAACCTGATAGTGTTAGGTCATTTGCTCTAATGATAGCTATACTGACATAACATTTTGTAATTTGAGGTATATTTTATTATTTTTGTGAAATGTAATTTAAAGTTTTCCCGGTTTACATCATTATTAAACAGCATTTTATCAAGTTTCTGGTCAGATATATCAATCATATTCCGTACAACCTGATACTTTTCAATCTAAACCCTGGCAGTTACTGGATGTAGATAATGTAGAAACAGTTAAACCCTATGTGGTGCAACCCATTTCAATGTAGTGATGCATTGTCGTGCAACCAACTTGGGGGTTAAAATTATTCTTTCAGACACAGCAATGACCCGTAAAAAGTGTTTAAAAATTTGATATAAAATGAGTCTAAAATTGGAAGAGGAGAAGGAAGAAAACTAGAAGAGGAGGAGAGGAGTTGAACCTTTAGACCTTCAGTGTTTCTCACTGATGGGAGTCAAGTTTGTTTAACAAAACAGAGCAGCAGCATTAAACACAGCCAGTGTGTGTGTGTGTGTGTTGGTATGTTCAGTGTGTGTGTGTGTGTGTGTGTGTGTGTGTGTGTGTGTGTGTGTGTGTGTGTGTGTGTGTGTGTGTGTGTGTAGGCGTGCTTCCAGTAGTTCCTGCCTACTAATTTCCAGCAGTGTTTTCTCAGCTGCAGTTTCCATGAGAGAGAAGAGAAAATGTTTTCATGGATTTACTGCTATTACACCTCCTTATCCTCCTCCGCTCTCTTCCTCTCCACTCTTCTCCTCTCTCTCCTCTCTCCTCTCTCCTCCATGTTGACTTCAGCTGACTGCCTGACTGAAAACACACCTGGTGTTGGGATAAGGTGCAGTCTGTTCCTCCCGTTCTGAGTGGCTCCATTCATGTTCCTGAGTGCTGACACAGCAAACAGTCACACACAGAATATTTTCATACCGACTGACCTCGTTGAAAGCAGTTAAAGCTGCATGAAGTGATTTTTCAACACTAGAGGGCAGAAAAAACAAACATCTGGAAGCCTCGATATACTACATCAACTCATCACGTTCTCAAGGCTAACGCATTAACAAAATATAAATAAAGAAGCAGAGAAGCGTGTTCATCCCAGTCCACTTTCTGTTTACTGCTTGAGTGCCAATCCAATATTTGCTTTAGCTCAGGTTTGGACCAGTATTCTCTGGTGTTTTGTCCAATATTTTCTTACATTTTTGCCTCAGTTTGGTCCAACATTTGCTGGTGTTTCAGCTCTGTTTTGGTCCAGTGTTCACTGGTGTAATAGCCCATTTGGTCCGATAATCACTGGTGTTTTAGCACCAGGTTTGTCTAATCTTCATTGGTGTTTTAGCCCTGGTTTGGTCCAACATTCTCTGATGTTTTAGCCTGTTTAGTCCAATATTTTATTGGGTTTTTGCCTCGGCAAATATTCTCTAGAGGTTTTAGCCCTGGTTTGATATGCTGCAGTTGTGGCCCTGTGTTGGGCAAATATTCTCTTGTATTTTAGTTCTGGTTTGGTCCAATATTTGGTGGTGTTTTAGCCTTGATTTGGTCTTCTATCCTTTTGGTGTTTTAGCCCTGGTTCAGTCCAGTATTATCTACTATTTTAGCCCTGGTTTGGTCCAATATTCTGTTGTGTTTTAGCCCTGGTTTGGTCCAGTATTCTGTTGTGTTTTAGCCCTGGTTTGGTCCAGTATTCTGTTGTGTTTTAGCCCTGGTTTGGTCCAGTATTCTGTTGTGTTTTAGCCCTGGTTTGGTCCAGTATTCTGTTGTGTTTTAGCCCTGGTTTGGTCCAGTATTCTGTTGTGTTTTAGCCCTGGTTTGGTCCAGTATTCTGTTGTGTTTTAGCCCTGGTTTGGTCCAGTATTCTGTTGTGTTTTAGCCCTGGTTTGGTCCAGTATTCTGTTGTGTTTTAGCCCTGGTTTGGTCCAGTATTCTGTTGTGTTTTAGCCCTGGTTTCGTCCAATATTTGGTTGTGTTTTAGCCCTGGTTTGGTCCAATATTCTGTTGTTGTTTAGCCCTGGGTTGTCCAAAAATGTATTGTGTTTTTGCCTCGGGTTGGTCCAATATTCTCGTGGGGTTTTAGCCCTGGTTTGTTCCAGTAACTAGTGCTTTAGCCCTGATTTGGTCTAATATTCTCGTGGGGTTTTAGCCCTGGGTTGGTCCAGTATCTGGTGTTTCAGCCCTGGTTTGGTCGAATATTTTATGGTGTTTTAGCCCTGGTTTGGCCCAATTTTCCCTAGTGTTTTAGCCCTGGTTTGGTCTAATCTTCGCTGGTGTTTTAGCTGTTAAGAGTTAGGAGTTTGCTGTATTTTCTGTCTTTGACAGTATCAAGAGAAATACTTGCATCAAACTTGACGTGTTAAACTTTACATCTGTTAATCAGTACAGCGTCACAGGAAGCCCATGCCGTCCAACTCAAATACGCACAACCAAAGATTCAACAATCCAGCACACATCTGACAAATCTGACGTCATCATCCAAACACACACACACACAGTAATACCAGGTTGGTTCCCACAATACCTCAGTGAGTGTTTGTCCAACTTGCTGCTCCATTTCACATCATGAAACAATAGAAGGCGCACACAGTAAGTGGTTCCAGTGGTTTATGGAGCAGTGCTGCGTCAATGCTGACCTCCAACTGCCCACAAAACACAGAGAGGGCGAGAAGGAGGGTGAGAGGGAGTAGAGATATACAGAAATGTCCTGGTCTAATAATACTCAGATGTGGAAAGTACCTACGGTCATTTAGATAATTACAGTACGGGAAAACATTTTTTAAGTAGTGGTGTTTTAACCTGACTATTTCCAAGAAACTCCTAAAATCTGAGCTAGATGGAGTTGAAACTGTCCAACAGTATAATCCAGTATACAAGGTTTTCTCTTTGAATGATTTCGTTTTTTATAAAGATTCATAATCGATGAATATGTAGTTCAATCAATAAATGGCAATGTGTTCAGTCTGTCTGTCGGTCCGCCACTTTGGTCAAGACTGAAATATCTTAATAACTGTTGTATGGATTATCATGAAATGTGGCTCAGACATTCATGTTCCCATCAGGATGAATTTTAACTTGTCCTTCGGTTTACGCCCAGATACCTGCAATGTATGCAACATTACGGCATTGCATCTTATGACCAAGCACAAATGTAAATACAAGATACAAGAACAAGCAGTTAAATCCTTGTGTTTGTGTTATTTCTTACATGTTCAAAGACAAACTTTTGGTGTTGTTGTTTTCTGTCTGAAATAAGCATTATAAACAATGAAATCTGTGTCCGTTTAATGAGGTTAATGTGGTTTAATGAGGTCACAGGACGGAAGCAGTGTGGCATGATTTTGTCATTGTTTCTCCACCCATCTGGTCCACATCTTATTGAGTGAATTACCTGAGTCATCGACACAGACTGAGGTCACCATAACAACAAAGGACAGAACAGGAAAAAAGACAGGAACAAAAGACAGCAGAGTCTTTTCACTCTTATACAACAAATAATCTGTGTCCCTGTTAACAAATAAAAGCATTATAAACACACTGCCAGTCAGTCAAACTCGCCATCCTCTCGTCGCCTCACCAGAAGCCTGGACCGTTGCTGAACAAATCAGAGTATAGTTTACTCTTAGACACACATTTGTCGCATCAGTTTGAAACCACCAGTGTGCAATGGTTTTAAGTTCAGCCCGCTGCTGGTTTGAACTCTTTTGAACACATTCAACCTTCTTAGAGCCAGCAACCGTCTATGTTAACTCTGTCTACAAGGTTATTAGCTGAGCAACCACCTCTGTATAGGTTTTCTTTTACCATAACAACAGTGTGACACACATTTGAATGTTCTCAGTGCTGTGCTGGGCAAAACATTTATCTTTTTACTTTTAGTACGTAGGCTACTACAGCTGCTCTTACAAAGTACGTACCGTTTCATTCAGTATGCATACGATTGGGAGATACAACTTCGTCATAACATTGTACCTTGAACTTTGACCCTCTTGCTCATACACCAATCAGACATAACATTAGGACCACTGACAGGTGAATTGAATAACATGGATTATCTCGTTACAATGGCACCTGGCAGTGGGGGGGATATATTATGCAGCAAGTGAATATTTTGAACTTTGAACTTTGGAAGCAGAAAAAGTGGGCCAGTGTAAGGATGTGAGCGACTTTGACAAGAGCCAAATAGTGCTGGCTAGACGACTGGATCAGAGTATCTCCAAAACTGCAGCTCTTGTGGGATGTTCCTGGTCTGCAGTGGTCAGGACCTACCAAAAGTGCTCCAAGGAAGGAAAACCAGTGAAGCGGCGACAGGGTCAGACCGGAGGCTCATTGATGCACGTGGGGAGCGAAAGCTGGCCGTGTTGTCCGATCCAATAGCTGAAAAAGTTCATGCTGGTCCCGATAGAAAGGTGTCAGAACACACAGTGCATGGCAGTTTGTTGCGTATGGAGCTGCGTAGCCGCAGATCGGTCAGGGTGCCCATGCTGACCTAATGTTATGGCTGATCGGTGTTTGTCTGCTGTGCAGAGGATTGTGGGTCAGAAAAGCATGCTGGCCTTCATACTGCAAAATGTGACCGGATGTAGTAGGACATCCTGGTATTTTTAGCATATGACATACTATGTATTGGGACATACTAAATCTTTTTCAGGCATACTAAATAGTGTAATGGTAGTCTGGATATTGGAACGCACAGTTCCTCCTGCACCAGTCTGCATTGTGACTGTTGATCAGTGTTCAGGTACTTCCTGTTTCCTGTTGAACTCTTTCCCAGAGGAACAACAGAGCAGAGGAGCAACAGTGTCGCCTGCTGGTTCAACTGGAAACACAAAACCATTACAAACTATTAGAAAGACACTCTAACCCTACTGTAACCAGGGCTCTCTATCAAAGTCTTTTTTCTCTGTGTTTTTATTAGTTATTTTTCACACTGATCATCTCAGAATAATCAAAAATGAACCATTGATCCATCTTGTACAGTATGCACACTTGTTTGGGTCTCAGAGGTTCCCAGCATGCATCATGGACAGGTTGTCAATCCATCGGATCACAAGGCATCCTGAGCTCATTTAAAATTTAAAATTAAACCCAATCTAAACACATTTGACCTAATAAATCCATTCTGGTTTGAGCTCATGTTCTCTGCAGAACTGTCTCCTAGTGTGACCAGTGACACCTGCTGGTCAAAGTAAGAATAGCTTAGAATTTAATTATTACCTCCAGTCATGTTTTAAGACATAAAAATACACATTGGCAGTTACATGTACAGCTACCTAGAACCAATATATGCAATCTAATACAACCGTCCTGCAATAAATCCTCCATCATGAAGGTTGTAATGTTCAGTTTTTGTTTGTTGCGTTGCATTTTGTGGTGTTGTTGGACTTTATTGGGTTGTACTGACGGGTATTTCTATTGTTTTGTCCATCCCATATATATCAGTGAAGGTAGGGTCAATAACAGAAACGCCTCTCCTTATTATGTAACATGACATTAGAGCTGTAACTAACAATTATTACCAGCCACGACGGCAATGCTGGTATTATTTTCACCTTGTGAGTCTGTGTGTGGACAGATTTTGTCAACGCAATAGCGCATGCAGTCACGAAACTTCAGCTACAACTACAGGTGTGTAGTTGAGATCAAAACGAAGACCGAGTTTGAAGATGGGTGTGGTCCGAGGAAGTGGGTGGAAGAGGTGAGGGGGTCATTGGCCCATCCACTTTACGCCTCTGGCCCGATTTGGCGTCCCGGCTGGTGTGATCCCATCACAAGGTGGTCTCTAGTTTTCATTATCAATTAATCTGCAGATTATTTTCTCCATGGAACATTTGGTCAATAAAATGTCCAAACATTGTGAAAAATTAGCTCACGGTGGTATCATCAAATATTTTTTTTTTGTCTGACTAAGTATTCAAAACCCAGAAAAATTTAGAGCTGCAACTAACGATTATTTTCATTGTCGATGAATTTGACGGTTATTTTCTTGATTAATCGATTAGTTACAATTACAATTATAAAATGTAAGAAAATGGTGAAAAATGTCTATCAGTGTTTCCCAAAGCCAAAGATGACGTCCTCAAATGTCTTTTGTCCACAAATCAAAAGATATTCAGTTTACTGTCATAGAGGAGTAAAGAAACCAGAAAATATTCACATTTAAAAAGCTGGAATCAGAGAATTTAGACTTTTTTTTTGATGACTCAAATCGATTAATCTATTGTCATAATGGTTGGCGATTAATTTAATAGTTGACAACTAATCAATTCATATTTGCAGCTCTAAGACGATTAATCAAAATAGGTGCCATTTCATTTTCTATCAGTTGATTAATCGATTAATGGCCTAAACTTTTCAGTTCTATATGACGTTTTGACTTCTGAGATATATTTGAGTTTATTATAGAGGTGGAATTAAAACCAAAGTAAATGTTATAAAAGTGATGTGACTGTTGAAATCATTTAACAGAAACACGCCGTTTTATTCTGAAGGTCCAACAGTTTCTACATGAACAATAAAATACAACACTATGTCAACATCGGGCTCCGTGTGTGTCTGTGTGTTTGCGTCAGTAACATGTCCAGTATCCAGTGTCCCACAGTTTTACTTCATAGAGTAAATACAAACAATGGAGACAAAATAAAAAAATAAAATAAAAACAAGGCAGAAGAGTTCAGTACATTCAACACAGCAGGTAACAGTCAGTGTCCAGTCCGTCCGTCCGTCCGTCCGTCCGTCCGTCCGTCCGTCTGTCTCTGCGTTACAGCTGCGTTCTTCTCAAGGAGTGTTGACTGATTGATCATTGTGCTGGACCAATCAAATCCACCTCTGTCCTCTCCCTGACCAATCAGATCGCTGGTCTCTCCCTTGGCACCTCCTCAGATCGTCAGAGCTCGTCCTGTCAGGAGAAAAACACTAGACGTCAGACTCTGGTTCACTGTCTCATCTGTGTTTAAAATTTGAGTTTACCAGAAACGTACCTTCCGTTTGCCGTGTAACCGTGGCGACAGCTGTTGTAGTCGCTGTCTGACGGTGTCAGCAATCACGTTAGCGTCCCGGCTATTGATGTATTCTCCGCTGTGTTCATGCTGTCAACACACACATACAAGTTTAAACTTTAAAATGTAGAATGTGGTGTAAGGGGTTGATTCTGTTCTGGTAAGATAACTAAAAAGGTGGAGTTTGGACTGGTGCTGCCGCTTAGAGTGCGTGTCCTCACCCTCCTTGTTCCCAGGTACGGGTAGAATCTGACGGTTGGGTAGGCGGTGATTCCCGCTGATTGGCAGGTCTGATAATGAGCCTGACAGTCCACCTTCCCTGCACGAACCGTCCCTTTAAGATCCTGTCAAACACACAGAGAACATCCTCGTAACTACATAGAAATCCTCTCTTGTAAGAACACGTCGGTGTTCTGTAGCTGCTGGAAGAGTCGGTTCTAGTTTGTCTATTGCCTCTCCAAGGCTGTGACCAGAGGAGGGACCAAGTCATTGTTTCGCACGTCACGAGTAAGTCTCAAGTCTTTGCACTCAAGTCCCAAGTCAAGACCAACAAGTTCCAAATCCTAAACTTTGAGTTTCGAGTCCTAAACCAGTCATAATGCGCTGTTCACTAAATGTAATGCCGTTTTAACAACAGAGTAACTGACACCAACTGGCGCTCAGTAACGTGACGTTAGTTCTTCATGGTTTTCTCCTGCAACTTGATTGGATGTGTCGGATTGGTTCAAACAAAGTGGATCTGGGGAGTTAAGTGTCATATAATCAAATACCAGTCCCAATAATATTCATCAAAAATAAAAAGTCCTGAAAAATGTTAAGAGATTCAGCGATAAACGACAAAATATAGAAATTCAGTTTGTTCTGTTCAGTTTTTTCCCCCACTTGTAAATCCTCTTTCCAAATAAATTGATAAAGGATCTCTCAAAAAGTAAATAAACCCGACATATCCGACGCTGTCGGAGTTACCTGCACACACTTTTTAAATAAAATACTTTTTAATCTTTGGGTTTGGGGGAAGATTTCAAGTCAAAAGGCTCAATTCAAAGTCGAGTTGCAAGTCTTTTTTGATTTTGTCAAGTCGAGTCTACAGTCCTCAAATTTGTGACTCAAGTCCACACCTCCTGTGACTGACAGGAACCACAGAACAGATGTTATTAGATAAAAAGAATTATCTAGAAAAAGAAAAAAAAAGGTGTCTCACCCGAGCCAGGGCCTCAAACTCTGGAGCGAAGTGTTGACAGGGTCCACACCAAGGGGCGTAGAAATCCAGAATCCAGTGATCCTGACCTGACAGAACCAGAGACCTGAAGGACTCTGGAGTCAGGTCAATCGACGCTCTGGGTAAAGAGCTGCACACAAGAACATTAACACAACTATAGGACTCCACATCGACACAGTCATCGATTCTTTTGACACCAAAAAATAAAGACTCACCTCAGTGCCCATGATTTCAGTGAATGGGCATCTCTGTGCCAACCGTTATAACTCCTGAGGAGACACAGACAGATCGACAGGATCAATAAGCTGAACTGATAACTCTTAACATGTTCAATCTGTCACAATGGGTTTGACTAAGTAGTTGGTAAAGATTGTAATGTGATTATGTACTGAAATGTAGCCTAAGAGTTCACAGAGAATAGCTGGGCTTCAGTAACAGCTAATAGAGATCCGAATAAAAGATAAAGATAAAGATAAAGACTGTATGAAATGTATTTAGCTAGACTAAACATGTCCTGGAACCATTTCTGTACTGAATGTACAAAGATAAAACTGATCTCCATCTCCTCTCATGAGTTTCCCAGCATGCCGTAGTGTGTACAGAATGAGTATTTTTAAATGTGGTGCCTACATGAAATGATCTGGCTGCCGGGTGTTGCCGAGGTACAGGCGGATTTCAGGGTACGCCCTCACGCCCTGGCCCTGACAGAACGGCTGAAACTTCTTACAGTCAACTGAACCGACCAGGATCTGACCCGACAACATCTGGACGGTGAGAGACGGAAAGAAAGAAAGAGACACAGGTTAGACAAGTTACACTTCTGTCTGGTCCTCAAACTGCATTTAATCAGGTGAACACTGCTGGGACTAAACCCCACGTGTTGGCTCTTCTCTCTTGTGCAACACATTTGTGGAGGAGGGGTTGTTTGGTTTCTCTCTCAGAGACAATGTTGTGTTACTTATATTTATTTGAGTTCAAATCAGCCAGATAATAAATATTAGCAGATAAGTGGAAATATATGTGAAAGATATGTTTGAGGTCATTTAGAAACGGTCTTCATTACATAGTTTGTCCAAAAATATATATAGAATTATGATTATTTTGACTGAAATTGCGATATTAGAGGGAATGATTATTTTTACATCATTATTCTCATTTCACATGATAATGATCATGGTGTGATTTTTGCGGGGGACCTGTACCAAACAAAGATGTTTTCTTAAGTTTGTAGAACATGATGTGCAGCAGCCAGGACATCCCTGCAGCACCACAATATTTGATTTAAAATGTTATTTTGACACATATTTCAAATGTTGCCTCCATATTAAGATTTTGACAAAATTCCTTGAAAAAGGTCCGAAAAAATAGTGAAAACTGTAAGAAAAATATCTGAAATATGTCCAAAAAATATCCGAAAATTATTAGTAAAATCTTTTTAAAAATATGCGAAAAATGATTATCTGAAAAATGTCTGAAATGTATTAGTAAATAATTAATACATAACAAGAACATTGAAAAAAAAAAAGATTTTGACATTTGATTCCGATTAGTTGTTCAGCCCTATTTTTCAACTATACTAAATATCTTGCTGAGTACATATCTTAGTCACAATTCTTCAAAAAAGGCTTTTAAATCCCCAAAATATAGTTTGCTTTTGTCATGTGCTCATAAAATATATATATATAAGAATATCAGCCAATGTATTGTTTGATTTTTAAATATTTCAGAACACTATTGGCCTCAAAAATCCAGTATCAGTTGAGCTACAACGTTTAGGTATGTTGTCCTTCGGGTGACCTCGGTGACGCCCTCAGTGTGCTGCTCATAAACAGTAAAAATACTGGATTAGTGAGTTTTTTAAGAGAAACTGGCTTTCTAGTCTCTGTTTTGATCTGATCATGTCTATAACCTTTCCTTGGAGTTGTCTGTACCTGCCATGTAGCCAGGTAGCTAACGCTAGCTATCCAGGCTGATATAATGCCTAGACACAAACAGCGGGAGCAGACTTTTCTGCTCTATCTGCACTGATTCTTAAACTGGATGTCTGTGCTCTACTTAGTTGAATCATTTGGCAGTTATCGTTCACAGCTGTATGGGGTATTTTTAAATATGTAAAACAATGACTTACAGGTCATACAGGTCTTTAATTAACTTTAATTATTAGGCCCAGCCCTAGCCTCGGTATTTCTTCATTTCTCTGCAAGATGATTAACCCAGTTTGTATTCCAGAGGAGCTGGTTTCATCTACGCAGCCTGTGTGTGTGCGTATATGATGTGTGTTATACCCTGGCCATGCGTCTCCACTCTGGAATCAGAGCCTGACAGGGACCGCACCACGGAGCGTAGAAATCCACCGCCCAGATCTGCCCCTCAGCTCGACCTGCAAACCAACACAACAGCAGAAAACAGAGGAGAGAAACTCATTTAAAATAAGTAGTGACAGCAGTAGAAGTTAGAACAGGAACTAAGAACTTGGTCTAGTGAGTTAGTCAGCCAGTCAAGACTGAATAATTTAAATAACATACATCTCTCTTGCTTTACATAACGGGAGTTTCACCAAACTATCCTGTAACTGTTAAGTTCCTCCAGAATACAAACTGTATGTTTGCTGCTGAAGTGCTAACAGAGCTAAACCGTCTGAAGTTTTAATTCTGAGAGGACTGAATTAGCTCTACTAAAGAACAGAACTAGACAGTTTTGTGCAACTCAATGCATTTAAAACATCTTTGTTCCTGCCACCAGCTCCTGGTCTAGCAGGACTATCTGTTGCTGTGACCTCCTGTTACCTTTAACCTTCTCGTTGAAGCTGGAAGGATCCAGGACCATCACAGACGGGTTGACCAGATCCTGCAGAAAGAGACAGAAAGAATTCTTCACTAGGTGTTGATGCAACTTTTTTTTAGTTGAAAGCATTTTTTTGGGGATGTCTGCAGCAGTGAGATTCACTCCCTGCTGTTGTATTAGCATGTCATTGGTATGCAGTAGTACCTGTATGAACTCCAGGATGCCGTCAGCTGAATGGTGTCCTTCGTATTCATGAACAACGGAGCGGTTAAAGATCACTGTGGTGGGATAAGCCTGAATATTATACTGAGAAACAGAGAGAAAGAATTATGACGATATGTACCTCTTTCCATCTCACAATTAATGGTGCAGTCCAGATGTTTACCATAGAGCAGAGGTGCTGGTGGATGGTACAGTCCAGAGTACCAAACTTCATCTGTCCAGCCAACTGGATTGAAGCTTTTCTCAGTTCGGGCAGTAAGGCTCGACATGGAGGACACCACTGCACACACCAATCAAACATTAAATCATTTAATATCCAAGTAGGTGACATCACAGAGAGCTGGTTTTTAATGCATGACTAGGTCTTTCTTAAGGCCTGAGGACAATAACCACACCTTCACAGGCTCTCTCTCTCGTCTCTCACGAGCCTGAAGCTTGCAGGCATGTTTAGCGTCAAGTGTAATTTACACACTTCATAGTTACTTTCTCCCGTTGCCACATGTCTCTCTAATCACTCACTGTTTGTGTTGTAGGTGTGACTGGTGTGTCACCAGCCCTGAAGGCAAACAGGGAGTCAGACAGGCTGGGTCATCAAGCAGCAAAGCGTGAAGTATAAAATCAATAATGACGTGGCATTTCCACGTGTATATTTATGATTAGCAGGACGTGTTATATGAGACTTTATTTGCTGTCCCTGTGCTACCTGTCGATAAAGAGCATGAGTCAAGGCCAAGTATCTCAGGTTTAGGGGTGTGTATCTATCCTAAGATGATCCGAGGGAAGTGGATTACCTGAAATAGGTTCAGTGTGTGATGCTGAGCAGGAGATGTATTTAACAGGGCTGGGGCGATCGTTTCGATTTTCATATCGTAAAATGGTGGTTACGCAAGCTTTGAAATAAATAATATAATAGAACCTTTAAGCTTAAGCAAGCAATACAGTTAAAGTTATATGAATAAATATTTATAAAAGAGTATGAACATTTTATTTAAAATTTAAACATTTAAAAAAACATATTTAATAGCTTTTAAAAGTCTGTGTGTCTCTGCTCGGTACGACAATATCACAGGAACGTGTTCCGTTTAACATTATTATCTTATCTTTAATATCACAATCAAAATATTATCCATAACTAGGGCTGTACTGAACAGTTTGAAGCTCCAAAAGTCAAAATTCATTGATAAAAAATAACACATCAACATGTTTTTTATCTAACGAAATATTCTGCTTCAATCCATATTTGTTGGTGTTTAGCCTTTCAAAAACTGTCTCCGTCTTGAGGCACGTATGATATAGTGAAGTCATAACCTGAGCAGGTAAAACAAATCAACACAATGTGTGTATGTGTGTGTGTATCAGTCAATAATCTGATTAAAGTAATCTGTTACAAACCGGAGCAAAGAAGTCGACCAGCCAGGGCTCCTTTCTGTCTGAAGGAAAGTTGTCGGGTCTCAGCGTCGTCACATGAGCCCGAACGCTGTCCCTCGCAAAACCCACAATGTTGTACAACACGTCTTTACCTACAGACAGGACAGACAGACAGACAGTTTATATAGATAGACAAGAGAACTAGTGCTGAAACGATGAGATGATTAATCGATTAGTGAATCAACAGACAATTAATCTGCAACTATTTTGCGAATCTAAACATTCCTTTGTTCTAACTTCTCTAGAGCTGCAACGATTTATCAATTAGTTGTCAACTATTAAACTAATCTCTACTCTACTCTATTAAATTAATATTATTATATTAAATTAATCGTCAACTATTTCAGCTTCTTAAATGTGAATATATTCTGGTTTCTTTCCTCCTCTATGACAGTAAACCAAATATTTTTGAGTTGTGGACAAAACAAGACATTTGAGGACGTCATCTTGGGCTTTGATCAACATTTTGCACCATTTTCTGACATTTTATAGTCTAAACAACTAACCGATTAATTGAGAAAATAAAAGACAGATTAATCAACAATGAAAATAATTTTTTGTCTTAGTATTCTGTGATAGTAAACTGAATATCTTTTGGACTGCTTTGAAAAAACAAGACATCTGAAGACGCCACTTTGGACTTTTGGGAAACTGAAATGAGCGACTTTTTTCTGGCGTTTTATAGACCAAACAATAAGTAAATTAAAAGCAATAATGAAAATAATCATTATAACAGTATAGAGTGGAATACAGAAAGGTAAAAGGACAGTAGGTTACAGTCTGTGGTACTGACCGTGGTGGATCTCAAAGTCGTGGATTCCCAGTCCTTTGAAGACGGCCACACAGGGTTTTAGGATGTAGAGAGACTGACACAACTCTGAGTCTGCTATACAGTCGACTCTGCCGACCTGGAGAGACAGACAGACAGTCAGTTGGACTTACAGACAGGCAGAGAGAGACATGCTGAGAGACAGACAGCCAGTTGGACTTACAGACAGAGGCAGAGACAGACATGCTGAGAGACAGACTCGTACCTGTATGTGGTCATTTCGGAGGAACGCCTGTAGCTTCTTGTACTCGTTGGAGGCGGGGCTTCTGTCTCCAAACGTAAAACTCACCAACCAGCGATGGTGGGCCAGCTTCCTCTGGGGACAGGAAGTTACAACATTTTAATATGTACAGTAGAGTATTGATGTGTACCTGAAAGCTGTATGGTAGATCTGAGTGTGTTTACCTGGAAGCTGTAGGGTAGATCTGAGTGTGTGTACCTGGAAGCTGTAGGGTAGATCTGAGTGTGTTTACCTGGAAGTTGTCACTGGTCAGCAGCTCCAGATCAGGCAGATGGTTGAGGACCTGATTGTAAATCTCTTTACTGTCCAGAGTATTCAGCCACTGGAACACATGCACATAGAGTCAATACTGCAGTACTACACACAGTATTACTACAGACAGTACAACAATGTCCACATACAGACAGTAATGTGTCCTTTGTCTTACCAGTATGCTGTCTTTCTGATCCAGAGAACTTCCAGGTGGGAAAAAAGCCGTCGCTCCACTGGTCACCTGAAATACAGCCGAAGGATTAGATACTAATACTAGTACTGCAATAATAAATACACCCCTACTACTAAAACTACTACTGATGTTGCAACAACTGCTGTTCCTGCTGGGCTTATTTTTGTACCTGAAAATAAATCTAAAAACAGTTGAGAGCAGCTTTAGGGCACGGTGTGTTCAGAAACAGCAAATCTACCTCCGCTGCTTTGCAGATGATACTGTGATTTATCTTCCATATAAACCCAACTAGCAAAGCATCATGGGAGTCTATTAACCAACACGGTACCAATGACCACAAACAAAGGAGTGAGTATTTTTCATGCAGGTATGTTACAGTATCAGTAGAATTGCAGTAACGCCGACCCATACCTGGAAACTGTCACAGAGCTGTTGCTGTGAGGTGCAGTCCATCCATCCCACCTTAACTAGACCATCCTACAAACACACATTCAAATCAGAAATTTATGTTTTTTAAACCAATATAATCAGTAGAAGTTATTACAGTAAATACACAGTATAACTACTATATCTAATAGCATGTTTTCCCCACTGAACACATATTTAATGTTCTATAATGTATCTCACTAATTAAATGATTGAGGTTTATTGAAAATGGAAGAAAAAAAAATGGAGAACTACAATATCACAACATGTACTGTAAATAAGTGTAAATCAGTTTAATCATGTGATTATATAAAAATTATAAAACTGTAACTATATCCTGAAAACGATATCCCTAAAAAATATATATATATAAATATATATTTATTTATTTTTTAAAAAATTTAAATTTTTTTTTTTTTAATATACATTTTTCCCAACTGTTTTTTTCTCATGAATATTTCCACACAGTACACAAATATTACTTAGAAAAATCAACCATGTTCCGATAAAATCGCTTTTTTTGCCAAGTTTTCGCACTGCAAATAAAGGCATCAAACAATCACGCTGTGCAGAGTGGGTTGAGTTGCACCTATATTTACAGTATAAGGACAACACTGAGGCTCCGTATATAATAATCTATAATAATATTACTACTAAGTTCTCACCAACATCCCAGCCAACTTCTGTCTTGTTCTTGCCTCCAGGCAATCTGAGAGAGAGAAACATTATTACTACATGACAGGCTAGCTATATACTCAGCTATATACTAACATCACACACACCTGTGTATGCGCATTTGTGACATGCAGTGAGACGTGATTGAATGTTTAAATCAGATATCAGGAATGTGACAATCAGACATGCATTAACACTTTCAGGCATGAAAATAACCCTCATATATGCATGTGGTGTGTGTTACCTCCAGTGTCACAGCAGAAGGAGATCAGCCAGCCGAGCCCTGACGAGTATGCGCTCTCTATCTCGCTGAACATGTTACCTGACAAAAAAAGCACGCCCACCATGTCAGACCACACAGAACGATATAAACCAGCCTGATAATCAGATATAAACTGTAAATGCTGAACAATAGCTTACCTTGCCAGAGCTCAGTGACGGTTGTTGTGATGAACTTCATGGAGAACTTCACCAGACTGTCTTTAGAACGCTCCCCATTAAACTTCTCAGGTCTCTGTAGAGAAAGACAAACAAAATGTTAATGATAGCTAAACAAGACTCTTCTGATGCCGAGCTAACTGAAGAATTCAGCTTAGCAAGATTTATCCAGGCTGCAAACCAAAAGCGTACTGGGGAGCTGTCATTGGATGAGCTTGCAGCTTATTCTGAGAATTTTGTTCATGTAAACGTGCAGGAAGTTTTCAGTGTAACCACAGAGAGAAGATACAGATCATGTTAAAATGGAGATGAAAACAGATGGCAGACAAGAAACTGGTGGGGGTTTAAATTCAGAACATGTTCCAGCTGCACTTCCATTTTAACCAATGCAGCGGCCCACACTTCACTCACATTAGTTAGATAGATGATCAATAAGGAAACGATCAATAAACAGACCTGTCCTGCTTTGTAGACAAACAGACTGGGGTAGCTGTTGATGCCTTTACTCCTGCAGAGATGGTTGTTGTCTCCACAGTTCACCGCCCCAATCCTGATGACTCCATCCATCTCTTTGGCAAACTCCCTCCACTGAAAGACAAACACGTCGGTTAGAGAGAGAGACGCACAGAAAGACACACGGACGCTAGTCTGCTGATTTATACTGAACTTCCTAAATATACAACAGAGGCTCCTGCAGGTAACATTTAAGGAGGAAAATTAAACAGGAAAAAAAGTATAAAAAAAGTAGATGTAAAAACAGAAAATCTGACATAAAAGGATAAATTAATGGAAACAAAATGAGCTTACAGTGAAAATCTAGAATCATAAAAGGCTACAGTGAGCAGTAAACACTTGCACACAAGGTGCATGTTCAGTTGAGTGTGTTTAGTTTATGTTTAAAGTGCAGGTGTGTGTGTTTTTCTTATGTATTTTAGTGTTATATTACCGTTGGAGCCAGCTCGTGACAGTGCGAGCATCGTGGGAAATAGAAGTTGATGAACCAGATTTCTCCAGAGTTTACTGCTGCCTCTGAAACACACACAACACTCATGTTTTAGTGCCTTTGCCATCTTACAGCCATGAGGCCGTAATGGTCCCACTGGGGCCAAAGAGAGACAACACTACTGAGTTGCATTATGGGAAATGTAGGATCCAAGCGTCCAGTATGAGATTGACCTATACTGGGCACTAAAAGTCACGATGTATCGGCCTTTGCTGCTTCGACGTTGACCTTTTTTAAAAAAATATCTGGCTTTTATCAGTCACCCACCGTTGTGGAAGTGCAATATCATGGACAGACAACGGTATCATCAAGCCAAGAACCTTTATGGGCGACCCACCCCTGAACCTGAACCCAGACAGATTTATTTGGTAGGAACCAAAAATGCTGCTACCAAGAATCAGACCCCAGCTTTTTGTAATGACCCCTACACCAAATGGCAAATGTGATTTTTTGGGTACAACAATTTTTTGCGCTGCACCCAGGAACTGAACTCTCTGGCTCAAGATAAACTCTGGCAAACTAAAAGTTAGTTTGGGATGTGTGAAAATAAAAAAACATCTCTTACCAAATTCTCCGCTGTCCAACGTGATGACCTCCAAATCATCATCGTAGATACCTGGACAGGAAAGACAGATTTAAATATCAAACAACTGTTTAAGGACGCAGATTTCTTCACAGTGAAATCAGTTTGTGGTTTTTCAAAGACAATATTTGCTCTTGCAGCATCACCATGGTTACACATGACAGGCGTGCATGGTTACGGAGACTTACCGAAGTCGTAACGGTAGAAGTTCCAGCTCTCGTAGCCTCCTCCCTGCTGCTGCTCGTCCAATCCCTTCTCTCCATATTTATCATATTTCTTCCTGAGGTCTGCGTCCTTCAGAACCTCGTAGGCTCGATTCACCTGCAGGAACTTCTCGTGTGCTGAGGCGTCGCCCTAAAACACAACACTTTTATCAGGGTTTTGCGTATACTGACTGGAGTTTTGTCAGGGTTTTTGTGTAGTTGTAGGTTTAATTGGGGTGTTAGGGGTTGTGGTTTTTAGCAGGGTTTATACGTAAGTGTTTCAGGGGAAATCAAGGGTTGTGTCCGAGTTTATGTTTTGAGGCAAACTCACAGGGTTTTTGTCGGGGTGCATGGTGAGCGCCAGCTTCTTGAAGGCCTGTCGTATCTCTCTGGTCGTGGCTTCCCTGCTGACTTTCAGCAGATTGTAGTAGTCTTGGCCTTCCGCCGAAACCGCCGCCAACAGCACGACGAGGAGCACCAGCGGCACCATAACCTGGACGGGACTTGGCCGCTGAACCCCGAGGACAACCCTGCGCCCCATTACCAGTTCTCCCAGTACAACCACAATGACCAGCAGAGAACGAGCAGCTGGAACACACAGGCACAAACATTATTCCTTGCTAGTTGTGCAGATAGATGACCGGGTCAATGCTACAGAGTTTACTGCTGTGTGATGAAGAAGGTAAACCCTGCGGCCATTAACATCCTCTACTCATGCTAGTTTATTTGCATGATAGGCACATAGATAACAAATGGAGTCATCATTGGATAACCAGCGTGGCATGTTGTAACATAATTGTATTAATTGCTCTGTGTTCTGCTTTGTTCTCTGAACTGCATATGTGGCTTGGGTGGAGTGGCTTGGAGCATGGGACCGGCTGAGTCTGTTGTTAATTAGGTCCCACCACCACCACCACCACCCCCCTCTACCTTTATATGCCATCAGTGAAGGTTGGCAGTGGACAGCTAGAGCAACATTCTTAAAACTGGTCTCTCAGCTATTCTTCTATCTTAAGATACCAGCCAAAACCAATGAACACCGTACACGGTGTACAAACTGGTTAGTATGTGGTTACACTGTGTCTCTGTTCGAGACGTCGTAGGGGTGAACTTGTATTTTTTGTTATCTTACGGTATGATAAAGTGGCTCCTGTACCCCAAAATAAGATACTTCTGTTCATTACTTTGGAACATCCTGTTATGTCATTTAAAAGAAGTTGTTTTCCAGTTTATCATAACACATTATTTACATGCTCATATGTAAATTGAAAGAGTTATTGGTGGCTGCAATCTTTCCTCGTGTCTGTGAGGAGACCATTTAAGAAATGGGGGTCAAAATCCACAGTTTTCGTTCTGTGTAAAAATACCTCCGAAGGTTCAGTTGAAGTTAATATGAGGCTTTAGCAGTGAGTTAAACAAGCAAGAGGGTATCTTCTAAAAGTATTTTTAATACAAAACTCCATCTCGGTTGACCATTGGTGGAGGGATAGTAACACAAAGAGGAAATGTTGTACTAAAAGGAATGTATCCTGACTTGACTTGATTTGATTGACTCAGACTGCTGAAGCCTCATATTGTCTTTGGCTTAACTTACAAATGCATTTTGAATGAATCACTTCATCTTCCAGGCCAGATTTGGGGACCTGGAATGAGCAACCCCCTCGTGTATGTTATAACTATTTACACCAAGAAAAAGGGGTTTAACACATCAACTTACAAATACTTGTCAAACCATTTAAGTAGAAAATTTGCATTTAATGTTAGTAAAGTTGTCTTTTTGCACATATTTTCTAAGTTAGTTGTAGTGGTCTGGTATATTTATAGTGTATTCTAATATATTCTATATTCTTTATATTGTGTATACTAGTGTTGATAGGTGTATTTACTGTATATTTACTGTTCCTGTACATTACATTACAAGAATTTCCCAATTTGGGATCAATAAAGCCTATCTATCAATTTCAAAATAAAAGCTAATTTTATATTCAGTGGTAAAACACTGAAGAAGCAGAACTTTCCTTTTCATCTGTTACTTGTGTCATCTCATATATGAACACAGAGAAATTAACGTCAATTTCATCACTTAGAAATTGCACAAGAGGAAGGATCATTCTGAGATGCTGTGTAGATAACCAGCAGTAAAATACACAGACTGTATAGAACATATATCATAACGACATGTAAAAAAAAAAACACTGTAATAAATGAATAATAACAAACACACTTACACAGAAAACCACAGATACTTTGCATTTAATGTTAGTAAAGTTGTCTTTTTGCACATATTTTCTAAGTTAATTGTAGTGGTCTGGTATATGTGTAGTGCATTCTAATATATTATTTATATTGTGTATAGTATAGATATTATCTCTAGTGTTGATATGTATATTCACTGTGTATTCACTGTTCCTGTACATTACATTACAAGAATTTCCCAATTTGGGATCAATAAAGTCTAGAGCTAATTGTATATTCAGTGGTAAAACTGGTAAAACACTGAAGATCATCTCATATACAAACACAGAGAAATTAACATCAATTTCATCACTTATAAATTGCATAAGAGGAAGGATCATTCTGAGATGCTGCAGAAAGATAACCAGCAGTAAAATACACATACTCTATATAACATATATTATAACAACACTGTAATAAACGAATAGTAACAAACACACTTACACAGAGAACCACAGATACTTTGCATTTAATGTTAGTAAAGTTTTCTTTTTGCACATATTTTCTAAGTTAGTTGTAGTGGTCTGGTATATTTATAGTGTATTATAATATATTCTTTATATTGTGTAGATATTATTTCTAGTGTTGATATGTATATTTACTGTGTATTTACTATTCATATACATTACATTACAAGAATTTCCCAATTTGGGATCAATAAAGTCTAGAGCTAATTTTATATTCACTGGTAAAACACTGAAGATCATCTCATATACGAACACAGAGAAATTAACATCAATTTCATCACTTATAAATTGCATAAGAGGAAGGATCATTCTGAGATGTTATGTAGATAACCAGCAGTAAAATACACAGACTGTATAGAACATATATAACAACACTGTAATAAACCAATAATAACAAACACCCTTACACACAGAAAGCACAGGGCTCACCTGTGGTAGTGTATCCTCCTGGTGTCCTCTGATTCCTGTGATCCTCTGATTCCTCTGATCTGATCTTAGTGTCTCCTGATCAGCAGAGAGAAGCTACAGCAGGCTGCTCTACAGTAAGCTAGGCTAGAAGCTAACTATCTCAACTTGCAGGTTAATTATCTGCCTGATTAGCTTCACTGAATCTGGTGTGTTTTGGTGAAGATGAAGCTAAATAATGTCTCTATTGTTTACCAGAGTTTCGATCTGATTCCGCCTCGTTACCTTACAGAGGAGCCTCAACTTTAAGAGCCTGCAGCTGAAGATCCGCATCAGGATCCGGATCAGACTCAGACCGGCTTCAAGCTCACCATAACAACACACTACACTTCCGCTTCCCTTCACAATAAAAGCCGTGCAGATTAAACAAGACAGCACACCAGGGTCTGAATTCAACCTTTTTATACTCCTAATGGTAAATATTTGGAACAAGCTCCCAGAAAACTGCAGGACCGTTCAAACTCTTAATTCTTTTAAATCAAAGCTTAAAACCTTCCTGTTTAAATGTACAGTATAAATAAATGCAGTATTAATGCCAGAATAAACCAGAGTATTGCAGAGTTGAAGATTATGATGGGGTTACAGCTGCTGATAAGGGTGAAAAATAATAAATAAATATATATGTTGTGTAAGGCAAGGCAAGGCAGCTTTATTTGTAGAGCGCATTTCAGCAACAATTCAAAGTGCTTTACATAAACATTCAAGAACATTGAGACATAATTAAAACAGTTATAAAAAAACATTAAAGATTATAAAATAAAAACAAGCTAAAATTAAAAGCTATAGGATAGAAGCTAAAACAGATTATAACACACAAGAGTAAAAGCTGTAGTGCAGTATAAGATCATTATCTGGTTTAATAAAAGGCAGCAGCAGCAAACAGGAAAGTGTGAAGCTTTGATTTAAAAAGAACTCAGAGTTGGAGTTGGTCCTGCAGGTTTCTGGGAGCTTGTTCCAGATATTTGGTGCATAAAAACTGAACGCTGCTTCTGCATTTTTAGTTCTGACTCCGGGGACACTAAGCAGACCTGATCCAGATGACCTAAAAGGTCTGGATGACCTGATCCAGATGACCTAAGAGGTCTGGATGACCTGATCCAGATGACACGAGAGGTCTGGATGGTTCATAACACAGCAGAAGATCAGAAATGTATTTTGGCCCTAAACCATTTAGTGCTTTGTAAACCAGCAGGAGTATCAACACTGAGCCAGTGGTGCCAGACTGTAGAATTATATCATGTAACCTTAATGCATGACTATATTTAGTAACACTTAATTTTACAGGTCTGCAAATGTCA
The DNA here is from genome assembly GCF_043250625.1 of Sebastes fasciatus. Classification (NCBI taxonomy): domain Eukaryota; kingdom Metazoa; phylum Chordata; class Actinopteri; order Perciformes; family Sebastidae; genus Sebastes; species Sebastes fasciatus. The sequence goes on along the minus strand of NC_133808.1, from coordinate 28,566,164 downwards.
TGGTAATTATGTGATAATTAGCAAGTTACCTATTTGAAATTTCTTTGGAATTACTGCTCAAAATGTATCGAAAATTACTTTATTATATACATAACATTTAACCAGGAGAGTTAGAAAGTGCTTTTATTTTGACAGCAGAATAGCTTCCTTTACGGGGAGGTTTTTCATTGGCTGCTGTAACTTGACGTAACACTGGACGCATTCCGATGATAATGGTGCGTTCATGGCCGCACGTTATACTGTAGAACTATTCCAATAACACATTTTAAAATGGCCAATATTACATTTAAAAAAAAGCAGAAGATATGAAAGAAATAGTCAAACGAAATAAATGCAATAATATAAATTAAAAATTTAATATATTTTTGAAATTATTTTATAAATTAGTACAACTCAACTTGTTATAAGGAAATGGCATTTAATTAATAGGTTAATTTGTTGACTATTTCCTCATAGTGGTTAGATGCTGAGTTTTTAATAGGCATAATGTGTTAAATATCTATTAAATATATGTTTCTGATTTATGTCACAACATATTCGTTAAATTGTATATTTAATTTTATTTGTTCATATGAACATTAACATCATATTGTCTTGTGTAGGCACATTTAGTTAAAACTGTGTCAGTTAGTGTTTTTGTTTTTATTGTCCGAACAAAAATTTAGTTTTGAATAGTCTTATAACTGAAATGTATGGTCAACACACATTCTTTATACTTAATACTATATATATATATATATATTCCTGCACAAAACTGCACAGCTCTTTCATCTCAAAACAGATGTATTGTAAATATTTTTGCTTTTTATTTTTTATTTTTTATTACTGTTTATCGTTAAAAAGGAAGAATTAGATTACATTACATTAGATTAGATTACATTAGATTAGATTAGATTAGATTACATTAGATTAAATTAGATTGTCATTGTAAAGCGTACAGGTACTGTAGTCTGTTTATTGACAATACTGTATATACTGCTCCTATTTTTATACTTCCTTCTATTTAAATGGTTCATATTTGTTTCACTTTGTTTAGCTCTTTTTTACTGTGTTAGCTGATGCTTCTTGTTTTTTGCACTATCCCCTTTGCTGCTGTACACTGCACATTTCCCCACTGCGGGACTAATAAAGGAATATCTTATCTTAAGTTATGCCAGTAGTAGACATATACAGTTAGACATTATATATATATATATATATATATATATATATATATATATATATATATATATATATATATATATAAAGCGACCGAAACCTGCTTCACTGTACATATATGAGCATGTGGGAATTGTTTTAAAACAAAGTTGAAAAAAATGTGAACCTATCCTTTATCTTCTTTGAGTTTAAAGATCTCGTACATGACCTGGCAATCAATTCCATAATCATTCTTGGAAAGTTTTTTATACATAAAAATAGATTCCTGAAATTAAGACCAAATTTCTATGTTTTTCATAAGGAGCTGTGTCTTTACTTTTCATGTCTGAAACATATGAAGAAACAGAATGCTATGAAGCTTTCAATGTTAGTTGAGGACCTTACAGAGAACCCCTAAAGCACTATTAGACCTATTAGCACTATTCACACATTCCCTTACTTTTGTTTTTGTTTTGTTTTGTTTTTTTGTTGTTTTTTGTTTTTCTCTCTCTTCATACACACTCTTATGCACTGTACGCCAATTTCCAGGCTTGTCTGTTCCCTTGTAGTTGTTAAACAGGTACAAAAGTGTGAAATACTTTTAGCTGGGAAGCTCCATTAAAATAATAAGTTATATTACATTTACATTACAATTATAAAAGGAAATACTTTGTACAAGGACATATTAAGAACATATACATTAAGAACATATACAGTATATACAGTATAAGATATATTTTGTGTGAGAAGGTGTATGAATTATGTGTGGACTGTTCTGTATGATGCCATATTGTAATGTAAATTTCTCAATAAAAATAACAAATAAAAAAAAATCTCTGAGTTTCAATCTGTTTTTTTCAACGCTTGTAAAACACAACTCCCTTGAACGCATCTTCACACAGAAGCTATAAAATGCGCCGGAAGTCGCCTCCGTTAGCTCAGCTTCCAGTCAGCTCGCTCCACGAGCAGCACTGAGATCCAGAAACAACCTGCTTTAGACTGAAATATCCCATTTTAAACCACTCAGCGTTAACTTATAGGATGCTATAAGTTATCATTTAGCTTGCCCTTCAGTAGAGTTTTCAATAACAGTAAGTTATAGCGATAAATCAGTTAGTTTAGCTAGCCTCGTTAGCTAGCCGGCCGTCTGACGTCATTTCCTACTTTTGAATATCGCGGCCAGAAAGTAAAGAAACAAACAGATGGAGCTACAAGGTAAAGAAACCTGTTATTATCTGCTTTTTATTATGTTTTACTGTTATTTATATGTTCATCAATCATCTGTCTGCTCTCACAACCTGTTAGCTCAACATTAGTATGTTCATTTCCCTGTTTTATGAAAGGTAAATCAGTATAAGAGGTCAATCACACAGACTGACAGTGAACACGTGAGAGCAGAGATTTGACTGGATGTTTCTGTCACTGTGCTGTGATTACATTTACTGGACTGATCCTGATCCTGATCCTGATCCTGATCCTGATCCTGATCCTGACAGTTGTCTGGACCATTATATTGTTGTCACTTTACCCATATACTTTTACTTACTGTTTAAGAACCTGTTTACATCTCTGTATATAGTGTTTCATTTATTTTATACTTGAAACTATACACTATACACAAAAATACAGTATATATATTATATTTTAATAAGCTAGATTCAAGATTCAAGCCCTTTATTGTCATTGTGTAGTACAACGAAATTAGATTTTGACAATAACAGGTGTTAATGAAAAGATAATACAATATAAAATATAAAGATAATACAATATAAAATATAAAAATATATATAAATATATGTATAGTGATGAGATGACAGTTTTGCCAGATTATTGCACAAAGTGTCCGTCAGATAATTATATAATTATTTCACAGCATCATATAATTATTGCACAGACTGATCAGCATATGTTATAGCACATATCCGTAACAGTAGAATACTATACTATATTTGATCCCTTGATTATAACTTCTGCACTATTTTATGTCTTGGATCCTCTTTTTTTCCCCCTTCCATACATATTTAATGTGAATTGTTGGAGGGAGCCTGAGATCTTCTCTGTAATTTTTTTGCATATGACAATAAATTACTTGAAGCAGACAGACCTCATCAGTGAGGGTTAATACGGTTTCTACCCGTGTATAATTGTTAAATTTACTATAGTTTACATTTTATTAAATAAAATAAACAGCAGACCAGTCAGCGTTGTTGGTGACCACTTGTCTTAAACCAGTCTACCTGTCCCAATCTCTCAGTGGGAAATGAACCGATGAGCCTGGGCTCTCCCACCTCTCCCAAGCCGACCCCTGGAGCTCAGTTTCTCCCCGGCTTCCTGATGGGCGACCTGCCAGCTCCAGCTAGCCCCCAGCCGCGTCCCTTCAGTCTATCCATGCCCATCATGGAGAGCACAGGTACGCCTCGAGGTCAGCAGGAAGACACCCGTCTGTAGATCAGCTGATTGTTGTTTATTCTGTGGCTTCATTAGTGTCTCTCGTCCTGCATTTAAGGAGGAGTTGGAGGAGGCTCGGCCCCACAGCCCGTTGTCCCCACCCCCAAAGATAAGAGTGGGGCCCCACCGGTTCGCAGTATCCATGATGACCTGGTTAATGTAACGACGCCCCTTAGCACACACAGACAGGTTAGTACACAGGCGCCGTCTGAATGATGATAAAATGTGAGCCAAGGCAAGAAAAGTATGAACATATTTTAAATATTTCTCTCTGTCTCTCTTTAGTCTTTTCCAGTTATGCAATCTCCTCTGTCTGCACGAGGGGCCTCAACTCCAGGTACACACTGATACTGTCACTACTACTGGTACTACCTATTCTACTGCTGCTATTAGTCTATTATTGGCATTACTCAAACCAATTAATCAATTATCAAAATTGTAGGCACATAATTTAATACTTACCAACTAATTGATTAATCATTGCAGCTCTACTAAATTCAAGATCCCGGTATTCTCGGGGCGCGATTAATAAAGCTGGACATTTGTTTAGGGTGAATTGTGTTTAAATATACAGTTGATATTTTGATTGAGAATATCTGATGTGCTCTTTGCTGCTTTTTTATGCATCTGTCTGCTATATATATTTTTTTTTTTCTTGGGAAAAAAACCCTCAAATTATGTCTACATGTCTGCTGTCACCCAGCTTGCATTCACCTTTCTGTTTCTCCCTTTACCTGTCTCTGTCTCCAGGTGTTCAGCAGCTGTGCCTGTCTCCAGCTCAGGTGGATCCCTTCTACAGTCAGGGAGAGTCTCTGTCATCTGACGACCAGCTGGACCAAACCTGGATCACTGTGTTTGGGTATTTATACTGCTAAATATACTGCTAACACTGCTGTACTGCTTAATATACTGTGAATACATATACAGTACATCATGAACTGTGTGTGTGTGTATTTGTTAGTTTTCCTCCAGCCTCCGCCTCCTACATCCTGCTGCAGTTCGCTCAGTATGGAAACATCCTCAAACACACGGTGAGACACACATACAAAATCAAATATCACAATATTTTTTACCAATTATCTCAATATCAATATTGTAGGGTTGACTATTGGTGCTTTCACAAAATATTTACGCAATTAGATTTTTGATAAATAATCTTCAGTAATGTGGATATAATGACTAAGTGGGTAAAGACAAATAACAGAACAGCTAGAACAGACTGGTAAGTTCAGAAAATGACATAATTTTGCTGTAATGCAGCGTTGAAAACCAGGAAAAGACAACACTTATGCCATATTACGATATCCATTCCAAAATCTCAGACGATATCTAGTCTCATATCGTGATGTCGATGTTATATTGATACAGTATATTGCCCAGTCCTAATTTAAAGCCTCATGTTAGCTTGAGAATGATCCCAATGAGTTCCATGCAGCGAGGAAGTGTTATACAGATTTGGGAATTTGAAAAAATGGTGAAAAAGAGAGCACTGATATCGGGTCAATAGTCTGTATCAGCAGAGTTGAGCTATCTGAACTGTCTGAATCAGTATCCGGAGAGAAAGTCCCTTTATGGGTCTTGGAGGCCATGTGGGCAGTAAACATTCTGAGCAGTGAACTTTAGCTTATAAGAAACATGCAGCTTCACAACCAGCTCATGTTTTTAGAGGTGTATTGATTGGAACTGATTGATGTATTGATAATTTACTGACAGATGGCGTCTCCTGGTAACTGGATGCACCTTCAGTATCAGTCCAGACTTCAGGCCAGGAAAGCTCTGTCTAAAGATGGGAAAGTGTTTGGTGACGCCATCATGGTGGGAGTCAAACCCTGCATAGACAAGGTCAGTACCTGTTTTTACCCACCTGTGTCTGTCCCTCTCTCTGTCGTCTGATTGGTCCTCCACATCAGCCTTATTGAAGCCTTTTCTTTCTCGTTCTCAGAGTGTAATGGACAGCAGTGCAGCCGTCTCTACTCCCCTCTCCTCCTCCTTCTCCTCCTCCATCCTCCCCTCCACTCCCCGCTCTGCCATCAGACCGCTCAGCGCCGCTTACAGGAGCTCCGGTAGCGACTACCAGGTGACTTCTGACCCCAGGATTCACTTTGGATCTGAACTGTGCATTTACTTGACTTAAAAATTAACAAATCTGTGTGTGTCTTTAGGTGGTAGCAGACCGACAGACACCCAGGAAGGACGACAGTATGGTTTCAAAAGCGATGGAGTACATGTTTGGCTGGTGACATTACACAATGCATCATGGGATACCTGCAGCCTCGAAGGAAATAGGGGAGTCCATGGACAGATGGTTGAATTGATTCACTACACTGTGTGTGTGTGTGTGTGTGTGTGTGTGACTGTGAGAGAGTGTGTGAGTGTGTGTATGTTGAGGTAGAGGATCTTTCTGTCTTATTTTATAATCAATATTTTTTAATGTTTTTGTCTCAATAAAGTTTTTTCTCTGGTTTGAATTCAGTGAAGCAGAAGTTTCATTCAGAGGTGAAGTTCCCTCTGCAGCCACGCGGTGGCACTGTTTACTTCACCAAGTGCAGTCACATCCTCACGTTTACACGGCAACTTGATCAGTCAAGGTCTTCAACACCAGACTGGGGAAACCATTTCTTTATGGAGCTGGCTTTGTGCATGAGAACATCGTCATATTGAAACATGAAACGGACAAAGACAACGTTGGAAAGAATACTGTTGTCTAAAATATGATTGTATGCTGCACCAAGATCTCCGGTCATTGAAACTTAAGAGGCCCAAACCTGGAAAAACTGACTCAGATTAAAAGGGGTGCCACACACATATGGCCAAATAATGCATTTAAAAGAATAGTTTGACATTTTGAGAAATATTGCTTTCTTGCCAAGACTTAGATGACAAGATTCATACCTCCTCTCATGTCTGGTCAACGAATATGAAGTTAGAATCAGTAATGACTGGCTTAGTTTAGCATAGAGACTGGAAACAGGAAGAAATAGCCAGCTTGGCCGTGTCCAAAGATGACAAAATCTGCTCTTAAAGCTCACGATTTAACGTGCATCTCATTTGTTGTTATTCATTGCCTTTTTTTATTGTGTTCTATTCCAATTTAAATATTTGCAAATCATCCCTGGTGTCTCTCAAGCTCTCTGCTCTGGTCCTCTTGAAACTTTAGTAAAGGTCAGACTCATGTTGGAGTAGAAGGCAAGGAACTGGGCTGGCAGACAAATATGCTAGAATTGTGGTAGCTTAAAGCTGGCCCAAACTAAAAGATTTTTCAAATCTTAACAGATGTTGAAAATGTGAGAGACCCCACACATAACGACATGTTATGATACATTTATTATATTTATTTTTTTATGTAATTGGGCCCAATATCGGCTTGATTCTCAAAATTTTTGGTATTTTATTCGATGCTGTTGTTTAGAAATCTATATTAACTGACAGCGATCAATAAAGTATGAAATTGCAGTTGGTTCTGCCACAAAAAAGCATTTGTATAATAACAGTGAAGTACAGAATGGCTGAATGGACTCTGATGTAAGAATGAAATATTAATTTGTCCAACAGATGGCTCCACAAATCCTGCCACACAAACACCAAGAAGTCTGTTATGAACTCCTCATTAAAAACTCCACTTCTGTCCTTAGTTCTTGATTTGGGAATATTTGAAACGGGATTACAAAAACCTAGAGAGTTCAAGTCTTCCCAAAAAAACAGAAGCGAATGTTCATAAACATGTATTCAGTTTAAAGACGTTAGGTTACGTAATAGGTTCCCACCTCACACCCATTTTTATCAAGTTAAGCAACATTTTTGAAGCAGGTAGGCGCACCTTGATGTTAAGCCTGCCTGCCAGGAAATACTCCCTACGTCACTGGATGACTAAAGAATAATTATGACTCAATCAAGTTGACACACTAGGGAAGTAATAAACACACTGATATTCTTACCTAACCTGCCAAAGAGGCTCAAACAAGCAGTATGAACAATGACTCTGGTTTCAGTGAAAACGTGTATAAGAATCAAGAGAGAGGGTCCCTCTTTCTGTCTTGTAAACATTGTGACACTGACTCACGATTTGATGCCTTGGTGACAGAGTAAGGGGGATTTCCAAAAGGCACCAGCCTCGACTTTCATTTCAGAAATCGCTCACCAGTTGACCTCTCTCCTAGTAGCCAATTACCTCTGGTGTTACCTTATGCCAGCAACATATGGTGCCCTCAGCCCCCGCTTTACTGGTACAGCATAAAGTCAGGGGGATAAATGACGAGAACAGGCCTCACTCTCAGCCTGCACTGGATGCAGAACAGAAGGCCCGCTGCTAGAAGAAAGAATGAGAGGAGGGGGTTGTGCGTGTTGAGACGGGGAGGACGGGGGACGGCTTTGGTTAAGCTTACTCATGACCCTCCAGACCTTTAAGGACATTTGAAAACTGATTAAGGGGAAAGAGTTTATGTAAAAGATTATACATATACAGTATATAGGCTTCTCTGACCCACAGCTTTGTGCTTCAGGAGACTCGGCTACAACTCTCATCTGTGTGAGTGGTATTGTTGTTGTGTATGTGTGGTCTTTCTGTTGTCTTTGTGGTAGAGAGGAGGTTGGGTGGAAGTTGCCCGACGTCTACCTGGATCCACATGCTTTCTATATCTTTGCACTTTATATTGTTATTCTGTTTATCCAAGGTTTAATCTTACAATTGTTATTATTTGTCTACTCTGTGCATACAACATCATATTAATTGTCTATCTGTCCTGGAGGAGGGATCAGTTTTCCAAAATGTTTATCAAGTAATGCAGATAGATTTGATGAGTAAATGCCAAATTTAGCCAGGTATACACTTCTTAAATAGGCCCCAATTCAGTCCATCCATGCCAAATCTCCTTTTAGGTTTCGGTTCTGTGTTTTTATAGGCACATTGTCAAGCCTTGTGATAATGATGCAGTACTTGTTATTATAAGAGCAGGACAAAGGTCCAGCAACTGTATTGCAGTGGTGAAATGAAACTAAGTTAATTTACTCAAGTACTGTACTGAAGTACTAGTTTGAGGTACTTGTACTGTACTTGAGTATTCCCATTTTATGCTACTTTATACTTCTACTCCACTACATCTCAGAGGCAAATAGCTATTGTACTTTTTACTCCACTACATTTGTCTGACAGATTCAAGATTCAAGTCCTTTATTGTCATTGTGTAGTACAACGAAATTAGATTGTGACAATCCCATAGGTGCTAATGAAAAGATAATACAATAAAAAAAGAGATAGTGCAATATAAATATAAAAAAAATATATAAAAGATACTACAATATAAAAATACAATATGTATTGGTGAGATGACTTGTGTTTTTGCCAGTTTTAGTTACTAGTTACGGATTTTTAACTAAAGGATGTAGTGTTTCTTTATGGGTTGAGAACGTTCTCCTACTTAAGCTAAATAAAGTATACCCCTCTTTTATAATAACAAAACACTGACAGGGAACATTTTACTGCAGAATGATACTTTTACCTTTCATACCTTTTACATATTTTGAATGCTGTATTTTTACTTGTAGTGGAGTATTTTAATAGTGTAGTATTAGCACTTTTACTGAGTACTTATTCTTCTCCCACTACTGTAATGATTGGTTTCATGTGTCTACAAATAGCTGCTTATTTCTACTGTTGGGCCACACCAATCCGAGATGAAAATTAAGTATCGCGATATTTGCCCAAGGGATCGTTGGACCTGGGGGTTAACAGAGGCGATATCTCGCGTTACCTGAGCACGTAGTGTCTCATTCCATATATAGATATATATACAGTATATATATATATCTATATATGTATTTTTTCCCTTTTTTCTTATTTTTTCCTTCTTTTATTTTTATTAAAACGTTGTTTTATTTATTTAAAAAGAAAAAGAAAAAGAAAAGAAGGAACAATTAAGAATATATATATATACATATATATATATTTATTATTATTTTTTTTTAAGAAGAAAAAAGGAAAACAAAATATATATATTTTTATTTATTTTTTATTTTTATTTTTTCCCTTTTTTCTTCCTTTTTCCTTCTTTTCTTAAAAAAAGAAAAAAGAAAAATAAATAAATAAATAAACAAACAAATAAACAAAAATAAATAAAAAAGAAAGAAAAAAAGAAAGAAAGAAAACTTTAAAAAAAAAACATAACTGGGCAAGATCAATATCATGTGACTGTGTACAGTGTGTGATTAAAAGAATAAGATAAAATAAAGTAAAATATTGGTTTCATGTTTCTACAAATAGCTGCTTTTTCTACTGTTGGCCACACAGTGGAAAAAGTATATTTCCCCAAAACGCCCTTCTTTTGTTTAATCTTTCTTTCTTTCTAAATGTAATTTTTTTAGTTATTAATTATTAAGATTTATTTGATCTTATTCCACATGAAAAGCACCCCATGTTCTATTTGTGTGTTAGTAAAAAATGGAAAAGTTGGTTCACTTCATATTTGTATCTAACTAAGTATGTTTTATGTAAATGTCAGAATAAAACCAATTAAAAGAAAAACAAAATGAAAAAAATAGATAAATAAATACAAATAAAACCCCCTCTTATATGATAGTAAAACACTGACAGGGAACATTTTACTGCACAATGATACTTTTACCTTTCATACTACAGTTTGATACAGTTGTAATACTTATTTGTAATGCAGTACTTTTACTTGTGGTGTAGTAATAGTACTTTTACTTCCGTAAAGAATCGGAGTACTTCTTCTTCCCCCACTGCTGTAATGATTGGTTTCATGTGTCTTTTTTCTACTGTTGGCCATCACCAATCCGCGATGAAAACGAAGTATCGCGAGATTAGCCCAAGGAACCGTTGGGTGACAGAGTCGTTATCTCGCGTTACCTGAGCTCGCAGTGTCTCATTCCACCACGGTGAAGCAGCAGCCGGCACAGAGAGTTCCTCTTCTACAGCTCAACACAGAAACGGAATTTATATTTATATATACAACAAAACAACGTCGTTTTATTTATTTAAAGTTAGTAATCTAGCTTAACTTCAACAGGGTTTAGTTCAAGGTCGTAATTTATAACAGAAAACGGGAATTTAAACAGCTATATTAGCTAACGGAGGTCGAGCTAAGCTAACAAAGAAAATCCCTTTTCTCTTCAGTATAATCCCCTTTACTCTCTTTAGTTATGAGTCATGTGGTCGTTGATAATCCACACGGTCTAGATCAGCAGGTGAGTGCTTTATTTATTTGTCTTTATTGTAATTGTGTAAATGTGATTTTCTTGTTAACGCACATGTAGTGTCGACAGAGAAAGAGGGTTAGCTAAGTCGTTAGCATTGAGCTAAGCTAACGCTGCGGCTGATAAAATGGAGTCGCTGTAGAGGCACGGACTATAGAAGAGGATAGGACACGGGTCATGGGGCTACTGCGCATGCGCAGGGTGACTCAGGTTGGTTTAATTAGTGCAGGCCAGATTCTAGTGCACATGTGCCATTCTTTTTTATTATTATTTCAATATATCCTCATGGGAACTAATTTAAAAAGTGTCTTCCAATTACTTTTTTTTTTTTTTAGTGATTTCCTTCCTATTTAGGGTTAAAAAGAAAGTCTTAACAATTAAGGCTTGTTAAACTTTATTTTTATTGTCCACTGTAGTGGACTACAGGACTATTTCAGTGTGAAAAGACTAACAAAATAATGTTTTCATTGCCTTTTTTGTTTTGTGAGGAAGAAATTGTTAGAATAGAATAGAAAGCTTTATTGTCATTGTTTTAAATACAATGAGATTCACAGTTGCCACTTCTGGTCAGTGCTTTAAAACAAATACTTGACGAGACTAAACGAGGCAAGTAAAACATAACAGGTAAACACACAGTTATAAAGCAAATAAAACAGGTAGAATAGATGTAATAAATATAAACAGAAGTGTTACACTAGAGGAATAATATATAAAAATAGATGTAATGTAAACAGAGGTAGTTGCACTTGTAAAACAGGTAGGGTACATGTATTAAATAAATAAATGTAAACAAAGGTAGTTGCACAGATATAATTCCATTTCTTTCATAAATACAAAGAAATTAGGCTTTTTTGGGTAAGTTTTGCACTTGTGAATGTGGAACTTGAATTAAACTTGAATTGAATTAGATTGTTATCAAATTAAGAAAAAATGCATTTACTGTCTTTAGTCACTGTAACCATAGCAACCAAATATAATACTTCTATAGTACAGTGCAAAATCTGAGAAAATCTTAACAAGTATAAAATTATTGACATCTTTCCACAATTCACATGTATATTTACAGGACCAGAATAAATGAGAGCAAGTTTCAGGATGTGATTTTTACATCTATATGTCACTCTTTAACTTTTGTAAGAAATGTTTCACTGGCTAGAATCTGTGGATGATGACGCGTTGATGACGCATGACCCATCCTTCTTTCCATAGTCCTTGTGTAGAGGAGATTGTGATGGCGGAGCTGTGCTAAGCTAACTCAACTTGTTAGTCCTGTTTCTCCCTTTTAAAAATGCCTAACAGTACTTTTAAACACCACTAAATGTAGTTTATAATTCACAGATTGTGAATATGTGTTTTAATGAATGAAAATGTACATGATTTGGTGACATTTTCGGTCCTGCCGGTATCATACCCAGTTAGCCCCGGCTAATGATTGAGGCCTTCCTCAGCCTGAAACGTGGCGCAGGAACAAAATGCTGGCAGCAGGTTTTTTAGCCACCATTAATGTTTCCTGAAAGGTTTCTGCAAAGCAAGGCAGCTTTATCTGTAGAGCACATTTCAGCAACAACAGGGCAATTCAAAGTGCTTTACATAAACATTCAAGACAAAGTGCAAAAGAACATTAAGACCTATTTAAAACAGTTATATAAAAGATTAGAAAATAAAAACAAGCTACGAATAACAGCTATAGGATAGAAGATAAAATAGAATATATAACACAAGAGTAAAAGCCACATTAATGTTTCTGCAAGACAAGGCAGCTTTATTTGTAGAGCACATTTCAGCAACAGGGCAATTCAAAGTGCTTTACATAAACATTCAAGAACACTGACAAAGTGCAAAACAACATTAAGACATAATTAAAACATTAAAGATTATAAAATAAAAACAAGCTACAAATTAAAAACTATAGGATAGAAGCTACAATGGAGTATAACACACAAGAGTAAAAGCTCTAGTGCAGTATCAGATCATTATCTGGTTTAATAAAAGGTCGCAGCAGCAAACAGGAGAAGTTTGAAGCTTTGATTTAAAAGAACTCAGAGTTGGATCGGTCCTGCAGGTTTCTGGGAGCTTGTTCCAAATATTTGGTGCATAAAAACTGAGCACTGCTTCTGCATGTTTAGTTCTGACTCTGGGGACACTAAGTCACTATGTAACGCTCTCAAGTTAATAAATCATTCAGGGAAGTATATATTTGGATAAGCTATTTCACTGCACGTATTAATGCATTATATTGGCACATTTAACTTAAGTTTCCTGTGTTTAATTTGTCAGCATTTCCCTGTTTGATCAGAGAGTAGATGGTTTGTGCCATGTCTGTTGTGTGATACATTAAGCCAGTTTTAATATGTAGAAATAATGTGTTTAGTAGTGATGTTTACTTTTAAAGTGAAGTCCAAAACCTAGTGGATAGCCAGACATTTAAAGTTGGAGAGTTTCTTATGATAGTTTTATTTTATTTATTTAACCAGGTAGTACTCATTGAGATTAAGAATCTCTTTTGCAAGAGAGACCTGGCCAAGACAGCAGCATTTAAACATACATTAAAGTTTCAGACGCCACAACATAAAACAAATGCAAAATAAATAAATAGCATAATATACAAAATACATTAAAATCAAGTGTTTGAAGCCAATGTTAAAGTGAAAATATTCAGGAACACAGACAGCTCCTGACTGACTCTGCTTCTAGGTCTTTCATTAATGTTTTAAATTCATCAAAAGTAATCAGATTTATATTTAATAGATTATCACGTTATTTAACAAATGGTCATTGTGTTGTTTTACCCTCATTGTCGATTGTTTTCAGACACCTGATTTTAAACTAAATTTCCATATCTTCCCTTTTTTTTGTAGCTTGCTGGCCTAGACTTGAACTCTCCTGACGGACAAGGCGGAGGAACTGGCAGTAAGTAATAAAGCAGATTTCATTGTACTCTATGATTTACATTATCCTCATGTAGTTGTTTTTTTTACACTTGCTACTTTTGTAAAGATGATTACATTAAAGTTGCTCATGCAAACCACTGTTTTCTCCAGAAAATTAGATATGTATATTTACAGTACAGCTTTTATTTATTTATCCCAATGGGGAAACTCATTTGCCAACAAATTAATTCACTCAGTCAACAAACAATACATTCACAGTACACAAGAAAGGGACATATTCCTTTTGTAGTGTATTTATCTTTGAGGAAAAACTGGTGTATACTAGAAAGCTTTATTTGAAGGTCTGTCCATCTATTGTAACAGTGTTTTTCTTTCTGGTTCTTGATTATATAGCTTCTTTAGTTTGTAAATAATGCCAATCTTACCTATGCGATAGGGATGGAACGGTACACAAAATAAACGGTTCGGTCACATCAGTATGTGCCTCAGTTTTGGGGTTGCTGTTCAGTATGTTTTCGTTAAAGCAGGGAAAACAAAAATAATAATTAATACATTCTTTCCACGTTTATTTAAAATGTGTAGACATTCAACAGTGGCTCATTGGCCCTTATTCTTACTGTAGCAGTTGGGACTCTCAAATACTGGCATATTGTCACTCACAAATGTCTGTAATATAAATATAGTGCTCCATCGGGCTGTTGATAATTCCTGAACTGCAGTTTGCGCTGATTTACATGTTATGGACACGTGAAGACACCTTGTAGCGGTACTCAAGCACATGACCATATGCTTTAAGGTTAATTTGGTATTCTCTACGGTCTCGTATACACACTCAATCATTAGTTTTTGCTTTGAGATGGTCTAACTCTACAGTGGAAGGCTGCCTGAATGCTGTAGCGACAAGGACTCGCATTCCAGTCTGTTTTTGTTTCGTTTTTTCTTATTGACACTTTCGGGTGACGTTGTCATAATTATGTTTGAAGTGTATTCACGGATATACCAGACTTAAGTTTAACAATGTCGGCTTACAGTTTGACAAACATCATTGTCCATTGAGCTTGACTAACCGGGCAAAGCAGACTAGCATGTCACAGCACTGCTACAGTGAATAGAAAAGAACGTGTGCGCTGACAAAACTTTCCAGGTAACTCGCGCTCTATAATTTCTGTTCCGCGCAGTAGACGTTAATAGACTGTTTTGACAGTGTGGGTCACATGGCGTACCGAAAGGATGTCACACACCAAACAGAACGTCCTGTACCGAACGGTTCGGGACAAATGCACGTACCGTTCCACCCCTACTACCTAAACTTGGTGTTTAATTGTATATGGCAAATGACATTTTCTTCTCTTTTTTTTTACCCAGGACGTTACATTCCACCACACTTGAGAAACAAAGAATCATCTAAAAACGGTGAGTTTAATCTAATGCTCTGACTGAGCCACAGTCAGACCATCAACACAGGTCTGACTTGTGGTGTTCTCCTTAATGTTAAAAGCCCATTAGAGCATGGTAAAAGCGAGCACAACTGAGAAAAAAAATTGGTTAGGCGTTAATATTTATTTCTCAACCAATTGATGTTTACCAGTCCAGAAAAAAGTGGATGGTCTGCAGTGTTTTTGCTGCTTCAGACCATTGGACTGTTGAGGACATTAGTCTCATTTTTACAAGTGCATAGAATGAGGAGAGAAAGCCACGTCAAGTGGGTTTTCTGTGCATGATAGCTTATTTTTGCATGGATAAAGTAGGACAAGTGGTACTGTAAAATGGCTGTTGTCTGGAATTTTCTACCCAGACTGATAAGAGAATGAGGCAAATTTCGAAATTTTCCAATTTCACATTTTTAGTAACCATTTTCGTTGGTAATCTTATCCCAAGTTTAGGAGAAGTGCTAGCTGTTGGCTGCTCTGATGAAAGGGAATGGAGGGTGGGTTGTTTGCAGGATGACATCTAAAGACTTAACGATGTTTTTGTAGCCAGGATGAGGTGGTTTTGAAGTTTTTTCCTGTACTTGTTTAGCCTCATAAAGGCGTTAAATCAAGTCACATGCTGTGCCTGGCGTAATTGGCCAGATAATTTAACATTTAAAAAAAATCTTGGAATAATGGTACTGTGTCATTGCACACTTGACGTTTTTTCTCGTTTTACTGTTTTCTTATTCCACAGCAGGAAATGCTTATTCCGCTGGTATACAGTACGGTTATTCAGTGGCACCAGTAAATCTCTGTAAGTCCCTTCTGTCTGCTTTCGCTGAGGGCAACCTGCATTTCCAGATGCATGAAATAGCCATTTTACACACCAGCAAAGCCAATGTGAAGGGGGAGAGGGTTAGAGCTATACACTGCACAGTATAAGTTAATGATGGGCTCATGATTAATTGATGTGCTTCTCTCTGCTGGGATGCTTGCATTCAAAATGAGAAATATGTTATAGGTAAAGGGCAATTTGATGTAAGCGTATGCTTGCTGGGTTAATGCTTTTCTTAACTATAGTGAGTTGAATTTTTTAATCTATTAAAGCATATGATAAAGTCATTGAAATGATTTTTTTCCACTGTATATGCAAGCCCATATTTCACCTGCAATGTCCCCCCCAAGTTTCTTTTAAGCAGTACCCACAACCATATCAGCAAATACCCAGAGATAACTATACTGCAGGATGGGATGACTGTAATATTGGTAACTATTAGTGTAAAGTCAAACCCAACGCTCGTACTGCATTAGTCAGTGATTACGGGAGTCTTTTTATAGCCTGCTTCCCTACCTTTGCTCAGGTTACCCAAGACAGGCCTCTCAAGAGCTTGCCTTTTACCATGCCTACAGTGGGGGTTGGTGAAACAGATGTGGTATACCTTGACCTCTACCTGCATGCCAAGCCTTCTACTTGTTGGCAGAGTTTCATAGTACATATAGCTGAACACTGGGGCATAATCAATGTGCCCTTGCTTTGTCATGGTCACTTGAAAAAAAGCAGCAGAAATCTGGGCCTAACACTGTGTTAAAGCTTGCAAATGAAGTTGCTTATGATGCATGGTGATGGTGCCTTCAAGACCCTGCACTGCATCACTAGTGGCTGTCACTAATAACAAGACAATGTCAGCAGTGAAAGAAATATTCAAGATGTATACCTCTTTTGCAACCTTTCATACCCTTTAACCTATCTATTAGTTGCAGTCATGAAATCAAAGAAGGGATTCTATTTTGCAAAGAAAATTAGCTTTTTTGTCGCTGCATTGACATAAATCCCACTTATTATTAATCACAAGTCTCAGTTCTTTTTGAGTTCTTCAGAGACCTTGTAGCTTTTTGCGTCTGCCCACAGCATATTATGTACTGAATGGGATTATTGAACAGAGTGCATGCAGGCTTTTGTTCTAACAAAAAACTGCTCGAGGTGTTTTTTTTTATTAGTCACTTCTCTCTGGTCTGAAGTTAGAATAACCATTGAAATCTACCGGTGCACTTGATGGTGGAATAGAAACCGACATATTTGGCACATTATTGAATACTCCTGACCTGTAGCGTCTAAAAGGGATGTTTGTTTCAGTGAGGTTATTTCAAAGTAGAGTGATTATCGAGTGTTGGTCTTGGCCTTTTCATTGGCATTTAGGATTTTAATGATTTAATAGAACTGACTTTTAGGCGTCTTTAGCTGGTTTGCACTGTGCATTTAATGTGCGTCAGTGATAGTGCACCAGAGTTGTTGTTCTTCTCTAGTCTTTGACGTTGAGTAGGCGTGGATTGCTGCACAAGCACCTCCAGAATATGCAGTTAATTTGCAGTCTGGAGTGTGGCACACCTGGTCGCATGATCAAAAGAGCTCACCTGGAATATGTGAGACTGCTAGGGTACATGTTGTCCATTTCCAAGCAGTGTTGTTGGATTCACCAAACCATGTGTAGCTCATACTTTTTAAGGTTTGAAATCCCCAAAGTGTACACTGTTAATACAACTTGTCAGTCATAAATGTGTTTTAGCCTTTCAATATCCTCAGTTACATGTTCATGTCTTCATTTTGCTTTGCAAAAATAAGATTGAAATCTGCACAGTAGTCGCCAAATTTGTTTGATTTCCTTTTGATTTAAACATCACAACTTGCATAACACATCAGGGGAAACTGCTTAAGGCCTTTGACTTGAAAGCTACATGTGATGTGGTCAATCCAACATTGCTTAGAGAAGGAGAATAGTTGTTCTACTACAGATTTCATATATTTGGTAGCTATGTTTCATCGTGACAGGCCATTGCAACATTTAAACATCATTTCAGGAGCGAGCTTTGCGATCAAGTTGTAACTTGCATTGTTTTAGTAGTGCTAGAGTTTTCTTATTTTAGTGGTTTGATCACCTGCATTAATGTAGGCTGTGTCACTGCTGCACGGTGAGCTTTGCAATGTTTTGCAGAGTGCGCATGCATCATTTTTGTCTGATACCAGTCAGAGTCACAAAATTCCACCACAAATTGTTGTGCAGTATTTTTGTAGTTGATTGAAAATTTCTTAATATACCACACTGCACTTTGCACTCAATAGTGGAGCTAAGTCTGAAATTGTGGTAATTACTTTCTTGCCCTTTTTAAATGCAATGCAGCTTTGAGAGGCCCCAAATACTCTCTGAACCAACCAAAATCCATATCTAGTCGCCATCAACATAGTACCTTTTAAGCTTGTTTAGAAAATAGAAGACGCTGTATGTTTGTTTTTTGTATTGCGTAATAATGAATTTAATTACTCAGATCTGTATCGGAGACCAAAAAAACCTGTGACATCTTTGCTTGTTGACGCTACGGACTGATCTACAACGCATAGATTAGCGCGTGCCTGTGTGAAGCATTACAAGGCTTTCCCCTTGTGCTTACTTGAAGTGATAGGTTTCATTCCGAAAACCCTATCATGCCTCGGTTCTTTAGAGTGACAGTGTAGTTTAAGATGGAAACTTGGCCCTCCCCCACCCTTGTTTCCACAGTTGTTACAATATCCGAACGCTACTCTGCGTAATGGATTTGCGGTCAGTTATAAATAATAACTTTAGCGGTGCCTTTAGTTTGAGGGAATGATCTTTGCTCCCCTTTTGGTAAGAAAGTGGCGCCACCTGATGCCAGCTGATTTGCAAAAAGAACACATCACTGACACTATCTGTTCTTTACAGGATTTGGTGGTGAAGGTGGTGGCGGCGGTGGTGGTGGCGGCGGCGGCAACTGGGCAGGACAACCAAGGGATGCTGCCTACAACAGCTTTGGCGGACGTAATGATCGGTCAAAGTCTACCTTCTTCAATGAACGTGGGGCTGGCTCAAGGGGAAGGTGTGTAAAATTGCAAATATAATCGGAATGAGTCTATATTTCATAAAAAAAAATGTTATGACAGTGAGCATTTCCATTGCTTTATTTGTTCTCCAAATAGTTTGTTTTGGCAGATGTGATAAACCTAACTTAAACCTGCTTCTAGCATGTATTAATGTGTGTTAAATCAGACATGAAATTAAAGGGTTTCTTTTAGCCCCATGCTTTAACACACTGTGTGCACGTGTACAGATATGAGCGTGGGGGCTTTGCTGGTGGAGGAAACAACCGCTGGCAGGACGACTCCAGCCATGATGATTGGTCCAAGCCCACTCCTCCCAACGAGCGCGTAGAAAGGTAAGAACGATTTTTTTTTTTGCTCACAAATAACAAAACAATAATGTATTTGTATTGTATTTGCATTTGATCTCAACTTTTGCAAACTTCATTTTCTAGTGAGCTTTTCTCTGCAAGCAACACTGGGATAAACTTTGAGAAATACGATGATATTCCCGTGGAGGCAACCGGAAGCAACGCCCCACCCCACATTGACAGCGTAAGTCTCTACTCGGCAGTGCTAGCATATTCTTAACGGTTTTTAATTAAAATGACCATCCTGTACCTGTATGTTCTATTAAAACCTTTAAAATGAATCCAGTCTTACTGACAGCATGTCTGATTTATTCTTTAGTTCCATGATGTGGACATGGGTGAGATTATTATGAGTAATATCAACCTGAGTCGCTACACTCGACCCACCCCAGTTCAGAAGCACGCTATCCCCATCATCAAATCCAAGAGGGACCTGATGGCTTGTGCCCAGACTGGTGAGTATTTCAACCAGAGTAGGTCAACTGGCCTTTTCCTGGTTAATTTCTCATATTAGACATTAAATACCTTTTTAAAAATATGAAGCAACGGTTGATGTATCATTTAGCTTACACCTTTTGGTTCCATGGTTTTATAGTTTTAGGTAGTCTAAATAAAGGAACAGTTTGTATAACTCCCGCTGTGTTTCAGGCTCCGGTAAGACTGCTGCTTTCTTGCTGCCAGTGTTGAGTCGGATCTACAGCGACGGTCCAGGAGATGCTCTGGCGGCCGCCAAGAACGGCGGACAGGTAATGGGGCAAGAAAATGCACAGTAATTCAACATATCCTGCACTGCCAATTAATTTGCTCTAATAACCATTATTTCTTTCATCCTCAGGATAACGGAAGGTATGGCCGCCGTAAGCAGTACCCACTCGCCCTTGTCCTGGCTCCCACCAGAGAGCTGGCTTTGCAGATCTACGATGAGTCGAGAAAGGTGAGTGCCGAGCGCCCAAGTTACTGTTTCTGACACTATCATAGAACATAACATGGTTTGCCTGAACATTGAATATGCATCTTAAATCTTATTTGTTTCCTGTTCTTCCTTCATTTTAGTTTGCCTATCGCTCACGTGTGCGTCCCTGCGTGGTGTATGGCGGTGCTGATATCGGCCAGCAGATCAGGGAGTTGGAGAGAGGCTGTCACCTGCTGGTGGCCACACCTGGACGTCTGGTTGATATGATGGAGAGGGGCAAGATCGGTCTGGACTATTGCAAGTCAGTAAAACACGGATCCACACTGAGATTTATTTTTATTTTATTGAAACAACTGACTATTTGTGTTGTTTCGTAATTAAATATGCATTGCGTCTCTGCAGCTTCTTGGTCCTGGATGAGGCTGACCGCATGTTGGACATGGGTTTTGAGCCACAGATCAGACGCATTGTGGAGCAGGATACAATGCCACCTAAAGGTCTCCGCCAGACCATGATGTTCAGTGCAACCTTCCCCAAGGAGATCCAGGTAGGTTGGACAGTCAACACGTTTAAAGAAATCTTTGCTTAATGTGATAAATATCTGCACACTTATCTATTTGATTTGTTCGCATAGATCCTTGCTCGTGACTTCCTGGAGGACTACATTTTCCTGGCAGTGGGCCGTGTTGGTTCCACTTCAGAAAACATCACCCAGAAGGTGGTTTGGGTAGAGGACACCGACAAGAGGTCCTTCCTTCTTGACCTGCTCAATGCTACAGGTGAGAAATGCATAAAACACAAGGCCACATTGGGCTCTAATCCATCATCGTTTGTTTGTCAGTGCCTCTTGTCAAGCTAATATTGACTTTGCTACATGTCCGCTAACAAATGTTGTTCATTATAGTTAGACCTTGCAGTCAAAGATAAAATATTCAAAACAAAATGTCATACGGGGGTTAGCAGTCACTGAAATAACTTGCCGTGTTTAGGGGGTTTGCTTTTCATGATGATCTAAAGTTGTTATATTTGTGTTCTGAGAAGCCTTGCGTTTACTGGCCGGTTTGTTTTTATCTTAGTTATTCCCAGTGATGTTCCGGAAATTCCAGACCCAGACAAACCGGGTAAGTGTGAACATATCATAATTCCACTCTGACCCACAAACCAGAGACATCACATCCCACAGTTCATCCTGTCCCTCTGCTCCCCAGCTGACATGCTGCCTACGTTTTGTTTGTTCCTTTTGTTTCCAATAAGAGCTAGCACGACCAACCACAACGTTTGCCTTGTACTGTATAGACTGTTCTATTGACGCAAATTCTGCAGTGTCACTCAGTCTCTCTCCACACAATGTAGAGCACTTCTCAGCCAGAGTTACAGTGTTATCAACACCGGCACTAAAGTCAACTGGCTCAACATGACCACGTTGGCTGGTTGTCCTAAAAAGAGCTCTCAGTTTCCATGAGTCAGATGGCTGTGACAGATTTAATGGCTCCAATCTGTTACCCAAGTGAACAGAAACGGTTTCTGTAGAGCTAGTTTCGACCACTTGACTGCCATAAGGAACAGGAATGAATAGTACCATATTAATGTTTATTTTAATGGGTGTGCTGAGCAATCTCTCGCAGCTTCCGCTTCTTACTGCTATTATGTAGAAGTCCTGTGTTTTGTAACTTGACTTTACCTCCCAAAGAAGTGACAAGCATTGCTTTTGTCCTGTTTCCATGGTAACTGGTGCAGCTGTCACTATGACAGGCGAGCTAATGTGTAATTTATGTCATGGACAGCCTTGGTTAAAGCACCTACTTGGCTGTTGGGTAAAGAGGCTTGGGGGGCGGTCAACTGCATTGAAACGGCGATCCAAGTGTCCTGCTTCCACCATAACCGTTTAGCTAGTCTAGTTGGGCTCATCTGGGCTTTATTTTAAAGTACTCGCAGGCTTTAGCAATATGGAGTAAATGGCGCTTTGGTGGATATCTTGTTTCCCCAGCTTGTGCCAGAGTGCATTGGCAAAACGGTTAGCTGCAGGGTTAGCTGCAAATGGTGCGACTTGGAATGGCCTGTCCTATCCCATCACCTTTCAGCCATTTTTATTATCTCAAGCTTTAGTTCTGATAGCCATTAATGCTAAATATTCCGTAATTGTTTAAACTAGGGATGTGCCAAGCCAAGTACCGGTATCAGACATTGCTAGTTTAAACATAATTCAGTTATCTTCAGTACTGTGTGCCAGAAAACCTGAAGCCAAGGTTGTCAATTAATGGTTGTCAGTAAATGTAAAGCTTTTAATACAACCCATGTCTCCATTTCTAAGTTGTCATTACAGTTTAAAGTTCCTGCCCCCATCTTTTAGTTACAAAAATCCATCCATACCCATGTCCCAATTTATCAATGATTTATATGCTTTTCTTTCCCTCTCCTTTCGTGCTCTTTATCCTGCTTTCCTCCCCTTTTGTCTGGTCCTCTTTTTGTTTCCGGCTACACAGTCAAAGAGGCGTTGACTCTGGTGTTTGTGGAAACCAAGAAAGGAGCAGATTCTCTGGAAGACTTCCTTTACCACGAAGGTTACTCCTGCACCAGCATCCACGGAGATCGATCCCAGAGAGACCGAGAGGAAGCTCTGCAGCAGTTCCGCTCTGGACGCTGCCCCATCTTGGTGGCTACAGCTGTAAGTAATCCTTTTTTTTTTTTTCTAACTGAGGTGTTGCATCCCATCTTTCAAAAGTGAATGGTCAGATAGGTTCTTTTGCTTGCAATTTAATAAAACCAGTCATCTTGAAACCAGTGGTTTCTCTCAGATTTCTGATAATCCAGTAATAATTTTAATGAGCTACTTTAACCAGCTGTTTTTAAATGTAACGAACATATTTGAAGAGGCATCAGTATGCTAAATCAACCTTAAATTGGTGCCCCTTAAGTGCAAATATTTAATAACTAGGAATGAGCCAGATCCATTTTTGATCCAGTTCCAAGTGGGCAAACCACTTAAATGTATGCTCAAAGGGTAACAAATCTGTAACAGATTATTTTTATTGCCCGTATTAAAAAAGGGGGGGGAATGTACACACTTTGATCACAGACTCTTTATTTTAGTGTTTGATTCCCATTTGGGGGGAAAAACCCTAGAGGAAACTGGGCCAACTGGGTCATGTAGGAAACTGTGGCTTTGGCTGAACTGACAAACATTGTTGGCAGATTTTATCTTCTGTTGCTAATTAACTCAAGTTCCATAATTAATTAAACCAGTGGTTAAAATGAATCTCCTGACTGTAAGTCTCTCACCATCACAGTCTTGATATTTAAACTATTTTTCTTCTAACTTTTACTTTTCCAGGTGGCTGCCAGAGGTCTGGACATCAGCAATGTGAAGCACGTCATTAACTTTGATTTGCCCAGTGACATTGAGGAATACGTTCACCGTATTGGCCGTACGGGACGTGTGGGCAACCTTGGTATGAACCGTTATTTCTTTCTTTCTTTCTTTCTTTTTTAAAAAACATATTGTTAATGCCTGTTATGTACATTTATATTTTAATGACTAATATCTTTTGTGCAGGTCTGGCCACGTCGTTCTTTAACGACAAAAACAGCAACATAACCAAAGATTTGCTGGACATTTTGGTGGAGGCCAAACAGGAGGTTCCCTCCTGGCTTGAGAGCCTGGCCTACGAGCACCAGCACAAGACCACCACCCGTGGGCGCTCCAAGAGGTAACTGTTGGAAGCAGGAAGAAATGCATTTTTAGAGCATGCACAAATGTTAGGTGTAAGTCATGTGACATGCAGACCTCCTTGTGGGCCTTGTTATATCGAATTATGTAAAACATTTGGACTCTTGCTGGTTTTGCTGTTGTGCATTTTTATCCTTCTGGAAAATGTCCGTTTTAAACGACACAGCTAAGGCTGCCCCCTCTTAGTTGATTACTCGACTAATCGGTCAATTTGGTCTTAGTCGAAGAAGAGTTCTTTAGTCGATTAGTCTTTTTTTTTTTCATGCTGAATGAGTTATTTATGAGCACATCTCTGGTAAACACTAGTTTTAAAGTGGTGCTTTTGTGAGATTTGTGGAGAAACTAATCAATTAGTTGACAATCATATGAGAGTTAAGTCGACTACCATTTCTTTTTGGTCGAGGACCCTCGACACGTCTTCAACCATTTCTGAACTTTAACTTGTACCTTCAGAAAATCTGTACCATAACGTCTAACAAATGACCGTTCTTGTCTAGATTCTCTGGCGGTTTCGGAGCTAGAGACTACCGTCAGTCGTCTGGTGGCCCTGGAAACTTCACTAACAACCGTGGTGGGCCGCGTACTGGAGGAGGAGGGGGAGGAGGAGGAGGAGGAGGAGGAGGCCGTGGTTTTGGCGGAGGTAAGGAAACCATATTTCCCCAGCCTTTTATCTGTACTTCACTTTGTCGTTAACTTAAAACCAGTAACACTTCTGTGTAGAACCTTGCTGCATTATGTTTAACAGTTGCGCTTTTGGGCACAAAACCTGCATAAATAGATTTTAAGAATAATTTCGTTGTTGCTGCTTGGCTGACTGACTCCCTGACCTTGTCCTCCACAGGTGGTGGCGGCTTTGGTGGCAACTTCTACAACAATGACGGCTACGGAGGAAATTACAGCCACTCTGGTAGTGTGGATTGGTGGGGCAACTAGTCGCCAAAGGAATAGGTTGCCATGCCAACCCAACCCAATGGAAACCACATGTTAACTTAAGCCAGACCATAACAACCCTCCCTGTGTAGCTTCACTGACACACAGTACATTACCAACCCTGGTTCTCTGCCATTCGCTTCTCTCAAAAAGGAAGTGCAGCACGACGCAAAGGAAAGTCACCAGCACGTGCAATGCACCGGAGACCGCAGAGATTCGCACACCTCAGAGTGAGCATGGATGCTGACATGCATTGTCCGATAGCAACTTCGGACTTTCATTGTTCAAAGTATTTTTGTTCTTTTCGTGAAAAAAAAAAAAAAAAAAATACCCTATCGAATAACCTGAGGATCATTTGTATGTTAATGTACTGTGCCTTTGGAATTTAGACAGGAAATCTATGTTTTCATTTCACCAGATGAACATGGCCAAGAGCTCTAAATTTGATTTTACTATTTTGTTTGGTGAAAAATATTAGGAAGGTAAAATAAGCTTGGACTTAATCAAACCTTGGCAAACACTGGGGTATTGTGGCTCTGAGTCATGATTCCATTTGAACTTCAAATTTATTGCAGGAACATCATGTAGCCTTTTCTATAGTCAAACAGCTAAAGGAGCCATTACTATGTCTAATACAAACTGGGCCACTCTGTGAAGCAACCGTATTTTAATCCTAAGGGACAAAGTTACATTTGTTTTTCTTTTTCTTTTTTGCTCACTCTATCCTGGACAGGCTCCTTTTTATGGATATGATAGTCTTTGAAATAGCCATTCCTATTGTAATCTTAAACACATAAGTCATTAAGCTCAGTGCCAACAATCGCTGAGGTTTAAACAAGAATAATCACTGCTGGAACTTGTTACTCCACATTTTTCAATTGACTTGACAGTGTTACGGCAGCTAGTATGTTACCAAGTGCTAGCTACGTTAAGTGGGCGGTGTTTTTTGTTTATTTTTACTTGAGACATTTTTGGTGCAGGTGTGTGCAAAATTGAAAAACTGAGTCAGTTTTTTGATTTTTGAATTGTTTCTCTACAAATATGTATCAAAACAAAAAATGCCTGCCATCTTGAAAGTGAAGTTCAAAATGGCTGCATAAAGGACCACAGCATCGGGAGGGCATAGCGTGGTGTTAGTGTTTACTGAATCGGCCGGCAACCACGAGGCCCAGATGGTATTCTACGCTTGCAAGTGTTTTGTTTTTTGGTCAAGGAGGAAAGACACGAGAACTGAGTCGCAGGCTTAACTTAATTACAAACGTTTTCTCTTTTCAAGCTGCGTTGGAGGCATGGTTCATCTTTAAGAGACAGGCATTTGAGTGATCACTGAGGTTTATCAATTAAACAGCGAGGAAACAGAGCAGGGGTAGAGCAGCACTACGACCACTGGGGTTGGGGGAACGGGGGGTAGGCGTGGGGGGAGCGGCTTTCAGTGCACCGCCGTCGTCTAAGCTTTGGTTTCCATTGCTGCATAATGTAACTGTGGAGGTGGCCAAAGATGGTGGGAGTGCCCACTTCCTTATGGAACATTAAAGTACTGTCAGGTCCTCTGGGAGTTCATCTGCTCAGACATGTATAAAAAAATCTGTGGCTCTGTGAAGCCAGAGCAGGCTTTTCCTCTCAAAGAGGAGCAGCCATCGAGAGGAGGAGAGCTGGGGCGTTTCACCTCAAAATGCTCCCAATTTTCTCATCGGGTGTGTTGTGCCTTGAAACCTTTTTTTTTAAGAAATTGAACTAAAAGCGGATGCACTGACAGTGTTGAGAACTTGAGATTGAATGGTGCTACTTGATTTAGGTGTGTAGGCCCTTGTTCGTCGTGCCCATCAAGTTTTACAAAAGTTCTTTTATTGCACATCTAGAGTTTTATATAGATGTCTTGGATATGTGTCCTTAAGCTTCCAAATATTGTGTGTGAGGAGATTGTGAAAAACGCAGCTTGTTTACAAAGGGGACAGGTTCTCAACGTTTAAACCAGGATTTATTTGGGACCAGGGGATTTAGCAGTTGGGGGGGAATTTAGCCATTTGCACAGATTTCTAGATTCTACTTTTGCTGCTAGTTTTGTGTAATTTATTAAGCATTTTTGACAAATATTTATTTTTGTAAGCCTCAAAGTGATTCTTTGAAAGTTTCAGAAACTTGACCAAAAGACAGTACAAAAAACACTGGCACTTGAATGTTGAATGTCACCTGTATGCGTGAAATTTATATATTTCGGGGTAGTGTGAGCTTTTTAATGTTTAAGATACATTGGCCTCAGTAAAATAATATCCACAGCTGTTTCGGGGCCTCCTCAGGGCCGATCAACTCAAAATTAGATTCTATTAATTGGTCAACAAAATTTGAAATGGAATTGAACAAACATGCCAAGGTTTGGAATAAAGCTGTCAAAATAGCATAAATATAATCTTAAGCATATCAGTGCTGAAGTGTTCAGATTCTCCAATTGTGTGCATTATTGATTCTTTAATCTAATTTGACCTGATAATTATTTTTCTCCAGTGAATGTCTGGCACATGGCAATCCTTAAAGAAACAAACATGTGGTTTATTCTCATTGTTGTATTTGCATATATGACCCCTCTGGAGTTCTCCTCGAATATGGAGCAGGTCTGCACAAGTGATTTCCACGGCAGCTGTTGGAATCATTAGAAAATGAACAGGAGGTTCTGCGCGCGTCGTTGCAAGCAGAACCTCGACCGAGACCTGTTCCACATTCTCCAGAGAACCCCGGAGCTCTTTAGACGTAGACTTTGCTTTCTGTATTAGCTTATAGGCTACTGCACTGCATGGGAAATACTCAGCTGTGCAATTGTATGATTTTACCAAAATAAAATGTTTGAATGCAAAAAGTATCTGGAAAAATCAAGCATGTTTTCATGAACCTGTTTACTGTAGTTGTGCAGAGAAGACCTGTAGCAGCCTATTGCCTTGTGTGGATACGGGGCGGACCGGCGGCAAAAAATTCAATTTGGTATATATATATATAGATTGGATGGGCTTCATTTCTTTTGAAAAAAAATATAAAGATTTAATTTGTAAATTAATCTGTGTGAATTGTGTTATTTTCTCAAACCAGACGTTCAGTTAACTTTCACGTTCAGTGAGTAGACGGGTGTGAGCGTCGCCTTTATTCAATGAAGTGTCTACTCCAACAACTCTATTCACTATTACTGGGATGGTTTTCTTTATTTTTGTTGGTTTTGTATCTAGTCGTCCTGGATCGCAACTTCATTTAGTCTTTTTTTTGTTAATTTTATTCCTTTGTGGTCGTTTTCTTTTTAGTCATTTGTGTTTTTTTGGTCGTTTTGTCTTTTTTTTTTTTTTTTGTAAATATGTTTTATTGATTTTCAAAGATTTTATCCCACAAAAATAATAGATACAAAACATGTATGAAAATCAAACAAAATAGATTATCATTCATCAGATCTGTTTACAGAGTTAAGTCCAAATTCCCTTCCCTATCCCCCTCCTTACCCACCCACCCATCCGTAGGGTCACAGGTTACGTTTGTGTCTCTTTCAGGTCGTTTTTGTGTCTCTGTAGACGTCTTGTGTCTGCAGTTGTTTCTTTGTCTTTGTAGTTCTGTCTCTTTGTGGTCATTTTTGTTTCGTTGTATTCATTCTTCCCTTTGTAGTTATTTTGTCTCTCTGCAGTTGTCTTTGTCTTTTTTTTTTATTGTTTTGTGTCTCTTTGTACTCGTCTTTTGTCCCTGCAGTTGCTTTTTTGGGGTGCCTGTCTATCCAGTATTCCATCCATGGTTTCTAGTAACACTGGTTCCTAATATGACAGACAGGTCTGTGCTTATGTGGCTGAACAGAAGCAGCCAGATTTTGAAAATCTTTTTGGGAAGTCTTTCCTTAAACTCCGTAAGAGTGGAGGCTGTTGTAGCAGCACATTAATGCCCATGGGTTTTGGAACGAGGTGTTCAGCAGTCGTGTGGTGTTTGTCCGTTTTGCCTTTAAAAGGGTTGCAGGCAGTCAGACCAGGTGAGCTGGAGGCCGACAGACGACCCAGATCCAGACGGTTGTCACAGTCAGCTCTTCCCCATTGTAACCAGATGTGCAGAGATTATGCGATGTGTGCTGAACTTTCAAGTGACAGTCTGGTGAAATGAGGGTAAAATGATCAACAAAAAAAAAAAGCAAGCTGACCTGTATTTGATGCCTCGACAGTACAGATGGCCATCTCTGGGGAGCTTTTTAGGCTGAAAAGTGAAAAGACATCTCTTCCATCCCGCATGTTTATCCCAATTTCGGGAGGTTTTTCATGTTACTCTTGAAAGGTCACGTGGTCTCTAAAGTGCTGAGTAGGTTTCATAACCACTGAACCAGTGACACCCATTAAAAACCCTGTTGTATAATATCTGTGTCATTTAGAAAACAATATTTTAGGGACTTTGAACGTCGGGTGAACGCTTTCAGCTCTGAAGAGGAGGATGATGGGTCACACAGCTTGGACAGTAGCTTATCTCACAAATAATATCGATCGCCTCTCATCAGATCATATTCCGCGCTGATCCCCTAATCCATTTCAACATCTGCATTTCAAGTTTTATGTCCAACTTCATGCGGAGTGTGTGTGTTGGTGTAATCTGTGTTTCCAAGTTGCAGCTCTGCCTCGTCGGTTTGATCTGAGAGCTTCGCTTTACTTCTGTAATCCTGCCAACCGCCTATCTCCATCTCCATCTCCACCCATCCCTCCCTCCATCACCCCATCCAGGGGATTTGACTGCCATTAAGAGATGGCTTTTTGCTCTGTGCATGTGTATTATGGAACACACACATAAACAGTGAAAGGGGGGGAGGATGAAGTGTAAAAACACAACCACACACACACTTTTGCTGGAGAACTGTCAGGCAGAAGCATCAGTTACGCCGCTGAAGGTGCACCGTGCAGACTGATACGGGGACGGACAGGATGGACACATGCACGGGTATTTGGACCGTGACTATTGACACACATGGATGCAACTGTCTGGAAAGATCTACAGGTATGTCGCTTCAATTTCTGCATTTTCTTAACATTTTATTTGATATTCTGTAAATTAGCTTCCACGTAGTTTATATTATATCTCCTTGTTATTACCAGTTAAAGTAAAAAATGAGCTAAATCTATTAAATCATTTACAAATGTACAACAACTGGCTTCGGGACATATTTATATAATTCATTACAGTGCATTATTAAGTGCTGCTGTGCTGTTTTTGTGCCATTTCAGACCTCCGTTAATCCTGGCATGTCCCAGATGAGAGACTACAGTAATGATTGTCATCACTTTCACTGGTCAGTTTCAATCCTTTCACTCATCTACTGTTTTTTTTTCTGCTCCTCAGCTGTAAAAATGGTCTGGTGAGAGAAAAACCTCATGTACTAATAATTAATAATGTCCTAGCTCATGCAACATAAAGATTTCTTTCAATGAACCATCCAGAAATGTCTCCATCAAACAACATTTCATCTACAAGGATTGATTGATCAGACTAAAAGGCAGCTCCGAACTCGAGCCATAACGTGAACTGGATCCAGGGTGAAATCCCAGGCACAGACGGTACCTATTGTTGTGGGGCTAATCTCTGATGTAAGCTGTTCTGTCTTAATCACATCATCATTTCACCAGCAGCTGGTGAAGAGACAGTTTGGCCCTCAACCTTTCATTCAATGTTGACTCAAACGTCAAATCAGATTTACTGATGCTGATATGTTTTGTAGATTTTTGCACAGGTTTGTGACTCGGACCTGAGGCGCCTACGGTAACTTTCTCTCTTAATACCACTGACAACATCTGGACTGAAGAGGTCAAATCTCGTTGCAGAATATGTGTAATTCGTATTGATCTAATGACCAGCGGGGGGAAATGTTGAGTTAAACTAATGTTAAAATATTTGACGTAGAAAATCCCATCACACAAAGGTCCATTTAGTAGCTATTCCAGAGCTTTCAAACACGATTATGAGTGAAATGTTTTTCACAGCAGACATTTTGACTTGTCAAACACAGGCGTCGGTACTGAAACCAGCTGGGTTTCCTGTAGAGTCAAAATGTCTTCCAGTTCACCGTCAGTGTAGCACGAGAGGCTGGTGTCTCTGTGTGTAAAAAAAATGGCAGAAAAAATTTTTTTAAGATAATTTTTTTGGCTTTTATGCCTTTTAATGAAAGTGATAGTGATAGTTATGAGAGAGGAAGGGGATGACATGCAGCAAAGGGCCGCAGGTCGGATTCAAACCCTGGGCCGCTGCAGAATTGTTTTTTAATAGTCTGTTCATCACTGCTCTCGGCCAAGAAGAACTCCGGCACATTAACCCCTCTGTAAAACCACATCTTGTTTATACACTTATACACTTTTTATTGGGATTAAACAAGATCTAATGTGTTAATCTTGGAGTGAGCGTTAGAGATGCTTGTAGGTGTTACCTTTGGACAGAGCCAGGCTAGCTGTTTCCACCTGTTTCCAGTCTTTATGCTAAGCTAAGCTTACGCCAAATTCACACCAGGAAGCGTTCATGTGTTTCAGGCGGGAAGAAATTCTTTGTAACAAATAGGTTAACGTGTCACAGGAGCCCCGGGATCTGTTCACTGATTGGCTGTGTGGGTCCTCTCTGGCTGTACTTCGACGCTAAAAGTTCAACTTTTCCCAACTTTTAGTGAGTTTGGCCGCACTTTGCCGCAGAATCAAACGGCTTGGTGTAAATGTGGCGTTATTAGCTGCTGGCTGTAGCTTCATATTTACCGTACGCAGTCTGAGAGTCGTATCAATCTGAACATCTAATGGGCCTTTCACACAGAACACGCAGCAACGGCACCACTGCACTCTGAAAGCCGTTATTTCCAACGGCTTGCGCAGCACAACGGCGGCTTTTTGCTGCGGAGCGCTGCGCCCAAAGTTGTAACTGGATGAAATTTGGATGCAGCGCACTGTGATGTGCGCTGAACCCATCGATGAGTGCAGCGCAAACTGTATTCTGTGTGAAAGGCCCATAAGTCTCAGCAAGAAAGCATATTTCCAAAAATGTTGTACTATTCCTTTAAAGCTAATTTGTCACTGCACAACAGAAACTAATAATAAAAATACCTCAAATTGATAATTGATGTTATTTTAATATATTCAATTTGGTTTCTTTGATAAAAAAAAAATGCATTAAATTGATGTGTTGAGAGGAGGGGGGACATTTTCTCAGCTTCAATGACAAAAATAAGTTTGACCCCATTGAACTTGGTAGTATTGATCCTAAAAACTGAAGAGTAATAAAATATTGCTGCAGTAAAACTGATATAAACTGTACTCACATTAGATGTCTAATTGGAGTATGTCTTTTATATCAGTTGATTTTCACATTAATCATAAGTTCACACCTGAGCACTGAGTTTTGAATTATGGTATTTTCTTTGTCTGGTTGGTATGGAGGATGCAACCTGCCAATATCAAAAATAAATAGATAAATGACTCCATAGATAAAAAAAAATATGTAAAAATAATATTAAAAGTAAATGTAGGCATTAATTAATTTATAAAATATGACATAAATTGATTTACCTTTGTATTAATTCCCATATCTATATACTCTTCTATTTAATTTTCCCTTTTATTCATTTATTTATTTTTCAATTAAGTATTACATTTATTTATTTATTTATTTTTCTATTTATTTATTTATTTTTCTATTTATTTATTTGAAATGTATTTTAAAATACAGTTATTCAATTTCAAATTGTATGGATTTCTTTATTTATTTCTGCATGATTTTCCCTTTGCATTTGTCCCCCTATTTATTTCCCCAAACTTATTTATTTCTGTATTCTTTTCTTTATACATTTCTTTATGCATGTCTGCTTCATTTACAACTTAATAAAAATAAATAAATAAAAGGAAACATTAAAAAGAAGAGTAGATGAATAGGGGAATTAATACAAAGGTAAATAAATAAAGAAGCAAATTAAAACAAATATCAATTTATGTCACATTTGATCAATTAATAAATTAATTCCTACATTTATTTTTAATATTATTTTGGTATATTTAATAGCACATTTATTTATTTATCAAATCATTTATTTATTATTTTGGCAAGTTCCGTCCTCCATGTAGAGCTTCCTTGCAGTTCAGTATTTGTGTCTGACTGCAGTGTTGTTTTGATATCCATGCCCTCCTCTCTGTCCTCCTCCAGTGCTGTGCCTGCTGCCTGAGGCGGTGCTGGCCCGGTGGGCGTGCGTTCGGGCGTGTCCGGCAACCTGCTCCTGCACCCAGGAGAAGAGCTGCAGCGTGCTGTGCGACCGCACCAGCATGGCTGAGCTGCCCAAAGAGTTCCCCTGCGAGGCCTCCGCCATCAACCTGGACAAGAACAGACTCAAGTTCCTGTCAGAGAGGGCCTTCGGGACCCTGCCCTCCCTCAAGCTGCTCTCTCTGGACCACAACAACATCTCCTTCATTACCCCTGGAGCCTTCAAGGTCAGCTGAGGCTTTGTGCTGATGCTTGATTTCTTTCCTTATAGAGAAGCAGAAATAATTGTAATTTGATCATGTATTTTTAGGAATTTTACACCTTTTAAAAGACTAGAATTAAATCTAGGACTTGTTTAGGACAGACATTGTTGGTTGAGCTCTTCTGCCAGTGTGTAATAGTCTGTGACAGGCAGGTGTCTGGCTTTCATTACACGAAGGACAAGGCTGACGTTCCTTACATTTTCTGTGGTGGACGCCAGAAGAATCGTCACATGCTTTAGATTTTAATCACAAATAATGCTTAGCAACTGCCATAATATACACATGTTCAATAAAAGTAGAAACAACAGCAAAAATACATAAAAATGACCCATCTGGCAATGTTAAAGGGTTGGTTCATCAAACCATAAAAACAAAAAAAATATTTATTTACTTACACCCAGTGACGTTCAGCATTACGGATAGTTATGTTTCATTTGTTTTTGAGATATCTGTTATTGCCACTAACTCCAAAACAATGGAGGTAAATGGGATTAAAATGGTGTTGCTCAAACTATCAGAAAATTACATTTGGAAAAAACAAAACAGCGTTACACGTCTTGGTTAATTTAATTCATTTTTTTTCTAGTGCTTTGAACAGCAAATATAAAACCATTCACCTCCAAACCCGAGCAAATAAAACCAACACTATGCATAACTAAGTTTAAATCTCTTGACAGTAACTTTTGCTGAAGATAGTTGTAGTTTGGGGTCTTGTAAACTGAACAGCACCTTGTGAAATTACATATTGAAAACTGTCCCTCACTGTCCTGCAGGGCCTCGCCAACTTAGTGGAGCTGAAAATGGCACACAACGACTACATCAGTTACCTTCATACGCGGACGTTCACGGGGCTGAAGAAGCTGGTGCGCCTGGACCTGTCAAACTGTAACCTCTTCAACATCCCCGACCGCATCTTCATCGAGACAACGGCGCTGAGGGAGCTGCTCTGCTTCGAGAACATGTTCAGGAGGATCCCCGGAGCCTTCAGGGGCATGGAGAACCTGACTCACCTCTACCTGGAGAGGAACAAGATCGAGGCGGTGGCCTACAACTCCCTGCTGGGCCTGGGTGGCCTCAAGTAAGTCACACAGGCTGGGAGTAGCTCATGTGATGAATTAAAGGAACAGTGTGTAGCATTTTGGGGGATCTATTAGCAGACTCGTTCTATGAAGGGCTTAGTAGGAAAAAAGTAGTGCTGCCCCTCTCAGTCCATTAGTCGTTTTTTATGCTTTCTTTCATGCTGAATGACTTATTGCCAAGAAACTTATGAGCACATCTCTGATTCTTTGTGGAGAAAATTTCTTTGGTCGAAGACAGCCCTAGAAAAAAATCACCCTAAATTCCTCAGTTCTGTCTTTTAAACGTCTTCTTCTTCTTATATCAGGTACCTGAACCTCCAGGAGAACCGCATCAACGTGATCCACGACCAATCCTTCCAGGACCTTGTGCGACTGGAGAACTTCTACCTCAACGACAACCTGCTGACTGAACTGCCCTTTCAAGCCTGCAAGGGCCTCGTCCGCCTCAAGATGCTCAACCTTGGAGGGAACCTGTTGACCAACGTGTCCAAGACCTGGTTCAGTGACCTGGTGGAGCTGGAGGTCCTGTACCTGGACAGGAACCAGCTGCTAAACATCCAGGAAGGCACCTTTGAGAACCTGACCAGCCTGGTCACGCTCCACCTGAACAGCAACAACCTCACCTCCCTTCCCTTCCCCGTTTTCCAGCCCATCTACTTCCTGGGCCGCCTCTACCTCTTCAGGAACCCCTGGGAGTGCGACTGCTCCCTGGAGTGGCTGAAGGAGTGGATGGAGAGCTACAAGCTGGTGCGGGACATCCCCTGTGCCTCTCCTTCGTCCGTGGCGGGACTAGATCTCAGCGAGGTGGTTTTCGCCAGGGCGAACGGCACGTGCGTGGACCCCGGAGAGCTGAACCTGACCACGGCCTTGTCGGAGGTCGCCTCCACCACGGAGAACCGCTTCAACAGCCTCATTTCCAAAATGCTCCAGCAGGAGCTCAGAGAGGAGATGGGGAACGGGACAGAGAGCCTTCGCAACGGGACTCTACTGGAGGGCGAGGACGGGCAGCTCTCTGGAGGGGTCGGAGGGCAACGGGCCCAGGCAAGCCAATCGCTTCTCTGCTTCCTTGTAGTGTGGCTCATCTTTGATTTGATTGGCCAGCCAGATCTTAATTACTGTCTATCTTGCACATGAGAACTGCGGAAATGTGGGGTTTGCTTCCTGACCCACTGAAACGAGGAGTAGCTTTTCAAATTGCCGATGAGATAAAGGATGATTTCATTTATCCATGAAAGCAGAGAGGAATACGCGTGTGGCTGCTGGTGTGAGTCTGCCCTGCCAAACATCGCATTTGGGGATTTTTTTTCTGTTGAAATGCAACCATGGTGAACTGATTTTTCCAGCTTTATCTTCAGAGGAAAGACTGACGTTGACATGGCGGTGTTTATTATCACATGAGCTATAATCTATGATATTTATAGATTACATATCTGATGCATATCTCTCATCCTAAAGCTGTGCGGTCGCAGGATTTCTACAGTCACAGAGGCGGGTGTTGATGTCAAAGTGTGGATTACCGTGGCGACGTGATGAAAACGTATATATGTGAACCTCCACATTTTTGTTGCATAATGCTCAATTTTAATTAATATTATGTAATATTCGTAGCATTACATAGTCTGTTGCGAGTGTTTTTTCTTTTTTGTATTTTCATTCACATCTATGTGTAAAGTTAAAGGAGATAAGAGTTCCTGTAGTTATCTCCTAAACAGATGTCCTCTCTGCTCGTTTCATTCAGCTCTAAATGTAGGTTCTGCAGCTTTTCCATAAATGCATTAATCTTCTTATTGCATGCGGCTCAGTGTCGTTGCTGCTTGTGTATGCTACAGCGTAATGGAGGGACTTTCTCGTTGCTTTTGCTTCCAATGCATGGACTCTTTTTCCCCTTATGGACATGACCTCTCTCTATAGAGAGGGCGTGATGGGTGTGATTGCCATATGTCAGTGTGTGGATCGGGGAGGGAATAGTGTCAACGCTTTCAGGTACATTGCAAACAAATGAACTGTTGTTAATTTGCAACATATTCTGCGTACTTTGTAAAGTTTATCTTTATATTTAGCCTATACTGTCTACTGATGTGTTCTGTGTATAGCGTTAAAGAATATCCCTGTTCTAACACCAGCCACTGCTTTCTTTTTTTACCCTGGTGAATGTAAGTAGTTTGGTTCGGACAGACGGTGATCCGGTTCAGTGGTGTTATAAGAAAAAAAACGCTCTGTCACATGATATATTTTTCTAAATAATAATAATAAAAAAAAATTTGCTGTTGAACTTTTGACGTGCCTGCTCAGTGACTCCTTTCAGCCGAGGAGGCGACCCGATTCAGCGGTGAACACCAGTTAATCTGCACATTGGCCTGTTGGCCCTTTAATGTGGGATTAGACTAAGACAACTGGGGAGGCTGGATGCTGCATCTCATCCATCTCATTTATCATCAGCTGCTTTTTATCCTGGACCGCTGCAGGAACGTCATAGATGATGACTACGTTCAAAATCTCTTTTAATTCATCTGGTTGAAATGACGGTATTTCAGAAGAGCTGCTGCGGTGAGCTCACTGTTTTCAGTCACCGGTATAGATTTCACAGTTGTACTGTACAGTATGCACAAGAAAATCTGGTAACACTTCATTTTACTAATCCGGCAATTTTCCTAATAACAAATGTCACATGGCCCACAGACCGACAGGAAGCGATCCACTAATGTGCAAAAGTCATTTCACGTGTACAAATGGATCCACAAATGCGTATATATCACTTTACATGTGTGTGTGGAATTAAAATACGTGTTTGCAGAGTAAGTTATGCATATTTGCAAATCATCCTGTATTTTTGTGGATTTGACTTTACACAACACAAATACAAAAATACATGTTTGTGGATAGTGAAATATTTGCAGATCATGTTACACATTTGTTGATTACAACTATTAAAGTCCGATAAAATCATCCATAATAATTTCCTAGACACATCATTTTGTACTAATTATAAATAAATATTAGATAAAAATAGGGAAAATGAGACTGCTACGGTATTTGATTTTAGTTTGTTGTGATGCTTTATAAGTTGTTTTGAGAGGAGTTTTCTTGAAAGTACTGCTAACAAGTGTCTGTAAGAACTGACACAGATCTATGTAAAAGCAAGTAGCCTAAATATTCATTTATCAGGCCTTCTGGAATTTTTTTTCTCCATATTTGTGGACATATATGCTTGCACGCCCTATAGTCAAATTTTACATATTTGCATTTACATTTACTGCTTTGCACTGACTAACAAGACTTGATTATGAAAGTAATTATTTGGAATTAATTCATTGAGCACTGTCTCTCTATTTTCCCCATTATTGTAACCAAATTACATTGTACCTTCCGGCTACCTTTCTAAGAATTTACGGTGACATATAAAAGCATTTTACTTACTTTACATACTATACTGTGACTTTTTTGACATTTTAATGACATACTAGACTTTCTTTATGACAATCAAGTCAAGTGAATTTTTTTTGTGATAACTATACTATGACTTTTAAAAAACATTTCAAAACATGTCAAAAGATTTAATGAAAATAAGTCATAGTATAGTATGTCAAAAAATTTCATGAAAAAAAAGTAATCGTATAGTATGTCGAAAAATATCATGAAAAAAATAAATTTATAGTATGTTATAAAATGTCATGAAAAAAAGTCATAGTATAGTATGTCGAAAAATTTAATAAAAAAATAAATTTATAGTATTCCGAAAAATTTCATGAAAAAAAGTCATAGTACAGTATGTTGAAAAAATTTCATGAAAAAAAAGTCATAGTATAGTATGTCGAAAAATTTCAGGAAAAAAAGTCATAGTATAGTATGTCGAAAAATTTAATAAAAAACATGAATTTATAGTATGTCAAAAGATTTCATGAGAAAAGTCATAATATAGTATGTCAAAAAATTTCATGAAAAAAAAGTTATAGTATAGTATGTCAAAAAATTTCATGAAAAAAAAGTAATCGTATAGCATGTCGAAAAATTTAATACAAAAATTAATTTATAGTATTCCGAAAAATTTCATGAAAAAAAGTCATATTATAGTATGTCAAAAAATGTCATGAAAAAAAGTTATAGTGGGCGCCTGGGTTAGCTCAGTTGGTAGAGCGGGCGTCCATATAGCAAGGCTTGGTCCTGATCGCGGCGGCCCGGGTTCAAATCCGGCCTGTGGCCCTTTCCGCATCCACTCTCTCTCTCCCCCCTTTCAAGACTCTATCCACTGTCCTCAATAAAAATGGAAAAATGCCCCCAAAAAAATAACTTCAAAAAAAAAAAAAAAAGTTATAGTATAGTATGTCATAAAATGTCATGAAAAAAAAGTAATCGTATAGCATGTCGAAAAATTGAATAAAAAACATGAATTTATAGTGTGCCATAAGATTTCATGAGAAAAAGTCATAATAGTATAATAGACATAGTATGTCAAAAAATGTCATGAAAAAAAAGTCATAGTAGTATGTCCAAAAAAAAAAAAAAAAGTCATAGTATAGTATGTCGAAAACTTAAAAAAAAGTCATAGTATGTCAAAAATAAAGTCATGGTATAGTATGTCGGAAAAAATTTAAAAAAGGAAAGTCAGAAATGTATGTCAAAAATAAAGCCACAGTATTTAAAAAAAAAAAAGTTAAAAAAAAAAAAGTCTTAGAAACGTATGTTGAAAAAAGTCATAATACAGTTTGTTGAAAAAGAAGTCATAGTAGTTTGTCGAAAAAACTGTAAAAAAAGTAATTTTGAAAAAAAGGTCTAAAAAAAAAGTCATAGTATGTCGGAAAAATGTAAAAAAAAAAAAGAAGAAAAGTCAGAAATGTAATGTATGTTGAAAATAATCATAGTATCGTATGTCGTATTTAACTTCGGAACCTCAAATTTGTTATGATGGGTGACAGTGTGGTGTAATTGTGCCTTATGGGGGTTAGAAGTCCAGGGAGCCCAAAATGTTTGAAATTTTGGCCAAAAACTGTGATTTTTTTTCGACTTCAATTTTGTTTCCGGAATACAACTCAGAATCTATTTAACTTAGGAACTTCAAATATTGTATGATAGTTGACAGTGTGGTCTAGTTCCATTAGTTCCAAAAGGGCAAAACCTTTGGCCTTTAGTAGGGGGTCAAGCAGTGAGCGGGGGTGTGTGAGCAATGCTCGCTTTTGCCTTGTTATATTATCGGATCATTATTATTGATGCATCAACATGTAAGCGGTACTTAAACGGAGCGATTCTTAACTTTACATACACATACATACTGCGTGGTATTATAATCTATAATAATTTGTTATATTTTATAAACTGATCTTATATTTTGTATGTGAAAATAGTGCAGTAAAAAGTACAATATTTCCCTCTGAAATGTGTTAAAGTAGAAGTATCAAGAAGCGTAAAATAGAAATACCCATTTAGAGTGCAAATACCTCAAAAATGTATTACAGTACTTCAGTTTAGTGTATTTAGTGTCGAAATTTAACAATTAGGTGATTAATCAATTAATTGATAGACAGAAAATTTCTCTGCAACTTTAATAATTGTTGCTAAAAAGCCCAAAATTCACTTTGATTATTAGTTTTCTTTGTCTTCTGTGAGAGTAAACTGATATTTAATAATAACTTTTGGATTGATTTAGATGTGTTTGCATGTGATTGAATGTTAATTAAATACTAATGAATGTGCTCATATGAAAACCCAAAGTTAACAGTTAATAATCAGCTTATTGATATCAATTATCCAGAATAACTACTGTACAGTAGGTTTGAGTTGCTACATGCCGCTGCTCAGTCTGGACTTTAGGACAGAGATATTGTTTTTATTGTGTGATATTGTGTCATGATTTATGTTTAGTGGAAAAGAAAAAAGAAGAGCCACTCCAAGGTTCACTTTTCCAACACTTAAAAGGAAATATATTTAAAAAAATTGTTCATACTGAAGAACTTCTATCATTGCAGAGTCATTTACACAAGGGGCAGTTTGTATGTCAGTCTGTCATATTCATATACATGTTATTCAGATGCACACGCTGCCTCCTCTTCCCTCGCAAAGTAATCACCTTTGCAGAATGTATAGTCTACACTTCCTTCGCCGACAGTTACACAGTTTCAGTTTAAAAATCAGCACTTCATCTCTCGTCAATTTTTAACTTGATTGAAACATTAATACTCTTGAACATCACATTTCTGAAATGGCAAAATGAGGAATAAGTTGAAATTCTTACTTTTTTTTTTGTGTATGACAAATCAAAAAGATAAAAATTGAGACTTTTATTAGTTTTTTTCTTTACAAACACATCTCACTACATGGTCGATCATTTTTAAATCATTTTTTTTTTTATAAATCTGTGGTTTAGAAATGTCACCCGAAATGCAAGGGATGTGCATAGGTGTCAAGTCAATGTCCGGCTCCGTCGCTGTTAGTTTTTTCTTGCCCCCCTTGGCTGAGTTCAGTCTTCCAAACAGCTGGAATGTTTTTTTTAATATATATATATTTTTGTCTTCTTCTCTTTCTCGGAGGTTTACAGAGGGACACTGGGAACACTGACAGCATGGAAGCTTGCAAATGTCCACATGCATGATAACCTCATTCAAATCTCTAAAACATTTATGGATTTATTTAGAAGAGACAGTACCTGGTAAGTAGAAAGGTGCATATGTGTGTGATAATGTAACTGTACCGAGGGCTAACAATAGGATAATGAGAGGACGTAACCCAAGGTTACAGCTGAGAAAAGAAGAGGAAAGAATAAATAATGAGGGGCCGGTGACGTGATCTATAGATGAGAAGACATTGCAGTGTGTTTGTGTGCTTTTACTTCAGTCTGCTGATAGACAGAATACCCTGACAGTGTCTTTCTACAGATGGTTTAGTACTACAACACCCAACAGGACTACAATGCGATGGGAGGACGGGACACAGTACTGTCTCTTTAAAACAAACATCTACAAAAATGTTGCCTCCTAGCTAGTACAGACATGACAATATTCACTTTTGTTTAAACTCTGTTTTTATACAACACTATGACTAGGTCGTCTGTCAGGGCAAAGAGTCCGATAATTGGCCGCCGCAGGTTTGTGTTTGATAGTTTGTGCAGCGTTCAGGAGGGTTTCTGTTGAATGCTGTGGTCGCTTTCACAGGACTTTGAGTTTTTTTTTCAATCAAGTGCAGTGGAGAGAGACGTTTCCCATCGTTTTTTTGTTAATTGTTTATTTCAATTTATTCGTACTTTGAGGATGGAATGATGGGAGTTTGGCCGAGGTGTCGTTGCTGGAAGGGGAGGAGGTGGAGGTGGAGGTGGTGGTGTCGGTCAGTAGACCCAGGACACGGGAACCCACTGGCTGGTGGTACACACCAAATCAATGGCCTCCTCCAGGTGCCTGATGGTCTCATCGATCTCGTTGTTGATGATGGTCTGGTCGAAGTAATGGGCGTACGTCTTCTGCAGGATCTCTGACTCCTTCTGCAGCCGCTGGAGAGACTCGTCCTGGAGGAGGAGGAGGAGTAACCGAGGGTGTTAGACACTGATGATGGCAGAGTGATGAAATATGATGAAATCTTTGGTTGTCAATCCAGAACTGTGGTCGGAAATGTGTGTTGGACAGACGGCGCAAAAGTGTCAGCAATGGAAGCTGACTTTATGAGTCACTTTAAATGCAGGAATGCATCACTGTTGAAGCTGCTCGGTTGGCTTTTCTTTCTCTAATTATAAATGTGTTGAATGTATTTTTTCCTCCTAGGTACTTCATCCAGAGTGAGGATGGACGGACGAGCAAGAACAAGGATAGACAAGAAAGTGCAAGGACAGACGAGCGAGAGAGATCGAACGAGCGAGATAGGATTGCCAACAATAGAGAAAGTGAGGAAGATTGAGAGAGACGACGGACGAGAGAGAGAGAGAAGACGGACGAGCAAGGAAGGATGAGAGAGAGAGAGAGAGAGAGGACAGACGAGAGAGAGAGAGAGAGAGAGGACAGACGAGCAAGGAAGGACGAGAGAAGACGGACGAGCGAGGAAGGACGAGAGAGAGGACGGACGAGCGAGGAAGGATGAGAGAGAGAGAGAGAGGGGCAGGGAAGGATGAGAGAGAGAGGACGGACAAGCAAGGAAGGTCAAGAGAGAGAGAGAGAGAACGGACAACCAGGGAAGGACGAGAGAGAGAGGACGGACAACCAGGGAAGGACGAGAGAGGGAGGACGGACAAGCAGGGAAGGTCAAGAGATAGAGAGAGAGGACGGACAAGCAGGGAAGGTCAAGAGATAGAGAGAGAGGACGGACAAGCAGGGAAGGTCAAGAGATAGAGAGAGAGGACGGACAAGCAGGGAAGGTCAAGAGATAGAGAGAGAGAACGGACAACCAAGGAAGGACGAGAGAGAAGACGGACGAGCAAGGAAGGAAGGAAGGAAGGGGGGGGAGAGGGGGAGAGAGAGAGAGAGAGAGAGAGAGAGAGAGAGAGGACAAGCAAGGAAGGACAAGAGAGAGGACGGACAACCAAGGAAAGACGATAGAGATAGAGAAGACGGACGAGCAAGGAAGGACGAGAGAGAGCAAGGAAGGACAAGAGAGACAGAGCGAGGATGGACAAGAAAAAAAAAAGATGTTTAAATGAAGGCATCAAGGACTAAATTGTAACTAGAGTCATAACGACTGATTAAAATGAATAACACTGATTTCAGCTTGTGAGCTTTCTGTGTTTTATATCTTTGTTAATGAGATATTTTGGGGTTTAAACTGTTGATTGGACAAAAAACTCACAATGTGTCTCCTACAAGAATGAATGATCCTTGTGTAGGTTGTTTCCTAGTTACATGGTGGTCAACC
The DNA here is from genome assembly GCF_043250625.1 of Sebastes fasciatus. NCBI lineage: Eukaryota > Metazoa > Chordata > Actinopteri > Perciformes > Sebastidae > Sebastes > Sebastes fasciatus. The sequence goes on along the minus strand of NC_133808.1, from coordinate 28,522,876 downwards.
TGTAACATGGCTGTTACAGCACAGTGATCAAGGGCCTTTGTTTACTCAGCAGAGGAGGAAGTGAACGGGAAAATACACAGGGCGGCACTAACCACTAGAAACATACAAAGAAGCATATGGCAAGGAATACACAAACACACACACACACACACACACACACACACACACACACACACACACACACACACACACACACACACACACACAGAGATAATTAAAAATAACACTACGGAGTCACTATCCTGTCAGGCTTTACTTACTGGCAGCGTTCGACACCACCTGGGCATCTGAGAGGAGCGCCAAAGAAACAAACGCATGCAGCATGCAGAAATAAACAAGTAGCAGAGAGGAATGAGAGGCAAACACACGAGTGGAGAGCAGACAGGACGAGAGGCTGCTGGCACACATGCTGACTCGGCACATTTTAAGATTTAATTAACCGACACAATATCTATGTCAGTGACCGAGAAATAAAAAAAAAGAATGTGAGAAAACGTGTTTAGGACGCAGTGAACTCACTATCGATGCTTCCAGGAAACGCACCCTATTTGTTCCCTTATAATGCTACATTGCGAACAACAAATCTGCGTTGAAAGTTGGCAGGACGACAGCTAGTAATTGTTGAGGTGGAGGACTGTGCTGCTTACCAGCTGCTAACAGCTAACGTTAATTAGATCTCGTCCTGCCGATTTCAACACGGGTGGTGCCATTGATTTGTTTATGATGCGCTCAGGCTCTATTCAGTAAAAATGAGTAGGCATATTCTAACATTATCATGATGTGTTTAAATGTAATCTTGTAAAATGCAGCTTTGGGCATGAAACTTGAATGAATCCAGTTGTTTGAAGGAGATGTTTTCACAATATGAAATAGATAATAGAGAGGGAATTATGACCTGTTTAACTTCCTAACAAAAACCAGTACGCAAACAGTAATAAAGGAGTGGATGTTGAAGTACATCGTGGAATTTAACGGATATTGGTATGGACTACTACATTTCTGGTGTCGTGTCATCTTTAGTCTTTTCATGAGATTTTGTGAACGATAAGAAAAAAGTAGAATATCACCAGCCTTATCATTTAACATGTATCATATCTGTTGTGTGTGTTCCTACCTCGTTGATGCCTGGCGTGATAGTTGGTGCAGCGATGAAGACGACGTACGGGGCAAACTCTGCTGTCCGCAGGACCTTCAGGGCCTGATGGAGAACAGGTGTTAGAGGTCAAAATGTCCTTATTAGGGCTGTCAATCAATACAACATTTTAATGACAATTAATCGCATGAGTGTCCATAGTTAATTGCGATTAATTGCAAATGAATCACACATTTTTTTGTCTGTTCAAAATGTACCTTAAAGGTAAAGTATCTTCACTCTAGCTTTAAAACTTAGCCCGCTTCACCCTAGAAATTGCATTAATGCATTAAAGAAATTAGTGGCGTTAAAACTAATTTGCGTTAACTTTGACAGCCCTAGTCCTTATATATGGCCTACATGCATGCACACACACCTGAGGTTCAACGTCCAGTATAGCTACGTGTCCCTGTTGGTGGATCTTCCGGATGGTCTCCAGCCGCGTCCCGTACATGGCGTCCTCGTGGCTGCCGTACTCCAGGTACTCGTTGTTGCTGATGTCCTGCATCATCTGGTCGTGGGAGACAAAGTAGTAGTTCTTCCCGTTCTCCTCGTCCTTCTTTGGAGGTCTGGTTGTGTCTGTGTGGACACCAGGGAGACACGGAGCATTTACATTTCCTGACATATACAACAGCGGTGCTGTTTCTGTGGAGGACCTTGATGGCGTGTCTTACGTGGGATGGGGTAGGCGAATCTGTCGGCGTGCTTGGTGATGAGTGTGTTCTTGATGTGTCTTCTGCCCACTCCATGGGCTCCTGACAAAGACACACACACACAGTCAGTCAGTGAGGTCAGTTAACGGAGGCAGGCGTCCCTGTTTCTCGCCGCTACACTTGGCAGAACTTACCTAACAATACTAGTGTTTTCCTCTTGAAAGCAGGAAGCTTCACAACCTCTTCATATGTGACGAGATCTAGTTGGTCGAACACTGGGAGTGAGAGAGAGAGAGAGGCAGAGTGAGAGGATGTGGAGAGGAGTGTTCCGGGGAACAAACAGCAGTTAGAGTCTTAAACAGAGTCTGGTGACTATGTGGTGAAGAGAGGGGGAAGTTGGGTCACTTGTCAAAACAAAGCAGGATAAAAATCTCCCTGACAACAAACCTAATGTCACAACAGAGAGTGGAAATGACAACTGGAGAGCTGAGAGGATCTGTGTAGTGATGAGGACTCCTTTAAAAGGAATAGTTTGTAGCATTTAGGGGGCAGAAGTGGATGATTTCTGTGATTTCTCAAAGTCTTGCAGGACTACAGAAAACGTTTCCATGGCGATGACATTGCTGTTAATAAAATTTTGCTTGTTATCTAAACCTCAAAATAGTGTTGTAACAAGATCTATTGTGAAAAAGGAGCCAAACTGAAATGAGAAGGGACCTGTGTTGTCAGATGAATAAATTAAGAGAAAACCAGCTGAATAACTCAGAAAAGTATCATCTAGTCATAATGCAAATACGTAAATTAATATTAAACAAATCTATCTAAAATGTGAATATTTGCTGCTTTTCATGGGCATGTTTTGCTCTTTCCTTACAATTTATAGGACCAAATTATCTCAAGAAGTATTTGCGACAACTAACAATTATTTTTATTATCAAGTAATTTGCAAATTATTTTCTGTATTATTTTTTATAAAATGTCAGAAAATAGTGAAAAATGTCCTTAATAATAATATCCCAGAGTTCAAGGTGGCACATTTCAAACTGCTTGTTTTATCCAACAATCAAAAATATTCAGTTTACTATCATTTTGGCATTCATATTTAACACACTTAATAGATCCCACTTATCAGCATTTTGTATTTACTTACTCTATTTATCACTGTGGTTATTTGTTATATATTATATCTTATATTCTCATTTTCTTATTTTTAATTTTAGTACTTACCTATATTTCTTTACATATATTGTGTTTATAATTTCTTTATATTTTCTTACATTACTTTATGTTCATACGAGAGCAACTGTAACGCCCCCGAAGATCAATAAAGTATTTCTGATTTCTGATACGTGACAAAGAAAAGCATCAAACGTTCACGTTAGAAAAGCTGGAACCGTTGCTAGAAAAATGACTGAAAAATTGATTATCAATATAAAATAGTTACTGAAATATTATCTGTCAATCAACTAATTGTTTTAATTCTACCTTATTGCTTTAGATCTTTCATAAGGACATTAAGCTACATTTGTGGGACTATGTTTTCTAAATAAATCACAAGATAATGTTGGAACTTACTTTCTTGAAACTTTGTGCACAGATTAATTATCTTTTACTTTAGTAGTTACCTTTAGGTTTTTTTTTTAAATATAAAAACAGTCATTGATGCTGGGTACGACTTTACAAGCATTTCTCTGCGTGACAAACACAGACCAGAATTAATGAGGCAAATTGCAGGTTGTGTGTTGTGCAGAGTCACATGTTCGAGCAGAGCTGCTCACTGTACAATGTGTTCTCAGCCGCTGTAACATGAGCCTCCGTGCAGCCACCACCTCAGGGTGCTGACAAGCGAAATACAATACCCACAAGTCACTGGGTTCTCTTATGCAACAGGAGGACTGACGGTGAATAATTGTTTAAAGTTACCGGCTGCACGGAGTGAAGGGAAGATAATATGTTGGTTATTTAGAGACTATTTATATTACTGTCTTCTGGGTAATGAGCACACTCGACCAAACAACGCATTAAAACACGAGTTAAGAGGAACATCACAGCACACAGTGTCTGAAACACACAATCTAAGCTACACGGTTTCAGTTTTGTCTCAGCCTTCTGTTGTTTTACGACCGAATCAACAGAAACAAAACTGAAACGCCGGCAGTGACAGCTGATTTAATCTACAGGGTTGATAAAATAAACAGAGAGAAGAGAAGAGAGAGAGAGTAGAAGAGAGGAGGAGGAGAAGGAGGAGGAGCTGGTCGCTGTCACTGGTTGTTACTTACATGCAGAGAGGCCGTTCAGTAGGAGAAAGCGAGAAAGATGAACAGGAGGGGGGTCATAACATGGTTCGGTTACAACAGCAGAATTACAAAATGTTACACACAAAACAGCAAGATACAACAGCTGGGCAGCTGTGCAAGCACTGCACAGTGCCAACAATGGAGATGGAAATACACGATATACTGTTGTTGTTGCTGTCGGAGGGTAAATTCACACCAACTGTTGATACGTCACTGTGTAAAAATAACATGCACCAGCAAAGAGTCTGACACAGACTGGGATTTTAAAAATATATATATTTAACTCTTTTCCAAGGAAAGCCAGGATCTCTTGCCATAAATTACGTTTATTATAATTTTCTAATTTGATGTTATTCTTTCAAACTTGTTAGATTATATAGTAATATTTCATCTTTGAGGTGGAATAAACGACGACAATCACACAGAATTGTGTGTTTTTTCAGCACGTCCAAGTCCAACCTATACAGTGCTGACCTGAGGTTATTACTACGGTATTTTACCATATAAAATGATGTGATAATGTGAGTGAGTTAATGACCACTTCAAAAGGTAGGGAGTTGCTACTTTTTTACTTTTTTTCTCTCTCTCATTTACCAGATTTATTTTCCAGTAAATCTGAATGAAATGAACGATTGAAATGTGGAGAATCTAACCGATCTAACCATGTATAACATGTCCACACTGACAAAAGTTTAAATATTAATTATAGTTTAAACATAATATCTTTATGCGTGATGGTAACCCGCTTAGAATTAGCTTAAGTGGGTCGCCGGGTTTGGGGAATATCAACATGTTTTAACCTTTTTTTTTTTTCCAGTAACTAAATTATGCTCAATACATGTGTTTAATAAAGACATTTGCCAAGATAAAATATAATGAAAAGTTTCATCACAAGATAAGTGAGTTGTGGATGGAGGCCTGCATGTACTCTTTACAGATTTTGCGCTCTGCTTCGTTCTCACTTATTCTAAAAAAGTATTTTTTAAGCTGCCATTTGGGCATGAAATGTAACCGTTACGGCAATAACCGCAAATTAATATTGTACTTATTTGGCTGACTGTTGCCGGTAGAACTCATAGTATATGAGGTGTTGGGAAGACATTTTTGTTTCAGTGCGTACAATAGTTTTCTCTACGCGAACACAGAAACAAAAACATGCAGAAACATCCCGGGTTTACGCAGCTAGTTTTTTCTCGGGAGAAGGAAATAGAGTTTGATGAGACCAAGGCCCTGCATTAATATATCCTGATGAAACCATGGGGTTAAACATGTTAAACATGAACTATCAGCGTTCTGATTTATGAATCTGTTGTCATAAAATGGAGGATGAGTGAAGTGTTCAGTTTAAATACTAATGACTAAATGCAGGTGGGTCCCATGCATTCATGCTTTACATAACTGTTATGTTCTGAGTTGCATGCTGTAGAATATTAAAGCAATAGCTTTTAAATGGACATTGACAGATGTGTCAGCCAAGATGTCGATGGACATGGTTTGACAGACATGCGCACTCACACAAACATACTGTACACACATACACAGATGTTATACCATCATCTTTTGAGAGAAAAACTACATGCAAAGATGTGACACATGAAACATAGAACGCTCCACCCGTCACATCGTCCATTCCTTTTCTCCTCTCTCTGTGTTCAAACAATAGCCTTGTATATAAAGATGGACGACAGCTCCCCAAAAGTGAAGCCAAAACATCTGGATCGCCCCCTGGTGGCTGGCTGCAGTATACTGAAGGTCATAAATCCTTCCGCCTCCTTGTTACGTATAGATTTATGTTGGCTCCTGATATAGACTCACATGCGATCACACACACCCGCTGCTCGTGCACATACTGTACAGAAGGTGTAAAGCTCTGGTACACGAGCTGCAGACATCTGACATCTCAAAGCTGCGTTTCACCTCCAGCCTGCACCGCCCCTTCCTCTAAACCCCCCATATCCTCCTCTATTTCTTTTTATAATACTTGCATACAAAGAAACAATCTTCTCATTCAAAGATAGATAAAAGAATAAAAAAAAATGCTTCTGTTGCGTTATGTTTACGATCTTTGTTTTCTTTTTTACAAATAATTCTTGTTAAAATACTGGATTATTTTCACCAAAAGAAACCGTTGAACTGCTTATGATGATGCAATTAGAGGTTAAGCGATTAGCTGATTAATCAATCAGTCCATTGACAAAATCTGATTTACATTATGATGTTCTAGCTCTATTCAGTTAAAGTGAGTATTAGGGGGGAAGGTAAATTATAACGTTATCATGATGTGTACAAATCATTTTGCAAATTCAACTTTTTTTAGTATGCTTCAAACATTTGTATGTCACTCTTTCATGGCCCTGTCTCACGTCTGCTGTTCTACAAAATAAAATGTTTGGTTTGAAAGTAATTCAAAGGGAATTATTCCCAGTGAATCAGGAGATTAGAAGACAATACAACACAACATAAAAGAGTTTCTACAGACCCCCCAAAAAAAGGCTGGAGCATCTCAAACATCTTAATCGCACCTCTACAAAATGTATTTGCCGTCAAAACTAACAGCAAACAAAAACCTTTGCCGCCAGCTTCCTCTGTCGCTCACACTGACCTCCTCCTCGCCTCCTGTGTTAACTCAACGGTCACGGCTCGGGTCGCAAACACACGTGAGGAGTTTATACCCCCGACACCTCGGCCTGGTCACACAGCCCAGACACATGGCCGTGATATCCGAGTAGTGAATCTACAGTATGTGCCACATCCACGTCCAGCCGCCGCTAAACATAAACTGTATTTGATACCTCATGTTTAAGTGGTAAGATACTTTGCACACACATGCACATCCTCATGCAGGCATTAAACTATGCCTGAAAATGCACAGATTTCGCCGGCTCAGACTTGGTGTTCGTGTCAATGAGCTGCCCACAATTCCCCTAAATTGTTCCTGCGCTCATATAAGATTTCTGCTACACTGGCATCTTTTCCTGTAATTCCTGGCAGCGGCTCCGTTACCGGAGATGAACGCTATGAGATCCCGTTACATACTAAGTTCCACCTACAGACACACAGACACACACACATACACACACTCACACTAAACATTATGTAAGATGCATGCACTGAGATGTCTGCAGCATGTTGCTTTGTGTGCACATGCATGTGTGTGTGAGTGCATGGTGTACCTGCGTTGTGCTTGGCCAAATACTTGTCTTTGTACTGCTTCTTCTTCTTGCCAAACCAGGTACAGCTGGCCTGCTGCTCCTGCTTGGTCTTCTCCATGGCTATACACGCCACCCGCCTACAACAAACACACAGACAGCGTCAGAACAGACCGCTTATTAATTCAGAAACTTAAAGATTTGGTTGAGTTACAGACATTATTAGTTATGTACGGAGCAAAAAGTAGAGTATTAACAGAAAATGTACAAAAGTTGTTTGTTTTTAGTTCAGAGGACGAGGACCATTGAAGGACATTTCATAATAAGCATCAGTATGCACGGATTACTTTAAATTAGGGCTGTCAATCGATTCAAATATTTAATCGCACATTTTTTAATCTGTTCAAAATGAACCTTAAAGGGAGATTTGTGAAGTATTTAATACTCTTATCAACATGGGAGTGGACAAATATGCTGCTTTATTCAAATGTATGTATATATTTATTATTGGAAATCAATTAATAACACAAAACAATGACACATATTGTCCCATTGGTACCAACCATGTCATACTAGCTTGTCGGGAAGGAGGCTAAATAACGCTCCAAACTTACGCTAAATTTTGGCGAGGAAAAACTGTCATGGCCATTTTCAAAGGGGTCCCTTGACCTCTGACCTCAAGATATGTGAATGAAAACGTATTCTATGGGTACCCACGAGTCTCCCCTTTACAGATATGCCCACTTTATGATAATCACATGCAGTTTTGGGGCAAGTCATAGTCAAGTTAGTACACTGACACACTGAGAGCTGTTGTTGCCTGTTGGGCTGCAGTTTGCCATGTTATGATTTAAGCATATTGTTTTATGCTAAATGCAGTACCTGTGAGGGTTTCTGGACAATATCTGTCATTGTTTAGTGTTGTTCATTGATTTCTAATAATAAATATATACATACATTTGCCCACTCTCATGTTGATAAGAGTATTAAATACTTGACAAATCAGATAAAAAATGTGATTAATCCTGATTAACTATTTGAATCCATTGACAGCCTTACTATTAATGTTTTGAGTAAGGGGCAGGCAAAATTAGATGTATTCTCCCTACTCCTTTTCGGTCATGGAGTTGTGTTTTGATTGTGAATCACTCTTTTCTTGTGCACTACCATGAGCGGAACAAATAAAAATGAAATGAAACTTAGTGAGTTGAATGATTGTAGATGTGGAGGAATAGTTTATGTGTGTGTGTGTGTGTGTGTGTGTGTGTGTGTGTGTGTGTGTGTGTCTGTGTGTGTGTGTGCGCGCGCGCGTGTGTGTGAGTGTGTTTTCCCCTCTCACCACTCCTGCAGCTCTGGCGACGGGATGAGGCCCGCCGTGCCGTTTTTCGTGTTCTCCAGCTTGCCCTGCCACCAGTTGTGGTCGTCCTTGGAGATGATCTGGATGATGTCGCCCACCTGGAAGCGGATGCCGGCCTCCTTGCAGGGGATGAGCTCGTCTTTGGAGGGGTCGTATTCAAACTGGGCCCTCACGTAGATCTGTGGCGAAAAAAAAAAAAGCGTAGATGTTTAAAGAGTGAGCTAACGGAGGGACGGGTTGGGGGTTAGTGGTGCGGCGGTGGCGGTGGTTTGTCAACTGACAGAAGTGAGTGATGTGAGAGGTGAAAGGAAGAGGAATGTGACAGACAGGAAGATAAAGAGTGGCTAGATGGTGTATTTTTTGCATATCATGGCAGCTAGAACTGAGGTAATGGACTCTCAGGGAGGGGGATGTTTTGGTTGCCAGGTTGGAAACTGGTTTCCATGGAAGGACTTTTCTCCAGTGAGATAAACCCAGACACTGCCGGGCTATTAATGAGCCTCTTGACACTCTGGTAATCACGGCACAGGCATTGTTTATGTGTCCAGTATTTCAAAACAACAGTCATTATCCTGTTTTATTCCAGTTTGTTGCTCTTTTTTACGGTCGACACTGAGTGTGAAAGTGAGCTGGTGGACTAAAGTCTACAAGTGTTTCTTTTTTTTGGGGGGTGGGGAGGGGATGGGAGAGGCTGTCTCTTACCTTAACAGACATTTTGTCCTTGATTGGAGGTCTGGATACAATCTAGGATTTGAAAGCATCACACACGTCATGCAGCAAAACGGCTATGCAATGTGTAAACAGCAGTATGGTGGCCAAGGTCGGTGGAGGGGAGATAGGTTGGTGGAAGGGAGTGGGGGGTGGTTGATGGTGGTGAGACAGGACAACGACGTACAGCTCCTCTTTTGGAGCGACAGAAAATAGTCTTACCCTCGTAACACTTTTTAAATATTTACTTCCCGTCGACATATTATAAACTATGACTCAACGGTACTGAGATCAAGCTGTGCAACTCTGCCAAGCTTGTGGTGTAAGATGGACTCTACTGCCCTCTGCTGGCAGGATCTGCTGCTCACAAGATCCTCTGATGCCACAATAAAAGAGTGAGAGAGTGTGATTATTGTGTCAGGAAGGTGCACACACAAAGGGGTGGGATGAGACGACGGTTACGGAGGATTGTTATGGCGACACAAGAGAGGTTGAATTCACATCTGATTGGGGATCAGTGCTTAGGGGTGGATCTCTAGGCTCTGCAGGGTTCAACAATGCCTGTGCCATTATTACCACACATACAGTTAGAAGGGAAGGGGTTGAAGTGTTTGGCTGATAACACAGCAGTGGTCACTCATATTGATTGAGTGTATTAGTAAAGAAAAAAACAAGTAGAGGTCTTCATAGATACTCTCAGTTCCAGTAACAGAGACCTGACCCGGGAAAAGAGTCCGATTGGATCGAATCAGTCAAATTGCGTCAAAGTAGGGTCACGTTCTACTGCAGTGTGTCAGTATATCTAACACCAGAGTACTGGGCTGAAACAATTAGTCGAGTGACAGAAAATTAAGCATTATTTAATAAACAATTGTTACAGTCAAACATCCTCTGGTACCGGCCTCTAAGATGTGAGTATTTGCTGCTTTTCTGTTTTAAATCATCGTACATTAAATATCTTTGGGTTCTGAACTGTTGGCCAGACAAAACTAACAATTTGAACTGAGAATTTTCTGATATTTTATAGACCAAATGATTTAAATTAACCCCCAAAATAACTGACGGACTAAGCAATTGGGAAAATAATCCCTAGTTGCAGTCCTACCCGAGTGGATCTTATCAACTCTGATCACATGGTATGTCATACTTAATACTGCAGGAAGTGTTTTGGATCAGGTCTGATTATCCTCGAGTATTGGTTCTGACTATACACTGTATATAAAAGATGGACGAAATGACAGCTCGTCAAAAAGTGAAGCCAAAACATCTGGATCGCCCCCTGGTGGCTGGCTGCAGTATACGTCATAAAGCCTGTCAAACATGGGCCAAATTAAAAAAAACAAAGTACACGTCAAATACATTTTCCCCAAAGATGGTTTCTGTCATTTTAGGTAGTTCTTATCACGCTGATGAATGTTCAAGTGTTTATTTCTCTGACAACTTTGGTTTTAATTAGTTATTTGATGCTATAAAAATGGGGTGAGACGTCATGATTGACAGCTGCTCTGAGTGACGTAGTCGCAGCCGGAGGCGCTGAATAGTACGAGAAAGGAGATGTAACTTTAACTTTCCATAACCGTCACCAGTCTGTGTAATAGAACATGTGTCAATTTCATCACAAATGTAGTTCTAGAGATATTATGGTTAGTTGTTGTGTCTTTCTGGCTCACGCTAGCAAGCTGCGGCTGTGCTTGGCTCGTGATTGGATCGGGCGGTACCTTGATACCGCAGCCAGCCGCCCGATCACTACAGCGCAGACTCTGGCTCCAAAAGATCTTAAAATCTCAAGATGACAGCTCCCGTATCTGGGATATTTTGGCTTCACTCTCTATATTTACAGTCTATGGTTCTGACTGTGCTCGGGTTCTTTCGGATCTCTTTTTTTGAAAATATATTTACTGGTATGCACATCGAGTTCTGGAAGGTTTTCCCATGGGTCTATTTAAGATTGGGTCCAAAATATTAGACTTGTGAAGACCTCTACAAGTGACCACCGCAGTGTTATCTCTGTTTTGTGGATGTGTTTTGTCTGTGCAGGCGTGGTTGTTAAAGATCACAGATGAGGAGAGAAGGATCATGAAGATGTGTCTGGATCTCTGGCTTCCTTCACCAGCTGGATATACACAGACAGGCTGGTGCATTTGCATTAATACCATTCTGACTGTTTTCCTCTTGAAGGGGAAGCATTATGTTCTCTAAATCAATAAAATCTAATTTCCCAAAACACCCTCAAAACAAAAGCCTCATTTGAATCCAGATGCATTCTGTCTGCTCCCCTCTCCGGTCTGCCAACAGCTCAACAGCTGCAGCCTATTTTGGTGAGAATTATATTATTTAAATGTAATGCATTCTGGAGCGGGCCCAGAATCCAATATTTCTTCTTTAATAGTTTAAAAAAGGTTTTAAAAAGAGGTCAGACCTCGACCTTGCATCATGTTTGAACAGCCTGGGGATCAATCAACGGCCACTCTGAACAAAAAAATCTAGTGAATTAATCCAAATTATACTGATGAGTTTTGTGAAGCAGAGAAGACGGTTAGGGGAGAAATTGAGACACACACTTCTATATAAAAAGGGAGGGATGCAGGCGTTGTATAAAGGAGCTAGAGTAAGTACAGGTAAGTCAGTGAGTGGTTGTTATTCACCTGTCGACCCTTGGGCTGAATGGTGGACGGCAGGTCCTGTGGAGGTAAACCGTCGATGACAGAAAGAAACGGTTAAGCATGATTAAACTACACCATTTCCTTTTGAGAGGCTTAAACATGCATACACATTCATCTGCAATCTAGCTTCTTCTGCAGGAGAGAGGAAAAGTGGAAACAGAGTAATTCTCATCTGTTAAAGCAGATCTGGCCGTGGAGCGACCAAGCAAGCACAGAGCAAGCGAAGCAGCTGCAGCAGCATCAGCACCACCACAGTGTGTCTGTCTGCAGCCAGTTGGCGGAGAAACAAAAGAACTGCAGAACCTGATTAGGTTTAGTGTGTGTGTGTGTGTGTGTGTGTGTGTGTGTGTGTGTGTGTGTGTGTGTGTGTGTGTGTCCCCTGTACCACCGTGACCAACGGGGAGGCCCAGTGTGTTGTGTCAGCAATGTAGGCACAGCACGCAGCAGGCTTTATGAGGCACACCAATTTGTTAACTGAGATATCGGACACGGGGGCCTTTGGCTCAAACAGGGAGGACGACACGGGATCAGGAGATCTACGGCGCGCCTACTGTTTAATTCTACTGCTGCTACAACAACAAGTCGAAAATGAAACAGAAATAAACACAATCTGTTATAAAACGGATCAACACGCACATGTAAAAATACCACGACACATCAACGTGACAAAGGAGACGCAGCGGGAGGGTTGTGGGTCTGTCTGTGGGGTTTTTCTGGGGGATGGGGGGGGTCCTTACCAAGATAGAACTGTTAATGCTGGAGTGGCCATTGGCAGGGGACTGCCTGGAGGTGGTGGGGGACTCTTTCTGAAATAAGACACACAGGTCAGCAGCGCCACACACACACACACATATACACAAACGTTACACAAGCATTCATGAACTTGTGTGTTCACACACAGACGGTCACACATGTCTGGGCAGCGACTGGCGGCGTTGAGAGGGTCAATTTGTGGAACACAATAGAGACCCACCACGGCGTTGACGTAATGAAATGCGTCAACAAGACATGGGGGGACGACATCATCGGCTGGCCTCCAGCCTGCACGTCCTCACATCACCACAGGGGGGCGCTGGACTAACATCAGATGCTCAGACCATGAGGTCATCCCTAACAGACTGTCATAGCAGCTCAAAGACTAAATCTGTCAGTCAGTGTGAGCTGGACGACCAAAAGAGATGAAATTAGATTTAAATAAATGTTCAATGTTTTTATGGAATTATTTAAGAGATAATCTCAAATGTGACTACTCGCACATTTTTTATTCTGTTCAAAATGTACCTTAAAGGGAGATTTGTCAAGTATTCAATACTCTTATCAACATGGGAGTGGGCAAACGTGCTGCTTTCTGCAAATGTATGTATATATTTATTATTGGAGATCAATTAACAACACAAAACAATGAGAGATATTGTCCAGAAACCCTCACAGGTACTGCATTTAGCATAAAAAATATGCTTGAATCATAACATGGCAAACTGCAGCCCAACAGGCAACAACAGCTGTCAGTGTGTCAGTGTGCTGACTTGACTATGACTTGCCCCAAACTGCATGTGATTATCATAAAGTGGGCATGTCTGTAAAGGGGAGACTCGTGGGTACCCATAGAACCCATTTACATTCACATATCTTGAGGTTAGAGGTCAAGAGACCCCTTTGAAAATGGCCATGACAGTTTTTCCTCACCAAAAGTTAGACTACATTTGTAGTGTTATTTAGCCTCCTTCGCGACAAGCTAGTATGACATGGTTGGTATCAATGGATTCATCAGGTCTTTTAGTTTCATATGATACCAGTATCTTCACTCTAGCTTTAAAACTGAGCCTGTCACAACCTAAAAATGGCAAGTTACGTTAAAGAAATTAGTGAAGTTAAAACTAATTTGCCCTAACACGTTATCATTCCTTTAACTTTGATGGCCCTGATAACTACGATAGCTGTGATTATGGAGAAGATGAGATAGCGACTGAAATATGAAGTTTCTGCATAAATTTGGATATGCACTCTGAAATCTAAATTCTGAGCAGAAAATAAATGATGAGTAAAGAGATGCTTCTTCAGTGTCTTTGTGTATGAATTGATCATTTAAAACTCTTTGTATGGTGAAAGAATTGAAGTATTGTACTTTATGGAGTTATATTTGGTCGTATTTTTCTCCGTCTTCAGCTAAAAATTGCGATTGCTGTGGTTTGCGTTCAGGACTTTCCAAAATTAAAGTTCTGTTGTGGCTGAGCGGTCACTGAGTTTTTAGCCTAAATAAAGAAAACCACATCAGCCATGTCATCCCAGTTTTAGAATCTTTGCATTGGTTTCCAATTTCAATCCATGTTAAAATAATCCAACTAATTACATACAAGGTTTAACATGGCCACCAGATTACATCAGTAAATTCCCCTTCTGTCCCTAAAGACCTCTTAGATCCACTGGTTTAGTCCAGGACAAGAGCCAGTAAAGCTTTTGATTCGACTGCAGAGCTCCTTTTTGTATCTGAATTGTTGGTTTCTACTCCTGATTGCATTATAAGTCTTTTGGTCGTCCATGTTTACCCATGTGTTTGGGGCAGAAGGTGTCACGTGTAAACCATCTTTGTCTCTCTGTGTGCAAGTGTGTGTTTGTGTCAACAGCTGGGGGTGGACAAAATAACAGAAATACCTTACTGAACAACAGCCCTGCAGTAAAAATACATTTCCTCAAGCTCACAATGTTTGTTTTACTGTAAAGAATGCGTTAGGTGTTGGTTTAAAGCAGATTTTGTGAAGTATTTTTTGGGTCTCCACCATCTCCTGAGGGAAATATCTGGGTTTTAAATGCTCCACTATGTTCACGAGGTCTGTCTGACGTTCATGCTGGGCAGGTAGCATTTTAGTAGGTAGCACTTTTTTTTTTTTTTATGAAAACAGCTGCCTGCTGCTGGAACGGGGCTGATGAGAGCTGCGAGTCTGAACCAAAACAGTCGAGTTAAAAGACACTAAAACACTGCTGTGGAGGTAGAGACCCCTTTCATATTACACATCAAGTATTACAGTACAAGTGTTGATTAGTGCAGCTTTAACTTGATGGTTATTCTGTGTTTTTTTATTATGTGCTTGTCCTCGTGACTTAGGAGTTTATTTTGCAACGTTAAAGTTACTACAAAGAACTTTCAGCTGGTTATGAAACAGTCTCAGTTTAATACTGATGCCTCTATATGACCTACATCAGCAAACAAGACTGTCAGGGAGAAGATTGGCTATTTCTATATAGGTATCCTTAATGCTTGTCTTCGGATTCCCCGCGAAATCAGACGAAACGATTTACAGCACGCAGGTTCACCAGAAACTCCTCCAGCGGGGCCTCCAGCAGCGACCAGCCTGCCGCGGACAGACCCAGATCCGGCTTCGCTGGCGCTTTCGACTTGCGGGGAGGTGGAGAGCTCTGCTCTGCCAGTCCCCGCTGGGAACCAACACTGACACCACGCTGCTGGAGGCCCAGGGCGTATTGCTCGGCCCGCTGGAGGGACGGAAGCATCAGAACCAGGACTGAGCGGGGCAGACTGTCAGACCCTGCTGCGGTAAAATTAGAGGTTTTCTAAAGGGACTCTGGTGCTTGGAAACACTACCGCTCGTAGTAGCTTTAAAGAAATTTGCACTGTTCGCAGTGTTTCTGTTATTTTGTCCACCCCTGTAGTGTGTGAGTGTGAATACAGGACGGGATTGCACAGAGAGGTGAGGCTCATTGCTGGACCAGAGGAGGTCAAGGGGGAGGGAGGGGGTTCCGGTATCTTGGTTGTGAAATTGGTGTGCAGAAAATGCAAAACACAGCAAAACACACACACATACACACACACTGCACACACAACATACACACAACATACTTGTTTTACACACACACACACACACACACACACACACACACACACACACACACACACACACACACACACACACACACACACACACACACACACACACACACACACACAAACACACACACACACAAACACGCACTCAGTCAACAGGCGAGCAGTTAGTAACCAGATCAGGAGCTCACAACCAGCAGGAAAGAGAGGAGAGGAAGAGGAAGAGGAGGAGATGTTACCTCACACGAGGAGCCCTGCGTCCGGTAACTTGGCACTATTTTGAAGGTGATGCTGCCTCGCATCTCCCTCTGTGGACACACACACACACAAACAAACACACAGATAGCGTATTCTTATCTTGTGTTTAGCATGTGACATTTTGCTGATTATCACAGTAGCGATACACTGAAGCATGTACTAACACACTTAGTCATGATTATGCACACACACACTCACCAGCATCTTCTGCAGCTGCTCAACAGTCTGGTTGGCCACGCTGATGCTGTTGATCTCCCTGATCTCGTCTCCGATGTGCAACGTTCCTGAAAAAAACAAACAAAGTGGAATCAAACCTTTCTCCTCATTAAACGACATCACTATATTTCAGTAGCCTCTGTTGCTTTTTTTTTTCTCCCATCACAACTGTAGTAGAGAAAAGGCATCCTTTTGTAATTGGGCTGGCTTTCCAATTACCACACGATAAATCAGCTGGGGATTAATTAACAGTATGCTACCGTCACAATACAACAGCAGAGCAAGTGTCGCCTTCAACCACGAGAGCAGAGATGAACCAGCTGTTGAAATGTCGGGTAAAATGGATGCATGTGCAGACTTATCACCCTGCTCTTTGTCTCCTGTTGAAGTGAAGATGAAGGAGGATAAATTCTGACTGAAAATCTGAACAGTTCATGTCCTGCTTCTGCTTCCTGAAGGTATACATTAATAATAAGATGACATTTTCTGCAAACGTTAGAGCTGCAACGATTAATCGATTTGTTGTCAACTATTTTGGAAATCAATTAATCGGGTTTGAGTAGTTTTTTTTAAAGAAAAAAACTGTAAAAATTGTCTGATTCCAGCTTCTTAAATGTGAATATTTTCTAAGTTTCTTTACTCCTCTATGACAGTAAACTGAATATCTTTGAGTTGTGGACAAAATGAGACATTTGAGGACGTCATCTTGGGATTTGGGAAACACTGATCCACATTTATCACCATTTTCTGACATTTTATAGATCAAACAACTAATCAATTAATCAATAAAATAATCGATAGATTAATCAACAATGAAAATAATTGGACAAAATCTTCTATCACGTTATAGGTCATTTCATATCTCGATAATGATATATATCCCGATGTAGTATGTTTTCTGTATATATGAAATAACCACATGGTAAACCCTATTTTAGTCTACTCCTGTGTGACTTAAATACTTATTTTTAGTATAGTATTTTCTCATTTTAAGAACTTCAGTGCAAAATGATCATAACAGTTTTAAGTGAAATTATAGAGAAAAAATAAATAAATATAGCCTTAGCCTATATCACAATAGAAATAATATAGAAAAATATATACAATAGACGTTTTTATAATCAGTATACATGAAATAGGGAAGAGAAATTGATTATTGCAGGTAAGTTTAAGGTGATTATAATCACAGAATATCATAACGGCTTTTCTTCTGTGGAGCAAATTTGACTATTTTCCATATTTTACAAGGCATGGCTCTCTGTCCACTGTATATGAGTAGTGAACCTGAGTCTTACAGTCTGTAGAAAGCCATTTATAAAATGCCTTTAATGTCGGTGTAGGCATAAATGTGAGTTGTGAGAGCGTACCTTGTCTGTGGATCATTCCCCCGTGCATTATCCTGGCAACGATGCAGTGGTTTGACTCGTTCATCTTCAGCGTGATGCCCTGCATGAATTAACACACAGTGGATGATACAGTGATTAAAGTCTCAACAAAAAGCTCCAGTGTGAGTGCAGTAAAATATGTTAAACTGCGTACCATCGGCTCATCTGTGTTCTTCTGGAACTGGACCAGGCGGACCCTGGTGACGTTCTCCAGGTCCATGTCTCCGTTGGTGCTCTCCGGGGAGTCTCCGTTCAGGTAGGGCGAGGTGGGCGGAGGGGTCACCCTCAGAGCCTCGTCGCTGTAAACCTCGTGGGCCACCACGTCGTGGGCCTGCAACAAAGCCTGCGGACACACACATGCAGACACAGTTAGAGTAGCTCGGACTTTAAAAACAGGAGATGGGACAGTTTGGGGTCAGAAATCCAAGGAAATGCAGTTATGGAGGCTAAGGGGCCGTTCACATGTTGCGTCTAAAAACGCTTTCATCCTTTTATCCAAGGTGATTGGGAGGTTGCGCTCCTGTCATGCCTGTCGTTACTGAGCAACCAAAACCTGCGTGCTGCGATGGTGATGATAAAGTTGTGGTAATTTAGCAGGAAGTCTCACTGACTAAACTAAACAAAGTCAAAACAAAGATAAATGGATTTCCAGCACCGTGTATCCCTCACAGTAACTTTAGGGCTTGATTTGTCTGTGTCACTTTGACGGTTGACCTTTCAACCAGATGTTGTGACGTCCTCGAACGGAAAGGGTGAAGCAAGTAAAATAGTTTGTGGGACAGATCGTAAAGCTCTACGTAGCCCTGCACTAAAATGATTCACTTCTCCTCCGTATATTTACCGTAGACTGATATTTACGGAAGACAGAAAAGACGTCTGCCGGCTGTGATTGGCTGTTCCTCATCACATTACATGCGGTGCGCGTTGCCGCGGTCCAAAAGTTGAACTATTTTTTATCTCGGGGTGCAGCTGTCGCACCCTGAAAAATAGGCGCTTAGCCAGCTCTCGCTTTTGAGCGCGCCTTCTGCGCGTCTACATCAACAACAATGGATTTGAGGGCGCAAAAAACGCAGCATGTGAACGACCCTTTACTTGTTCAGAGTTGACAGAATATCAAAATCCACCTCAACAAAACATGTAAATAAAACCTTTCAGTACTTGTTTTGTAACTGTATTGATTCTTACATTTGACTCAAAGTGAACGGAATCCTGAACACTAAAAATACCACCTCACTCGTGGATATCACTAACGTGCATGGACAGCATCTCTTCATTCTCCAGTCAGACAGCTAACGAGCAGGAGGGATTTACATCACTCTCTACTCCGCCGTAGTTTCAGGTATTCCCCGTTTTCCTCAGGTGCCTTTGCTGTGTATCCCCTCTGTCTGTTTGAGTTAAAGCAGCATGTGTCGTGTAGCTGCAGAGCCCGCTGGTGCCTCACACCCACAGAGTTCAGCTCTACTCTACTGACAGCCGCAGAGGCCTCTGAGTGGCACTTTAACAAACCAGTCTGAACTTCAGAAGACAGCAGCCAAACCTCAACAAAGGGGAAACCTGTCACTGTCTTGCGTCACGCACGCACTTACGCACACACACACACCCGAGGATGGAGAGCAGATCAGCGAGGCAGAGACGTGAAGGCAGTGGCAGCGTCTCTAACTTCCATGTCAAACTACATCACACACAAAAGTAACTTCACGTTCCGAGACACGGAGGAAGTTAAGGTTGTGTGTGTGACTGTGCCCTAATGAGGACAGGGTTAAGGGGTTAACTAATCCTCTCATGCTGTGTGGTGTGGGTGTGCTTGAGTGAGTGCGAAAAAAGCAAAACCCACAAAAAAAGATAAGTGAGTAAGAGTGTGAGAGATAATGAACGCAGAGCGTCAGAGTTAGAGGAGAGATGTTGAGATTATCTGATGCCCCGGTCAAATTCTCTGAAAAGTACAAACTTTTTAAAAACAACCTTCGGTATTCAACGCGGCTGGGAACCTCAATAACAAACAGAAGGTGCTTGTTGACATCAGAGGTTTTCACATGAAAGAAAAGATGATGTAACATCGCAGAGATCCTGTTTGTAATGTAGTTGGAGAAAAGAAAAGGTCGTTTCTAAAGGTCACGGTAGAAAATACTAAAGTCAATCAGTGACATAAGTTGCTGCAGGAGGTTTCAAACAGGAGCACACTGCTATCACTCTTCTACAGTTATCTTACATTTTCTCTATAGATATCCACACCATTAATATAGCATCAAACAACTATTAACTATGTAAAGATATAGAGGAGTAATGTCTACCTGAGCAGAGAATGAAGTCTCTCTCCCTCTGTGTGTTTTGTAATCAGAGCTTCTCTGTGCTTTGTTGACATATCCAGGCCGGCTGTGTGTGCTTTTAATTCATGTTAGTGCATGTGAGCGTGCCCCACTGGCTAGCTCACGGCCGCCACTCTGCGCTGCTCTCATATGGCGGTTACAGCTAATAACGCCGTCCAGACCGATGGCGCCATTGCGGAAGCATAGCACCCACCCTCCGGTTCCCCCCACTGTTAGCTCTGTCAGCACTGTTGCCTTTGTTTTCACTGTTAGCGCTGTTAGCATCGTTAGCTGTGAGTTGGATCGGTGCATCCCTAGCCGGCTCAGCTCTCACCATGTTGAGAGCCGTGTGGAAAAAGCTCTCAATCTCGCATTTAGCACCTTTAACCTCAAACATCTTAAACATTAGTCTGAAGACAACCCTTAAAGAAATAGTTCAATATTTTGGGAAATATACTTATCTGCCTACCAATGCCTCTAAATCCTATTAATTTACTACTGAGTGGATCTTGTGATTGTTTTTGTGAAACGCTGTTTCAATCTCAGTTATTAAGATATAGTAACGTGGATGAGAAGTCTTTTAAGTGCTCCGAAAAATGGAAATTAAATGATCGAAAGCAACCAGAACAGCTACGGAGTGAAACCTCCTGCTGAAACACTTATTTTTTTTGTAAATATGTTTTATTGATTTTCACAGATTTTATCCCACAAAAATAATAGATACAGAAACATGTATAAATCAAACAAAATAAATATCATTCATCAGATCTGTTTACAGAGTTAAGTCCAAATTCCCTTCCCTATCCCCCTCCCTACCCATCCACCCATAGGGTCACAGGTTACAGTATACTTTTAGTTGCATGAAGGAAAGATAAACAATAAACAAAAGAGAGGGGGAAGAAATAATTAGGAGAATAACTTATAAAGAGAGAAAAATAAAATAAATAAATGAAAAAATAAATAAATAAATAAAAATAAGATAAAGAGAGAAAAAAGAAAGGGGGACGGGGGGGGGCTGCTCACTACTGTAATATGACGTTCATGTTTTCCACTCTACTCTGCGTCAAGGGGTTCCTGCAGAGAGTCATAAAAATCCAAAAAGGGCCTCCATATCTTAGCAAAAGTTTGAGAGGAACCTTTCAGGGTGTATTTAATTTTTTCTAGTTTTAAGAAATACATAACCTCTTTGACGCAGTGAGAAAAGGATGGAGGGGTGCGTTGTTTCCATTTTAGGAGAATCAAACGTCTCGCAAGGAGTGTAGTAAAACCAACGACCACACAGGCCTTGCCCGGTAGACGAGCGCTGGATTCCCTTGGTATTAAACCAAAGAGGGCCTGAAACACTTTTAAAAAAAAAATCCATACACAAAGAGAAATGTAAAAAATGACAATTTGAGGTTTTTTAGGGGGAGTTTGGTTGCTGGAACTATTTTCTTGGGGCTCGGTGACATCCCAGAGTCTCGTTGTTATAGCGAGGTTGCCAGGCAATAGCCGACGACACTTTGCACAGGAGTGCTGAGTGGATGGATTAACTACTGGTTGTCAAGAAATAATTACAGCATGTAACTCTGCTTAAAAACACTGTTTTTCTGTTTTTGTACGGATTAAACAAATGACATGTATTGTGTTCATTAGTGAGCTTTAGAGGTGTTGGGAAGCAGATTGTTTTTTTTTTTACCTTTGGACAGAACCAGGCTTTCTAGAGGTTTGTGTCTTTAGCTCGCTATTTATCAATTTTCTTAAAGTGGCAGTAGACAGGTTTTTTGCTTTAACTTATCATTATGAAATAAATGTTGATTGCACAAAGTAATGGCTGTAGAATAATGACATCATCAGCGTTTAGATTGGGTCCCTATAATCCTCACTTTCACTATGCAATTCTGTCTGCCCCCGAATACGATCTCCCGGGAAAATGAAGACTCCATTTATGGCACAAAGGAGGTGGTTGAAAATGAGTCTCTTGCCATTTTAAATGAAAAGATCAATAACACTTATATATGTCCGTTGAATATGAAGCTACAGCCAGCAGAAGCCGGTTATCTTGGCTTGTAACCTCACGGTGACGACAAGACAAGAGAAGTGTAAGGGAAACTTAAAAGCAACACGTTCTAACTAGGGCTGTCAATCTATTAAAATATTTAATCGATTAATTGCATAATTGTCCATGATTAATCATGATTATTTGCAAAATAATAGCACAATTTTTTATCTGTTCAAATTTGTACCTTAAAGACAGATTTGTCAAGTATTTAATACTCTTATCAACATGGGAGTGGGCAAATATGCTGCTTTATGCAAATGTATGTATATATTTATTATTGGAAATCAATTAACAACACAAAACAATGACAGATATTGTCCAGAAACCCTCACAGGTACTGCATTTAACATAACAAATATGCTCAAATCATAACATGGAAAACTGCAGCGCAACAGGCAACAACAGCTGTCAGTGTGTCAGTGTGCTGACTTGACTATGACTTGCCCCAAACTGCATGTGATTATCATAAAGTGGGCATGTCTGTAAAGGGGAGACTCGTGGGTACACATAGAACCCATTTACATTCACATATCTGGAGGTCAGAGGTCAAGGGACCCTTTTGAAAATGGCCATGACAGTTTTTCCTCGCCAAAATTTTGTGCAACTTCGGAGCGTTATTTAACCTCCTTTGCGACAAACTAGTATAACAGGTATTCCTGAGGTTTTCTAGTTTCATATGATACCAGTATCTTCACTCTAGTTTCAAAACTGAGCCCGCTACAACCTCTGAAAATCGATTGCGTTAAAGAAATTAGTGGTCTGCGCCCACATGAATCAATGCTAAAATCAATCAATGCTACTAGTAGGTGTAGCAGGCCCCTTCTCACCCACATCTATGAGGCTTATAACCACTGATAACGCCCCTTTTAACGACCTGATAACAGTCTTACCGGGTGGAAAACCACAACTAACTATTTTTCATTTGGATTTAAACAAACAAGATACACCATGTTCGTTAGAGAGCTTTAGAGGTGCTGGTTAGTTTTTTGTTTTTTTTTACTTTTGGACAGAGCCAGCTGTTGCCTTATTTCCAGTCTTTATGCTAAGCTAAGCTAATCACCTCTTGACTTTAACTATGCAGCACATAACACAGAGACACAAAAGTAGTTCTGATCTTCTCATCTCTCCCTCTCAGAAAAGAAAGCTAATAATTGTATTTCAAAAATGCTGAACTAGTGAGGACTGAAAAAACTACTAAATTCCACTAAAACACTAAATCCTCACACAGCTCGTCTGCCCTTCGCCAACTTGAACTCGTTGGAATGTAAAACTCGACGGTGCCCCTTCCCCTCCGTCAGTTTACGCTCTCGTAGCGCTATGAGGGCGCCGGGCCTCTGACCCGACACAGCACATCTCATCAGACTACGCCTTATTGACCTCCCTCCACACCTCCCCTCCCTCCTGCACTTCACAGTCCTTTCCACTCATCTTCATCACTGATGTTTTCTCACTCTCTTATCATTTCATTTTGATAGACTTTTCTTCTCCTTTGTCTCCTCCCCCTCCCCCCCTGCATCCCCTCTCTCTGCTGGTCTTGTCTGTCTGATATCGAGCCGACCACTGATCAGAGGCGGAAATCAGACGCATTAATGTGATAGGATTAGCAGGGCAGGCTGCTGACAGCCCTACAGTGACTTTCCCTTGACTGGATTAACTCCTTGCTGCTCACATCCTCAGACCCAAACACACATCTAATCCAGCAGAATTACTCTTAAAGGATGTTTCAAGTATGTTCACTTCAATTTAAGAGGTACATTCAAATATTAAATAAACACCATAGACTGTGACCTTGAATATCTGTTTACCACATTTATTTGGATTAAAATGAAACCACTTTACCGCTCTAACTGACACTATGATGTAGAAAATGAAGCTGAAAAAGCACCTGTGTTTCTCTTTTTAGCGCTTTCTAACCTCACGTAGAGTGAAGTTGCAAAATGTTTGTTAAGAGGCCTCCTGAACCCGTCTGAGAGGTATGACGGACACGAGTTTGTGTGTGTTTTTTTGACTCACCATGAAATGCGGCTGGGTCAGTATCCGTCTGAGTTCTTTAGCTTCGTGGTTCTCTGGGTAGCAGGAGATCTCTTCCAGTACCTGGAGATGTAGAGAGACAGGAAACAGTTTGCTTTTTAACTCGCAGTAGTTCTTCTTAGTCTTTACGCCCAAATCACACTCGTACCTCAGCACCCTTTTGTACCTGCAGACAGCGTATGGAGAGCGACCAAACAACCCCCCCAATCAAACTGGCTCTGACACCGCCTCCAACATCTCCACAGCCAATGTGAGACCAACTTTGGACACCACTCAGGGAGTCAAGGGAGTCGGTCAAGGCTCTGCCCCGCCTCCTCCTGCCCTTTTGGACGTGACTTGATGTCAGCTCCAGTTATGTTGCGCCTGACTGGTGAATGTGGCATTGTAGAGGTGAGGCCTCTGAGGGTGTGTGTGAGTGTGTGAGTACTACTGAAACCTGCATTGTGAAGTTATGATGCTCTCCCTTCCTTTAGTATGCCTGTCAATCAGCGGAGTGCCATACAATCTCAAGGTTGTACTGAATGCTGACAAGACAAAATGCGTTTTAGTCTCAAGAAACCAGAAATAAAAAGTTTGCATCTCGTTGCCATTCACACACTTCCATGGTACTGAAACTGTCCAATCGTATATATACCTGGGAATTCTCAGCTGGACAGGCAGTCTCACCTTTAAACAGCACAGAAACTAAATAAAAAAAAGTGTTTCTTATATCAGAATATTTCTGTTTTGAGGACGAGAAGATGAGTCTATTAGTCTGTTAGACACAAAAACATGGGACAAAAGGGTCCAGGTTGAAAAATATGTTTATATTTAGAAAGATCTCCTGCAGAAGCAGACTCAGTTTATCACTTCTTACCGGAGCAGATCTCGAGTCTGCTTCACTCTCGTTACCTCTCAGGGTAAATACTGAACTTGGACAGACTGCCTTTCCACTACTTTGCACCTTATAAAGAGGATTTTAATGTCTCGTCTACTGGCTGATTTTGAACTTTTAACATTGAATCCATTAAATGTCTTCTATGTGTGTCCTTTTCTCTCTCTCTCTTGACTACAGAAAGTATAGTGCTGTTTTTTGCTCCTTCAGATGTGATATTGAGGGTCACAGGTATCCATCCTGCTTTTATTTGTGCTTTATTGATCATTTTAGTTCCCTAACCAACCCCCTACTTGTATCTAAGAAAAGCTGAGCCTTGCAAATACATTCATGTTGTTTGTTTATCTAAATAAAGGAACAGGTGTCCTTCTTTGAGTCACACCAGTAGATCACACCAGGAGGTGACCTTCATGGATATTTTCCAGTTTCACTACCCCTCAGTCCAAACCAGCTCCAGTTCTGCCTCCTGCTCTACACGTTAGTAACGTGAACATGGCACCGTGGCAGTGTGTCGAGAGCTTACATATTCCAGATGTTTCAAAGCGCCACTTGCTTCATCTTGGGAGGAACTCTTAAGTGGAGGAAGACACAGGAAGAAGGTTACACAAGCTGTTGACTGTCCCGATTAGAGAGCTCACAGGTGATGACAGAGGTCAGGGGGAAAGTGAGACTCCGCCCTGCCTTTAATCAATGCCAGCCAGTTTGAATGGGCTGTGAATTTGTGAGATTAGTATCTACAGCCAAAGCAGTTAACTTCACTCCCAAGAAAGATTAGCTCTCTAACGCTAAGAGGACTCATTGAGCTGATGAGTTCGGAGGTAAAGAGAGAGAGATATTAGTGCAGTCAGAACAAAGCTTTGAAGCACCTTATCGCTGCTCTGCTGGGCCACAAACCCACAAGAGTCCACTGGAAGCTGCAGTCTGATTGGTTCAAAGACTTCCAGTGTCAGCCAGAGTGAATCAATAGAGACAGAAGTGAAGCAGGAGGAAGAGGAGGAGGAGGAAGAGGGGGTCGTCCCTGAAGGCACAACCAACATTAAATGATGAGTTAATCTGAGGTGAAACTGTATTGAAGCAGTCCTCAAGCATCAGCAGAATTACCTTTACTTAACGTTTACTTGGACCAAAAATAATAAAGTCAGAATCCCACCTGCATGGATGTATATTAATACAGTCAGGTGGTTGTCAAACACAGGAAAAGCCGAGCACTGAACAACTTTCTGTTTGATTCTAGGATTAAAAATTTGGGCCGTCCTCGACCAAAGAAATTCTTAGTCAACTTCTTAATGGATTTAATCGACGGATCTGCAAAAACTGAGATCTTCCTCAAAGAATCCCACAAAAGCACCAGTTTAAATCTGATGTTTACCAGAGATGTGCTCATAAGTTTCTTGGAAATAACTCATTCAGCATGAAAAAAGCATAAAAAATGACTAATTGAATAAAGAAATCTGAGTCGACTAAGACAATAACGACTGATTAGTCAACTAATTTACTGAAGACCTTTATACAACGGCGGCGTGGCGAATAAATGACATAAAAATGCAAAATACTCGCCTGTGAATATTATATGTCTAGGGCTTTTATTGTGAAAGGTAGGAACGGATCTGGTCTGGTTCGGACTACGGAGCCTCCGTGTTGTCGTTTCATAAATATAGGCGCAACTCAAGCGGTTCCGCACAACGTGATTGGTTAATGCCTTTATTCACGATGCGAAAGCTCAGAAAAACGACCTTGTTCTGAACGAAAAAAAGTAGTTGTCCGTATGGAGTAACACCATCTGAGTCAAAAAGTTTTGCTTTCTATATTCCCACATCTCCCAGATTGTGTGGTCATTTCTTCTATCATTCACCATCTGCTGGGAACTCCTGAGAGGTGAAGAAAAACTTGAGCTCTCCTCAATCCTGGAGCAGATAATGTTACTTTCCTACGTATAAAAAGCTGATAAGTCATTTTATCCCTGCGTTTGACAACATGTATGCATCACTCCCAAGAATTTTAAGCTGCTCAGGACAAACTCAAACTCTGAGATGCTTGAAAAAACGCACAGTTTAGTGTGTTTATAATGCTGAGGTGTCTGTAAGGCTCTTTGTAGAGACAAACCTAATAAAAGACACACAAGATCACTCCCTCAAAACCCACACAGACAGCGTCACATCTGTTGTGGGTCCATCCACAAGTCTTGATCCATCCAGACTGATCTAAGTAGGAAAATTGTGAAGCAGACTTCTCGGACACAGCGTACCAGAGCTTGTGTTAATTAGCCGGGTCTCTTTGACATGAACCAAAAGCCACATAAAAGAGAGCTCGGCTCCCCTAAATGGCTTTCTCCGTCTTTAACAGCGCTGGGATTTAAGACGCCAGCCCTCACCCACTCCCTCACTGTTCAGACTTTTTAATTGCTCCCCTCGAACAAAGCACACAACGCAGGAAAACACAGCAGCGTTTTGTGTATCCGCACGCACAGACACACTCACACGTTTACCCTCACACACTTCTTTCACACCCCTTGTTAAGCAGCGGTTCCTGTTCGAGTGTTAGAGGACACTGAGAGGTAAACACATAAAGCCCAAATAACAGTGTGTGTGTGTGTGAATTCATCAGAGCCAGGGTCAGACCCCAGAGACCATAATGCTACACTCTGTAAAGAGAGCCACACTAATCGCCCACAAACACACTTTTGATGTGTGTGTGCGTTACATCCAGCAGCATCTCTGATGAGGAAGGTCAAACACTGAAGCCAGAGGTTTTATTATTATTATTAAAGCAGCTCTGTGTAAACAGGCCAGTGGTTCTGTGGTACAGCTGCTCTGACAATGAGCCCGAGTCACAGGGAGTCGGATCACGAACGAACAATAAAACCTCAAGAGCTCACTGAAGTCTGAGAAGAAGCTCACAAAGGACTCGATAACTCAGCATAAATAATTGAATAATTCAATCTCTCTCTCTCTATTTTTTTTGAGTCAATTTAATTTCAGTGTAGCTGTAAACCAAACTGCAAGAAGGTCTGGACCCTGTATTTATAGAGTTTACGTGTTCATGTCGCCTCCTCCGGATGCTTTAGATACCTGCACCGCATGACTTTTTCATGCGACTCTGTTGGAGCCCAATGCCTGCTTTAATTTGTTAATAATAGTAATATTTTGGTTTTGTTTGATAACGCTGATATATTAATTTGTGGCTATGGAAAGTGTGTTATTATTTGATTGATTATTAGCTAATTAATGCCGGCTCGTTGGAGTAAGAGGACGGTGCGTGTTAACACCTCTGCCCCCTTGATAAGCAGGTGACTGCAGCGCCTTTCTTTATCAGTTCATCAGGACATGGGAGAGAGGGTGTTCTCAGGTATGCAACCATACAGTTTTAGACCGCTGCTAAGCGCCAAATATGAAGTGAAAAGTGTCCGATCACACCGGCCTCTTTCTCCGCTGTTCCGGTAAGGCTGATCCGATTTTTGTGTGGAGAATCTTGGAAAATAAAAACATGGAAATAAGTAAAATGTTGTGACTCCTTGGATGCTCTTAGCGTATATCCTGTAGAATCATCACCAGGAAACAACGAAAGTACTGCTCTTTTACACTTTAGACTTTAAAGGACCAGTGTGTAGGATTTAGTGGCATCTAGCAGTGAGGTTGCAGATTGCAACCAACTGAATAACCCTCCTCCTTTTCCAAGCGTATCGGAGAACTATGGTGGCCTTCAGGTAACGTAAAAACGTGTTTGGTTTGTCCCATAGAAATAGAATATAGGAGTAGAATGGACGTTGCCATTCATATTAACATAGCAGGATGGTCAGAGCACTTTTATGTGTACCGTTGCCACTGCGACCAACTTACGTATAAACTACACCGACTTACAGCAAGTTGCGAGTGTCTGTTTGCCGCGAGGAAAAACCCGCACGGAGTATAAGTCATCTAAATGTTCAGCCGTGACATTGAAAATCTTTTAGATAACACTAAGCTACGCTTTCTGTACTCCAACACAACAAACACTCTCGTTTTCACCATGGATGTATTCCACTATTCCACCGTTGTCTTCCGGCAACACGTCACCTCGCCAGATTTCACAACGAGACTTCTCTTTGAGCGAGACTCTTTCCATAATGTCAGACACTTATAATAACAATCAGAGCCTGCCATGGCAAAAACAAGCACTTTTAGTGGACGTAAATGATGTCGCCAGCTTGCCCCAATAGAATTACATCGCAGCCCGTGAGCAGCTGCCGTCTACAGCGCTCTCTCTCAATACTGGACCAATTTCACAAGTTGTTGTCCCTATTAGTCAGTTAGACACAGAAACATGGAAGAAAAATACAGAAGTTATTCTTTAGCAGCGAAGACAACATGCAGCAAGTCAGTAATCGTCTCCTTTTCAGTAGCACACATCTATAAAGCCATCTCCACTGCAAACCTTCTGCATGCTGTGATTTCCACTCACTATCACAGTGAATCAAAGGACACAAACAGACTCTTATTCAGCGATGAGACCTTGACATTATCCCTCTACATCACAAAGTGAATGAAAGAACACCGCCGTTGTCAAAGTGTGAAATCTGAAGCTGAAATATAATTTCTGTGGACCCAAAAAGCAAAAAACTTATCACTCTCCATCTTTGTCTTTAAGGTCAATATTTCAGAAACTGACTAAACTGATTTTTACCAGCGACTCCCATCAACTTTAAAATTGGAAAAATGACTTATTAAATTGCTCTCGTGGACCCCGGCGCCGTAAAACTTTTCTCAAATCGCATAAATGACCTTTTAAACCTTCGCTTCACAGAAATTAGGTTTTTTCTCGTGACAGCTCAGGATTACATTGATCCAATGAGCAAGGCGTGAGAAATATCCTACAGAGTTGTATTCGCTGAAAGGGAGCACTCTAGTTATGATATATGACCACCGTGAGGTCGGAATTTCATCAAACAGACCCTTAAATACTTCCGCAGCCCCACTTTTGATGAAGATTTTGATTATTCTAATCATTTTCATACATTTTTTAAATAAAGATTATCTCTAAGGAATGACATTAAATGTAGCTGAGGCCCACACCCGGGACACACCTGGTTGTGCCAAGACGCCCACATCACACTGAGAGCAGCTTCACTACATGATCAGAGCAGGTGAGCAGAATGATCCGCAGCAGTGATGCGTTAGAGCTTTAGTGAGCGAGAGAGGGATTAATACAGAAGTGTGAGCTTAAAGAGAAAAGCCAGCGACTAGCGAGACTGTCATCTTCACAGCGTATTACATTCATTATCACACAATTCACATGAAGAAGAACAGGACAAACATGGAAGTGCTTATATGCTCGTCTTAAAGGGACAGTTTTGAAGTGGGTTTGTATGAGGTATTTGTATTACCTGCACTACATGACGGTCGGCACATCCCAAGTTTGGAGAAGCAGACAGGAGTTACCGCACGGAAGCGAAACATATTTTAGTCTAAAAGAAAGGCCCACTTAAAAAAATCAATATTAGTTTAAGTGTGCACTATATTTAGAATATTTTCAACGTTTTACCTTGCCGTCAAGACAGCCCTTTCCGACGGGGAACTGAAGCTCTATGCTCTCACCAAAGCAACCAGACTCCATTGAAAATAACAGTAACGGGAGGTTGGTCTACCACTGCCTCGATCGGTTAGTTTGTTTGTTTTACTGTGGGACTTTGGTAAGGCTGACCTGAATGCTTCAACCGTTGCCATGGTAATCGACTTCCAAATCGGTATTTGAATTGCTTTGTTTTTGTTTGTTTTTTTTGCTATGTAATAGTATGTAATAAAGTATAAATCCCAAAATAGCCCATGAAATAAGGAATAAATCCACAACATGATTAATTTTTCATATTTAACATGAATTATTATTAGTTATTCTCAGACGGATATCGCTGTTTATTGTGTGTAGAGGTGCGTGTGTGTACAGTAGTGGGGCACTGAAACGGGGAAGATGGAGACAGACAGACAGAAGAACATGTCAGCCTGCTGCACCGCGAAGCTTTGAATAACTTCGAAGAAGAAGAAAAATGGTATTCAGGACAGCCCTAGCTAGTGCTTTGGTTAGTTCGGATTCATCAAAGTCAAACAAGAAAAGTATACCAGCAACCCCCGTGTTCTGCAAGGTAAAAATACAGTTTTTGTCAATGGAGTCTGGTTGCTTTGGTGAGAGCATTGATGGATACAACGGCTTCAGTTCACCTTCAGAAAGGGCTGTCGGACGGCAAGGTAATGCGTCTGATATTGATTCTTTTAGGTGACTAAAATACATTTTCCGTACCTCATACAACCCTACTTCAAAACACCCAAACTATCCCTTTAAGGTGAGAAAGTGTGTGTGTGTGTGTGTGTGTGTGTGTGTGTGTGTGTGTGTGTGTGTGTTCACCTCTTTGGCTCTCTGCACGGCATCACTGGGGGGGTTTCTGATATTCGGGGACGACTTGGTGTTGATCTTATCGTAGAGCTGAAACAAAAGATTAAAATCAAGTCAATCAGAGCAACACAGTGAGGTCAACATGATCAACGACGTCTCGTAAACAGCTGACCGATCAACGGGTTTATCAGGTGAGATAAAGTTGATCACGGCTGCTAAACCTCTGTAAAATGCCGGACGGGTTTCTACACTAGTACACTACAATATTGTTTTGAAATGGATAAAGAAATACTCTTTTTCAATACTTTGAAAAGTGAACATGTCTCTCTAACAAGCCTCATTTTTATTGAACAGATTGATACACGAGCTGCTGTAAAATAACTTTACCCGAAGAAAATCAGTTTACTTTATTTTATTTAACCAGATGTAATGTCATTAAAGACGACGCTAAAGCAACACGAAGATGCACAATATATTTATTCTTTTGGATAAAGCTTTGTAGCTTTATGAGGCCAAAAAGTAGTAGGGCTGTCCTTGAACAGAAATACTTAGTCGACTATCACTGATATGATTTGGACGACTAACGATTAATTGATTTAATCGACAGATCAAAGTTTCTCCACAAAGAATCAAACTTTATGTGCTCATACGTTTCTTAGAAATAAGTCATTCAGCATGAAAAAAGTATAAAAACATTACTAATCGACTTAAGAAATAAGACTAAGACCAAAACGGCTGATTAGTCAACGAGGGTCTTTTCTCCAAAAAAAAAAAAAAAAAATCTAGTTATTTCTTTACATTAATAAAAAACTAGCGAGAACAATTTGATGATATGGTGTTAAAATCCGATTAATATTATAATGCAGTGCAAACAATGTGTCGTTAAACAGTTTGCTTTCTTACTTTAGAGGATCTCTGAATCAGTTGAATTTTCTTTCATTCCCATCACAAGACGTTTAAAGGACCTTGTTTACTGTAAACTGTATTATGTGGCAGCAACCACAGCTATATTTGGCTGTGCGGAGACATAATCTGGTTAAAAGTTTGGTATTTTTCAAGTGAAATTGGTTCAAAACAAAGCAGTTATCCTTATTTATCCTCAGCGCTCTCTCTCTCTCTCTCTCTCTCTCTCTCTCTCGCTCTATTTGGCTTCGTCAATACCACTTTTTTCTGTTTTGCTCTTCTTGACATCGAACTGTTAACAAGAATGAACTGTTTTCTCATCTCTCTGATTGAAGGACGACAGACACACGAGCTCTGTTTATAAAAAATATCCCAGCTGACTAATAAACGGCGCTGACTAGACCGGCAGTGTATGGGCCCAGTCAGAGGCGAGGAGCGTGGGTGTATTTAAGAGATTTTATGTTTGTAGACAGAAAGGCCCTGAAACACAGTGTGAACAAAGGCAGCAGCTGTGCGCTCCAATCAAAGCGGAGGGCGGCTGCAGACGACTGCGGTCATCTAAAAACAACTATCGCCGTATTCAAAGACACAACCGTGAGATGTTTGATGAGCAAATTGTCTGGTGTATTTTCCATTTAACCTGCTGTACAGTACGTAACACACACACAGAGGAAAGCACTCAGAGGCAGACACAAAGAGTGACAGACAAACAGGCCTTTTGTACCAGACAGTTCAACTCAACCCTGAGACCCAACGCTCTTCAGTCTCTCCCTCACTTGACATGTGACGTTTGACATCATCACAGAGCATGTGATGGATAAACAACAACATTAACCTCAAAAATTCTTTATGATCTGCATTTGGAGTATTGAATTTAGGAGTAAAGAAACCAGGTTGTGACAGAAGTTAGACCACAGCTGACTCCTGTTTATAGCTGGTCATGCTCAAAAGGCGAGACACAAAGCCTGCCATCATAGAGAGAGAGGTGAGATGCGATGTAACGTACAAAATGGGGAAAACTGCGCACACTTTCGAAAAGTCTCTCCTGGAAGACAGTTGTGTGGTGTTGCACTCAGTTGTACACACAAATAACGAATCTGAAAACAAAAGGAGTTTCTCACCTTTGCATACCTGCCCTATCGCGGTGTTATTTAAGGTGCTTAATGCGAGATTGGGAGCATTTCTGTTGCCTCCACACGGCTCTCAACATGGTGATGGCTGACCCTTTCAGCTATTTACAAACTTAGCACAGCTAACGTTGACTCAGCTAGTGCCAGCGTTCACGCTATTCAAAACTAGGGCTGTCAAAGTTAATGCAATAATAAGGCATTAACGCACACATTTCTTTAACGCATTAAAGCTAGAGTGAAGATACTGGTATCATATGAAACTAAAGAATCTAAGGAATCCATTAATACCAACCATGTCATATTAGCTTGTTGCGAAGGAGCCTAAATAACGCTTCAAACTTACGCTACATTTTGGCGAGGAAAAACTGGCATGGCCATTTACAAAGGGGTCCTTTGACCTCTGACCTCAAGATATGTGAATGAAAATGGGTTCTATGGGTACCCACGAGTCTCCCCTTTACAGACATGCCCACTTTATGATAATCACATGCAGTTTGGGGCAAGTCATAGTCAAGTCAGCACACTGACACACTGACAGCTGTTGTTGCCTGTTGGGCTGCAGTTTGCCATGTTAGGATTTGAGCATATTTTTTATGCTAAATGCAGTACCTGTGAGGGTTTCTGGACAATATCTGTCATTGTTTTGTGTTGTTTATTAATTTCAAATAATAAATATATACATACATTTGCATAAAGCAGCATATTTGCCCTCTCCCATGTTGATAAGAGTATTAAATACTTGACAAATCTCCAATTGAAAAGATAAAAAATGTGATTAATTTGCTACTTAACTACTGTATGGACAATCATACAATAAAAAACTCGTATTGACCTTCTTTATGCTGTATGCTTTGCCAATCGTGAATAATTATGTGCAAATCATGTAGAGCTGCATTAATACTTGCTGTCCATAATACATAATGCTTGTCATGGTGCCTGGCAATGATGTTGCTGTTCTGTGCCATTGTTTTTTTACATGATTTTTTTTAAAGATTTTCTATTAAAATATACGTAAGTGTCAAAAAAATCTGGGTTGATGTTATTTTGGAGAAAAGTTTTAATGGGATAACCAGTGTGGTTTCCATTACAGTGGAAAACAACCCAACGTCAGCTAATGAAACGACAGTAAAACACATCTGGTATATTTCTGTGGAGTGACCCAATAGTGTAATTCTCTATAACAGCCCATCCAGACGGACACACGAGGTCCAGCAGACAGAGGGAGGGAAGGACAATAAAAGGGATTGTGGGTTTATATATATAAATGAAAATGTGTGTGTATTTCTGTTAGACGGAGGAGGATGCTTCATCTCTCCCTGCTGGGAAAATCTGACACCACCAGAGCAACAAAAAAAGGGGGTCGTGGGAATGACGACACACGTCTCTAGTGTGCATCTGAACCCCCTCCCTTCATGAACAAACTGCCTCTGAAAGACAAACAACAACAACAGTCCTCAGGAAACCCTTATAAGACGACCATAATAATAAACCAGACAACCCGAGGGCTGAATCGTACTCAGTGCCACCGAGTGCGTGCCGTCCCACATGCTGTCTGCAGCCACTGAGCGTACACATGCATATTTACCGCACTCTTGTTCTTTCAAGGGGAGAGTTGTCAACATCTTTCTGCCTTTGTTGAGTGTTAAACAAAGTTGAGCTGACCTCTGAGGGGTTTTGTTTGAAAACCACATGTGCAAAGATTCTGCAGCACACAACTGTAAAAAAAACATTTACAGGTAGGAAATGTGTATCACACGCTGAGAAGCAAGCAATGATAATATCAGGTATGCAGATTATAATCTTTAAACATTTGACAGGCACAAGCCTGATTGCATCACGCCTTTGCGGGTGCGTCTGTTATGTGCCGACAGCTACAACAAGCTTATTTTAAGATGAGAACAATATTCATTTCTTAATAGTGACAAGTAAATTCAGACATTTCCTTAAGGGCAACTTGCCTCCATTAGCCAGGAAGCCTAAGGAGCTTCGGAAACTAGCACACAAGGAAAAAAAAACCACAAATGCACTTGACTAAAGCGCCTCATTATACATGTCAAACTCCGAAAATACACACACACACACACACACACACACACACACACACACACACACACACACACACACGGGGATGCCGGGCTGCTGACTTTAAATTAGCTCGAGGCATCTCTTGACAAAACACTTCTTCCTGCAAACACATCAGAAAGAAAAAGCAGGAAGAAAACACACTCACCCAGGAGACGGTAAGTGGTTTGTCAGAAACAACGCAGCCAACACAAGAGTGTACACTAGTTGTTAAAACCGGGAGGCTCCATCCGCTCAGTGTCTACAGGATTTCTGGTTTTCCTCGGGAGTGTTTCAGGGCTACTTTCAGCCGCACACATAGTGATGGGAGGCTGTGCTTGTAGTGTGAATGGCACTGAGGCCTGACAATAGGAGCCATTGTTCCTTCACTGCACTCCTCTGTCCTCCTCTGACTCCCCCCTCCTCTCGGAGCGGGGCAGGGGTGTGAAACGGAGGCTGAAAAGGAGACATCTGCAGCCCCAGGCTCCCTCTGACACTGCTGCACACACACACACTTGGCAGATCCACCAGTCTCCTGCAACCCACTTCAACCTATTCAGCCTCCAGCAACCGGGAGAGCCTTTAACACAACACACACACCTCTCTTCAGCAAACCCTTTTTCCTCTGCAAGTCCCAGTAGTTCCCCTCAAATGTTTTCATTTCAGCCTCTTAAGACGAGTTTGCGTCTTGGATCTTGTTAAAGAAGAAAAATACTGATTTAAGCGCCAGTCTTTGCAAACATCTGCAGCAGCTCATCGACGGGGACACGAGCTTACGTCTAAGTTTGAATCACAGAGCCAGCTCTGAACTAACCTGACCTGCTAGAAGTTTATGTACACAGAACCACCTGAGAAGCCGTCATTGGAAACGGTTTGGTAAAGGGCAGACACTCCGAAAAATAATGCAACTTTCATCAGTAAGAAGAAGCTGTCAGATAAGTGGTGCTTGTTATTAGCAACATAACATGCAGGTATGCAAAAGCCTCAGGGAAAATGAAAAAAATCAAATACGTTTGTCCTAAGTCTAAATATTTGTATCAAAGTAGTTGAATATGAGCATACACTACATAAATTGCTATTTTCCAGCATTCGCTGTTATCATCATCAGATTGTGTGATTTGTATTTCTTAATGTTTCTCCTCTAAATGACTCAATTTTTTGGAAAAACATTCTTGTAAATTGTCACATCCTGCCGACAAATCTTCTGTTTAACACCCCGAGACGCAGAGAGAGAACAGAGTAAACAAAATGGATTAAGGGAATAATAACAAGACAAAATGATGCTCTCAGAGTGTCAGACAAAACTGTGTACTAATCTAAAATGCTGTCTAGCTCCTCCGCCGGCTGCTGGGAAACGGTTATTTTGTGACCCAATATGGTGCTGGTGATGTGGTGAAGCAGTTGTTGAGCTGCAGGTCAACCGACTGCTGCTGTGACCTGCAGCTCAACAGCAACCGGCCATCAGTCAAGTTCAGCGCTCACACTCTGCTGCCACACACACACACACACACACACACAGACACACACACACACACACACACACACACACACACACAGACACAGACACAGACACACACACACACACACACACACACACACACACACACACACACACACACACACACACACACACACACACACACACACACACACACACACACACACACACACACACACATGCAAATGAAATACGGGAGGAGCTTAATGACACATTTAAAAACAACATGACCTTTTTAGAAGCTATTTATGACTTATATTAATCATGCAATCGCAAAGGCCAGTGCATAGTGCTAAGTCATAGCCAAGGGCTCTAACTACTGGCCTGGGGGCCTTATCCAGCCCGCTAGACACTTTACAAAACCTCCCAACATGTTTAATATTTATCCCTAAGTGAAGATTCAGACTGAAAATATTCCTGTGTTAAAACAGCACAGGTGACTGCATCGGTTGGGGCGTGTTGTTTATTGTAATAGCGAGACACTGTCGGTGTGAATGTGACTTGCATACGTTTCTTTACGTTTGGAAGTGTCCCCAGCATTTTATTTTAGAGCGATCATATCATTTTACAGCCAAGGCTGCAAAACTGGAGTACAAAACTTGGCTTTTAAATTTCACATTTAATATTTCTCAAGCTGCTCCCAACTGTGCAACCTGTCAATATAAATACATTAGCTTTACTGTGGAGCACCAGACGGCAGAATAAAGGTTCACCTGGAGGACAGACAGCTTCAAGAGAGGTGGACATTTAATTATATTTAGTGGACTTTAAGTGTGAATGTTTCCTGTATCGTATGCAAGGAGAAAGTTGCAACATGACCAGTGGACCCCAGATAATCAGAGTTTGAGACCCCTACAGCGCAGAAGGATTTGGGTCAGGTGGAATATAAAGGAGGGATACAGTGATTACTGGTCTCAGACCTTTTAAACAGCACAAACTGTGAGGTTTGAACATTTAGTACTGTCCTATAAATCTGAAGTACAATCTTTTATATTTCTGTGCATAATTTTAAATTGCAACACGATGGCTGACATACCGTTTGATTGGTTGATTGACATACTGCACAACGATTAGCATTAGGGATGTGCGTGATTAACAATTTGAAACGGCTCTTGTAATGTACGCAATATTTAGTAATTTGACTTTTAGACTAGACAACTTGTCAAAGTTTAAACTTTTAACACCAATCGGGAAACTAGTCGTTAGAAACATCCTGAATTGGCATAAAACACCTGTTATGTGCAGTTACAGCTTCCGTTGGAGGCTAAAATAAAATGACAACAATGCATGTAAATAAGAAAAAAAACCACTGATTGAATCATTTCTTATTTGCGTGACTATCCAACATGATGACACAGCAGTTTAATGTGTGCAGAATCATAAAAGTTTGTGTTGTTATTTTGCAGCAGCCGGATGTTGGAGCCACATAATTTCATAAAGGTAACCATGATCAAACAAGAACAACTATGTCTGTCTTACTCGTAGCGTTTTGAACTGAGTGAAGCTGTGGTGAGACAGACCTGGATGTCTGTTCTCAGTATAATGTTAAAGACACAGTTTCAACCACAAAAACCAACACCTCGCCGCCTCGTCTGAACAAAACGGCCATTTCATCACGTCCTCTTCACACTTCTGCACCACGCGCACCGCGCTGGACACGACTACACCAAAGTGTCAAGTAAAGAATAATATATAAATAATACGCCGTCACTGTCAATGCTGACAACCCAGTTACTCTTTTCTTTAATTCAAAAGGAACCGCAGTTGCTGCTACTAGAAACATAAAACACACTTCCTGTTGCCGGAGGATTAAACTTGACTTTTTGAAGCTTTTATGAACTGCGTAACTAACAAATCATTATTCTGTTCCATTAGTTATCAATAAAGTAGAAACTCCATCATAATAAAATAAAAACAAATGACTCATAAAAGGTGGATTTATTCCAGCGTGTGTGACACTTACATCGAGCAGTGTGTGTAGATGCTGGTCCTGGAAAACACTGTGAAGGAAATCTAGATCCTTTTCACTGCAGTCTGTCAGAGCGTGGATCTCCTCTAAACTGTCCAACACCTGAGACACAGCCCCTGCAACACACACACACACACACATTAGAGCAATGGTCCATCGGTCACCTCAAGGCTCTCTGAATGCATTTGCGGTGGGGCATGCACATGCACTGAAACATTTTATGAATCATTCAACCTCTCTGCTTTTCTGATGTGAACATTAAAGGGATAGTTTGGGTGTTTTGAAGTGGGGTTGTATGAGGTATTTATCCATAGTCAGTAGATGACGGTCGGCACTGTTTGGAGAAACAGACAGGAGTTACCGCATGGAAGCAAAGCCATATGCTATATTTAGAATATTTTCACTGCTTTCCCTTGCCGTCAGACAGCTCTTTCCGACGGGGAACTCAAGCCATTATATCCCTCTAGGCTCTCGCCAAAGCCACCAGACTCCATTGAAAAAAACTGTAATTTTACCTTGCAGAACATTGGAGATGCTGGTCTACCACTGCCTTGATCGGTTAGTTTGTTTGTGCTATTGTGTGACTTTGATGACCAGCAACTCCCGTGTTCTGAGAGGTAAAATTACAGTTTTTGTTCCATGGAGTCTGGTTGCTTTGGCGAGAGCATAGATAGCGGCTTCAGTTCCCCGTCGGAAACATAAACTGTATAGCTGTCTGACGGCAAGGTAAAGCAGCAAAAATATACTAAATATAGCGTACACTTGTGTCTACAATACGTTTTGCTGCTGCCCCCGTCCACAGAAGTACATTGCTTTGATTCAACGCGGTAACTCCTGTCTGCTTCTCCAAACTGGGGGCGTGCTGACCGTCATCTACTGTAGGTAATGCGCTGACTATGGATACGTACCTTATACAACCCCACTTCAAAACACCCAAACTATCCCTTTAAAGTCAAGCTACTTAAAAAACAGAATGACATCTTAAACATTTAAGAGTTAAGTAACCAGCATCACAACACACAGAGAACCAGCGGATACCTACGTTCTGCTGCTAGTAGTCCTAGCAGACGGGAAGCATTAATAGAAACAGACACACAAATAAACAGATTGACAGTTTTGCAAATAAACACAGGTGTTGACAACATTGTTAAAAACAGCTGGAGGCAAATATTGGTGCACACTGGGAAATAGAAATGTGTCTGCAAGTGTTGTTAGTGTCAATATGCAACACAAAGAGATGGATAAACACATTCTAGTTTTAATGTGTCTATTATTTTGAGTAGGGATGTAACGGTTTATGTATTCGTGCCGAACCGTTCACGCAGAATACACAATATGTAGATTTATGCACTTAATGCGGAAATTTCACACGCGCAAGTTCCACCTGGAAACTTTTAGCCGTACAATATTTGTTCAGTGTTCGTACACTGTAATACAGAAGTGTTTGAAATGTTCCTTATTTTTATAATATAAATAGTTTACCAATGTTGCCAGAGGGCTAAATGCCACCTCAGTGCCCAACAAGAGGACTGTGTCTGTCTTTGACACTCACACTACTGTACCGTTACACCGCCAGTAATGAGATAACATGTCAAACTGGAGAAGAACATGAGGCCGCATTTCCTGCTCAAACAATCATCAGATCCCTGTGTTTATGGTTTGATTGTTGTCTATTTGTTGATGTGGTGCATGTAATACTCGGACCGCCAGGCTCTTTAAGGCCAAGACGCACCAAACCCACATCAAAGAACTAGCGAGGACGAAGGCCGACTGTTGCTAGGGCGAAAGATGCTCACTGACAGCCTGAAATTTTCCGGCCAGTTGACAGTTGGCCCAGTGTGTCAGGGCCTTTAGGGGTACTATTTTCTCTAAATCCCACACCTAAGAGCGTCTGTATCCTTTTGTTTGCACTGATGGGCCATTAACGCCTCACCAGTCTACATCTCTTTAGCGCATTGTGACGACTAAGGCTGTGCCGCCTTCTAACGTTTCTATCTCCATAGCGCAGCGATGACATCAGTCGATACGCAGCCCCAACAAACCATTCACAGCCAGATAGATACAGGTAGAACCCACAAAAAACTGGTAAACTCTTAGCAGCGCAAAATGTAATTTTTTCATATATAAAAAAAATATTGATTTTCACGCTGCCACCCGATGCAGTAATAGTCCACGGCGAAGCAAAAGTACCGAAGCATATGGAACAAAATGTTGTTTTTGAAAGGCTAAACGCCAACAAATATGGATTGAAGCAGAATATTTCGTTAGATAAAACCATGATGTGAATTTGGGAAATGATTACATCTATCTTTCTTCAATAAATTTTGACTTTTTGGACTGAAGACAGATAATTACAGACGAAGAATGAGCGCCGCGTCGCTCGCTGTGTGACAGAGAGAGAAGGTGGACTGCACGCAATGTTTCTGTAAGTTATTAATTATAATAATTTGAACGTCAATGTTATGAATGAAGCTTCAAACTATTCGGCACAACCCTAACTATGTATGCGTACAGCGCTCACATGAGACACAACTTTCACAGTTAGACAAAAAGTTTGATTATTTTTGCTTTAATTTCTGATATTTTACACATATGATATGATGAATACTGAGGTCCTACATACCTTAATGTGATTATAACTGATTATAAGTGCATGTGAGTGAATATTAGTTTCTATGTCCCATTCATTGTCTCAATACGCATATACAGCCATTATGCAAATGGCTCAATTCATCAACGTTAATCAGTGCTAAGAGGGGGCTATGTAATTAAAAACCACCACAAACAATCTATTTGGTTTTCTAAATGTTATTCTATCATTATGACAATGCAGGCATGTGCAGAATAGGTATTTAGGAAAAGTCAGGGCAGGAGGGAAACATATCATACGCAATGACAAAATAATTAAAATTTTGGAACCACACCGTTAAATGGCGTGGGCTACGGCGGTTTTACTGTTAAGAGCAGCTAGAATATAGTCAGCTTGTGGTATTAAGAGCCTTTCTCTGCAAAGCCCGACAGAGAAAAAGCAGAACTTCAGAAAAAAACAACAAGAGATTAAACCAGAGGAAGGAAATTTGAGAGAGGAAGTGTGATGAAAAGGATAAGAAATATAAGCATGAGTGTGTTTGTTTGTGTTTGTGTGTACCTGAGGAGGTGGGGTCTTCAGAGAAGTCATGAAGCTCCTCGGGGGGGTCTCCGTAGAAGGAATTAAACTTGTGACTGGACACTGCAGCCAGGACGGCCCCCTGAAACACAACAACACGTGCAACTGTGAAGATCAATCTCATGTGATGGTGTTGAATGTGATAAAAACATGCGTGTCATGCGTGTTGATGCAAACCTTGAGCTTCCTCCTGGAGTTGAACTTTCTCAACTGTTCCACCGTCTCTGGCAGGTGGATTTTGTAGGCATATCGGTCCCTCTCCTGGGAAATCCAACACAGAAACGAACATTTCTTACAGCCAAGTAGAGACTTAAAGGGCTGATCTTACACATGAAGATCAGTTTACTAGTCATGAGGTGGACTAAAGTCTTTTGTATTTTCAACCTGAAGTTGCAGACAGAAACAGAATAATAGAAACCTGGTTTGACCCATACCAGGCACAAGATATCTCGGCTGCAGACATTATAACCATTGTGTTTTTAATCTATCTCTTATAAGTCCCAGAACTTTCTGAAAGTGCAATACTACATTTCTGGAGTTCTCCATCGACAGAGCATTACATCCCTGTAACATTGTCAAAGTATTAAAGTATCAAAAAGTATTAAAATTGATGCAGCAGAACCAGAGATATCGTCTTTTTTATTCCACGCATGCTTCTTTCTCGTCAAAACCAGGCGCCCACTAGGGCTGGGCAAAATGGCCATATACAGTATATCGACAAAACGATATAAAAACGCTCACTTCTTTCTAACTCCACACTTGAAGTGTATAATTGGTGGAGTTTCCCTTTAATAACAGTGAGACTCAACCATGTTGAGAGGTAACACTGGACTACAGCTGGATGTTTTCTGATACAGCTTGTAGAAAAGTAGTTTGTAGGTTAAATGTACTCGGATATTTAAGGGTCTGGTATACCACTAGAAACAACATGTAACCTTTCTGGGTTAGTAGCACATGTGCTCATATTTAAGCCCACACCTCAGTACTGCAAAATGTATGTGTTAAAGCTGTGAGTTATGACTAAAATATAATATAAGCACGTTTATAAGGGTGCTTTCACAAGCCATAGTCCGTTTAACTAGTCCGAATCAGAGTGAAATTGATACTTTTGGTCTGCTTTCTATTTAGTCTTGTTCGGTTTCACAGTGCACAAATTAAAGTACACCAAATAAAAAAAGTTAATTTGCTCAGGGGTGTGTGCAAAGGAGTGAATTTATCTTATTCATCTCAAGAGCTGACACGTCTATACAGGCAATCGCAGACTTTGAAATATTGCTGTTATACTCGGTACTGATCTACTTTGCGTACTTATCCTTTCTCCTCCAGTTTATCTTGAATGACTTTATAAACATCACTGCAGACTTTATTTAGCGTATTCTGTATGTTCTCTTCGGTCCAGATGTCAAGCAAACATCTGACTTCTGCAGAAGTCCAGGTCAGTCCTCTCCCACTCATGTTAACCTGTCGTTTACCTGCGTCCATCTCAACAAATGCCAGACGCACAGACAGCCTGCGTTTTGGTTCACTTGGAAACGGTCCGAGACAACCTCTAGCAGCCAGTCTCATACCGGTTGTTTTACTCCGCAACGGAGTACGATAACCGAGTTCACAACAGCCCAAACGAACGGCACCAGATGTTCGATTGTAACAGATTAAATGTTGGCGTGTGAAAGTGCCCTAAAAGGATTTTTCTGATCAGAGCAATAAATTACTCGAACCAACACTGCTGTTAGATAGACCAGTAAAAATATGAAATTGATCACTTAACGTTACAAAGTAGGGCTGTCAATCAATTCTAATGTTTAATCATGATTAATCACATGATTGTCCATAGTTAATCGCGATTAATCGCACATTTTTTATCTGTTCAAAATGTACCTTAAAGGGAAATTTGTCAAGTATTTTACACTCTTATCAACATGGGAGTGGACAAATATGCTGCTTTATGCAAGAATATGTATATATTTATTATTGGAAATCAATTAACAACACAAAACAATGACAAATATTGTCCAGAAACCCTCACAGGTACTGCATTTAGCATAAAACAATATGCTCAAATCATAACATGGCAAACTGCAGCCCAACAGGCAACAAGAGTATAATAATAACAAGGTTTCTTCTGGCTCATTAGCTGCATGACAAGGACACAAATACGTAAGAAACACATTTGGGTTTAAACAGAGTGCTGCGGTTGATGTCAAAATGGTGACATTGAGTAACTATATTTAAGAAGAATACCAGCACATGAACGCCAATTCCACTTTTTTGGTCAACAGCTTTCTGACTAGTGAGAACGTGGGTTTCTATGGTATTGCAGTAAGTGTGTCCTGCCGTGCTGCATTCAGATTGTTGTGGTATATAATCAAGATCAAGAAGTCAACACTAGAGTCTGATTATGCTACTTCACCTTGCAAACAGAAGTGGATTTGTTTAAACTTCAGCTTTCTACAATATTGAGTAACGAACTAAAATATAGCATTGTAAGCGAGGGATGCCCCTTAAAATCTAGAAGATTTGTGTCAGACAGCCCCCCAGACGGATTGCAAGTCTCT
This sequence comes from Sebastes fasciatus, assembly GCF_043250625.1. Taxonomy (NCBI): domain Eukaryota; kingdom Metazoa; phylum Chordata; class Actinopteri; order Perciformes; family Sebastidae; genus Sebastes; species Sebastes fasciatus. Next base: position 28,478,326 of record NC_133808.1, on the reverse strand, counting down.
CAGTCGAATTGTCATCTTTAAGTACCCCTCCATCACTGTCCACAGAAGAAGACACAATAAAAGCTTCGGCTGTCAACACATGACAAGCGGTAACACCGCTGCGCCGGCGCTCGCTGTCATTGTTTTCCTGTGTGAAGAGCTGTGGCACCCGAGCGACTGATCATTACGTGATGGCTTCAGGCAACGTGGTTTTATTCTGCTCTCGTCTCAGAAAACAGGCGAAAACTTTCACTAAAGCCAAAAACTTTGGATGCACGTCTTAAGAGACTGCCCCGCACCAAAGCAGGAATGTTACTGGCAGTCATGACATGGTCATCCAACACGGTAAACAGTGATAATGTCATAATACAGCTGGAAACAGTTATTCGTTTGAAGATTCTTTGGTGCATTCAGGTTCTTATGATGAGGTGACAAATGCAGTCAATCTACAGTAGAAACCCCCGAAATAGTCAAATTGTTGTATTAACCTGTCAAATCAGATTCGGCACTGAAGAATAAACATGAACATCGAGTGTTACTGCTCTGCATTACCTTCAGCCAGGGGTGGTTAAGAGCCTCGTAGACGGTGATCCTCTCAGCAGGGTCCAGCATCAGCATGCGCCTCACCAGATCCTTAGCGCTCTCTGAGATTTGGCCCCATTGGCGCGGATTCATCTACGCACAACAAATATACACAGACTTTTCAGGAAGGCGCCATGTTTCTTGGGATGTGGTCCAAACATAAGCGCTAATAATAATAATAATAATAATAATTTGGACTAATGTGGGAGTTTGTTTAAAACCATGTCATGTTTCTTTGCTCCTTTTGACTTTTATTAAGCGACGGTGCCGTGTTCCCAGATCTCAGCCATTTACCTCTGTATTTTACAGATAGGAACTGAGGCCGTAACTACAAAAATAACATCAAAGCTTTTCATAAAACAGGATTTTCAAGTCATTTAATGTGCAAACAACTAATGCTGTGCTGTAACTGAGCTGTAAAACATTACAGGAATAACACGCAAATCCAATTTAAATCCCCTTTAAAGTGGCAACTCTTGTGTTTAAAAGGTTGAAACTCTGTTTGCACTCTGCGGAGGTTCTTGGAATGACCCTCTGACCTTGTATTTGCCCTTGCAGATGGCTTCAAACAGGCGCTCCTTGGTGCCGTAGAAAGGCAGACATCCCGAGAGGAGGATGAAGAGGATGACTCCGCAGCCCCACACGTCCACGGGTTTACCGTACGGCTCTCTCTTCACCACTTCGGGGGCCATGAAGTGGGGAGTTCCTACCCGACCTGGGGTTACAAACACAGAGTGAAGTCAGGTCAGGATGGTGAATACATCTAAAAGTATGCAGACACAATGATGCTAAATAGGAATTCTTTATTCATTTCTATGGTCTCTGAACTAGAAAAAAGAAGAGCTTTTGCTTGCATTTTGTGTGCACTTTAAGAAATACTCGTTTCCTTCTATGATTTTTGCATGGTAACAGAAAAGAGGAAACAAACCTTACTGTGGGTTTGTTTCATAGAACAACTCAAGAACTACACAGTAAACAAAAACTTAAATGCAAAATTAAATGCAAAGGGGAAGTGGACTTTGGTTGTTTTGCTTTACAAAAGGTCAGACTGATACCGTCTTCATTTTGTAGGTAGGATTTTGAAATTAAAATATTTTCTTTGCTAAGAAATCAATACATACTGTATATCCTTGGTGTTTGTTTTGACTTGTGTAGACGGTTTTATCCTATATATAACGCAATAGTTTAAAGGGATAGTTCAGTTGTTTTGAAGTTGGGTTGTATGAGGTACTTCTCCATAGTGAGTGTATTAACTACAGTAGATGACAATCGACACGCCCCCATTTTGAAGAAGCAACAGGAGTTACCGCACGGAAGCAAAGCGATGTACTGCTGCGGACGGGGCCGGCAGCAAAACGTGTTTTAGACACCTAAAAGAAAGACTCACCTAAAAAAATCAGTTTAAGTGTGCACTATATTTAGAATATTTCTACTACTTTCTCTTGCCGTCACACAGCCCTTTCCGACGGGGAACTGAAGTCGTTATCTATGCTCTCGCCAAAGCCACCAGACTCCGTTGAAAAAACCTGTAATTTTACCTGGAAGAACACGGGGGTTGCTGGTCTACCGCTGCCTCCATCGGTTAGTTTGTTTGTGTTATAGTGTGACTTTGGTGAATTCAAACAAACAAATCTACAAACACAAACTGAGTGATGAAGTTACGCGATTGTCTGTTGCTCTTTCAAAATGAAAAGGCGTGGAACAGTCCTTTATGTAAATAAGCTTGTCCAGCACGACGCGTCCGGCTCATGAAACTTGAACCAAGCTGTGAAACTAGGCGATCTAGTTCTAAAATGAAACCACATTCAGCAGTAAAATGTTTTCAGAAGTAGATTTTGGTGGATTGTTTAGACGGAATAACAGAAAGTTTACGAGCAAGCCGCCATGTTGTAGTTTATATTTCCTTAAACAAATAGTGTGAAGAGAATTCAAATTTAATGTCTATTCATGTTTCTAGCGTGTACGGGTGTGTGTTTACTGTACCTCCTGCCACCAGTCCCGACTCTCCGAGCTGGATGGCGACTCCGAACCCCCCCAACTTCACCGGAGCCGAGTTCTCTTTGGACGCCAGCAGCACACAGTGAGGCTGAGAACAGGGAAAGAGAGAATCGTGATTTAATGCTCATATTGAGGTAATTAAAGAGCGACACCCTCCTATAAATAACAACAAAAAAAAATCACATGTGCAAGACACACCCAAACGCCCAAAACCATCACCCACCACGACCACACACAAATAACCCACGCTGTAGGAGGATCACAGGAGAAGAAGAGTGATAGACATTTAAAGGTTTTGCTTCAGTATCTTAATGTCAGTTTGTTTTAGTTACAATTCAGTCATTTAATACAGTGTCTTAAGCTTAATTTCTAACTGTGATGTCTCTTACATAACAGAATCAGAAATAAAAAAAATACAGCGATTGCTCGAGGAGAAATTAATCAACTTGCAAATTAATTTTTGTTAGACACGCTTGTGAGGAGGGGAAGATGTTAAAATGCTGCAATGTCACATTATTATTCCTGAAAGACAGATCAATATTTACCTTTCCAGGGAGACTCAACCGTGACTTCTCTAATTTGCCTAAAAGTTAAAAGCAGCTTCTTGCGTCCTCTCACATCCTCTCTTTGAATTTCCTCACAGCTCATTTCATGTGCAACATTTGTGATTGCAAATAGTGTCTCACGCAACCAATCATATGTAAATGTGTGGTTGCATATGCACCTAGATGTGTGTGTGTGCATGAGATCGTATCACGCAGTCTTCCTCTGCAGATGGAGTGGGCAGATTAACACTGAGCATTTTAAAGACTTCTCAACCATGTTGGCCTAAAACTGCTGGTCAATCTCAATATACATATAAAGTTTTAACATAATGGAAGTTGTCATGTAACAGCCCACAGCTATCCTACTTAATTGTTTACCCTTACAGACCATAGACTGTATATAAGAAGTGGACGTAGCCACCTTGACGTCACCAGTTAGTTTGTGGAGTGCAGTTTTGAAGCCTCGAGTTTGGCATTTTGGCCATCGCCATCTTGTGTTTTTGCAACCAGAAGTGACATGAGAGGGTGGAGCTAAGTACAACCGAATGCTGAATAAGACATTTTAGGCGACCAAAAATGTTCCAATTAACTTTCATGAAGTGAAAACACACTGTGAAAGGGTTCAAGTTCTAAGACGAAAACGCAGACAACTCCCAGACCGGACAACGCCGTGGTAGCGACCTGTCAATCACAAGGTAGCCCCGCCCTAAAGCATCCCCTGCTTTATAGTCTGACTCTAAAAGGGACCATAATTTACTAAATGAACATCATGCTGTATTGAAGAAGACTTGAAACTAGCGATTGAGACCATAAACTCATGTTTACAATGTTTACTGAGGTAATAAATCAAGTGAGAAGTAGGCTCATTTTCTCATAGACTTCTATACAATCAGAGGAGTCGCCCCCTGCTGGCTGTTAGAGAGAATGCAAGTTTAAAGCACTTCAGCATTGGCTTCACTTTTCAGACCCGGAGGTTGCCCACTGTTAAAGACATGTAAAGTGGTTGTATGAAAAGAGTATGAGGATGTATGGTTAAATACTGCCTCTGCTCTGACCCACTATTTCATAACATGATGGCACGATTAACATTCCTGAGCAGGTGTGTGATTCCCTCGACCCTTTGCCTACACATTTAGCTCGAGAGGTTAACGGCAGCTAACGTCTCCTGGGTGGCAATTTAAACCTGGACTTGCTTTGCTCTGAAGGCACTGCTTTAATTATTGTGAGGGCATAATGCTGGTATTTTGGGAGCCTTTTTTACTTTCACAGTTGGCAACACTCAGCGGATACCTCCATATTATAATCAGAGCCCAGAAGTGGAAAGCATATTGTGTATATACAATTGCTCTGTGATCCCACTGCTTGTCCTCATGTGTGTAATCATAAGGTCTGCACTAAGCCCTGCCCTGCCTTTCTCTCTCTATTCTGCCTAGTGGTATAGCGAGGAAAGAGGGGGTTGACCACAGCTCAAAAGTTTTCTCCGTGCAACATCACCGCATTCTGCACTTCAGCATTTCTCAGCATACTTTTGACAGCACCGCCGGGGAGGTCACGCTTCTCACAGAGAGGAAACAAAAGAAAGACTATTCTCATTTGAACTTGATGACTGAAAAGACAGACAAACAGTAGAAAGTTGAGTGCACAATGACAGAAGGAGAGGATCGTGAACTTTGGATAGACAGCACATTTTGGATAGACTTTCCTAGAGATTAAACTCAAAGGAAAATACTGGAGTGGCTCAGAGGAGAAGTAAAGAAAAAGGACTACGAGTGATACTGCTCTCCGGCAGAGTCTGTGTGCAAGAAGAAACAAGAGCAAACATTCTTTAATGGACTTCAATGACTAGGTGAGTGCTTTGACAAGTTCCACTTTTGAGTATTTGTTTCACTGGCTGCAAGATAAGGGCTGCCTGCTGTGAGCAAAGCGAGCTCTTTTCCTTTTTCTACTACCGTTGTTTCTGTTACTGATCTTTTGATATGAACTGACTGCGGCTGCGTTACAAAAATACTTCTGTGCTTCTCATCTCTTTTACATAATTCATAGATGATATTGCATAAAAAAGTAAAGACCTGTTTACCTGTACAGAGTTCTCAATGCTGTTGACGCTTTCTGTTGGTTATCAGCTGGTGTTATATGTGATTATTGAGGGCAGGATTAGTCCTGATTTAGGGCTAATAGTCGATACAGCCTGACCACACAAACCTACACTAATGAGTCCAAAACTTCCCCATGACACATTTGCTTTTTCCCCCATTTTGCAGGACTGAGGATCATAAAAAACCACCATGACAAAAAACATCTCCGTCACATCTGCCACAACCACCTTCCAGACAAACAGCTCCCAGATGAACCCTACCCCGACCCCACCAACGTGTGTGGATTACGACGCACTGCAGAGCCCGTTGGCGGTGCTCTACGCTATAATGTTCGTCCTGGGTCTAGTTGGGAACCTGGTGGCTCTGTGGGTTTTCTTCCGTGTCGACTCGAAGAAGAACTCAGTGCGGGTGTTTCTCATAAACATAGCTTTTGCAGACCTGCTGCTGGTGGTGTGTCTCCCGTTCAGGATACTCTACCACAGCCAAGGGAACGTCTGGACCCTGGATCCCACCTTGTGTAAAGTGGTGGGCACCCTCTTCTACATGAACATGTATATTAGTGTCACGCTGCTGGGGTTGATCAGCGTGGACCGCTACCTGAAGATCCATCGAGGTGCAGGGGTGCAGCACAGACTGCGGTCCACAAAGTGGAGTACTGCCCTCTGCGCTGTCGTCTGGATTGTCGCCTTGGCTTTTACTTTGGCGCTCCTGATGTCAAAGAATCACTCACAGCAGGGCAGGTTGGTGACACCTATAATCAAACTCTCGTATCTATTTATTAGACAATTTTCGATACCAATTTTTCCTTCCTTATACCGATACATGAACAAGCGGTATCGGGCGATACAGAGTACCGATCCGATACCACACACGGCACACGTATGAGCTCCAAATTTTACTTGTGAAGCTAAATAGCCTGGACGTCTTTTAGCCTACATGAAATGTGTTTCCTCACCGTCTTGTGTAGTTTATGGATGGCCGTTTCAGAGATGTATTTGCGACCTGGCAAACTGTACCTTGGCTCCAAATGCTCCATTAAGCAGCGAAATCCCACGTTTTGGACGACCGACCCCTGTCGTGGAATTTATCTGGAATGTGGCTTCCAAAGTTTGCTGCTGCGGCTTGTCCTTTTTTTCCTCCTTTGCCTTGGTGAAGTCGTCGTGCTCTTTCGCCAGATGTGTTTTTCAAATGTTTAATAAGATTGATAAGATTGCTGGTGTTGAAATTGGCAACACAAGGCTACTGTTTTGGAGCAGCGAAGAAGAAATTATTTCCAGTTACAAGTTGATTTTTTTATGGGTTAATAAATTATGGTATCGTATCTGGCATCGGTACATAGACTGGCGTACTCGCCGATACCCGATAACAAATTTTAGGCAGTATCGAATGCTGGTATTGGAACAACTCTATTTATCGAGTCTTACTTACCCAGTTTGAGCTGACATGACATGTTTGCTGTTTCCAGGTGTTTCCACTACAAGGTGCTCCAAAATGCAAAGTGGAAAGCCTACATCAACATCTTTATGCTGGTCCTCTTCTGGCTCGTCTTCATCTCTCTGGTGGTGTCTTATGGAAAGATCGCCCTCAAGCTTCTGAGAAGATCACACAAGAGACCGGACCTGCCCAACGCGTCCCGCTACGCCCGAACCGCCAGGAAGTCCTTCTTCGTCCTCTTTCTCTTCACCGTCTGTTTCGTCCCCTACCACGGGGTCAGGGTGTTCTACATAAAAACCCAGATCACAGACACGTCGTGTTTCTGGCGCGGCGTGGCCGACAAAGCCAACGAGGTGGCTTTGCTGTTTTCTGCCCTCAACAGCTGCCTGGACCCTGTTATGTACTTCCTGTTGTCCTCTTCGGTGAGGAAGGAGGTGCTGCGCTTGGTGAGCAACGTGTTCTGCGTGCGAGATATTGGCGGTGTCAGCAGGAGCAGCTCCACGGTCGAGACGGAAGGTAAGAACGGGAGGACTGACAGAGGAACGTCAAACATCAGCTCAAGCACCCATTTGAAGGAGAGGATGGTTATTGAATCCAGCCAAGCTGGGATATAGAGGTACTCTGAGACAGCGAGTCTCCGCCTTTTCCAAAGTAAACATGACAGCGACCACACTGCCGAGGAACAGGGCAGCGGCGGCGGCAAGGACAGTGAGGTTGACTGCCGCTCTCCTCAACATTTACATCTATTTGCTGCTGCTGCTGTCGCCTGAGCTGACGATGACTGAAATGTTCTACCTTGCCACCACGGCTTGCAACACAGGAACTGATCGCACAGGAGTATCATGAATTATACATTTCTTCATCTACAGTGTATAACCATACCAGTTATAAAAAAAACATGGTGGCACATAAGCCTCATCAGTTTGATTGTCCTGTCTGAGTGAATAAAAGATATTTATGATATTAGTTCCCTGAACTTGGTGTCATTTTGCCAAAACTGATTATGTTAATTATGTCATACCACTGACCATTTCCCTTTATTTGAAGCCACAACCCTCTGTCTAGCTACATTGTGAGATTAGAGCTTGTGGATAACAGCAACCTGTTGTGTATGTACATAACATCTGCTCCCAATGGGTGCAGAGATTTCAAAAACATGAGCCAAGATAGCAAAAGAAACATAAAGTGGACTCTGAGACAAGAAGGAAAACCTTGAATGTGACGTTCCTTCACACAAACACACAACCTAATAATACAGTATCCTGCTGATCGGGACGATGCATCATATTGGAGGTAATTTACACCAAACTGTGAACAATTATGTTAAATTACATTTAGTTTGAAGACAGTGAGAAACATGACTCTTTGTATGCATGACTAAATTAATAATGACATTTCACACACAAATAAAAACAATTAAGTTAAATTACGTATAATCTGTCAATGAAGACAAAAAGACTAGGAGTCTACAGCCACGCCAGCAGCTCTGTGAGGCTGTACTTACTGTAGTTACTGTGGTGTTTGAGCTAAATGCTGAATGCTAAATGTTCACAATGGCAATGCTAACATGTCGATGTTTAGCAGGTATAATGTTTAGCGTGTTAGCATGCTAATCAGCATTCAGCATAAAGTACAGCTGAGGCTGATGGGAACGTCTTTGGTTTTGTTAAAACGTGTGCTCATCCATCACGTAGACTTTGAGATATTTAACAGAATAAGTCAAACCTTTCACCTGCTGGTGGCATCACAGTTAAAGTCAAGATCTCACCTTAGCTATTCTCTTGACCCCATGCTTTATCAAAATTGTTGATGATTAATCTTTCTGTCGATTGACTGATCGATTAATCATTTCAGATCTAAGAAAAAACCCAGAACTTGATCAGGGACTTTTTGTGTCATCAAGCAACGGTTCATTTTCATATTTGCCACTGTATTAATGTAGTGAAACCAGTGATGGCTGAGCTACAAATGGAGCAGCAAGCAACCACAATTAGGAAATTGGGATCACCAAAGGAAGGATTTGTGATCTTTGTTTTTTACTTTACATTTTTAAGGGGAGACACCCCAGAAAAAAACATTGTTTTTCATGTACTGGTCAATTCTATGCCATTCTGAGCCAGACATCTCCACTTCAGCAGCACTTACATCCACCAAACTTTCCAGTTTCATTCCTCTCTATATTCTCAAGGTTTTAACAAAGGGGTTTGTTCATATCTCATTCATAGCCTGATTTATACAACATTTTATTACTAAAAACATGGAGAAAATGGATTATTTTATGGCTGTCCGCAGTATTTTCTGATTTACGGAGTGACATAAAGAGATATATAAAGACAAAAATCCCCTCTGTAAAAGAAGGATTATGAACCTGGCTTTATCCAATGTTCACATTTCTCTTCTGGAAATGTATGCAAATTTGCAAATATTTTATAAGATAATGCTTCATTTGCATATTTAAACATAACATTTTAAGAAAACTAGTAATACAAAAAATAATTGTCTTAATATAAGTAATCAACTGTAGTGTCTCCCCTTAAATCTGAGGTCAAGTACTGCTGAAATAAAAACAATAGACCAATGTCTGACCCAGCAGACAATGAGTGCCATCTTTCACTCAGAAGAAAGAAGATGCAGACTACATCAAAGCCTGAACTTTCATGACAAATTATGATGATCACAAGCTTACAGAAAAACCCAGAGGACCTTTGACTGAGATGAAAGCATCAGGCTTCACTGATAAAATACCACTCTCTGTAAATGTCAGAGCTTTCTGATATGTAAAAACATGTTCAGTGTCTAGACTTTATACTGTATTTACTTGTTTTTTAAGTGTGGCACCGCTATGGTAAGTCACGTTATTTTATAAATGAGAATTTAAATAGTTTAACGTGTCAATAAATATAGATTACACAGTGTGACGAGAGGAGAGAGAGCGATAAATTTAAGCCCTTGTCAACACAACCAACTCCCTTTGCTTCTCAGCTAGAGCTGGAACAGCAGCGCCACCCCAAGGCCGAATAAATACAGACAGTGTGAAGAAATATGAGTAGATGACCAGGCATCACTTCTCTGTAGATCAGACTAAAGGGTGGGAGAGACAGAGGACCTGGGTTGTAAAGCAAAATGAAGCTGAAATGGAGAAGAGGGTCTTAGAGTAGAAAGAGAAAGATTGAAATTCCACATGTGAGGAAATAAATAGTATAAAAAAGACAGATTTTAATATAATAATCAATATATATTATATTTATAAAAAAAGAATCTTGCAAAATGTTTCCTAAACTGCTCAGATAATAATAAAGTGACGCAATGCACTGCTGTCAACATGCACCACATTTCCTTATACAAGCATGTAGAACCACAACTTCTTACCTTAATTTTCAAATCATCACGTATGGTGATTGAGGAAATGGAAACCAACACAGCATATGTGACATCAACACACCCACAAACAAAAAGAGACCAGCTCTGAAATGTTCATAATGATCCTCTGGTTCGATAAAAGCAGGAAGTTAACAGAAAAGCTTCGCACCGAGCCGGCTGTTAACTTGCTATTGTTTTTACCCTTCATCTGTGAATGGTTCATTTGAGGGATTGTCGCTGTTGTTGAATGATCTCGTCAGAGCTGCTGTCAGCGGTATGTACGACTCCAACATGATCTGTGTGTGGGATGCTAATTTATATATGTGCTCTCATATATGTTAAAGTTTATCACTTTTAATATCATTGAAATAACTAATTTCTCTAAATCTCCCTTTAGGGTACATTTTGAACAGATAAAAAAACGTGTGACTAATTTGCGATTAATCGCAATTTACTATGGACAATCGTGTGATTAATCATGATTAAATATTTGAATCAATTGACAGCCCTATTTGAAATTAGTGACGGACAACCTGCTCTACCAAATGCGTTTTTTTTATGATATATAGAATAATATCACAAAAGTTATATAGAATATACATGAACATTTTTTGGGGAAATATATCTAAATTCTAAAATGCTGAAATATGTTTTAAGTTTTCTAGTTTCTGCTCGTTTTTGTGTTTATGTCAAAGTGACACCAGAAGTAACTTTAGGCAATGACTTCAGGGGAAGGAAGATAGATTCTGTATATCTATATATATCACCTTCATATCACACCCACAGACACATGAACCTGGTGACCTCACTGAAGGAAATATGTTCCGTATGTTTCTGTATTGCTTATAGCGGATGTGTTTCTCTGTCCTCTCTTATCCATCACGTTTGTGCTCCTACAGATCAAATGGAGTATAAATCGTACGCTTTTCCACCGGATAACGCTTCCCTCTCCTCCTCTGTTCTCTCGCTCTGCCCCACCGCCGCCACGCTCTTCTTCCTCCCCTCCGTCTACACACTCCTCTTCCTCACCGCTCTCCCGGGCAACACGCTGTCTTTGTGGGTGTTCCTGCGGCGCATCGCCACCGTCTCCCCCATCCACGTTTATCTGTCCCACCTGAGCATCTCCAACCTGTTGCTGTCCCTCACCGCGCCCTTCCTCGCAGCCTACTACGCCCGGGGATCGGTCTGGACCCAGAGTGACGTCCCGTGTCAGATGGTCCTGCACGGCGTCACCCCGGTGCTCCACATCAACATCTACATAAGCATCATAATCCTCACTTGGGTGGCCCTCAGCCGCTTCGCGGCCCTCATTCAGCACACCCACGCCTCCAGGCCCAGCGGCTGCACGAAGCTGCTGCCGCACAGCTTCTTCACCCGCCTCACGACGACCTCCTTCGCCAGGAGGGTGTGTGCCGCAGTGTGGGTGGTGGCGGTAGGGGGCACTGTGCCGGTGACGGTTTACTACTCTGTGAACGAAGCTGTGAGCGCCAACGCTGTTTCGAAAGATGGAAGTGTGGCGGTGTGCTACAACTCTGCGGTGGAGATAGGAGGCAGTCTGTCTATGGCTTTCAACGTTCCCGTTATAACGCTGTTCTTTGTGTTTTACCTGCTGGTGCTGCTGTGCTACATGACGGTGTTGAGGCATATCAGACGCTCTCGTCACAACACGAGCGTCACCAACTCCCAGAGCCTGCTGGGTAGGGTGCTCCGAAACATCGTGGTCATCCAGGTGGCTATGAGTTATATCATACTCTAAAATAAAGATTTTATGTTTATTGTAACCATAATTAATTCCCATCTCTTGGGTCAAACATAAATCCATATCATAAAACCAGTATCATCCATATTTCACTCTGATTTCCATATTAATAGCCAAGTCTTTTTTCACCAACTCCTCTCAGGTTGTTCTCTCAGTCTGTCTGCTGCCGTACCATATCTTCAAACCCATCTTCATTTCTCTGGCTTGTGATACACAGAGCCCCAACAACAACAACAACAACTGTCATCCACTCTCCACCTTCGTCGAGGTGACTAAATATTACCTTAAAGAGATAGTTCGGCTGTTTTGAAGTGGGGTTGTATGAGGTACTTATCCATAGTCAGTGTATTACCTACAGTAGATGACGGTCGGCACGCCCCCAGTTTGGAGAAACAGATATGAGTCCCAGCACAGCACAGAGAAATGCATTTCAGCCACCTAAAAGAAAAGCTCACCTAAAAATATCAATATCAGTTAAGTGTACGCTATATTTAGAATATTTTTGCTGGTTTACCTTGCAGTGAGACAGCTATACAGTTCATGTTTCCAATGGGAAACTTAGTACACTATGCTCTCGCCAAAGCAACCAGACTTCATTGAAAAAACCTGTAATTTTACCTCGCAGAACATGGGGGGGGGTTGCTGGTCTACCGCTGCCCCGAACAGTTAGTTTGTTTGTGCTATTGTGTGACTTTGATGAATCTGAACTAACCAAAGTGACAGCACAAACAAACTAACCGATCGAGGCAGCGGTAGACCAGCAACCTCCCATTGTTCTGTGAGGTAAAATTACAGGTTTTTTCAATGGAGTCTGTCGGCTTTGATGAGAGCACAGATGGATCCAATGACTTCAGTTCCCCATCGGAAACATAGACTTTAAGCTGTCTCACACCACGGTAAACCAGCGAAAATATTCTAAATATAGCGAACGCTTAAACAGATATTGATTTTTTGAGGTGAGCCTTTCTTTTAATTGGCTAAAATATGTTTTGCTGCCGGCCGGTAACTCCTGTCTGCTTCTCCAAACTGGGGGCGTGACGACTGTCATCTACACTGACTATGGATAAGTACCTCATACAACCCCACTTCAAAACACCCAAACTATCCCTTTAATGCAAATAAATATTAGTCTTTACTACCTTACTGATCTATAGCAGATTCCACGGCAACATAGAGCATACGGTGTGATGACGAGTTTCTCTCCCCTCCTCCTATAGGTGAAGAACTGCCTGCTGCTTCTGGCTGCACTGAGAGGTTCAACTGACCCTTTGATGTACTTCCTGTTAGACAAGACCTTCCGTCATCAAACCCGCAGACTTTTGAGGTGTAACCAGAACAACCCCGGAAGCAGAGAGATGTGTTCGGTTTCGGGAAGGGACAATCTGAACGCTGGAAAGTTGGAGGATGGAAATGTGATCACTGCTGCTGTGGATTTAAGTCAAGGAAGTGTTTTGTAGCCGGCATTTTTTTTCTTTTGAAAGAAACCTGATCAAAGAATGTATGTTGCTAAGAAGTGAAAGTCAGTTGATCGTTCCATTGCAACGTCAGCGCCCAGCAGCAGAGCTACGCCTCCGCCATTTTGGACTGAATGCAACTACCGGACGTCAGTAAAACGTCCGCCTACAAAGTGATGTACAAAAGTAAAACAAAATCATTTCTATCTATCTATCTATCTATCTATTTGATGTATCTACTGAAATGTCCTGTGGTGAACAATGAAAATATTATAAATATGCATACTATTATAACTATTTACTCACTCATTTCTTTATTAAACTTTTTACCCGGCCGCTTCCTAGAGGAGCAGAAAGTGAGCGATGGATATAAATTGAAGTTAGAAAAATCTGTGATATAATTTGCCTTGGAATAGAAGTTACTGAGTGTGTTTGTGAGAGTCAAGGTGTGCGTGCACACGAGTTTGTGACGGGGGATCTCCGGCGAGAGAAAAAGTCATACAATGCATCAAAAATCCAGAGTGCCTAGAGCACATTAGACAACACCAAGGTGCTAGCTGTTAAAACTAAACAAAACCGTCATCACAAACAAAGCATTATTTATTTAGCCTACATTTATTAATCAGAGCATTTGCGATAATCACTCAAACTCAGCAGGGGGAGGCGCGTAGAAGCGGTAATGTATGTATTATTCTGGGGGGTCGCGACTCGAAAAGGTTGCGAACTACTGGTTTAGTGGATAATATAGCGATGTCACTCTCTCTTTCATAACACCCCAAAGAAAAAAGATCTAATCTATGGGGGAAAAAAAGTGTCATTTTCAAGTACACAAGAAAATGTTGGTGGAGGAGCCGTCATGTGCAACAGCAGGCTATAAATATTTGATATCTGTGTATCATAAACCTCGTTCAGTAATTGTGTATACATTATTGAAGAGGGATTACAGAGTGGTGTTTGTGCAGAAGGTGTGCGGGAGTGTATCGGGAGAGTTTTCAAGAAGACAATGTTCTGTGAAGTGTGGCCCCTACAGATGTGTGTGTGTCCCCGCCCCGAGGGGCCCTGAGCTTTTCAGACTGAAGCAGACAGCCGAGAGAATCAGACACCCTGTAGTGTAACCCCCATACACACATATACACACACACACACACACACACACACACACACACACACACACACACACACACACACAGGCCAGAGGAAAAACACGCAGCTCACATAAAGAAATGGAGCCAGGAGAGAAGGAATCCACACGGAGTAGGCAAGATGGCAGGAAGAGGAGAGAATAATAATGAGTGATGTGCTGAGCAATGGGCCACTGTCTGAGCATGATATACTGCAGCTGGAGGGACACCATCTACTAGAAAAGTGTCATTGTTGGGGTCAGAAGGAGGAAGACACAAACTCAGGCTTTTAAAAAAAAATGAAATATAGAATCCTCGCACAATGCTTTTGCATTTATAATAGGGTGACCATAATTTTTAAACCGCCTTAATAACCCGCCTTAATATGATCTTTTATATCGGCATTTCAACTGTGTGCGACCAAAAATGTACTCTTGCAGTGTGTGCAGAGCGCAGCATTTTGATTGCCGGGTACTTCATGAAGGAAGGTGTCAGGCTCCTGCACCTTCGGCATGACTTGTCAAGTATTTAATAGTCTTATCAACATGGTAGTGGGCAAATATGCTGCTTTATGCAAATGTATGTATATATTTATTATTGTAAATCAATTAACAACACAAAACAATGACAGATATTGTCCAGAAACCCTCACAGGTACTGCATTTAGCATAAAAAATATGCTCAAATCATAACAATGCAAACTGCAGCCCAACAGGCAACAACAGCTGTCAGTGTGTCAGTGTGCTGACTTGACTATGACTTGCCCCAAAACTGCATGTGATTATCATAAAGTGGGCATATCTGTAAAGGGGAGACTCATGGGTACCCATAGAACCCATTTTCTTTCACATATCTTGAGGTCAGAGGTCAAGAGACCCCTTTGAAAATGGCCATGGCAGTTTTTCCTCGCCAAAATTTAGCACAAGTTTGGAGTGTTATTTAACCTCCTTGGTGACAAGCTAGTATGACATGGTTGGTACCAGTGGATTCATTAGGTTCTTTAGTTTCATATGATGCCAGTATCTTGAGCCCGCTAAAGAAAAAACTATAAATATATTTGCATGTTTACCCAAATTGAAATCTTTGTATCAGCAGCAGTGTCCCTTACTGCCTTATCTTTGATTGATATATCATTTTGGCATCTTTTTAGGTGAATATTATACTGTCACATCATCACCTACCAAATTTAAATCATTTTCCCCCCAAACATGTTTTGTTTTTACTCAAACTAGTATCTGCAGCAGAGCTTTCAGTTTCATCGACTCAAAGGTTCTTCTTTCATCTCAGTCATGACAGCTGGTTAGTCAGAGAACGCTGATTAGAGATATTTTAGTCACTTGATCTGTTAAAAAAGTGGCTACAAAAACAGGATCTAGGAAACATCTCATTGCTTTATGTGAAACTGTTTACTGTCCTTCGCATGCTGCAAATTTATTGAGCAGTTCTAAAAAAAAAGAAGTGAGAAGTGTCTTTGCAGTGTGTTGGCAGGAAGGGCAGGTCTAATTTAAGTCACACTCGCTTACCTTACTTGCTAATTGAAAGCATTTTTTCGCTCATTTGCTGAAACCAATTCCTTACTGAATGACTGTTATTTAAATAATTCCCCCAATTGTTCGGCTTCATTACAGATGCCAGCGGCCCGTATCAAACATTTGGTGCCTGTACTGTATACATGTGAGTGTCTGTGTGCATTCTTGCATTCATTTGTTGTTGTGAGAGAGGCAGGAGTCTCCCCCAGAGACGGCATTAGTTCCAGTGGTTGTCCGTTGTTGTCAAAGAGGCACACACACACACACACACGCACACGCACACGCACACGCACACGCACACGCACACGCACACGCACACACACACCTGATTATTGTTTTTGTGTGTTCAGGCAAAACGCTCTCAGACATGAAGGATCATCGCTAGCAGCCCTCTCAGGAGGAGGTGTGAGGCTGCTGACAAACAGCAAACAGCACTTTTAAAAGTTACCAGTCCATCAATGAAAAGTTCTTGATCCCAGCGTCTTATCAATGTTTCTATGACAACAATATCTCGACAACATATCACCACTCTAACAGCTGTCGTATGATAGACTGGCATCGCCCCCTTGCTTTTTGTTATTGATTTGGGCTACTATCTATTTGTTTGACATCGTTTTTTCACTATGAGCACCAACCATTTGTATGAATGAGCTTGTCACTGCTCAATCTGACAGGCGTACAGCTAGGAGGGCGATCCTCCACCTATGCCGATAAAAGCACAACGCTCACTAGCAACATTCAGCGTCTGGACGATCTGCTCCCACGAATGGGCTTTTCAGTCTTTGTTATGACAGCGTCTGTCTGACATACAAAGCTCAGGATGGACAGACAGTCAAAACAAGCTCATCCTCCATTTTCTACAGTGATGTCCCCCACACCAAAGTTTTCCTGAAAAGTTGAGAGATTTTCAACTAGAAGCGCTCGGAGCAGCTGCACAAAAAAAGGCAGAGCGCTCAGAAAAAAAGATGTTGGGTGAAGCGCTTTTTCTTGAGGTGGCCAAATGTGGCTGCAGGCGCTTTCTCTGGCGCTCAGAAAAAACCCGCTATGTGGACACAGGCCCTGACAATGCAGAAGGAAATCCTGTATGAAACTTACATGTAAGAGAAAATAAGCTCTACTCAACACGCCTATCTAAGAATCTAATTTTCTTCAAATGTTGCATCTGATTATAGTCGACTTAGACCAGACACTAAGACTTAGCGTCTTAGTGTCTGGTCTGATTGTTGTCAGTCTTCCTGTTCTCCAGCAGGTTTTGTCCAACTGAATGCATGCACTGCATATAGAATTATTAATGACACAGTACATGATGTGTAACAAAGGAATATCTGGCATTGGGAATCACGAATGACAAAAAGCACAACACGAAATCAGAGACGAAAAGTTGCGTCTGTCACTTTGTCTCTTTGACAGTTCGACAACTAGTCTGCAAAAACAACAACAACAGCTACAATTACATCACAACAAAAGCTGCCAGCACTGTGGAACACAAAAGGTGTAATTTTGCCATCAAACCTGGACAGCTAAGACACATTTAAAATGTGTATGTGTATAAATGTATGCAGATAGTTGTGCATGAGTGTGGCGTTCATATTTGCGAACGTGCGTGTGTTACTATTGTGAAACCTCAATGTCATAATTTCGTGGTTGACACCTCAAGGCCCATCGGATGTCATTAAAGGAGCTATTAGATCTTCCATGCAGCCACCCATCATCACAAACAGCACTAACAAGGCAGCTAATAGTCCTCCGTGTGTATCACAAAGAGGTCCGAGTGGACCGGAGGGCCGTTTTACCTTGTGAAAACAGCTGACATTCAAGTATTCAGTGGGGAGATGAGTCTTCCCTCCATCAATCTCACTTGTAGCTATTCATATGTTGAATGTGGCATTTGCTGTGTGGAGGGACTGACATGTGAGACAAACACGGCCAATTCCTTCAGTTCTGTCTGTTTTCCAGATTTGTAGCTGATCAGCCTTCAGTACAAAAGACTAGAGGGGATATTCACAACATGTCTTAAAGTACCTACAGTAAATAAGATCTGATGCTGTGGGTGTATTGACACGTGCTGCACATGTCTGCAAAGCAATGGAGCGCAAAAGGAAGTGTTTTCTGCTGCTGACCCTGAATATTAGTCGAAGATGAAACACTTTTTTCAAGTTTTAAAGGTGCTAAATTTGAAATTCAAAGCACATCTATGATTGAGGGATTGCCTCCGCAGGGCTCTCAATATGGCGACGGCTCACAGTTAACGGTGCTAACAGCAGTCGTGCCTAGAAGGTAGCATGCAAGTTTAAGGTTAGGCATTGACCTCTAATGGTTAGGGTTCGGATAGGTCGTCAGGCAGTGAGTCTTGTGAGAGTTTTTTGCGAGTTTTTGCACGTAGTCACAATTTTCAGGTTACCTTCTAGACACGACCGCTAACAGCACAAACAGTGGAAACAACAGCAACAGTGTTAACCTGATGGGAGAACCGGAGGGTGAGCGCTACGCTTATGTGACAAAGCCGTTGGTCGGGACGGCATTATCAGCGGTAACCGCCGTATGAGCGCAGTGCAGAGCGGCTGCTGTGTGCTTGCCAGTGGGGCACGCACACTGGGACTCACATGCACTAACATGCACATGCGGCCAGACCAGCTATATCAACAAAGCACAGAGAAGCTTGGATTATGGGGACCTGGCGGAGCAGCGGACCAAAGCTCTGCTCCTGGCCAGAGGAGGAAGAGCCGGACGCCGACTGCAAGTTGAAGGCGGCAGCGAAGCCGGACCTGGGTCTGTCTGCGGCGGACTAGTTGCTGCCGGAGGCTAGGGACGGGTAGTGAAACCCGGTACCGAACAAGCCCCGGGGCAAATTTTTGACAGAATAAAGCATTGTTAATTCTGTTATTAATTTATTTAATTTTTTCTCTTAAAAAAAACAACAAAATTAACCGTTAAAGTACCGGATCGATAAGCAGTATCTGTAAGAGTGGTACTAACGTTAAAATCTTAATGATACCCAATGTCTCTCAGATGAGGTATCAGAATTACACTTCCTGATATTTAGCAACTTATTAAATTGCAACACGTAGGCACAGGCACAACTTTAACCGCAGCGTAAAGAGAACTTCTCTCTAACATGACAAGCAGAAAATGCCACAAGAAGGCATGAATGCTGACTTTTGTGCAAAGTTTCAGTGTTCCTGCAGAGACACTATGTTATATTCTAGGAAGCCAAACTAAAAAATTCACAGAGGTGAAGCCTGCTGTTCCTTCTGACAGGAGATCCCTTCACCTTAGTATACTTGGAGAAAAAAGAAATACTATTGTTGTACGGTAAGGTATGGCTCCGCGCCAGCGTGATGCTCTGTTCATTTATGTTTACATCAAACGTTCTGCCGTGTTTATGGATTCCTCAACGCGACGTCGGGATCTGTGCGTTGCAGATCAAACATACAGCATCACTTGAACTTCAAAAACAGAACGCTATAGCCCACTATAGCACAAACACTGGATGTGTGAGCGGGAAAAGAAAGTTCACTGGTGCTGGCGCTCAAACTTGTGCATTAAAAACTGAGCCAGATAAACTAATTCCATCAGTTTGCGGTGCATTTGCATGAACACCGTCTGCAGCGACGAGAGGGCCAAAGGCAAACGCACAGATCCACAGAAATAGACACACAAACACAAACACAGCGGTGCTGCTGTCACCGGTGGAGGTCTGTGGTGAAGTGAGGAAGAAGATAAACATTTTATGAACATCAGGATTTAAAACGAATTCAGTGACTTTCATGCGTGGAAAGATGTGGCACATTCGAGCTGATCCATATTCAACAAGGACATCTTTGTTACCTCCGCCAAGGAGGTTATGTTTTTGGTTGTTTGTTCGTCTGTTTGTCCGTTTATCAGCAGGATTACGGACAAATTTACAGCCTGATCTTCATGAAACATGGTGGAAGGGTGTAGCATGGGCCAAGGAAGTATCACTGGGCGGATACATGCATTGTTATCATACGGCCTTTGCGGAGGTCTGCCCTCTCCGAGTGCCCTTCTAGTCGTGTAATGGTGATAATAGAAGTGAACCAATGTCAAAGCTGCATTTGTACAAATGTTCATGTTCTATTCATCATATATTCCTACAGTTTACTGTATATTACCCAAAACTAGAGCTGATTCAATACAGCGTACAATCGTATATCAAATTCACGCCCTTGACAGATCACCATAGAAAATAGTGTCTAGCTTTAAACCATTATTGAAATAGTCTCAATGTAATACTGATGCCTTTATATGACCTACATGAGCAAACAAGACCATCAACGAGAAGATTGGCTATTTCTATATAGTTATTCTTAATGCTCGTCATCGTTGCCACCGGGTCGGGTTCCACGCAAAATCAGAGGAAATCATGCAGGTTCACCAGAAACTCCTTCAGCTCAGACTCCAGCGGGGCATCCGGCAGCGACCAGCCTGCCGCAGACAGACCCAGATCCAATTTTTCCGCCCTCTCCGACCTGCAGTCGGAGCTCTGGCAGGAGGTGAAGAGCTCTGCGCCCGGCAGCAGAGGCTCTTTCTCTGCCAGTCCCCACTGGGAGCCAACACTGACACCATCTGCTGGAGACCAAAGCCCGCTGAAGAGAAGGGAGGCACGAGAGAACCAGAACCGCTGGGCAGACTGTCAGACCCTGCTGCAGTAAAATGAGCTTATAATAATAATCAAAATATTTGCTGATTCATTTTATGTCATCCGACTGACTAATCAACTGACCGATGATGACTTTTTTTTTTTTTTTACCATATAAGGAAATCAGCCAAGAACCACAGTGACACGGGTAAAGTACTTCTCTAAATGGTCAAACTAATGCATCTGCTGGCAGGTATAACGAAACCTACTGGAAGTATCGGCTCCAAATGTTCTTATTCTTGCTGAGACGTGAGAAATATACGTTGTCAGAGACTGGATGTGTGGCTGAAATGCTTCTTACATCTCTGGGGAGTATACCAGGAGGAAGTGTGATTCTTCATTCTGAGTCAGTGTCCTGTGTGAAAAGTGCTCTCTGTGGGCCTCATGTTAACAGTATGACACACACACACACACACACACACACACACACACACACACACACACACAATGTGACACTTAAGTCTTTGACAGGAAGATTCCGCGACAGAGTCACATTATTAATCAACTTACTGACAGCAAAGTGTACAACGTACTGCCCACGGGGCTAAAAATTGGTTGACATGTGGAGGCTGCTGCTGTGACTCTTTAGCAGAAGGCATGTCTGTGTTTTGTTAACATGGAAGGAAAATGCTCCTTTTTTTTACATTTACGGTATTCCTCGAACATTTATCCCAATCTGTATCATTAGAGAAATTAAGTCTAGAGCGGAAGGCTTTAGGCTTAAAATATTTACACGCGATTAATCGCAAATTAATTGCACATTTGAATCTGTTCAAAATGTACCTTAACCCCCTGAGGTCGACGCTGTCCTATAGGACAGAAAATTACACGAGTTACTATTTTTAGTATATCTCCAGAACGCTGCGCTGTAGAGACTTACTTTAACTTGCAGCTGCTTTGTCACCACTGCAGCTTTCGAATGCATAGTGTCGGTCGATCGTATTCCTTTCAGACGGTTTGTAATCCAGTTTGGAACAACAGTGTTTTTTCAGAGACTTCATAAGTGAAAGTCTTCTGTGAACTAACTTTTTGTAGAAAATGAACAGAAAAACGCCAGGACTTCTCTGTAAAAAAAGGTAAATATCTTTAGATGAGTGTTGGTAAGAATGATATTTTTTTTCCCCCCCTGATTCCCAAGACTTGGGAGAACACTTTTCAAAAGCCCAAAACCTTGTTCCTTATTGTTCTCTGTGTGGTTTGAATACATTTCTGTGAGTTTCAATTTCTGTTTTGTTTGTCTTTATGGTCATTTTAATGATTTATACATTCATGTGACATCACTGCAGCCTACATAATCTGATAGCCCAGTTTATCCTGAAAAAAAAAAGATGTGTTTGTCATGATTGTGCATTATAGTGACCATAAAGAGCAAAAAATGGCTTAGCCCCCAGAGGGTTAAAGGGAGATTTGTCAAGTATTTAATACTCTTATCAACAAGGAAGTGGGCAAATGTGATCGCTTTATGCAAATGTATGTATATATTTATTATTGGAAATCAATTAACAACACAAATCAATGACAAATATTGTCCAGAATTATTCAGAGTTCGGTTGTACTTGGCTCCACCCTCTCGTGTCACTTCTGATTGCAAAAAACCAAGATGGTGACGGCCAAAATGGTTTCAAAACGGCAGTCCACAAACCAGTGGTGGACGTCATGGTGACTAAGTCCACTTCTTATATATAGTCTGTGACTAAAACACACATACTGTAGGTGTTAACCGGCTGTATCGCCTTGTGTCCCGCTGAACTTACCGGCTGGCTATCGCTCACACGTAGACAAAGAGCCTAAGCCAGTGATTCAGCAGGGATCCGGTGTGGGAGAGCAGCCGACTGAAGACAGAGAGAGATAGCGCTGTATAGACTACGATGACTAATACCTGAACACAATGCTGAGGGGCAGAGACAGTAACCCACGAGCCGAGAGCCGACTGCGGCCATAGAATATGCATTACGAGTCTCTTGGAAAAGGCAATAAAACACATAAAATTAAGTACTGCAATCGAGATCTGTGAATATCACATAAAAACCATTAAACTCACAACTGGGGAGGCCGCCGAGGGAACCGTGTTTTGCACTGCTTGTTTGTGAATGCGGAGAGTGTGACGGAGGAGACAAGAGACGGCGCTTTGAATGCAAAGTCTTTTTTTATCTTTCCTGGAACCAGACTGACTCTAAGAGTTTGTTCAAACTGGCTGACACGACAGCTACCTGCAGCGTGCAGCACACACAAATATACAAATACTGATGGTCAATCACACAACTGACACAAGCAAATGCATTAACCTTGATAGATCATGGTTGGTTTTGTCTGCAATAAGGTCATTAAATCTCTTGGGATTCTAAGACAAATAAGAGGTTTTGTACCCAAAACATGTCTCTTAACATTATATTATAGTTTAATTTATTCATATTTGACACACTGTAATATTGTATGGGCAAGTACTTTTCCAACTTCTGAATCTTCTTCTGAATATGAACAAAATATTGCTGCAGAAACAGTTTTATTAGATTAGCAACTTTACTTCAAATCTATAGATTTGTCTTTAAAGCGAGATATAAGGATGCATATTTACTTAATAATATTAGATATTATTTTGCTAACAACTCTCAATTCCATAATTACCCAACCAGAATCTACATCTTCCTTTGTATAAAACATCCCGTAGTCTGTTTTCTATCAAATGTTATGGAGCTATATAGAGCTATATGGAGTTATATGGATTCCTCTGCGTCTTTGTTTGTGTACAAAAAGAGACTTAGAAATGCTCTGCTGACAAAAACATTCGATTTGGAAAGAAATTATCGCTATAAGAAACTGTAAATATGGCAATTACTCCTGCTTTTCTGCACATTTACACACTAATATTAAAATGTACTGGTGATTTTTGTATGGTATTACTTTTACCTATTGTTTGTCCTCTAGGTGTGGTTTTTATATAAGCCATTATAGGTTTCTACCACACTCTAACACATAATTTACATTCCTTTCATGTGAATTGTCTTTTTATATGTGTGAAACAAATAAACAAATTAACCTTGTCATGATGCACAGGTACGTATAATCACATTTCTACAGACAAACCCGATGTGAGGGTGACATACTGAAGGGGAAAAGCAGTAAAAAGCATTACATATTAACTATGCAGCGGAAATAAGAAGGAAATCTCATACGTGACATGTGGATTTCCCCGCTGTGCAAACTATAGGCTGCCTGTCAGTTCACTGTTTTCCACCATCCAACACTCAGCAGGCTGCAGACACGGTTTCAGTCAGAACACTCAAAGCAATTAGTTGCTTTACTTTGCATGAATGACACCTGCATTAAAAGTGTTTTCTATTCACCGAGGGAGTTTAACACTGAGATCAGGGTCATATTGAAAAAGGCCTGTCTGCTGATATGGCACCGATCAGCAGCGTGATGTTATTAGATGACTATCTCTTGCTTATTTTCACCCAACACTGTCAAAATAGGAGTCTAGTGGCAAATCCGACCATACACACTGCTAGGAATTGAACCGTTTCTGGATCCTACACAAAGCAGAGATCCTAGATACAATAACTGGACTCCCAGGCTCCCTTATTCAGGTTTGGGAGGTATTGTCAGACCAGTTCTACCCATGCCAACAGGCGCCACCTACAGGAAAACAAAGCGGCAGCAGCAGTTCAGACCGGCAGATGTAGACATAATGATGCAAGCAAAGACAGTAATAGCTGCTGCAATTTTAACATTTCCACCACCGTAGCAGGCAATGAGTGTTACAACTCAAGTTTTTTCTTTTTACAGTTGCTGTTTTCTTTCTGTGTGTTCCTGAGGTTTTAATTAATATCAAAACTCTTTTCCAGGCAGTCACGAGTACATAAATGTAAAAACATGTTTTTACTTTTAGGATTCTACCATCCATTATGCAAACATAATAATTTGAACAGTAAAATTAAATAAAAAGAACAAGATAATGTTGCTCTTACCTCCAGTGGATACTACACTGCAATTATAATACAATTCATAAATTTGGCTGTAAAAATCCAAAGTGTTGTTTTTAATTATGTAAATGATATTTATTTATTTATTATTCAACTTTTTTCCCCCAAAAGACATTTTGGAGGATGTGCTTTGTGTTGCTGTTGAATTGTGTTGCATTATACAGAGAGGTGTTTCTGTTATTTAGACAAACCTCACTGGGGTGGTCAAAATAATAGAAACAACTGACAGTATAACACAATACAACTCAACAGCACCACAAACTACATCCTACAAAATGATCATACAGGTTGAATCGACACCTGCAATCCAAGCTTTGACACTTTGTCAGACCCCTCGGCGTCACTTATCGGTCGCAGTAAACACGTGCTT
Organism: Sebastes fasciatus; assembly: GCF_043250625.1. Lineage (NCBI taxonomy): Eukaryota > Metazoa > Chordata > Actinopteri > Perciformes > Sebastidae > Sebastes > Sebastes fasciatus. The sequence continues at coordinate 28,453,456 of NC_133808.1, read as the reverse complement.
AATGTTGTGAATTAAACAATAATACTTTCTTCAGGTTCAGGCAACAAAACCTCTATACTTAGGTTTAGGAAAAAACAACGTGGTTGGGCTTAAATTTAGTTTTTAGAGTGAAAATGTGACTTGACAATGTGAACAACGTGAAAGTGAAACGTGAAAGTGAAACGTGAAAGTGAAACGCAATGCACCACCATTCCTCATGTTAACATTGCCTCAACTGCATATATTATTAGACTCTCTAGCAGCAACAATCACGTTGCAGCTTCAGTCAAGTTATTAGCTCGCAGTGAAGTGAGAAAATGAAGAGTCAGAAATACCTTGACGTCTCGGTGGATGACGTTGTTGTCGTGGCAATAGCGTAGCGCCTCGAGGATCTGTCTCATGTAGTGACTGAGGAAAAGACAGTTATTGTTATAGCACAGTTACGTTTTTACATTCAAAGGGATAGGTTGTGTGTTTTGAAGTGGGGTTGTATGAGGTACTTATCAATAGTCAGTATATTACGTTGCCGACGATCATCTACTGTAGGTAATACACTGACTATGGATAAGTACCTCATACAACTTCACTTCAAAAACACCCAAACTATCCCTTTAAGTAATGGTTGCAAATACCAATAACAGCATGAGAGCATCTTGAAGGAAGAAAATCAAAAGCATAAAACCTCACCTGGCCACTGCTTCACTGTAGACAAAGCCAGCATCTGCCCTCTTGACGATCTCAAAGCACAGGTCTGCTCCATCCATACTAATAAAGACAGAGATTGAAGAAGAGAGAGACACACACAGAGAGTGAGGATCAGTGCGGGATAAAGGGCAAGGCAGGAATGTGGAATACGGAGGAAAAGGTCACACTTATTAAAACGTCTCAGTGATTGGTTGCGTAGGTGAAATGGGCGACGCCGGTCAATAGAGGAGAAGCTGCAATTATGTTTTGTCTCTGTGGGTTGATGCGGAAACAGCTGTATCACCACGAGAGCCAAAAGTGAAGCTGGTATGATGCTGACAGTATTCCTCTCCACTGACTCAGGGATTTAAAGATGGTGAGAGAGAAACTACTTAAGACTGAGCAAGGGAATTTATTATTTTTGCGCATACTTTCAAACAAACTTGAGAGGGCAATTTTGACTTTCTATGAACATAATTACTTGTGAGGTCTTATTTTTGAGATTCTGTCTTGTAAAATACACAGATGGAGAGGCCCATAATTAACTCCAGGTGTTTTTAAAGGTCCACTAGAGGGAGCTTATTTTTGTTACAGGTAAATTTGAAAGAAATTATTTTTGTATTCTTCAGATAGAAAAAATATATTTTTATAGAAAAAATATATTTTTTTATTCCAAAAATTATAGGTATAAACCCCATATTTTGTGAAAGATATTACTTTTTTGTTTGATTGTGTATGTAAGCTTTTCAAACGCTACGCAGGAGAAAAGCTCTTTAATCCAAAGGTTCAAAGATGGACAACAAACACTTTCTCAATGTTGAGCAATAAGATGCTTTGCTTGAATTAGGCAAAGGTTAATCAACTTGTGTTCATGAGTTCTCAGGGCCAATGCTTCTAGGATAAGACCAAGGATAGAAAAATATATTTAACATTTGAAAAATGAACAAATGGTTAGATGGTGCTCTCCGAACCAAAACCCATGTGTTATCTGTTACTAAATTAGATATTTTGCAGAGTCAGGTCATGTCTTAGAGTTGTTTTCAATTTAATTTATGGACAGGAAATTAGGGCTATCCACGACCAAAGAAATTCTTAGTCGACTAACAAGATTTTGTCGACTAATGGATATCTGTAAAAACCGAGTTTCTCCACAAAGAATCAGACAAAAGCACCCCTTTAAATCTTGTGTTTACCAGATGTGCTCATAAGTTTCTTGGAAATAAGTCATTCAGCGTGAAAAAAGTATAAAAAAACGACAAATCAACAAAAGAAATCTTAGTTGACTAGATGACTACGAAGGGGCAGTCCCACAAATAAAATTCGCAAAAAGTTTAGCAATACAGTGGAAACCGCTTATAGTGATCACGTATGTCCGGGTCAAATTGATCACTATCAGCGGATGATTAGTACAACCAAATTTGTGTTGTTATGCATCATTTCTCATGCAGATTACCATCTAATTTGTATATTTATTACATGAATACGAAGCAATGAAACAAACCGTTTCGCTATTTACTTGCTTGCTGCCAATTCTTCTGTCTTTTCCCTCATCAATGGTGAGGCATTGCCGTTTTTGGCCGGCTCTTCAGCGCGAGCGTGCATGCAGATGCGGATGTAGGGAGACGGGCACCGGTCTGTATGTGTCCCGCAGAGCCGGTTTAGGATCGGCATAGCTTCACTTTGGGGGCATTACCTGACCAGGAATTATCAATCTACTTGACGAGGGCGGCTTCAACTACAGGTGCTTTCCCCGTGCACATTTGTTTTTTATTCAGTGATAATTACATTCCTTTTCCTGTCATGATTTCAATGGTTTTTTTTATCACTATAAGCAGTTTCCACTGTGTCTCTGCACACTCCTCTTCCTGAATGATTAAAACCAGTTAATCTTTTAATAAACTATTTAAGTGTGTGTATTAAAACCTTGGACAATCATGTTCTTTTCAGCAGGTTTATAGAAGAACTTCAGAGAGAGATGAGAGTTTTTGCACACACTTCATGCAGCTCCACAGTATTAACTGAGCCTTCGGGAGGAGAAGCTGTTGCATGTAATAGTGAGCTTTAATGCTTTTGCATTCATAAAATCCCTCCGGAGTAATTTACAGTAAAGATGTGGCTCTAACAATGACAGCTTCTCGGCCCAGTTAGACCCAGGCTGTAGCCAGAGGTGACAGCGTGCCTCGGCGCTCTGAAAAGTGTCGCACCTCGCAATCAATAAGCTGCTGGGGACTCACTTTTAAGCTTGCCTCGGTCCTGTTCAGCTGTCTGTTTACTTGTTACAACACGCACACACATTGAAGACTGAATGACAATCCTCAGATACACACTTAATTATGACCCAGTCATTAAGCTACAGCCGCTTCTGTCTCTCATAATTGCTCTGTTCCCATTCTTACCCAATTACTGTACCCTTACTATTTATTGTCACTAAGCCTCTGCACCAATTAAACAGGGCTGTTATGTAGGACTTGGCTGCAGCACATCCATATTTTCTCCGCTCCTATCACCTCAAACACACTCTCACATTTTAAGGCTGCTTGATTAGCCAGCAGGGAGACCTGCGAGATAGGGAGACACACGAATCTGTCCGCATTTATCTACCATGTTTACTCAGTTATCTGCTCGCCTGTCAAAGGGACTGCACCGCTCCGAAGAACGTCTCAAATCCACCTGCACTCCCACGTGTGTGCGTGTGTGTGTGTGTGTGTGTGTGCATTAATGTGTATGAAAACACAAGCTTGTGCACAAATGAGCTCCAAGACCATGAAAATCCCTTTAAACGGAGCTCGCTTGCATTTCCTTGAGAGTTTTTCTCGCCTGCACCGAGCCGTGTGATAGAACGGCGTGCGAAACCCGAGCACTTGCCTGTTCAGCGATAACAGAATTAAATGATAAAGGAATTAGTTCTGGAAGAGGAGGAGAGATGAAGATACAGAGCGGGGCCTAGGAGGAGCTCGGGGACGGCGCGGCTCTGAGAGAGGCTGGAGGTAGCAGCAAGTGTGAAATCTTAATCTCATCTCTTTCCCTTCATATATATATAGTGCTGCGCTCACCCGCTGCACACCGTCTCCCCACCCTTTCCTTTCTTCTTCCCCCCTCTCCCCCCATCCTCGGCTAACAAGCTTTCTCACATCAGCGCTGATTATATAAAACCACCGCAGGGTTTCTCTCTGTCCTGCTATTGCTGCAAACCGCCCTCCTGCCGCTGTCATCCTTTTCCTCTCTATCATCCCGTCCTCTGTCCCAACACCACCTCATCTTCACACTCTCCCGTTAAGTGCCACCCGCTGTGGCATCCACCCGCTAACCTCCTACAGGTATGATCTTCTGGTGCAAGTGCTTTTTGATGTGACCTGCGTGTTCAATCACATTGAGTGGAATCCTCACAAGGCGGAGACTTACTACTCGAAAACCATGTAGAGCATCCCATCTGAGCTGTAGGTCTCCAGCAGTTCCACAATGTGGGGGTGCTTCAGCATGTGGCAGATGCTGGCCTCCCGCTTCAGATCTGAGAACACACAGAGAGAGAGAAGAAAACAGAGATGAGCATATATGGCACCAAGACCAGCATGCATTCATATGTTCTGTAATTACATATTCAACATATGATTACTGTAGTCTTGTTAATTCATCAACTGTTTTAAATTGTGAAATATGACATATGTACATCATGTATGTAAGACCATTATTTTTGATGACCTGGAAATACATTTTCTCTATTAAGTCATTTTATTGTTATGATTTTCCCCAATATTTCTCTCCATGTGCAGTGTCCAATTTCCAATGCACTCCAGTCCTCATCACTGCTTAACCTCCTCTTGGCCTGGAAAGGTTCTACAAATAGTCATGTGCTGTAGGGGAAGTCGATAACCACAAGATTCGGTTCAGATCCGACACCATTAGGCACGGGACGATATGAACATTTCACAATTGTCCTGGCCCAAAAAATTGTGATTCCCCATATTATCCCGATAATCACCACAATATGCTTAAAACTCTTAAAGTGGCAGTAGGCGGTATATTTTTGGCATCATTGGGCAAAAAGTCCATAATAACCTTTCAGAAAACTAGACTTCTGCTCCTCCTCATGGCTCTGTTTTCAAGCTTTAGAAACTCTAGCCCTTGACAGGAGACTTTGACCCCAAGAGCGTTCCTATTGGCTGTGCTCCAGTCATGTGACCGGTAGGTTCAAGAGAATTCACAATGGCTACAGTGACATAAACTTTCTCATTTTACAGCTAAACCGTGCACTAAAAGATGATTCTGAAAACATTTGAGGAGAGAAATAGGCATTAACGTAACAGAATATTGATTCATATTTTTTTCAGGCTACCTGATTCATGTACTACCGTCACGATATAGCGTTTTATAAAAAAGAACTTTTTTTTTAAAATCATATTTAAAAAATATTTTTATATAGGATGCATCTTTTTTTAGTCAAACAATCTTAAATAAGGTAATCAGAAATCATACTGTCGTCCTTCATAAATAAAGAATACATAAAGAGTCTGATTTGGCCATATCGCCGGCTCCTAGACCAATCAATAGGAGTCTTTAGAGCAGCAACAAAGAAGACACATACAGTAGCTGGTTGTCTTCAACCAAGGAGATGCTACCCATCTACTTCATCATTCATGAGGTCTAGGATCTCTTTGGCACAATATGGCCAACCCTGTCACATTTTACTGTTTTTTTTGTTGAAATATAAAATTGGCAAGCACCTTCCTTATTTTGCAGAAGTTCACTGTGGCACCACGGACAACGTGCTACATGTTGAAAGACACCTTTACGCGGCACCTCTGAAACGCTTCCACGTTTTCTTTTAAACACCAGCCTAAGTAGTTGAACCGCCGAAGCTTTCCCAGCTCCTCGGCTTTTCAGGCGATCCTGCCTACCTCAGCCTTCCTGTAGCTTAGCTCCCACTGTTAGCAGAGAGGAAAATGGAAAATGCATAGCGCAGCATAAGGGGGTCGCACTACCCGACAACACCGTGATGCTGACTCATCTGCAGGACTGTCTCGTATGCAAATTGGCAACAAGTCTCTGCTCTCCTTTAGGTTCAAGTGATGTGTGTTTGTATTCATCCTGGTATTTGAGATCCTCTTACTGCTGCTTTCTGTTCCTAAAGAACAGGAGAGTTAATGGAGGGGGTTACTGAGGCTGAAAAGAACAATGCGGGCTGTCTGTCTAGACTATAAACTTTAGAGGAATCACTGGGGAGAGGCGACAGACACAGCTAGTAAAACACACAAAGTCAAGCAAAGCTCTCCTTCTCATGAGACAAATCTGAAACTGTACATTACTTTTTGCTTTTAAAAGATAAAAACGGAGGAGGGGGTAATTAGATATCAGTTGATGAAACCAAAGTGTTGACAAGACTGACGTGCACAGAGACAAGAAAATAATTATAACCTGCCACCGTCTCTCTCTGATGCAAATTCTTTTTTTGTGTCATGTAAAACAAATGAATGGAGGAAGCAGTGAAACTCAATCGATGACAACTGCATCCTTTCCAAACTGCATCACACATACACTCACTTTTTTCTTTGGACAACCATTCTACTCTTCCTTTCTGCATCCTTTCCCTTCATCATTACCATTAATTCCACCACTGAAGACCACCGGTTGTTTCTTCCACTTGTCAGTCATTAATTAAACGATGTGATGGAGCACAATCTGCTGTCACAACATTTCTTCTTTCAGTTTATAGGTGTAAAACGTCTCTAAAGCCCGCAATCAGATGCAAAAAAAATAAATAACTGATGTCACTGTCTAAGACAGGCAAGAGAAAATAGACCTTTCAAAACAGTCAAATTTAAGACATTTTAATACTTTCTAATAGAGTTGGGTTGACGTTTTTGCCGGTATACGAGCTTACACCGATTTGTTTTTATGCTAACCTGTTCTGGCAAATTAAAAAGTAGCCGACATCAGCAACAGGTGCCGACGGCACTTAATCCAGCTTGTATTGCATTAGTAAAAAGCAATATGACAACGTGATTAATATAATATGTAAAATGTTTGTTTATAAACGGACTAACGGAGCCACTAGTGTCTGACAGGTTGTGCACATCTGCCGAGCCGAGGCCGTTAACTTCGACATAACACGGGCAACATGAAGGAGATTAAATTTCAGTAGAGGTGGGACGGGGGGAGAGGGAACAGTAACACAATACAAGGTTGTGTTTGTTTACTAGAAAGTTCATGTGTTTTTTGGGGTGACGAGACAAGACGGGCTTCTGTCAGTCAGTGTACTGCAAGCCCGGCGGCCCGTAACGTTAGCGATTGTGCGGTGTGTGTACAGTTTAGACTGTACATGCTAAAACTCCTCAAGACCTAAGCCAAGTGCCTTGCTGGTCACCTGCTGACTAAAGTGAAAGGGGTTAGCCCCGAAGCTAGCGACAACTTTGGCCCAGGTTCACTTAAGGCAGACCAGCTTTTTTCATTTTGTGACAAGCGGCTGCTGAGTCAAGGGCGACACCTATTGGTACATTTTGGTATTCTGTATGTTGTGGCTTAATATCAAACTGGAAATTGTTTACACCGGCCCGACTTTCTAAGGCCTCTTTCGAGGAAACTTGCTTTTTAAGACCCTGATGTGACAGAAGCAAAAAACATATTGTCGTGGCGTGAAGAGCAGGAGGATATTTCCATCTAAAAAGGCACCAGTAACTAATGTGCACGTCTACCTCACTAACACGTCAACAGCTGGAAGATATGGAACACAAATCTGACCAGTTTTACATGCAAATAACAGTCCAGACAGTCAATCTTACAGATTGGATTTGATAAACAAAAAGGGATTTGCTTTCAGTATGAACATCTAAACATAGCCTATCCCATCTATCTCCCTTTCATCCTTCTATTCAATCTCTCAATCCTTTGATCCGTCCATTCATACTTTGCCACAAAAGCACTTCCTTACTCCTTCCCCTCCTGGCAGCTGTTGTTCAGGAGACCAGCCGGAGAAACACACATCACAAACACAACCTTTCCACGCCGGAGCTCAATCTCAATCTCATTTGCTTGAAAACGCATCACCGAGCGCACTTAAGTGTATTAACTTTTAATATCCGTCTCTCCTACTGATATAGCCAGGCTGTGCCAAAATATACATACTCAATATACAGTATATATGGAAGCTAAATATTCCACATTCCCAATGAGGTTTTCCCCCGGCTGCTGCTGCTGGAGGTGATTTATGGACACTGAATGGGTAAAAGATGAGTCGATGTGATAGGGTTGCACGCAATCACACACACACACTGATGAACTATAATAAAAAATGTACTGTATTGTTCTTCTATGCATGCAGTGACATTTAATTAAGCTCCCAGTTGAAGCCATGAGCCACTTGTGCCGCTGCGAGCCTCGGCGCTAACATTAAGCTAATCCTCGGAGGACAAGCACAAGGCGTGGGCTAGCTCTAACACGATGCTAATGCTGCTAAAGCCGGATAAGTGGCTACCTTAAGGGCATTGCAGCATGCCGCATTTAATGTCATCTGGCGAGCTCGCTGCTTATGTCCGTCACCGCAAACTACTGCTGCTGGAGATTACGAAAGATACTCTTATCAAATGAGAAGCAAAAATCACCACGCCGACTCTGTTGAGCTGAGAGACGCTGCTGCAGGGAGGCCACTTTCATGTGTGTGTGTGTGTGTGCAATATAAGCAACAGAGAATTAATAACAAAATAATGAAAGGTAGAGGAGGAAGAGGCAGATAAGACTGCAGGATGGGCTGCACAAAATTGTTTATGCAACACACTGTACATGGAAGTTACACACCAGCTGAAGGACTACAACATAAAGTAATCTCAGCTTTGCCAAGAATATATGAGCTTAATTTAAATTCAGCCAGCGTTGTAATCCTGACTGTAGACAAAATGAACTAATAAATACTAAATGGAATTTAAAGCTACTCCCTGAGGTCCACACCAAGACCTATCCATTTAATTTAACATTAATAACAATTATTCTAAAGCAGGCGCTGATATCCAGACAGGATTACTGCTGGCAAATACTGATATGATGAACAGGATAATTATGGATGTCCAATCGAATTATTATATTTACCTAAATTAGGGTTGCCCCCCCCCCCTTAGTCGATTAGTCAACTAATCGGTTGTTTTGGTCTCAGTTGACTAAGATTTCTTTAGTCAATTAGTCTTTTTTATGCTTTTTTCATGCTGAATGACTTATTTCCAAGAAACTTATGAGCACATCTCTGGTAAACAACAGATTTAAAGTGGTGTTTTTGTGTGATTCTTTGTGGAGAAACTCAGTTTCACAGATCTGTTGATTAAATCAACTAATTTATTAGTTGACAAAATCGTATAAGTGTTAGTTGATGAGAAGATTTTTGTATTAGTTTGCACTTGGGGTGTCGCAATATACTGGTATTGATGATAACTGACATTTAAAAATGAAATATTGTAATATAAACAATATACATATGATAATATCGTGTAAATAATCAAGCGCCTCTTAAATTTGACGGTCATTCAGTGAGGGAAAACGGCGCGTAGAGCCAGCACATTTTCACATCTAACTATGAATTTAGGCTTTATTGTTGTAACCACATTGTTGGAACAGTGGAGAGACTAACCAAGACCGTTTTGGTAAGTTTTATTTTGTTTTTTGTCGAGTCGCCACTTGAACACAAAACAAAACTCGAACATCTCGCAGCTGAAACTAACAGCACGCGCGCACGCGCAAACCTGTGCCGACGCAAAAGAGCCAAACTGAACCCGCACAAACGTTTTTACCTGCGCCTGCAACGGTAAAAAATGAGGGAAAATATGTTGGATTAATCGGTATGAGTAATTTTTAAAGAAACAAAGTCAAAATGATCTTATCCCAGCTTCTTAAATGTGAATATTTTCTGGTTTCTTTACTACTCTATGACAGTAAACTGAATATCTTTGATTGTGGACAAAACAAGACATTTGAGGACGTCATCTTGGGCTTTGGGAAACACTGATCACATTTTTTTTACCATTTTCTGACATTTTATAGACCAAACAACTAATCAATTAATCGAGAAAATAATCAATAGATTAATCAACAATGAAAATAATCATTAGTTGCAGCCCTCGCATAGACTATTTGATTTTACATAATTGAATGACTACTTGAAAAATTGAAAGTCATGATCCATCCCTACTCTCCATCGCTCTGAGTATGTTCACGCAGAGCAACTGGACATTTTATAAAATAAATTAAGGGAATTAAGAGTCAGCGAGAGCGTAGGTGCTGAAAGGGAAAAAAAGAAATAGCAAAAAAGAGAGAGAGAGAGGCATACAAGAGAAGAGAGAGGGAGATACAGAGAGGAGGAGATAAACAGATGTGATCTCTACAGTGATCCATGTTCCTCATGCTGGGAGTCAAAGCCTGCAGTGGAAGGAGGCCTTGCTACCACAGCATCACCACACTGAGCTGGAGCTGTGTGTTTCTGTGTGGGTGTGTGTTATGCTACTGTATGTGTGAGACCTGACAGGGCTTTAGCAGACGGTTGGGGCAAGATGTCACAACAATCTAATAGAAACAGTGCTGTTATTTTATAACTGTGGAGGAAGACAGATGAAGGAGAAAGACGCAGGAGAAAAGGAGAGAGTGAAGGAATCAGGGAGACGGGATAATGAAGGAGGCGGAGGGAAGTGAGTATGCGATGGCACATGATGAATTTGGCTCATTCTCTGGCTGGCTTTTCTCTCTCACCCCCTAAGAGGGCTGACCTATTCGTCAGACGGACCTCCGGACAGGCTGAAGAGAAACAAGCTGGTGGTGTGTGTGTGTGTGTGTGTGTGTCTTTGTGTCAGGCCTCTGCAGGCCAATCCATTGCCAAGACACGAACCATTTGACCCACTTCCCCTGGTCCGAGCTCAGCGCCGGGTGTTCGTGTGCGTGTTGTGTGTGTGTGTGTGCCGGCTTGATTACTGCGGTGCTGTGTTACAGCTGCCTGCTCAAGTGAAACTGCTCTGCTTTCTAAAGGCAACAAGAGAGAGGGAAAATAAAAACAAATCAACTACGAGAACAGCCGGCCGGCGTCAGGAGGGAGGGAGCGGACGGTTTGATGGATTCCTGAGCGCTGCAGAGGAGGGACTGTGATTGGATATAAATGACTGGGGAGTGTGCTACATGTGTGCACACACACACACACACATACATGCAATCACCTTACGCATGTGAACATGTATGCTGGCAATGAAGAGAAATGGTACCGGTGCACTATTAGACAACTACAATGAAAAACTTTCATTTCAGATTTTGCAGTGATCCTTCAAAGAAGCTTTTCATCCCTATGAGAGGAGAAAATACGGTTTCCAAGGAGGGAACATTTAATCAAGATTCCTCACACTCACTCGCAGAAAAATTGTTGTCAATGTAGACACGCAGAGTACCCTAAAACGCGAGAGCAACGCCGTCGTGGCACGCAAGCGTCCCCAAGCGCTTATATTTCAGGGCGTGACGGCTGCGCTCCGAGTGCAACGCACACCGTATGTCATGTGACGAGTAACAACCAATCACAGCCAACAGATATCTTTTCTGTCTTCCGTAAATGTCAATTCTGACGTCCAATGTTCACTGTGCTTTACTTTCTAGTAAATCATGAATTGACATCCTCTGTATTGTTTTAACACACAGTCTCATATTTATAAAACTGAAATTGAAAAAATTTGATTTCATATTCTAATCACAACTGAAGCATCCTGCCATTCTGAAGACACTGATTCTCAATTAAAGGTACAGTGTGTAGGATTTAGTGACATCTAGTGGTGTGGTTGCAGATTGCAACCAACTGAGTACCCCTCTTCTCACTCCTCCCTTTCCTACGGCAACACAAGCCACCGAGTGCAAAACGGGGGTAATGCCGTTCGCCTCGCTCTGAGGCCATCCTTACCATAATAACACTACTGTGGGAGCAACGGAAGTCAGACGGCGGCTGGCGGTACCACGTTTTGGCACTCTGCGGCTCATGTTATCACCGTTTCACAAGCGTGTCGGAGAACTACGGTGGCCTTCAGGTAATGTAAAAATACAAAAGGCTCTCTCTAGAGCCAGTATTTGGTTTGTAGATATGAAGGACTCATTCTAAGCTAACAAAAACACAACAACTCTTAGTTTCAGGTGATTATACACTAATGAAAACATGGTTATAAATGTTATACTCCATTTCTGCTAATAGATCCTCCTAAATCCTACACACTGTTCGTTTAACCAGATGGTACCAAAAACTCGATTTAAGTTATCTGTCATGTTGCTCCAGTCTGGATGGACCGTGACGCAGTTCAAGACTCACCCAGACTGAACCCTGATAGCGATTCTGCTACCAGCCACCAGGAGCGAATCGAGGGGGAAGAATAACAACATGAAGCAGAGGAGAAGATGATACATCAAATCAAAAATACCTGCCTCTTGTGGACAAATTTCAAAGTAGCTGTCTTGCTTTGTAGTGGACAAACTCTTCAAAAAATAATGAATTAAGCTATCAGAGATACATCCAGATGCTGAAATCTTCAGAAGACAACTTTCTTTAGCCTCTAACTCGCTCTTTAAGCGCTCATTTTGGATGCTGATATACAACTGATCACTCTGCGCAGGTGATCTGTATTCATGCGTTTGCTATCAGGCGACTTTGCGACCATGAAACAGCGACAACAAAGGCATTTTGAAAGAATTGTGGTCATCTGTGAAGAAAAGGTTGAGTCTCTAGAGTGTCACTAAAACAATCCACACTGCTCTCTCATTGTCTTACTCCTTTGTTCCTATTTATCCCGTATCTATCCCCCTGACATTTAGCTCAGGCTTGTAAGCTTTTATGAAGTTAAATGCTTTCGCAGGTGTGAGAATGTACATATGTAAATGTGCAGTTGTTGTGTCACAACACCAGATAAAAGCCACAGAACTGGTGTCAGGTATTAAGCGGTTGTTTCCGCTCACCCCAAACATGATTTTAAAAATCTCACTTTTACGGTGCGAGGACTGTAACGTGGTGTTTTGTGGGGGATCACAGCGCGAATGGCTGAGCACTTTATGCCTTGTGGAAGCTTAAGTAAACCGAGGAGACGCCCCCGTCATGCTGGATTATGTACTCTCGATCAGCGAGAGAGAATTAAAGAAGGTAGAGAAGGCTACTGTGTAATGTGGCGGCTAAAGCTCCTGTAAGAAACATTCATTATCTTGAACTCACAGCACGTGTGCATGGTCCGGAGCTTGCAAATGTCACGCCCGATATTAATATAGAAAATTAGATACAAGTACATGCCACTATATGAGCGGCCCTTTGCCTGTATGTGCAATTAACTTTGAGAGTGTAGGATCACCCTTATATACATACATAGATTTTCTGCACTTGCTGATCCTGTTCACGGCATGCTGGCTCTGTGAGGCTGCACTAAGCTAAATGCTAATATCAGCACAGGGTTCCCGCCAGTTTATTGCAAGTCTGGCGGCCCGCCAGGCCTAAACTGACTCCCCGCCAGGCCTAAGCATCGAGGATTTATGTATTTTTTAGGGCTGGGATGATACACCCATCTCCCGATTCGATACTATCACGATACTTGGGTGCCAATTCAATATGTATGTAAGTATGTAGCGCGGTGAGTCTCCTGAATTTGCACCCAAAATACTGTCAAAACTTTCATTTATAATTGTCAACGCCGCCTCCATCATTCTTTACCAGGAAAGAGACAGAAAAAGGGCACAGAGAGAACAAAAAAACCTTGCAAATACATTTTTGTTTTTTAAAAAAGCGACTGTAAATAACTGAGATGCCGATTCGCAAAGAACTAATATTATGACTGTGTTTGGCGAAATATGATAGGTAATTTGCAGTGAAATCTTTACTTGACAAACTACGGACATGGCAGATACATAAACTAGAGATGGTAATTTTGATATTTTTTTCTAACCGATAAACGACCCTTGTTAAATGATTATTAACCGACAAGATGAGTGCGTCGCATGCAGCGGTGCTATTTTTAGTGCCTAACAAGCCGCCCAGCTGCAACGATAAGCCGATGCATAAACAGGTTAAATCCATCATTTATCACCAGACAACTGAGTCCCCGGTTCACCCGTCAGGGAGAGTTACTGTAGCAGCCATGATGCTGCGTGTATCCTCCCAGTAAGTCTCCACCGCATCATTTAGTTTAGCTTCAAGGTTGTCTGCCTGGCTACTCTGTCTGCCCGGGGTAACGATAGCGGGTGTCCGACCGACCGTGTGTGTGTTTGTGCTGCCTTCACAGCTGTAGCGTTGCTGGTGGCTTCGTGCTCGCTGTCGTCTGTCAGAGTGGCGTTAACGTTAGCGAGTGTCCAACAGGCCGTGTGTGTGTGGCGGCGGTGAGTGTGGGGTTGTCGGTGGCGTTATAGCTGTGAACGTAGCTGTACGGTGGCTTTTCTCCTTAAAGAGCCGCTCCTCTGAGTTTTGCTCAGCTTTTTAGCTATTTTTGAATATTTCCTTAATTTAATTTAATTCTTAATGTTCTTAACAGTTAATTATTAACATCCCTAACATAAACTGAACATAAGTCACAAGTATCTCTCTGAAGAAAACACCTCTGTCTGTAGTGTGAAACGTGTGCTCCTGGTTCATGCTGCTGCTTTTCTATTACTCTGTTTTAACAAGCCAAACACATCCCTCCACAGCACAGCGATAGGTGAATGTTAGGTTAAAGGGTTAAAATATTGTAGGTCTGTTCACCGCTTTCTAAAAATACCTGCTTGATATATGGACAGTCGTAAACCTGCGTCGCAGCTGGCCGGCCACGTTCTTCTTTCTCTAAGAAAGTCCTGCATTCCTACAAATCTCTCTTCAGACTTCTCAGTTCATCTAATAGTTTCTGTCTTATCGCCTCCGACTCTCCAACATCCAAAAATCTTTAATTCAATCTCTCTTTCCTCTTTTGTTGTCTCCATCCCTCCCTCCACTGCTCCGTCAGCCAGCGGCAGATATCTGATAAGACCTCTGACTCGTCTAGACGTCTATACTCAGCAGACTTTCTCTGGATTAGCAACAACACCGGTTTAATTAAACTCTTCATAACGCAACAAAAATAGAAAGTTTGGAAGTTAACTTTTTCTTTTTTGGGGATAGTCTTTTAAATTACATTAACTCCTTGAGGGTGCCGGCTCCTTCGGCCAACTTTACCGTCTTTTAGAGGCTGTAGCAGGCTCAGATATACCCTCATTCAGAGGATGGATGGCTTTCCTCGCTAGAATAACAATAAGGTTTTTTTTGAACAGTTTCCAGAGCAGAAGTGCTCGCCATCCAATCCTTCTTGCAGAAACCTCCAAATGTTAAAAGTTTTTTATATCAAATCATAGCATGGCTTTTTCTATGGTGTTCCTCGAGGTCTTGGTGTCTTAATGTGGTATTTTGGAGGATATAATAGAGCATTTATGACTAGAACAACCTGATACACAGTGCTGAGCATCTCAAATTAATCGCCAGCTTTCAGATGATGCACGCCACTTCTATGTGACATCTACTGCTGACCTGCTATCTCCCCCTAAAGACCCTCTGCATCCCCCTAAAAAAGACAAAAATGTGTCTATGGTAAGGAGGGGTGGAGTGGTAGAGGTTAATAGTCATATTTTAATATTTACTGTATGCAAAATGTATGCTCAGTATAGTCTGATTAACACCAAATTTCCAATAAGTATGACTAGGTATAAGTTTGTCTCCGTCTGTCGTTTCAGCATCATACATGTATGTGATTTAGAAAGTGTATTATCTACTGCATATAGGGGCTATGTAGACTGGAGTAACCTTGGCATGGCTTCATAATTAACTGCTTCAATGAAAACAGCCCAAAGACAACAGAAGAAGAAGACTTTGATTGAACTGTGAAACATCCCAGGTGGCTGCGAGCAGCTGAGTGAATGAGAAGTAGGCCAGTGTGGACTGTGCGCTCGTAAACAAGGACAAGCATCTGACCTCTCCGTTGCATTAACTTTTAGTGCGCAACAGAGTGGGAAAAAGCAATTATCTGTTGTTATATTTATGAGCAGCTGGAAAACAGCAGAGAGAGAGTGAGTAATAGACGGAGAGATAGTGATCTCTCTTACCCTCCGTGCTGAGTCCAGGACTGGAGGTGAACTGGGCCACATCCACGATTTTGACAGCGAACTGCTGCCCCGTCTCCCTGTTGATGCATCTTCTCACCACGCTGAAGGGACCCCTTCACAACACAGAGGGAGAAAAATACAACATTTAACATGTGGTCTTTTAGACGTGTTCACTATGTTAAACCTGCAATAACTGATTTATTGGCAGAGACAAGCTGTAAACACAACACATATTATCACCATATACAGTTTTAATTTACACATCCAGCAGATACGGAGCAACATCCACATTTATTTAGAGTCGTGTTTCTTATCATTTGATGACTGTTTGCACTTTATCACTAAAAGCAGCTGCCTGCTGAGGATAGAATGGCGAGAATGAACCGAAACAGTAAAGTTTCGGGTCACAAAACCAAAACAGGGAGCTGGAAGATGATAAAACGCTCATTTAATTTTGTGAGTTTTTTAATAACGCTTGTTTGGAACGATTCATTTTGGACAACATAAATTCGTAGAGCAACGACATGATATGATTGTATCACTGTGACACGATACCGCAGAAAGCCAATAGACCATGTTGAATTATTGCCTTATAGACCAGACGAGCATCGCGTCATCGCAGAGGTCGCGCCCCCTTTTGAGGGAAAGAAACACGCCGTCACATATAGAGAGAAACGGGAAATGCAGAAAAGCTGTTGTGTAGTGGGTTAACCGAGGCGTTCACACTGAGATTAGAGGCACATACGATACGTTAGAGTGGTAAATGGCTGAATGATGTTGTGACAGTTACTAATGATGGATAAGTTAGCTTAGCTAGCTTGAGTGGGAGGCTGCTGCGGTCCAGTCATACAAATATAGCAGCATCAGGCTGTCGTCTCCAACTAAATGTCAGACTAAACATCAAACAGTTGGCTATTAACAGGTTGATTATTTACAGACAACCCTAAGCCTAACAATACCTGGTGATTCAATCTATTATGTAGCATTATAGATTGATATAGTTACAGATAAGCAATATCCAGCCATTCATCCACTTGGATGAGCAAAGACTGAAGAGGCATGACGGCGATCAGCCTTAATTTATCAAGCGAACGCTCAGGTTCAGGCAAGGTCGCGGAATAATTATTAGACATTTCTCTAAAACAAACGTTTGTTTAACAAGAAACAAATACATACAAACTTGTCAAAATTATAATCCCAATCTGTTTTCTATCCCCCAAAAGGGGGCAGGGCCTTTGACGAAGACACGATGCCGGTCTGGTGTATCCCTGGTTGAAACTGAAGTAAATAAAGTCAATATACTACTACGCTTCCCTCTTTCCCTTACTACAACTCCTCCTCTTACTACTGCATGCATCAAAGTTATGTTAAAATGTTAAAACCCAAGAGGCAAAACAACACAGAGAGCACACAGAGGCTGAGCGTGGGTTATGCTCGTTTCCTGCTCAACACTGTGTACTAGCAGCATGCAGAGAAGACTGCACTTTGGTTCACTCATCGCTGAGGTCGGAGGGTTCACAAATTGAATCATCCCTCCTGTGGAGTGAGCGTATCATCTCAGTCAGTCCATGGGATAAACAGAGGTCTACCACTCAAGGGCTGCGGGTTAGAATTAACAAGCCGGCAGGTCAGGGTGATGGCGCAATACAGCAGCAACACACCACCTAAATAACGCTGCTGGCTACAACTGCACTTACAACACCGGGGTAATGGGCTTGAACTGACCTCTACACACCGTTAAATAATGCGTGCCAATATGTGTGTAAGTGTTGGGAAGATGAGGTTTAGCAGCAGGGAGGAGGGAGGAAGGAGCTGGAGCACATAAATGAAGCAATGGATCTTGTGTAAGAAAAAAAAAACACACAGGCAAAACATGCTGGCAACAGCAAACACATAATCCCATCCATCTATTTTCTATACCTGGAGCCTATCCCAGCATGCACTGGGTCAAAGGCAGGGAAACACCCTTGACAGGTCAGCAGGCACAAGCTGTAATGTGACAGATTAATATGTAGGGAAGCACACTTTAGCTCCCTGCTTAGCTGTCATCTAGTTATTTGTGGACGCTGATGATGTGGATTATTAGGCCATGAGATAATCATAAAGTATGTGTGTGTCCTTAACACAGGACAGACAGGAGGCAGGGTATCACTGATACCATATACTACTCTGATATCTGAGTTTCAGTACTGATATTGAAACAATACTTTGGAATTGTAAATAATGGCCTGGCCTTTCAGTGTCAGAGAGTGGCAAGCTGTAGTAGCAAGTAGCTTGATTTCAACTTAATTAAACTTTGACCTTAAATACACTGACCTCCAGGATGCAACACGATTCAACCAGTTCAAAAATATCTAGCGTGGCAAGAAACCAGTTTAGAAAAATAATATTGTGATTATTTACACTCAGATGCAGCATCCCAGTTAGCTGCTTTGTAGGATTGTGTACTGAGTTTCTTTCAATGTGCAAACTATGTGCTCTTTGGTGTGAAAGTGCAGAAACTGTGAGAGATATTAACACATTTTTATGAAAAAAAAATTCTCTCATTTCATTCATTCTTTTTGCAACGGAAAGCTAAGGCTTCTGTCTTTCACGTCATCACGAGCGTACAACAGGATGACGTCATCATGTTATGTTACGTGCGGTATAAAACGCGGTGACAATGCGCGGCAGCACCAGAGTATTGCCCCGCAGATGGCCGCAGGAGATCGCCATTTGCATGATCTTGTTTAAATCGATGTCACATAAAAACCGTAATAGCTAGAGCATTCATTCATTTTGCGGCAGAAAGCCAAGGCTTCTGTGTTTCACATCATCATGTTACATGCAGAGCGTAACTAACTATCAAAATGCATTTGCACTCGATATGCTCGTAAAAATGATCATATCTCAAAAATTTAAAAATGTGAATAGTTAAAATAACTTCAGATTCAGATTCAGACAACTTTAATGATCCCAAGAAGGGCAATTCAATTCACAGCTTACCCCATCATAAACACGCAGACAACATCCAGACAACATGTCAATCACAGATCAGTAAAACTGACAAACAGAGGATCAACAAAGGACAGCAGATCATTTCTTACTTATGGAGTGTTAAGACATATTTTGTTCATGTTTCTATATTTAGAAATCTTTTGGATCAATGTTTTGTGTGTTTATTTAGAAATATTTAAAAAACAAAAACATGTTTTTTAATATATACAGTATATAACACAATTTCAATACTTTTGTCAATTATTATGGTTATTGACTTATATAACCTTTTAGCTTAGGTTGTACAGATTTTAGGGATATGAAGCGTTTGAAGATACTCTAAGAAATGACATCACAATGAGCAAAAATACCAATGTAGGCACTGGTGGAGCATTTCCATTGCAGGGTTAAATCAGGACATGTCCTAGAATAAGTTAACAAGAATGACGTATGAATGTTTTGAATGAATTTGACCCGGTAGGTTGACACTTGATGTTACCAGACTTCTTTTTTGATGTGCACCAAAACTGGCTGAATAATGACACCCAGCTCCAGACAGGAGCACAAAAGACAGCTCTGCTGTCTGTTACCGTGGTTACAATGTTTCCAACTCCAGCTCTGATGATCTCATAAATCAAGATGACCTAGATCGAACTGTGATTGGAGATATATAACTATAAGCCGTTCCGAAGGGGGAATGTATGCACATAAATGTATGATGTTGTGTGTATGAGAGGTAAATATGTGTGGAGATGTAACGGTGGGGGTACATAGTACATCTTGGGCGCTGACCTTGTGGGATGCAGGCAATTCTTAAGGTTAGGTTAACATGTTGATCTTTTTTTTTGTTGTATAATTATTATATTATCTCTATTTATGTATTTTATTCAATTATTATTAGGGCTGTCAATCTATTAAATATATATAATATATATATTTAACTGCAATTAATTGCATGATTAATCACAAATTAATCACACATTTTTCTCAAGTATTTAATACTCTTATCAACATGGGAGTGGACAAATATGCTGTATGTATATATTTATTATTGGAATTTAATTAAAAACACAAAACAATGACAGATATTGTCCAGAAACCCTCACAGGTACTGCATTTAGCATAAAACAATATGCTCAAATCACAACATGACAAACTGCAGCCCAACAGGCAACAACAGCTGTCAGTGTGTCAGTGTGCTGACTTGACTATGACCTGCCCCAAAACTGCATATGATTATCATAACGTGGGCATGTCTGTAAAGGGGAGACTCGTGGGTACCCATAAAACCCATTTACATTCACACATCTGCAGGTCAGAGGTCAAGGGACCCCTTTGAAAATGACCACGCCAGTTTTTTGTCACCAAAATTTAGCTTGGAGCGTCATTTAGCCTCCTTCTCGGCAAACTAGTACATGGTTGGTACCAATGGATTCATCAGGTTTTCTAGTGTCATTTGATGCCAGTATCTTCACTCTAGCTTTAAAACTGAGCCCGCTACAACCTAAAAATTGCAACTTGCGGTAATGCGTTAAAGAAATTAGTGGCATTAAAACAAATTTGCGTTAACACGTTATTATCACGTTAACTTTGACAGCCCTGTTTTATTATGAATCAAAATCCGGAAATTTGGGGAAATTTTCATCAGCAGTAACTTAATACGACTACGATACAGTTGAAAGCAAACATGAAGCCATAAAATAAAGCAGATATCGGATAGTAGAAACAGAGACAAATGATTTAGACTACAAAGAGATTCAGTTAGAAGCTACAAAAATACTGAGAGCTAAACACAAAGAGACTTTTAAAAAATGTCTTTCTCTCTCTGGTCTCCTGCACAGAGTTGAGTCTCGCTCGCAACACACACTTGTTTGAGGGGAAAAAGGGGGGTCGACATGGGCTGGCTGCGATCTGCGAGACGTCACCGTAACCCGCTTATAAACGGGTACGGCGCACTTTGGTGCGACTTTGGAAGTGGTACATCTCGGGCGCGACTCGGCACAACTCGGCGCACTAAATTTGGTCATGGAAACGCAAATCAGTGCGGCATGGTTTGACTTGATGTGGCCAAAAGTGCCACTGCTGAGTATGGGGGGGATAAAGGTGGGATATTACTGTCGAAAAAGAAAATATTAATGTGTAATATGTAATGTATTATCGAATGTGCAGATTGTTGAAAAGAAAGAAAGATGACGAGATCACACTGATATTCAAAAAGCCATGCTCACTGGTTTCTCTGAGCCTGTGAAGTGGACAGGATAGAGGTAAAAAATGTTTCATCTCTTTAATACTCTCCTGTCCTGTGGGTGAACTGGGAGACTCAGCAGTTTGCTGGGTTCACCAGCGGAGCAGACTGTAACTAGCGGAGAGAGACACAGCAACCCTCCAACACACACACACACACCACAGACACAAACACTACCTGCAGCCTTCTGTGAATTACCCATCCCACAGCAAATCACACTCAGCACAACCTCAGTGGCAACGTGAAAGCACCCATTTCACAGCTACACAAAAAAAAAAATCACCCCTGGTTGCAGCAGACAGCACAACGCCGACTGACTGAGGTTTGAACATGAGCAGTGCTGCTAGTGTGTGTGTGTGTGTGTGTGTGTGTGTGTGTGTGTGTGTGGGGAGTGTGAGGCAGTCTTTGTGCAAGGACTGGTTGAACAGATGGTGATCAAGCTAAAGCTGCTTAGCGTCAGAAGGGTGAGGTAGGACGGCAGCGTGCCCAAGCATACACACACACACACACACACACACACACACACACACAAACACTTGTACACACGCGGTATAAACATAGATCAAACTCAGACTGAAATAAACACGATGGGAAGTGTTGCCGAGTAAACTGTCACTGAGACCGGAGGGATTGTGTAATGGTTCTGTGCATGCATGCAGGCCTCTCTGGCTCACACAGAGGCCACTGGGTCACCAGTTTTAGTGAGCGGGAACATTCCTCGGTGTCCTCGGTTCACCATCACATGACAGGCATTTATTTCACAGGCTGCATTCTGAGTGCAATTAACCACTAAACACACACACAGAGTGAGGTGGTAAATTCCACATTAACTTGCCAAAATCCATCTGTTTGTCGTCCCATCAGCCCGTTCACTCATCCAGTGATTGATTCTTTAGGTAAATAGGCCACATGCAAATACAGCCACCTCTTCATTAAATCAATTAGTCGTTACTTATTAACCCTTTGAGACCCGCGGACCGACTTTACGGTCTTTCAGAAGCTGTAGCTGGTTCAGTTTTAGAGTTACAGTGGAGCTATAGGCATCATATGAAAGTAGACAGCCTAAGGAACCCATTGGTACCAGCTATGTCAGGCTACAGGCACAGACGTACTGTGTGCAGATTTGAACTGTGTACAAAGTGACTGGAAAGAAAGGAAAGAGTGATGGCTTTCTTCCATCTTCCTCTAAAGCCTCTTGGACTGCGAGGAGCCAGGCTCTGTGGGGAAATCTACTATTCCAACTGAAAGATAACACCAGCTTGCAAACAACGAATTTGTCAATTTCAGAGAGTCGGCACTTGGAGCCAAATGAAAAGTCTATCTCGGAATTAAAGTCAAAACTCCAGCAGGAGTCTGTTTCAACCTAAACTTTGTTGGAGCAGGTACATCGGGTCAAAGAGCTCTTATTAGTAATGCAGTGGAGTTCTCCGCTGCTGCGTTATCTCCCTCCACGCTACAGTCTAGTCACTTCACCTCTGCCCCCGCCCCTCCCGCCGCAGCGCAGCAAATGTCAGGCCGCGCTCAGGGCTGCACTCCTATACAACGACGAACAAGAGGCCCCAGAGGAGCTGGGACAAACAGAGGAGGAAAGGCAGGCAAGATGGGCAGTGATGTGAAAAAATACTGAGCCTGGAATAAATAGCTTACTTGAGGAAATTTAAAAAAAGATGAAGGCAAAGAAGTTGGCTACAACAGAGGCATGACGAGTAGAAAGACGAGCCAAACAAAGACACTACTGGTAGTGGGAGTTTCTGAAATTGCATCATTTTTTCAGTGAGTCTAACCATCTTCAGAGTGTGTGTGTGTGTGTGTGTGTGTGTGTATGTGTGTGCAGGGCTGAGCGATTATTCAATTCACTGAAAAAGACAACAGGTTTGGATTGCAGCAGAAAAGCTCTTAAATATAAATCAAACGGGTGAAAACAGTCAGCTGCAGTACCAGCGCATCTTCATGTTTTATTAAAAGTCAATTGCTGGCAGGCTTATATTAAAGACTACAACCTTTTTCTACTTTGAGAGTGAATTTAAAGGGCAGGTCCATGCTTTTCATTTTAGGTTTTATATCCTTCTGTAGCTTCGCAGTGGTGTTCCTTATGTATTCAAATCCGACCATTCACATCCACACGTTTTATGGTCAAAATACTATTTTCCAAGGCCCTTCTAAAAGCTTTTTCCCACGTGTTCTGACGTAGGTTTCTGCATGATGGCGCTGCTACATATACAGCATATACACATCCTTAGAGTCAGTGTATTTACGTTACATACAGTAACTTAGATGGCGGTTGGCATGCTCCCAGTTTGGAGAAGCAGACAGGAGTACCGGCACAGAAGCTAAGTGATGTATTGCCAGCAACTCCTGTGTTTTGTGAGGTAAAATTGCTGTTTTTGTGAATGAAGTCTGGTGGCTGAAGACCGCGATACAACGGCTTCAGTTCCCCGTCTTGAAAGGGCTGTCTGATGGCGAGGCAAAGCGGTGAAAATATTCAAAATAAAGTCTATACTTAAACTGATATTGATTTATTTATTTTTTTAGGTGGCTAAAATAAGTTTTCCTGCTGCTCCCGTCCACAGCCACTTTACCTCGCCGCCAGACAGCCCTTTCCGACGGGCAGCTGGAGCAGTTATATCACTCTTTTCAAAGCCACCAGACTCCATTCACAAAAACAGTAATTTTACCTCGCAGAGCACAGAAGTATACACACAACCCCACTTCAAAAAAATCCAAACTAACCTTTTCAGTTATTTCCAAACTTAGCACAGCTAACGTTGAATCGGCTAGTGCTAGCATTCACATTATTCATTACCTTATTGATTAGCTTACTTTGGTACGTTTGGCACAGTTAATGGCTAAGTGGGCGTTTCAATTTGAAAGAAATCTGAATAGAACGCAGATGGACCAACCCTCATGTCTTCATGTCTTCATCCATATTGCCCATCCCACTGTACAGTGTGCGTGTGTGTCTGAAAAAGAGTGTTACTGTGTGTGTGAGGAGCAGATGAGAGGCTTATTCACAGCAGCCTGGACAAGCCTTAAAAAAAAAGGTTTAAGGGGCACAATCGATCTTCCGCACACATCAGCCTCGCAGTGCTCTAAAGCAGGAAAGATTAACTTTAGAAATCTGTCAGCAGAGAGGAGGTGAAGGGAGGCCGACGGAGGGGAGAGCATGATGGGAGGAGGAGAAACCGCTTTGAACCGCAGACGGCTCAAGTGGCGGAACTGGGCGTCATGGCAGAAATCAACTGTACGTGGAGGAGCCATTCTGGCTTTGAATGGAGCTCAGCTGCACACAGTGTCAGCCAGTAGAGCTCTGAATAGAAAAGTCAGCTGCACATGGGCTGTTCTGATGATTCCTGCACTTTAGCCACCCTCGCTAAAATAACAGGAAGAGGGGAGACAGAGAGAAGAGGAGAAACATGGACAGGAAGAGAAAGTCCCATTTGGGTGAGTCCCATTTGTGCAAACACGCCTCCTCCATTTTTTCCAGATTTGACTCCAGTATTTTAGAGTTCATATAAACTGTGCAACCCAGTACCTCCAATATGAGCTCACGGCAATATGTTCATTACAGCATTTACTTCACATGGTTTGAAATCATTTACATGGATTAATTAATTACATTAGAGACTACTCGTCGGTGAATTATGGAGGCGGGGGATGACCAAGGTTGCTCAAAACTTGCTCATTATATCGAGATGTTGACTTAAACCCTTCTTTCCTTGGGATTATGATTTATTATCTCATTATCCTCTAGTAATTACACGAAAATGGGTTTCTCAAGGTCACAACATGTTGCTTAGCTTATAATTTGTTGTGTGTGCTGTGCTGTTTATCAAATAAAAAAGTGTTGATCGTTGTTGTGGTCTCTACTCCAGACAGTTTAAACCCTACTTTAACCTTTCAACAGACTGGGGAGTCACACGCCGTTATTGATGTTTTATATAACCTGTATTTTTATATATTTAACGTAAAACAAAACATGACAAGACGCTGGAGTTTTAAATAGGGCAGTCACGAATAAGCTCTCCTGCTGGCTCTATAATTAATTCATTGTGATGTGGCCACTTCTCCGCTAATTGCAGTCGGCTTCGGTAACGGTAATAATAAGACTTTTGACCCATTTCTGATCACCTCTCCTCCTTCACTAATCTTTTCTTTACTGCTGCTTCTGGGAGAGCAGTGAGAGGAGAAAAGGAGCGGAGGAGCAGCAGCGCAGAGTTTTACGACACATCCTCGGCCTATCGGGGTTCATTTGGTGTAGTATGGCTGCACGTCTGTGTGTAGATCATGTTGAATGCAGCTCAGTTGAAGTGCGTAAAAACTGTCCGTGTTGACTGGATGCGAGGGCGAGCAAATAGAATCGTCTCCAGTGTAAAAAGTAAACATGTGTGACCTTTAGGGTGCTTTCACACCTAACCTGTTTGGTTCGATTTAAATGTCTGTTTGCCCGGTTAGTGCGGTTCGTTGTTTGAAAAGCTGTCAATCGAACCCTGGTATGAAGCAAACAAAGACCGATTGAAAAGGCAGGTGGCGGACTCTTGTGCGGTTCAATTGTGGTGTGAAAGCAAACAAACCAACCCAACCATGATTTCAAGGGCTAAACTACTAATAAATCCATCTGCAGATGGTGAAATCTGTTCAGGAAGCGATCTGTATTTAAGGCCATGTACTGTATATAACCTTACGCAAATCAACATGTATGCAAAGCAGCACGGGTATTTTCTCTGATTAATACGTCGATATCTGTTAAAATTGCTGTGCTTGTGTCCAACTCTGTGTACTTTGTCATTAAGTCCATTAAAAACTGTGTGACCGCGATCCCACAGTAACAGGCCTCATGCGGGTGTCCGTGCGCTTGCCAATATTCGCACTAGCCATCTGGAAGCACGCCAAGGCGCTTTTGTCCTGTCTCTACCTGTTATTTGTTAACTAACTAGAATGGCACTCGGAGAGCGCAGACCTCCGCCAAGGTGCACAAGCTTCTCCAGTCAAATGATACCTACAATCGATCCTCTTTGTGCCTAGATCTAGAAAAAAACGATTAGTATGGTTTTCCCCACAGCCAATCACCGCAAGCATTTAATGCGATGTGTGATTGGCCCACTACCGCAGCAGCTACAACCCATACACCTAGGATTGCCTGCCAACATGGAGATGTCTGAGCCGGTGGCTAGCAGCTAACAGCGCTAACAGTCTTAGCAAGCCAGTGAGACACACACACACACACACACACACACACACACACACACACACACACACACACACACACACACACACACACACACACACACACACACACACACACACACACACACACACACACAACAACTCCCTGACCTTTACTCTCTGCACTTCAGCTGACCTCGCGGGTAGGAGGCGTTGCCATAACTTTAATCTGTTGATACTACGGCTGGTCCTGTGAGAGGATGTGGGAACCGGCTCGGAGGAGAGAAGAGATGCTGCCTGCATTCCACATCAGGGTAACCGATGGGAATTTACGACGGCATCAAAAAGATAGGGTGCCCTATATTGCATGCCATCTATCTGCATCTTTGTGTGTGTGTTGCTGTAGTAAAAGGTGATTTGCAGGCCGCACTCCATCCGAACTTGGCAGTGCATCAATCGCCCCCGTGTCTCGTTCCGTAAATGTCACCGGCTTTACGACACACACAAGTCCGAAGCATCGCTCAAACTCTACAGCCATCCTGTAATGGAAGCAGCTCTCGCATCGCACACACGTGTGTCAGTCGGGTCATCGGATATAACAAAAGGAGGAAGTTGAACTGAGCTGCTTTACTAAACGGTGTCACCAGCTCCTGACGGATATGACAGTCACGTTGTCCTAGCTGTTAGATTAAACCGACACTTCCAGCGTGTCATTTGATGCTGCAATCGAGTGATCTGTTCCCTAAGTATCTGCATAAACAAAACAAAATAATTGAATAACGGCTGTCTTCAAAGAAAGAGGAAACAGTCAAGGCATTCCGAGGAGCATACAAAGAGCAAAACATAAAGGAGAGATAATGTGGAAATAATCGCGCTCCTTACTGTTATCAGTGAAAGCACAATGAGACTGAAATGAATCGGAAGTGAAGCGCTCAGGACTGTAACGGACTTAATGCCATCAGAAGGCATAATGAAACTTCAGCCTGGAGGAAACATTCAAGAGAATCGACACTAAATGAATGTCATTAAAATGTTTACACCTCGTAGAGAGAGTCTTCGGAGAGGGGGGGAGTCGGAGAGGGATAAAGTGAGAGAAAGACACACAAATGATGAAATAAGCCAATCAGATACTGTGTCTGAAGTAGGGTTGGGCAATTGGACGAATATATCGGATATCGCCGGTTGGTTTTTTTGGGCTATGTTTGTCATTTTTAAATGGTCCGCCTCTGAAGAACAAGCTGAGAGAGAGGCAATACATCTACAGACTATCAGACTGTAGGCACGGGAAGTGCATTATTATCATACTTTTAGTGACGCATCTGTTTTTGTTCCGGTGTTCTGCACAGAACTGATACCCGCCCGCCCGCCAACTCTCTCTGAAGCTCAGTGTCGGTTGTTACTGCAATATAACTCTGTCTTTTATTTACTTTTTATTTGAGTATCCGATGTTAAACTTATGCACTTATTTATATATTTTCTGACAATAAAACAATGCTTCGCCAGCCCTGGAAGTAAAACTAGAAGTTAGAAAACGTTTTTGTGTATGTAATTTTCATTTCAAGTGACTGGGTGCCATCTTTGGGTCTGATATCCAGTTCTGACAACACATCCATGGTTTATCCCCCAAGGAGTATGAATAATCAATGCAAATTTCCTCAAAACTCTAAATGTGACGGATTGTCCCTCCTTTCTTAGGGCTTAGAAATGCTTTATCTACACTTCACAGCGATGCAAAGAGATTGATAACAAAGATTTTGATAGTTGAGTGTACAGGAGGATTTCTATCCTAATGGTGTTGCCATTTGGGTGTTCAAAACTATTATGATTCAGTCTCTGGGAACTAGGAAAATCCACTGTAAAAGTCATTTTTTCCAGAAACCTTGTCATGAATAAAAGTGTTGGTCAAGAGGAAAATGTGACATATAGACAGTGCTGCAGAAAGGCCAGACGGTTAACAAAAATCACTAGAAATCAGTCCTCTAAGGAGCGTGAACATCCACATCGCCTTCCATCGTAATCTGGCCAGCAGGTATCAAGAGGAGAAGAGACTGACTGACCGACCAACTGATCTCACCATCATTAAGCCGCGGAGAAGCTCGAGCGGTCAGCTTTGACGCAGGGGGAGTTGTTAAATAGCCCTGAACTGACAGGTTTTAGACATCTTTGATTGGCTAAGCTGTGTTCTGTTTTTTTTATCCCGCTCACTCATGTAGAGACACACACACATTGATTCAGCTGCTGACAGTAAAGCTTCAATCAAGCTTCACTCAGCTGTGAAAAAGGTACTACAGACCTTTTTCACTCTCAGATATAAAAATAACTTATGTTAAAAGTGACAAAATTTGCAGCAAAAGCGCTGTACATCCGACACGAACGCAGCTCGGTGCATTAGGGACGTCGATGCAGAGAAACACCGGCTCTGGTTGGTGTGAAAATTCACTGAGTCTGCAGTTTATGAAGTGAACAAACCACAGACAGAGCAAACACTGAAAGGAAAAAAAAACACAAAGCGCTACCTGCCCCCAAGAGAACAAGATACAAAAGCAAACGGCAGTGGAGAAAGTGCAAGTTAGAGAATACAAATGGCCTCAGGGTGGACACAATACATCTTGTGTTTAATGCAGACCAACTGAGCAATGAGAAGGATATAGAAGAAGTTGTTAGAGGCAAGGCTGCCCTGAATAACTCCCTTTATTGTTTTAAGAATATATATATTTTTGGGACTATCTGTACTTTACTTGAGTTGCCATACTTCTGTCAACTTTCACTTAGACTCCACTACGTTTCCTAAATAAAATGTGTACTTTTACTCCGATTCATTTCCCCTAAGCATCTTCATGACTTTGGTACTATTGCAAGCAAGCAGGTTTGGTGGATCAGTGGTCGCTAGCTTGCAAGTTACATCATTCACGTGATGGGAAAGCGCAAACAAAGTCATAAATAATTTTAGATTTCCGCTCAAGATCATGCTACATGCTACTTGCGACTATGAGGGAAGGAAAACTGGATTTTACTCTATAAATATTAATTTTGCGCATGTGTGACCGCCCCATAAACTTCATAAATCTCAAAATTCTGACTTGCTTTTTTATTAACAGCATTTATCTGTACTTTTACTTTCAATACATTTAATAACAGAAAATGACTTTTGATACTTCAATACAGTAAATACCAGATACTTTCAGACTTTTCCTCAAGTAATATTGCAATAGGTGACTTTAACTTCTACTAAAGTTGTTTTCTGGTTCAATATCTGTACTTTTACTCAAGTGTGGCTTTCAGGTGCTTCATCAACCACTGCCTATATGTCACACGTTATAATGGTGCTAGAAAGGGTCCCGACCTGGTCATACATAACAACACACGTCTGTTATGATCAGCTCCATCTACTCTTCTTGTGTGAGTATGTGACAGCTGGACTCCGTAAGCATTAAACACTGCAGCAGGATTTCATATAGTTTTTGGGATGATAATTTAGCAAAAGTCATTTCTCTAACGTCATTTCACTAATGTGATTATCAGCAAAACTGAAATAAAGTTATGACCCCGTATCACCATAACTGCTTAAGTATTTTTTTTATTTTTTTTTGGGAGAGCGAGAGAGCGAGAGAGAGAGAGAGAGAGAGAGAACAGAACAGAGAGTAACAGCCAGATAAAATATGAGCAAACGTTTGATGTGCTTTAGTTCAGCGGTTAAAGCGCTTTATGTCACACTGACAGTGATAACCCCTCTTATAGGAATATTCCATGAACGGGGCCTCGTTCATTCCTATGAAAGTTGCTCAGCGGCGCATGAAGCAAAAAAAAGTTTGACATCAAAGTATAAAATGATCCAGATCTTTTACATCGATGGGGCTCATAGAGCATGGGTTCCCAACCTGGGGCTCCCAACCCCCACTAGCAGTCGCCAAAGCTTACGGGCGACACTCCTACTACCCATTTTTGGGACACAAATCATTGATTGTATTCATATTACAAGGTGTATTACATAAGTTACTTATATTGTAATCTACAGAAGATAAATGAAAAATTATGCAAACATTTTGATGAACACCTGATCCTGGTTCCCCAGCGGTCTCTGTTCACAAAGACAAAGTGTCCATGGTATTAACCAGAAACCTGTCATGATCATATATATATAGAGTATGAATGACCAAGTTTTCTCATTTTCCATGTAAACATTTTATCCCGAATAAGATCAAAACCAGGATACTGCATGTAAACACACTATGAAAGGGAAAGCTTTCGTTGAGGGCTGGATTGAGCCCACCGGCTACTATTTGCATCCCACTGTGACTCTTTCATACTTTATTTCGTGCTCAACAGAATAACACGGAGACCGTCAAAGAAAAATTGATAGCGGTGATCTTTTAAAGTTGAATGTGCTGCAGACTTCTGCTCGACAAGAGCAGCCGAGTGAGACAAGAAGCCTAATGAATCTCAATGCGGTCCGACACACACAGTATCACACAGTATCACAACGCTGTGTTTCAGATCATAGCGGGGTCTCCATGTGCGAGGATGTAAGAACAGCCAGTGCAGTCCTTTGGAGACGTGTTTTTGTAATTGTGCTTGTGCTTGTATGCTGCCAATGATCACTTTAAGGGGATCCAGCAGTGCCACGAAATTCAATTAAATGTCTGACATTTCCCAGCATCGTCTGCCCGCCCGGGGGCTTCACTGTACAGACACAAGAAGAGCAGAAAATGAGAAAGCAGGAAAGAAGAGGACGGCAGGGAGAGAGAGTAAAACACTAGTAGAGCAAAGTATAGGCAGAGAAAAATAAAGACGCATAATTAAATGTTTTCATCAGCAACACCAGAGAGGGAGAGAAAGAAAGAAAATCAAGAAATTGCACCTACAAATCCTCTACCTTTCCTATCGTCATCCCCTCATTCTCTAACAGCTTCCTCTCTTCCCCATCAGCGGTCCACCCTACCTCTTCCTCCTGTCTCTGTATCATGTCGTCATCTCTCCCTGCTCTCCCTCCTCTCTCTCACTCTGGCAGAGTGGTTATGTAAGGAGGCAGAGCTAGGCAGCTTATTTACGCTCCCATGGGGATTAGGCAGAAGCATGGACATGCCAGCACCTGCAATGCTCACTGACAGTCCACAAATACACACACACACACACGCACATACAGACACAGACACAGAGGGCACTGCAGCAGAGCTGACAGGCTTTCCCGAAAAACCGCCCTCACAGAGACGCTAGTCAGGCCGTAAGATGTACTTTGATGTAGTACACATGCAGCGGCAGCAGCAGTAGTAGGCCACCGGGCTTAGACAGATAAATTGTGCTTGAGAGAAGAGGTCAAGACATATACTCATACAGTATATGATCAAAGACTGCTTTAATATTTCAAGGCCAGATTATGTTAATGCTATTAATGGTGCACGGCAGCAATGTTATAAATATTACTGATATCTATATTTTGTGATATTTTTAGTGTGTAAATTGGTTTCCTGTAAGGCACACACTGATGATGAGATCAGTGATAGTTTTCACAATGTTAAGAAGATCTGTTGGATCAAACTAGTCTTCTATCACGTTATAGGTTGTTTCATATTTTGATAACAATATATGTAAGACCTCAAGATATATGAATGAAAATGGGTTCGGTAACTTCCTTCTACCTCCACATAGACTGAAATGAAGCAAATATATCGATTCTGGCATTAAAACATCTACATAGGTGAACCGATTTTTTCCCCACCCCTATTAGATATCAGGGCTGGAAATTAGCACCAGCCAAATGCTGGTAAAAGTAGCTGCTAGATTTACTTCACTCAACAGCCAAAAAATCAATGGTGATCTATTGAGTAGCTGCTAGATTTTGGAATCCAGCAGCCACAGTGGCAGGTGGACAAAAAAGTTCATTTCCAGCCCTGTTAGATCTGATTAAGACCAGAGTTGTATAGTTGTCAACTGCAGTTAGGGAGATAACCATGAAGGAAGTGAAACCAATGATCAGAATAATCACTCTGATGACTCTTACTCACATTGGGCTCACTTCTATAGTCAATTAAATTGTGAAAATAAACTATATACCATTTTTCTAGGAACGCCCTGGAACTCCCTGAAGGACCCCTGAGGGGTCCCCGGCCCCCTGGTTGAGAACCACTGGATTAATAGATTTAATCACTTATTTATTCATGTCATTGTCAATTTATCAATTCATTAATATATTCATTTGTTCGTCTATTTCATCACTATAATCACAACCCATCGAACCCTCAATAAACTTGCATTCCACAAGATCCAGCCCCCGCTTATCTGAATTGGCTAACCACGTATGTGACAACCAAAAGGGCTACAGCTAACAACTTTGTCAGCTAACTTTGAATTCGATGGCCGCCCGTATTCATTTGAGTATACAGGTATTCAGATTTCATAACGAGGCTTGAGCTCCTTGAGCAGGACTCGGACGCAATAACAAACAGACCGGATCAAGTGAAAATTAATAAATATTTCCAGCTACACACTAACTATGTTTACATGCATGCACACCAATACAGAGTAATCAAATTAAGACAATAGTTTCAATTCAGATTTTCAGAGAAATTTGAGTTAGTACGTGCACGTTATTATCAATTTGACGACGTAATGGTGTATCATTATATCTTGATATATGATTTCATAACAATATGATTCCATTGAAAGACAATAAAGTATCATATTGAATTATCACCCAGCCTTAGCATGAAACAAATCTAACCTGTGTGACAAAAAGAGATGGAAAATATAAAATAAAATATCAGAGGAACAAAAAACTGGAAAAAAAAATACTCCGAAATCTATAATAAATTCCTTAAAGTACAGTACAGGCACTCCTCTCCCTCTAATCTACTTAAAAAATATATAACTCAACAATTCCTTTTCAACTTTAATTTACATGTCATCCCAGCCATCCCACTCCGGTTACCTTAGTGGACATTTTATTTCTCCACACTAAAATCTTGCAGTATCAGCTGCTGCTTCTTGTTTGATGTAGGTAAGTAAACATAATTGATGAAGCATTTTATGAATAATGTTGTTCTTTTATGAAGCAACAACACAGCACCTAACAAAAACAGACAAAAGAAAGAGGAATTATTCCACTGAAAACAGGTGCACATATATATCTGCACTGCCTCCGGGGACTACGCTGTACATTAGCATATTGTTAGAGCAGCTTTTAAACCAATGATGTCATTGTCATCGCCGGCTGCCAATCAAAAAACTGGAGTTTATGCTCATTAATTCCCACTAACCTCTATTTTATTAGACCTCTTTCTGTACTAGTAAGGGTTTTGTATTTTTCAAAAGAGCCAAGGTCCCTTGGCGGATTGAGACGGAGGAGTTTATGAAACCTCTCGGCTCTGATGTGTTAATGTGGGATCACAAAGGACGGCAGATAAAATGAAAAGGGGAGTGGATGAAAACATATATTAGGATTCTGTCTGAGTCATCACACAGACCATTTGAAAGAGCAGAGAGCAACTTCTCTTCTCTTCTGCTTCTACATCTTTGTGCTCGCAGTTTTTCTACTTTTTTCTACTCCAAGATGGTGGTTTGGTCCGGTCCAAACCGCTTTTGCAGCGAGTCAAGACATTATCTACCGAGCACAGACATTTAGAGAACAGGCTTTTCCTCTCTTCCTTCCACCTTGCTCCTGTACACACACACACACACACACAACGGAGGTTTTAAAGCATCAACTTTGCCTTAACTGCTAATAACTTCCGAGTCACAATTACCCCGAGAATCAGAGAGCAAAACAGCAAAGACAGCTGATGTAAGAGAAAAAAAAGGTCCACATCAAACTCCACCCCGCCACCCACGTATCCAGCCCTTTAACCACCCTGACTAAGCTCCGTGCTGCAGGAGCAATTCGGAAAAAATAACCACTTACTGACTCTCGTCATTTTGAGCCAAAGCCTTTTTCGCCTAGCGAGGCCTAATGCGGTCTGGTCTGGCCCCGTCTGCCGCCCACTGGGGCTGGGGCTGTGCTGGCCTGTGGAACGGGGCCAAGGCAGCAACAAATGAGCACAATTAGGAAGAAACAGGACCGCGTACTGAGTGCTGCACCAGAAACAAGTGTGTTCTCCATGCACAAGGACAGACAGGCTCCATTTACACTCGTCATGTCAGGAGTCTGGTATCCAGATAAAATCCAGAAGAAGAACTTCTGCACTTTGGCAGTTTAGTTACAACAATAACAGTTTAGCCAGCGTTAGCCATGACAGTTTTTCCTCGCCAAAATGTGCCGTAAGTTATTATCCTCCTTCACGACAAGCTAGTATGACATACCAATAGATTCCTTAGGTTTTCTCGTTTCAGATGATACCAGTATCTTCATTCTAGCTTTAAAACTGAGCCCGCTACAACCTAAAAAACTGCAAGTTACATTAATTAGTTAAAGAAATTAGTGGCGTTAAAACAAATTTGCGTTAACGCGTAAACTTTGACAGCTCTAATCCTAATGTATCATCTGAACTGATTTTTATTCTGTGGGTAAGGTTACATGAGGCTGACTATAAGTGGAGACGTTCATACACTAATGCTTTTTATAATCAAGTTGCTGCTTGGTAAGTGGCATTAATCAATATTCTATGCTTATGTGTTTGTCGCTAATAAAAATACTGTATCTTATTCAAGTGGATGTGCGGATTCCCTTGAGGGCCGCCCCGTTGCTTCACCCCTCACCTGAGACTAGCCGGTCGAGCAGAGGGGTACATGGGGAGGTTGAAAGGGAGGGTAAAGAGGAATCTGAGCGCAGTGGGACTTCCTGTCACAACTAATCATTCTCAACCACCTTACCCTCTCTCTCCTCTCTCTCTGTTCCTGTCCTCATTTCCTCTGTCCTCCCTGTTCCTTCTTCTCTGGGTCAGGGAGCAGGTAATGTGTGCACGCTGCATGTGCACATCTTGGGCGGATCGGATAGCAAACTGGTCTCAAAAAAAGTTGAGTGCATCCAAGAAGCATTCAAGATGGATTGAAATCCAATTGTTCAAAGTTGTTATAGACAAATTCTAGCCAGATGTTGAAAAGGTGTAAATGCATCCGTCTCTCCAAGACACACATAACCTTTACTCCTCCCAGAGTGGTAGCTACGTCAGGAAGCAGCCTGTGGAAATATCCACTCACTGTCTGATTCTCTTAATGCCTCCATGGTCTGTGTCCTGACCTTGTGATAACAACACATGCAGTTATATTAGGGCTGTCAAAGTTAACGCGATAATAACGCGTTAACGCAAATTTGTTTTAAAGCCATTAATTTCTTCAACGCATTAACGCATCTTGCGATTTTTAATTTACCTCTTAAAAATACGATGGGCCGCCAATCTTTCGAAGGCTGGAGCTGGCTCAGTTTTCATATGAATATGAAACTAGAAAACCTAAGGAATCCATTGGTACCACCCATGTCATACTAGCTAGTTGGGAAGGAGGCTAAATAGCGCTTCAAACTTGGGCTAAATTTGGGCGAGGAAAAACTGGTATGGCCATTTTCAAAGGGATCCCTTGACCTCTGACCACGGGAGAACCAGGACTGGGCGAGGGAAGACTGTCGGACCCTGCTGCAGTAAAATGAGAAGTTTTCTAAAGGGACTCTGGTGCTCTGAAACACTACCACTTTGTCCACAGAGACCGCCAAAATCAACACAAAATGAAAGTTCCTTGTAGCAGCTTTAATTTGATTTTCACTCTCTGACAAACCGATGAATCGACTAATCATTTCATGACCAATAAATCCTACACAAAGACGCCAGGTTCTCCCATGAGTGGGATTTAAAATAATGATAAATTTTCTGTTCTGTCGGTAATAGGTTCCACATATCGCCCTCCTGGACAGAGAAAGCCATTTGGCCTAAGATTTTATGAAAAGGCGTTTTTAGTATTTCCCATAGCTGCCAGCGGAGTCACTGAGGCAAAAACCCTGAGAGGTTTCACCCTGTCAATGAGCACGTTGGGGAGCCTGGTAATGTAGACATTAATTATCTACTAAAAAAAGAAAATTTCATTTCTTTAGAGCACCACAATGGTACGCTTGTATCTGCTTCCTATCCCATCCTTTGACAGTTGCTAAAGGAACTAGTGAACAAGCCCTGCTGATTCTGTCTCTGGTGATGGGGATGTGCGTCCGTGTGTTCAGCACATTTACGGCTGTCGGTTGATGAGGAGGAGAAGACATAAAGAGTGACAGCTCTGAGTCCTGCAGTCGAGGGCCTTTCCTGCCTCCTCCCACGCAGCTGTGGATGAATGAGTAAGGGCCGACTTCCCATGTGGCCGAGCGGGAAGAGACCTCGCTTCCATCTCTGCCCCTCCACTCTTTTCTGCTTTCTGACACCGAACTCTGATGTGACAAGATGAGTGATTCGATCAATCACATCAGATTTATTCAGCTTGATTTAACGGTAAACTTCAGTCTGAATTAATTTGTTAACGTCAGGGCATCGTGAGATTTAACAATAAGGTAGAAAAGAAAGCGGACGACGGAAGAAATTAACGGAGAGGAGTTGGCCAGAGAAAAATGGAGTAAAGCAAAAAAAAGAAAAGAGAAAAGTCAGAGAGAAGAAAATCCTCCTGTCCAATCCCCTGAGTGTTTTGGGTCGTGAGCCAAGTGTGAGATTTGCTGCCGGATGCTGTTTCGGGACTGTCTGCAAACAGAGAGGAGGCACTCTCTGGATTAACTGGCTGATTTGTTGGCTTTAACTTTAAATAAGTACCCAATCAGTTCGGTGAGAAATGCCCCTTTTTCTTTACAGTGTATTGAAAGTAATTAATGCTGGATTTGCTCAAATGGAAAAGCAACAAGACAGAAATCCATGAAGAGGCCCAGAGCCAAGGTCAACGTCTCGGATCTTGGTTCCCAGTCGCACCAAATGTCGTATGACTGACACGCTTAATTTGTAGGGCTTTCCTGAAATACCCTTTTTTGGGCTTCAAAGCTTCGGTGAGAAATATTTGAAGGTATTTGAAGCTTCGCAGACAAACCTCTTCACACAACAAACACTGATATCCGTCTGAGAATAACTAATAATAATTAATGTTGAATATGAATAATGAATAATGTTGTTATTTCGTGAGCTATTTTGGGATAGTAGCTCAGTCCGTGGGGGACTTGGCCTGGGAACCGGAGGGTCGCGAGTTCAAGTCCCAACACGCCCCGGGTGCTTTATAGTAGCTGCTCACTGCTCCGAATGTCCTAGGATGGGTCAAATGCAGTTCCTGAATTTCACTGCATGCTGTACTACGTCATGCTATTTATGCCTTCTCATGAGATTAGGTTGCATATCTAGAACTTTGCACTTTACTTCCAGAGCACCGCCTGGAGAAAAACGTCATAAAACTGTCAAGAAATGTCACTATTGCTTTGCTTAATTATGGACCAAAAGGCCAAATGATTCCTTCTATTACTATCAACTCAATTTGCACAGGATTGATGTAATCAGAGGACCGCGGTTAGTTTTCATATAATTATTGCAGTTAATGACAGATTAAAGAAATTGCAGTTTTGCATGAGATAAAAATTACAGATGATCTCCGCAATGATTACAATTAACTCGATAAAACTGCTGCATAAGGTCATGATCCTACTGTGTGTATGTGTGTGATTGGGATCTGCTGCAACATTAATGGGGCGGATGGACCATTAGGTCTATGACATCATCCCGGCGCTAAATCATTGATAAGCCGCGAGGCCATTGCTGGATCAGAAGGGGCCCATTAAGAAAGCATTTAAGGGCAGGCTCTCTCCAGGAGTAGACAGCATGTTTATGGTCGTAGCCTGCAGCCCCTCCATGATCTAGCATCCACGGAAGCCTCCACAGACTCACAAGCCAGTGTGTGTTTGTGTGTGTGTGTGTGTACAGTATAGACCCAAACACACAGCCAGAATCACTAAACAGATTATTCCCTCTCTTAACATATTAAGAACAAAACCACAATCTATCTCTAGACTCAACTGTACTCACGTACTACTCTGACGGCGAGTTCAGGTGCTTTGGCGTGCCCTCTACTACGATGATGGATTACAGCTCTGAGAGAGGACACTGACACAGGTATTTACAGGACCGCATAACATGATGGAGCCTCTGAAGCTGGATTTAAATCCATCACGGACACATAGAGTCAGAGAGCTGCACAGGTCGGAGAAACGCAGGACGCTTTCTACTACGATGTAAGAAGATGACCGAGCAGAGGTCAGGAGCCAATGATAAATAATCAATAGCCAATTTATTTGTAAATTAGGGATGGAACTTATTATGATTTTCATTTTTGATTAATGTTGATTATTTCTCAATAAATCAAATATTTGCTCAGTTATAAAATGTCAGAAAATTGTGGAAAAAGCACAATTCACCACCCAACCTGTTTGCTTTGTCCGACCCACAACCAAAAATCCAAAAGATACTCAATCTACAATCAGGACTGCACCTACTGTAATGATTATTTTCATTACTGATTAACCTGCTAAATATTTTCTCAATTTGTCCATTGATATGAAAAGCGTCTTTTTTTGTCTGATCAACAGTCCAAAACTCAAAGATGGAGTTTACTCTACTCTCATATTCGAGAAGCTGAAACCAGAGAATGGTTGGAGGTTTTGATCAATGAATGGCTGAAAATAATGCAGTTGATTTTTCTGTCAATTGACTATTAATTGATTTATCATTTCAGCCTTATTTACAGTTATTTCCAACTGAGAAAAGAAGCAAATCCTCATAATTGGAAAGTTGAAAATGAAGCAAGTGTATTATAGAAAAGAGTAAGGAGAGTAGAAACTGTCCTCGACCAAAGGAATTCTTAGTCGCCTAACACTCACACAACTAATCCATTAGTTGATTTAATTGACAGAGTCTCTCCACAAAGAATTAGGGCTGGAATGATTTCTGGAGTAATGTGATTACTGAAAATCAATTAATTAATTTTGAACTCAAACACATCATCACAGTTTAATCAGTTAAAGTATAGCACCTTTAGCAACTTGAAATAATTTTTTTTGATTTATTTGTTTGCATTTCAGATAGTTTTATTTAAAAAATGTAATATGGCACTTAAATGCATTAAATGGGTTTAGTTTTGACAGATAATATTATGCAATTCAAGCAATGAAAATGCAGATTTTTCTAAAAAGGAAACCAATTGGTTGTTTTAAGAGAGCCGTCTTATTTTCTCTTTTGTATATTTACTATTGCTCCTATTAATCGATTGAATAATCGGTATAATACTTGATTACTAAAATAATCGATAGCAGCAGCCCTACAAAAAAATCACATAATAGCACCACTTTAAATCTGGTGTTTACCAGAGATGTGCTCAGAAGTTTCTTTGAAATAAATCATTCAGCATGAAAAAAGCATAAAAAATGACTAAATCTTAGTCAACTAAAACCAAAACGACCGACTAATTGACTAAGAGAGGGAAGCCCTACAAAAGAGTCATTTTTTGGGCCTGAAATTTTTTTATTTAACAGCTGTTGCTTCTCTAATGAAAGTGTACGGTATAAAAATGAAAAAACGAAAAATGCTTTTTGGGCCGGTGTTCATCGTGCGATTCTGCCAAAAATGACATTACCGAGTGTGGCCACTCAGCTGATCCTCGGGGCTTAGATTCACTAGGTTGTATTTTATGAAGAATTTACTTAATTGGGTTTTTTTGGCACAAAAATAGATGAGCACACACACGTTCTTCCAGTACAAACAAAGCTAAAGCTTTCAGAGATTTTCCATATGGCATGTTGTGGTAGCGAAAATATCCCTTCTGAGATATTTACCCTCTTTAGTAGAGCAAAATAGCTGAAGAAGAATCGCCTTAATTACAGGAAGCAGAAGGAAACATGTTCAGTTGACATGAGACGAACCCAAAACTAAAAGCTGTTGTCGTGACTTTGTTCTCATTTGTTTATGGTAATCATGCTAATTAAAACCAATCATAATTATCAGTTTGTATAATGGGGCTTAAAACTCTCACACATATCACTTTTAAGAGCAAAGAATTAAA
Organism: Sebastes fasciatus; assembly: GCF_043250625.1. Taxonomy (NCBI): domain Eukaryota; kingdom Metazoa; phylum Chordata; class Actinopteri; order Perciformes; family Sebastidae; genus Sebastes; species Sebastes fasciatus. The sequence continues at coordinate 28,413,351 of NC_133808.1, read as the reverse complement.
ATGATCCCATTATTTTTTTGTAATCAACTGTGCTGATGCAACGTAGGATTTTCTCATTAATACAGTGGCTGTGAAATTATAAACAGAAGGCCTGATTATCTGCTTTGCCATTTTCATTTGGTCTAATTTGAGAGCTCGATTCCCAGTGCAGACTAGTTTTGCATCAAAAGCGAAGGGGGAGGGAAAGAATAAATTATGCCAATAATAAACAGCTCAAGAGGGCTATAAAGCTGTCATCACAGTTCAAATCACAGTGATGCAAAAAAAAAACTAGCAACGGTCTTGGGCAAAAACAGGTTTTAAATGAGCTGTGAGGTCATTAGTAGAGCAGGAGAAGCTCATATTCTGGGTTCACATTTAGGACAGGGCCGAACACTGCGTCCTGTGTTAGATTGGTCTATATTCAAACAGCCACAAAACAGTGGTCAGCACCACAGCCTCATATATACAGAACAGAAATATGTCTCTCTAAAAGGGGTTACTACGCCGAGCCAGACCTCCCGAAAGCCTGAATGAAGCTTCTCTCCCGGGAATCCACCCACCGCCATCAGCCTCCGCCGCTCAGATGCACTCAGCCGACCACAGACTATCAACATAGTCGGGAATAAGGAGTGGAAACTCTGACACTAAATCCTCCCTGTACTAAACTCCAAAAAACACAGCTCACACTGCAGAGCTTCGGCACAGAGGAGTCAATGAAATCGATCGAACTTTTGATTAACACTGCAGTGCATTTAAATAATAAAAGGGGGCGAGGTGAGCGCAACAGAAAAGCTGCTGGATTTTTACCAGCAAAACAACCATGAATTTGTCTTTTCACTGATGAAGAGTCCGATGTTGTTTCTCGGAGCAATTAATCAGGATGGAGACAGACGGGTGCAAGAAGAGAGAGAACGGTGTGTGTGTGTGTGTGTGTGTGTGTTTGTGTGTGTCCTCTGCTGAAGTGAATGTGCACAGTGGTCAGCATATTGGCTCGGCCCATTTCCTCCCAGCTCCGGCTGCAGTCTATAAAAGTTAACGAGCCCACTGAGCTGAGATTTGGCATGCAACAATGCGTCCGTGCACACGCAAACACACCTACACACGACAGTATGTTTATATGATTTGCAGAAGAGACATGTAAATGAGCACATGTGCACCGTCAATCCTCCCACATGCGAACACGCTTCACGGTCGTGTCTTTAAAAGGCTCAAGATGAGTCGAGGAGGTTTCCTCCCCGTCTCCTCAAATTTCACACACACTTCGGTTGTAAGCCTCCTTACATAACACCGCTCCTGAACTTCCGCTGTGCTGCCAGAGATTTGTGTGTGTGTGTGTGTGTGTGTGTGTGTGTGTGTGTGTGTGTGTGTGTGTGTGTGTGTGTGTGTGTGTGATTCATCGGGCCATGGGGATCCTTTCACTGGTCAGTAATCACGGTTCTCAGCGATAGCCGCCTGTACTGAACCTCTAATTCTCTGCTCTGCCCCAAAGACAAAACAAGGAGACACGAAAGGACGAAATGAGAATGAATGGTGGCAAGAATACGCCTACATACTTTGGACACACACACATTAACACAAGGTTGGTTGAACATGCACACATGTGCAGACCTCTCAGCTACAACATTTAGTTGCCTTATATCAAGTAGAAATATTACTCTGCCTCTAAACCCTCACAGTATCCTTCTTTTTGATCTTCTTTGAGACTAACGAAAAGGCAGATTTGCAACAATGGATGAGTGTTAAAGAACGCTCACAATGTGTGTTTCATTGCAGCCAAAAACTAGAATTACCGCCTCGTGATTGTATGCCTCTGCCAACCAGTCAAATTGTAGTTTACATCCATGTCTATCCAAAATGCGGTGGATGTTTCTGCCAAATTTGAAAAGGGGTGTTATGTTAGGGGTGTTATTAAATATTGATACACTTGAGTATCACAATATTATGTTTTGTGATACTGTATTGATTCTCAAAAACAATATTGATTTTTAAGTAATAGTTTAAATGCAAAGATTTGTGGCAGACAGCGGCTTAGATTATACAAGATGTAGTGCTATGATGGTGGATGTTACAGGGACTGTGATAAATGCAAATGCTGATTGCATAAAAAAGTAAATTTTTTTTACTCAGATTTTATGCATTTGGTGGTGTGTACTTTATACAATGACAGTTTTCTAAAATTAGATTTGAGAATTTGCAATATATCACCTTGTATACAGTATCGCAATATCAGAATATATTGATTCGTAACCCTGTATCATGATTTGTATCGTATCGGCAGATTCTTGCCAAAGCACAGCCCTGCCATAACAGCATACACCAGATTAATATATACGATTAAGTAATGATTTTTCTAACGAATCAGGGAGAAACAGCTAATATAGCTCTGTTCAAAAGTAACAAAATCTGTCCACCAGCACCTTTGATGCTCAGTAATCAACATAAAGTCAGATTGTGGCTTGCGGTACCACGTTTTAGCACACTGCGGCTCACACTTTCACAAGCGTGTCGGTAAACTACGGTGGCCTTCAGGTAACGAAAAAACGTGAAAGGTTTTCCCAAGAGCCGGTGTTTGATTCGTGCAACATAGCGGACTCTGTGAAGAGGACCCGCTCCTTCTGTAGATATGAAGGACTCATTCTAAGCCAACGAAAGCACAACGATTATGATTATACACTATTGAAAACATGAATAATATATTCCATTTCTGCTAATAGATCCCCCAAAATGTTACACAGTGTTCCTTTAATACATAACATGGTTATATTGGAGAAATTGGATCGTATTATTCTGTGCTGTAAATAAGTGTTGCATGGGGAGATCTCTCTCTCTCTCTGTCTCTCTCTCTCTCTCTCTGGGATAGGAAAAAGGCAGCCTTGCTAACAGATGTCACATTACAGTATCACATTGATGTGACTCGGCCTGCTGCATGCAAGTGAGACAGAGAAGAAGAGAAGATACGGTCACGAGATAGCATTTTTTCTTTTATTGCTCTGCACACAGATACATGGACTGTAAAGTGTTTTCTCTAATGTATCTCAATCAGCCCCCTCCTGTGTTCCGTTAATCCCTCTTTTATAGTTTATTTCTTCCAACCACCTATTCCCTCCATCTTCTTCTCATTGTTGCACCACATTTTTTTCTTTCCCTTTGTTTCTCGTTGCTAATGCAAGGCCTCTGCAAGATGCCTGCAGCCTACAGAGTGGCCTTGGGGGCATAAAAGAGTCTGCACACACACACTCACAAAGACAAGAGTGCACACACACAGATATGTGCACGTAGCTCTTAATGGACGGGTAAGTACACTGAAGCATTCTCACAGCCGGTATCTTTATTGCATTGTCTGACCCTTCCCGCTCACATGAACGCGTCACCGCTGTTCAGCTGCTGTGTTTTTTAAATGTGAAGTCAAAATACCATTCATACTTCTGTGAGTCAAAGCACTCTCTCCGTCTGTAGCCGAGCAGCGTCATGGCAACACAGGGTTCACAATGAGCGCTTGGATATTGTAGTAATGATCAAAATCATTCACGCATTTATCAGACAATATTGTTTTTGTTCCCATAAATATAGATAAAACTCAAGACTGCAGTGTTTCTCTTTAAGACACTGACACATGTTCAGTATGAAAGGCGTGCTGATATTATCAAAAAGGTCACAGAAGATGTTGATGAAATGCAGGTTTTGCTCCAACGATTGATTGATTAGTTTAGTAATATTGATGGAAGACTATTTGTTAAGTAATTTATCGAACCCAAATAGCAAACATTTGTTGGATACGTCTTCACAAACGTGATGATCTGCTTGTTTGTAGCCATTTTATAATGTAAATTTAGCTTTCATTTTCTGACTGTTGGTCATGATGCATTTTAAAGGGATAGTGTATGGAAGCAAAGCAATGTACTGCTGTGGATGGGGCCGGCAGCAAAACGTATTTTAGACACCTAAAAGAAAGGCTCACATAAAAAAAATATATAATATATTTTGGAATATTTTCACCGCTTTATCTTGCGGTCAGACAGCCCTTTCCGACTGGAAACTGAAGCCGTTGTATCAATCTAGGCTCTCGACAAAGCCACCAGACTCAATTGAAAAAAAAACTGAACTGTAATTTGTCCTCGCAGGGTTGCTAGTCTACCGCTGCTTCGATCGCTCTGCTAACTTGTAAAGACTATTTGAGATTCTTTCTGATATTCTATAATCTGAGCAACTCATTGAATCAATTAAATTCATTGAAAAAGGTCAACAGATTTATCAGTGATGAAAATAATCAGCTGCAACACGCAGCACTGGGAATCATGGTCCAACCAATATTGAATTTTTAAAGCAGATATCAATATTTCATTATTTAAAAAAAATTGGATAATGCTACATTGCGAATAACAAATCTGTGTTGACATCGGCAGGACAGAAGCTAGTTTAACGTTAGCTGTTAGCTCCGTGCTGCTTACCGGCTGCTAACAGCTAACGTTACCTAGCTCTCATCCTGCCGATTTCAATACAGGAAGTACCATAAGATTTACATTGTGATACGTTCAGGCTCTATTCAGTAAAATGAGTACTGGGCGCAGGTAAATTCTAACATTATCATGGTGTGTTCAAATGTCTTGTAAAATGTAGTTTTTGGAGAGAAACTTGAATAAATCCAGCTGTTTGAAGAAGATGTTTCCACAGAAATAGATAATAGAGAGGGAATTATGACCTGTTTAACTTACTTACAAAAACCAGTATGCAAACGGCAATAAAGGAGTGTATGTTGAAGTACATGGGATTTATTGTTTTACTTTTGTTTTCTACCCTGGTGTCTAATTGGTATAGAGAATCGTGGAATTTCTCTGGTACTGTTATCGACTACTAAATTTCTAGTATTGTGACATCCCTAACACAGGCTTACAATCATTAAAGAATTGTGACTAAGGGTAAATATGGACATTTCACAGTGGAAAAACAACCTGTAACAGTGATACTTGTTTCGAAATGACCTCAAACATCTTTGGCATTTCTGTGCTACAACTTATCAGCGTATCAGCCAAGATACACGGCGGTACCTTATCTGTGATAAGCTCAAATTGGCCTCTAATAAGTCTGTGTGTGTGTTGCATGCTGAGTCTTTGTTATGTGCAAACAACAAACCACAAAAACATCTGGCAGTATAGTTGAACATTTCACATCTGATGGAGTTGGCTGCAGATCAAGTCGCATTAAACCACATCCTTCTCTGAGTACCAAATACATCTACGATGACTCTGGTTTCCAGGACGTTCACATTAAATCTGAACCACAAAAATGCTGCAATCAAACTATAACAGTAATAGTGTTGTGTGGATGGAAACATTCAGTTTACCAGCATATGAGAATAAAGGTTGTAATACTCACTCACACTTTTTGAACACTACAGGCCATAAGCTAAATAATGTCTTCAGTATATCACGAAAATGAAAGCTTTGGCTACATTTTCAGTTTCAGCTAGAGTCATCCCTATTATCATTACACTCGGAGCAGCATCAGCCTTTCCTGAGCCTAGCTTTCTGCCAGCTCTACAAGTTCTCCAGGACTCGGTGGCCCTGCCAAAGAGCAAGAAACCGGTTTCTGCCAAGTTCTCAGAGAGACTTCAAAAAGAACTGAGCTGTCGTTCTGTTCAACCAAAGAGAAGAAGTTTAGCGGCCTGCAGGCCGAACAGAGAAAGAAAAGGGAGGAGAGAAGTGTAAATAAACAGTGAGACAGAGAGAGAGGGATGAAAGGAAATGAAATGAAAGGGAGAGAATTTATTTTGAGACACCTACAGAAAATACAAGTTAACCTTGAGGAGATGGAAAAAAACAGTATGAAGGGTAAACATATGCTTTTATATCAGCGAATGCAAGCCTCCCACCACCTCTCCTCTCATTCTCCCCCATCAGAGGATGAAGAGACGGGCCAGCAAGGGTCAACCTCTAGTGTCTGTATGCACACATGACTTCGCTGTAGAAAACAAAGACACACTGACAGGCTGTGTTTACCACCTTCACCATGTCTGCTGTAAAACCTCCCTCCTCGTACTTCTTGCTCACTTGTCGTGCTATTCTGATGCCGGGCACAAACTACACGGGAATCAAGCCGATTCCTTGCTCCTGACAATCGTCAGCAAAGCCAAGAACTTTTGATGGTTCTTTCCAGATATTCCTGTGGTGTGAGGTATGTTAAGAGTGCTTTTTAAATCCCCCGATCTGCTAGGAAGTCCGTCCTGGCCGCAACAATTTCAAATCATAGATATCAAACATGTTCAATATTTACAATGGGATATCCTGTTGTGTGTGGGGAACCAAGAGGACGTCCAATGACGCTGTCACGTGGGAAAGAACGATAGCCAATAGAGGACCAAGCTGACTGAAGAAGGAAGGACTACCACCGTCGTCATGGCGGCCGCGGCTAATGCATGAGCTAATTAGGGGTGTCATGCCATTGACATTGTTGGACTATGGAGTCTTGATTCGGAAAGATCAACAGATCTTTGGTTTTATGCCCTGACAACTGTCATTTACACTTTCAAATTCTTCTTTAAAAAGAGAACTGAACTCCCTTTTTATTTAGGAAGTGTTTCAAAAATTAGACTACAACAGTCTACAATATAAAAAGCTGCATCTGTAAAGCGTTGGGAGATTCAGATAACGCTACTAACACTCCTCCTGTTGATTTCAACACGGGTTTGTTGTTCACAGTGTCGCATTATCAGGGAAAATAGGGTGCGTCCCTTCAGTTCTAGTAGATGATGGTTTAGAAACATGATACAGCGTGCATATGCGTCATTGTGCATGCGTCACTGTGGGAAAGCATCAATACAGAGGAATCGATAGTCACGGAGGCATGACATACAAAGGAATGGGACAACTAAGAACCAGTTCTTAATGGGAACCTGTTCTCTATTCTCATCTCCCGCGTCTGCCAAAGTGGCGGAAGGCCTGAATATTTCACCACTGCCAACAATTTGCCTGCATTGGGTGGGTGGCGGGTGCCAATTTCAGACCCTGTGTGGCAACAAGTGTTTATTTAATGTCTCCATGACTTTATCCATATATTTTTTCTTTTTCTTCCCAAATTTTCAGTACAACTTTGTGCAAAAACGAACATCACTTCCTGCCCGTCGTCCGGCATGTTTGTTTACACTAAAGTCACGTTTAATCGGGAGAGATTTTGAGAGGTTTTTTGTTGAGTTGGGACTCTTGTTGTTCATGAATGGAATCTGTTAGTGTGTGGTGTGCTGTTTTGGCTAAATCGTTGCTCACCACACACTACAGGAACAAAACTGTTAAATTTATCATAACATGTCGTTTCAACATCTGTTACGATTTGAAAAATATTCAGCGTGGGCAAGCCTTTAGTGTCCAGTGGTGAACCTGCCTCCTGACTCACGGCCTAACCTCAACAAGGTTCACGTCCGACTGTACTGATCTCCTTCCCGCAGTCAAAGGCAAAGCCACACAGCAGAGCGCTGTATCTGATTTCTTGTGCAAGTCTGCATTGATCTACATGCCATGGATGCTTCTCCAGGGCCTGAACCCCAAACAGCCCTCCACACAGAATACACTAAATCTATGCTACACAGTCAATTGTCTGGGAGCCTGAAAGAGGCTGTGTGTGTGTGTGTCAGAGAGGAACTCAATACTCAGCAGAAAGCTCTGAGCAAAGCCTTTCTCTGGCCCACAATATGTTTCTGTGTGCTTGTAAAGGCCATCTCTGATCCTAAGTGCACTGCGGTTACAGCCCCCGTACGCACCAACAAGTACAGAGCTGTAAACAGTCTGGAGCCTCCGACCATCTCAGCGGGACCTTCGAGCATCAAGAAAAGCTCTGACCTTTACCTCGTCTGCTGCCTGAAAGCTGCAGTTCGACCCCGAGCCCACTCGCCCATTCAAGCTCTGGCAGGGGTCAAAGGGCAAGGTGGTAATGACAGGATAATATGCTCTGTGCTCAGCATGTAGAGAGGATGAAACCACAAGATGAGCTTTAGTTTCTCAGTGATTACTCCCACTGGGCTCCGCCTGTCTTCTCAAGCAATATGTACAACGTTGTAGGAGGAGAATCATTAGAGCTTATAGAGGCTTACATACTATAGACAGGCCTCCTGCTGAGCTCTATTGACTAACATGTAGAGGCCAATAAAAGAAAGTTATTATATCAGTCAAGACGAGAGTAACATCAGGGCTGCAACAACGGTCTGAAATCATCAGGACACCTGCCACTTTGGCAGGCAGGGAAAACACTAGTGATGGGAATAGAGAACCATAGTTGTCCGCTTTCTTTGCATCTCATGCCTCCTTGACTATCGATCCCTCTTATTGATGCTTTCCGACAGTTACGCTGCACAATGACGCATACGCACGCTGTATCATGTTTCAGTTTGTTTGACCGGAGACACGGCAGAGAGAGAAAAAACGCTCAACAGTGTGGCGCTACTAAACCTGAGGGGACGCACCCTTTTTTTCCCTGCTAATGCGACACTGAACAACAAATCTGTGTTGAAATTAACAGGATGAGTGTTAGTAACGTTAGCTGTTAGCAACAGGGGGGCAGCACAGTCCTGATTGGTTAAATAGCGGAGCTACTAATGTTTTACCTTTAATTGAGTCATTAGGTGTACATATTTGTTTTATTTTCATATTTTTATGAGGTTATTTTATATTTAATATTTAATACTAGAGTATCCACGGTACGATGGAGCTATAAAAGCTCGTCACTGGGGGAACAAGTCAGACCGAGCTTGTATCTCCCAGGTGAGTGTGTGTGTGTGTGTCAATTTTAATCTGTAAATATGAATGTATAGTCTATGTATAATGTATAATCTAGACGACCGGACTTGTATCTCTCAGGTGAACGTGTGTCCCGAAGTGCTTGTAAGCAAATAAATCAATCTTGAATTGACATCAGAGCTGTCTGTGGTTTGTTGGGAGTGTAACGTTAACCGTCAGCTGTTGGTCTACAATCTAACACAATCCAGAGACTGTTGGCTGCCAGCGCTTTCAGCGGTAAAAAACAAAGTTAACGGGCCGTTATGAACTGTGTAAACAGAAGAAAGACTTCCCCTTAAATGGGTAAATAAAAAATTTGCATTAAAACTTTTTACGATAAAAAAAAAAAGATAAGTCACTTGCCCCAAAAAGGCGGCAATAACAATAATTTACAGACTAAAAACATTAAAATAACACAAAATAAGCCGCGACGTCAGAATTTAACAGTAATGTGACTATAAAATCATGAATCATGAAAACAGTCCACCCTAGAAAACAACCTAAATGATACCTTAAAATAACACAAAGGGTGTTTGACACAGTCAGCATCTAAAAGGAAGCTTTCAAGGATCTTCCTGCTATAGAAAATAAGTGCAAAGGTTTTTCTTCAAGTATAATGTGACACAGTTTCTACATCTGAATTCAAAACCTATTCTCAAACTAGTTTCTTCTGGTTTTGTTTACACCCTGAAGCAGAGTTTGTGCACGCCTTAAATAAGTCTTTCACCACTTTTCAAACATCACCTTCCACCTTCTTGGTGTGTAGTTTGTTGTTACTACTGGGCTCTGTCCAGTAGCACTCGCCATGTGCTTATGTCTCTTAATCCTCATCGTTGGCTAAAGCCAGCGCTAAAGCTAAGATTAGCCCACATACACACCAAGGGGTCACACACAGAGACACACCGGTATGAACTAAGAGATCACATACGCCTTGCATAAACAGGGTGACACCGACTTACACACACATGATTACACACGGACACATGCACACAAACACAAGCACTTAGCGTCTTGTCTTCAGCTACTGAGTGAAAGAGAGTGGTTGACATACTGTGGTGTCAACGCTTAGTCAGAGGGACACGGATGGGGTGATGGCACTACACTGCACACACAGCTTATCATAAAGTGGGCATGTCTGTAAAGGGGAGACTCGTAGGTACCCATAGAACCCATTTTCATTCACATATCTTGAGGTCAAAGGTCAAGGGGACCCCTGTGAAAATCGCCATGCCAATTTTCCTCGCCAAAATGTAGCACATCTTTGGAGCTTTTTTTAACGTCCTTTGCGACAAGCTAGTACGACATGGTTTTCTAGTTTCATTTGATGCCATTAACTTCACTCTAGATGTAAAACAGAGCGCAAATTTGTAGGCACAAATCTTGTCAGTTAACGGTTAATAATCGGGTAAGGGTGGTCAGTTATTGGTTAAGAACATTTTTCAAAGTAAGCATCCCTATATGTAATGTATATTTAGTACGGGTGACCCCAGTGGGAATCAAACCCATTCTGACTCGCTGACATACAGATGTACCTAGTATACACCTGCACAGGTGTAGTGTTAACAATATCTTCAAGGTGTTAGTGTGAGGGAGATGCTGACAGATGGGTGTCAGCTGTGCTTGCCACAGGCCAATCACACTGGATCAGACAGAAAACATCTGTGTGGGTGTTCAGAGGCTTTAAGATTTTTTTTGTTGACAGCATGAAACCTGTGTGAAAGGAAGGCTGCCAGCTTATTTCTATATTTCTAATACATGAGGTTGTTGCAGCATCTTGGTGTTTGTTATGGTTCTATTGTCTGATTGTTTCAGGCATTTTAAAACATCTGGGATGTCGAGGAGTTGGTTGTTTCTGCAGCCGCTGGGTTACCTCAGCAGTTAAAGATGAACTCACTTTGATCTCCTGGACAACTCTGCCGTTATCTCCTCCATTTCATCGACAGCGGCAGAAGACTTTCACTTTCATTTCAGCGTGTGCATCATGATTACATCATTTATTATGGTATTTATCATAATGTAGTCACAAAGAGGGAGTGAACGAGACAGAGAGACAGAGAGACAGAGAGACAGAGAGACAGAGAGATAGAGAGAGAGACAGAGAGACAGAGAGACAGAGAGACAGAGAGACAGAGAGAGAGAGAGAGAGAGAGAGAGAGAGAGAGAGAGAGAGAGAGAGAGAGAGAGAGAGAAAGAGCTTGAATTCTACAGATTATTGTATTCCCCTGCAGGTTTATATATAATTTGTGTCACACAGTACGACTGTGGAAATGTAAGAATGTGTCTCTGAACAGTATTTAAAATGTGCATAATTACAGCGAACCTTGAAGGTCACAGTCTACACGAGAGCGTGGGCCTTCCCACAAGTTTTGAGCCCGAGGCGTCAACACATTTATCCAGAAATGAGAATATAGTTGAATGCTATTTAGATACAATTACTTCTGTTGGCTCATCATGTATAAACAGTATCACACAGTGGGCATGACCAGGGACGAGCTTAAGCCCCAGATACCAGACTACACAAACACACACACATATGGCAGCAAGGCGCCACCGAGAGCTCAACAAAACGCTGTGATACTGTCTGGGCAGCCATATGGAGATTGTGGGAGCGTGGTGTGTGCATGTGTGTGGCTCAGGAATGTGTGTTGTTTGTTTACCAAATAGAGAAGTCGTAAAGTAGGAAAGTGTTTAAATAACCTGTGTTGTCACTGTATGTTTACCTGACCCCAGTCAGGGCTACACCACATTTGCTTTACAGAATAATCCAACGTGCAGCGGGAAGGGTAAGTGTGTGTTAAATCATAGGGCTGCAACTAACGATTATATTCAATCAGTGTTCCCCAAAGCCCAAGATGACGTCCTCATATGTCTTGTTTTGTCCACAACTCAAAGATATTCAGTCTACTGTCATAGATGAGTAAAGAAACCAGAAAATATTCACATTTAAGAAGCTGGAATCAGAGAATTTAGACTTTACTTCTTTAATATTCACATTTAATTAAATGTTTTTGTTGTTTTTTTCTTAAAAAATTACTCAAATCGATTATCAAAATAGTTGGTGATTCATTTAATAGTTGACAACTAATTGATTAATTGTTGCCGCTCTATTCAGTTATTTAAAAAATCAAATAGTTTATGCAACTATCGTCTTGTCTTTAAAATATATTTCCCTTGTTTTTACCATCGCAGGTGCTGCCTGGTAGTAACGTTACTACTACGCGCCGGTAAAATGTGTGTGGCATGTTCAGTTCGTCTCTTTTCCGTCAGCATAGGTGTACAGTATGTGTGCAGCTTCGCAGTTCAGGCGGCGGAGCATCTAAAACTACAACATTTTAAGTTCTGGTTTTTTTTTACTCGTTAAGCACACTTCAATCAAACTCTGAGGTGTTGTAAAGAAGGTGCTTCAGTAAGTACACCTCATTTAAACTCAACAGAAACTAAATAAAACTAACTAAAAAAAACAATTTCGTCAAAATAAACATGAAATGAAACACTACTGACTCCAGCACATTTCAGCTCTCCTTTCTCCTCACTAAACCAAATTCCATCACACTGTGCTCAATAACACCGACACACTATTTTGTCCTCTTTCCAACTATTACCTCGACAAACCCAGCAGAGTAAAACATATGCTTCTGTTCTGCCTTCCATCACTTTTAAGTGATGTATTTTAGTATCAAACACTCCCTGCCTGCACATTTCAACAAAACGTGGCTAAATACACCGCTTTTTGTTTGTTGCACATGCTGTGAGCGAGCAACAAAAGGAAGCACAGGTGTGCAACTAGTCATTCTTTGCACTGATTATAAATAGCACAAATTCAGCTGCCAGAAGAAATAATTTGATTTAATTGCTCTGTCCCCCTCATATGAAATGCTCTGAATCACATAATCATTTAAAGATGTTGTATATTCCTGTCTGTTTTTCCCTTTACGGTAATTTTGAACAGATAAAAAAGTGTGATTAATTTGCGATTAATCGCGTTTAACTACGGACAATCGTGCGATCAACTGCGATTAAATATTTTAAACTTCGCAGTTTGGTTGAAAATGCTACAATCTAAGAAACGATGAAGACATGGAGAGTAGAGCTCCACGCTTCAAAAAGACTGTACCGTGTATTTTGCATTTTTATTCTCAGTTTTCTTCAAAACCCAGACGATAAAGTGAGCAGCTGAGACTCCTCTTACGGGGTAGATTCCCACACACTCTGGCAGGTGATCCAAAAGGCAAAAAATCAGTCGTAACACTTCAGCTACTCTCAACCAAAGTCGCCCAGAGCACAAGCTTCATGCCTTACTAGCCCTCCTCCTCCTCCTCCTCCTCCTCCTTCCATCAATGAGTCATTCCTTAAGAGTGCACCTGATCTCAACTCATCCTCTCATCACTCCCGCTCATCCAGTCCCAGCAGCAAACAGCCAGGAGGTGAATCCACAGTTTGGAAGAGGAGAGGGTAAATATTTGAGAGGGTGAGTGTGTGAATGCAGCCAGGCAGTCACAGAATATCATATCTCTAGCAGACTATTCGCCGTGTGAGCACAAACACATCCACACTAGACAAAATGAACAAGCAAGCAGTGATTTAACACTACTAGCTCTCCACAAACTGCCCACCAAATGACCGTGATAGCAGGGTGTTTTTAACATCGAGTCATGCTGCTGACAGGTGTAGACATGGGATATTTCCGAGCATATTTCCGAGCCACACATGCACCGACACAGAACATATGCAGTCGAAGGCTGTCAGCTCCCCGCAGTGCTCCAGATGGCAGGGCAGCGAAGGCCAGAAAGTGACACTGGTACCGTTCTTCTATTCATTCTCTGTCCTGTTGCTACCACTACCAAGACTTGACTTTATATAACTACAAAACAAAAATTGACAGTTGTGTAGTAATGACAGCTTCATTTAAGCGACTGACAGATTGACAAAAAAGAGAACAAATGTGAGCACAGACATTGTACAAGGGCACGAGTAGGCGTGACAGAAAAGAGTCAGAGAGCCCACAGTGTGTTGAGTGTTGGTGTGTATGCGTGGGTCAGCAGTACACGCATAGAAATACCACAGTTTGTGGTGAGATGACGTTGTAGGATGTTGCACCACAAAAACTTGGAGAGTTGAGTCATATCAATGACTACTCGTTGATATTGACTCAAGGAGGTTAAATAACGCTCCAAACTTGCACTCAATTTTGGCGAGGAAAAACTGGCATGGCCATTTTCAAAGGGTTCCCCTTAACTACTGACCTCAAGATATGTGAATGAAAATGGGTTCTATGGGTACCCACGAGTCTTCCCTTTACAGACATGCCCACTTTATGATAATCACATGCAGTTTGGGGCAAGTCATAGTTAAACGAGTTGAAGAAGATGTCACGCCAGTTTCCACCCCGATCAGCTGAGAATCAGTTGAGAATCTCGTCTCTATTGAGGGGGTAATATCCACAGTGGAAATCAAAATAAAGAAAAGGTACCAAAAGTGAGTGGAGTCGAGGCGAACCAAGCAGTGGAAATGAGGCATTACTGATACTAGCATTATATTTACACTACACTTAATACACTCATAAATAAGATTGACTTTTTAAGCAAGAGTTGATGGCGAGCAAAGAGACTGAGGGAGTGGAAGAGATAAAGAGGGAATCGAAGTGGTAAATGTGCATTGTACTGTGAGATTGTGGCAGCTTGAAGTAAGACAATGTGGTTTTCCACCCAGCTCACCGCAGCGACGAGTCTCGCTCTGCGCCTCTGTCACCGAGTCCCCCGTTGCACTTACAATGGGGCTGAGACACCGAGCATGTGTCACCCATCTGTCAGACAATATGTCAACACAGCCGTAATACGCCGGCTAAATGTGGCTGCGGCCCGTTAAGGCCCTCCGCATCGATGCTCCTCCAAATATTCACTGCTTCCTAACCTAATCTCTGCACTGTCTTACTCTGCCTGCATCTCATTCACATCCAGTCATTTTGCATCTTTTCCCCCCCATCAGTTTATTTTCCCATCTGGTGCCATAAAGAGAAGCAGGCTGCTAAACATCTACCCACTCCGTCTGAAATGTCTGCATCATTAAAATGACTTTAAGGTGAGATATTCTGTGACCGTGCATGTGTATACACCGGCCTACCTCTCTCTGCACCACACACTGTATCTCCTCTGCAGCCACTATTAATGAGTTGTGAGCTCCAGCACAGCCACGGCCGCTGAAATAAATAATTTAATAGGTGCAGGTTCTTGTCCAAGTCTGTCAAAATATACCTATTTTGTATGTGTATTTGACCTGTTATATATCTGCGCAGCACCGTGATATAATCACAAATCAGGCTCAAGGACGAAAAAGGACAGACAATTACTGGGTTTCACAGTCTGATGGTTGAATGTGTGTGTCTGTATGTGTATATGTGTGTGTGTGTGAGTCTCTCACAGGCGTTCATCGAATCGATATGAAGCATTGTTTAGGAGGCAGGCAGTGTTTATCACTGCTACATGAGACTTCCTGTCTCTGAAGAGCCCATTATAACCCATTCAGGAAAAAAACATGTTAAACATAAAAGCAATAATGAGAGACTGGATGAAATAAATGAAATGCATCTATTCTAGTTTTCACCAGGGGCCACCATCGCAATACACCAGACTCATCTGAATGTACATACTGTATAATAACGCACATATATCATCAACATATGCGTGTGTTCGGGTCTGAATCAGCCACAATGCAAAGAAAACTCAATGCTGAGTATTTCAGTCACAAGAAGAGTGTAGCCACTGAGATCATTACTGTGCGATAATACAAAATTTAAAAATTGATAAATGTCAACCAGACTGACGAATCTTAAAGTCAACACAGTCGTGGATCACACCCACATCCCTGAACAGGAGTAACAAAGCAAGGAAGTAGAGTGTGTTGGCCTCCAATTAACAGGCAATACGTTTTAATGGACTTGTACCTTGTTAGAGCCTGGAAGTTTTTATAGGTTAGTAAATAACTAGCGGGCAGACTAACAAACTAAAGAATCTGGAAATCCTTTAGTGTAGACATAGCGATTCAGAATCGGATTGCCAAATACGTATGCAGTTACAGGGAATTGGACTACAGCTGAAACGATTAATCGGTTAGTCGTCAACTATTAAATCAATGATTTATCAGTTTGAGTAATTAAAAAAAGTCAAAGATCTCTGATTCCAGCTTCTTAAATGTGAAACTTTTCTTATAAATCCAGAGCGTAGTAAAGCCCAAAAGTCAAAATTTATTGAAAAACAAAAAAAGGGCATTTTTAACTAACGAAATATTCTGCTTCAATCCATATCTGTTGGCATTTAGCCTTTCAAAAAACGATTTGCTCTCTCGCACAAAGGGAGGCCTGCACCTGTATAAACAGGGTGGTCTAGAAACAATCTAACAAATATTACATTTAATTTATTTAACCACAATCTATTTCGGCTCTAACGCTATTATAGTAAAAAAAATCATATTATATATCTGCATTCGTTTGGCGAATCCGTCAAGACGTCACCACTTTATTTCTGTTGACAAAACAGACGAGTTATATTCATTAAAGAAAGTTGACTCTTTTAATACACCGAATCACATTATTCAAATTGAGGATTTTGTTCGAGAATTTGTCATTTTTTTGACGTCAGAAAATATGGAGGAGGGCTCTGCTTTTCTCAGATACGAGTATGGGAGGGTTCAAGGAAAATAGGTTGGGAACCAGTGGATTAGAAAGCATTTATACAGCGAGGACGAACTAGCACATGCAGCACTCTACCATCCAGCAGAGTGTGTGTTGTACCTCCAGCTGTCTGGCCACACTTGCATTGTAAATACACATTTGTTCTTAATTGACCTGCCCCATTAAATAGAGGTTAATTACATAAAAACGTGTTTCGCCCACACCCATCAGCGAGAGTGTGCGTGAGACAGAAAGCATGTAGGAGCTGGAAATGGGCCGATCTCTCGCTAACACGGATAATGATGAGAAATCTACGAGTGCTGAGATGGAGCTCTATAGAAACGGCTTTAGAAAACTAGCTGAATAGAGCGATAAAAATATCATCTATTACAACAACATGCCTACAGGCCTCCATGGCTGCTGTCATTAACAATGGGCCTGCCACTGTGAGAAAGAGGCCTTGAGGCAGGAAACAGTTCCACTTGTAAAGACCTCCCGAGGCAAATTTGTGATTTGTGATTTGTGATATTGGTCAATGTAAATAAAATTGACTTGACAATTCTATTCACATTATAGAACTCAATGTGCATTTTACAATAACAATTAATCTCCAATTAAGCCAGGTGCTCCTCAAGGATTCATCCGAGATCCAATTCTTTGTCTCTGCACAATCTTACCACTTGCTGTAGATACTGTTATGTTATAAGTGCTTATATAACTTCCTTCAACCTTATAATATAACTTCAAGCTTTTCCATATGATTATAAAAACTGGGTGTATTCCTCTTTTTCTACTGAGTGCATAAAACTTTTGGACAAGCGACTGAAATCTTAATGGAAATACTTTTTCTCAGGCACCTACAGTTAAAAATATTAATGTCATATTCAGCTCATCCATGTTGTTATTTTGAGTCACATCAAGACCAGGACCAAGACCATCCACCACCGACATGGCCAGAATCAGGTTGCTTCTCTCTACTGAACCTTTGACACAATCATTTCTTTGATACTTGATAGTATAGTATACTCTTGTGTTCTCCGAGGGAAAATTACTGTTTTGGTGAATGGAGTCTGGTGGCTTTGAAGAGAGCGATACAACGGCTTCAGTTCCCCGTCGGAAAGGGCCGTCTGACGGTGAGGTAAAGCGGTTGTGGACAGGAGAGCCGAAAAATATGTTTTAGCCACCTAAAAAAATCAATTTCAGTTTAAGTGTACGCTATATTTAGAATATTTTCACAACCATTAAAGAAAACGTTTTAATGGGCTCATACCTTGTTAGAGCCTGGAAGATTTTACAGGTTAGTAAATAACTAGCTGGCAAACTAACAGACTAAAGAATCTGGGGCTAACAGTACTCAATAGATCACAAATGCTTTTTAATATCAACATAGTGATTCTACTTACTAGTAAAGTGATTAAAGATGGTTTTTGCCCCAATACTTGTCCTCAAAAAGTCAGTATCTACCAGCTCTAAGTCTGATTCTATATTAATTTATTATATTTTTATCCCCAGATAATACATTCACCTCGCCATCAGACGGCCCTTACCGACAGGGAACTGAAGCAGTTCTATCACTGTCTTCAAAGCCACCAGACTCCATTCACGAAAACAGTAATTTTTTCCATGCAGAACACAAGAGTTGCTGATCTACGGCTGCAATAATCGGTTAGTTTGTTTGTGTTACCGTGTGACTTTTCAGATCCGAACTAACGTGGCGTCCACTGCGGTACGTTGCTTATCTTCTGTGCCGGTACTCAGGTCTGCTTCTCCACACTGGGAGCATGCAGACCGCCACCTAAGTTACTGTATGTAACATTAATACACTGACTTTAAAGATGTGTATATACTGAGTATGTAGCAGAATCATCATGCAGAAACCTACGTCAGGACACGTGAGAAAAAGGCTTGGGAGAATAGCATTTTGACAGTAAAACATACGTACTTTGATTTGAGTACATAAGGAGCACCACTGGGAAGCTACAGAAGCATAAAAACCTGCCCTTTACATGAACTACAACTTGACCTAAATTATGCATCAGGTCTTTAGCTACACGCTGAAACAGGGTTAACTTCACCACAATATGCACAACATACTGCTATGAAGGCTTAGTGCTGTGAAAACAGATGAAATCACTGGAAAGCTCCTCAACATCTGCAAACCATCTCCGGCACAGGAGGGTTCCTACTTTAAGCTTGCAGCTGTGACCTTTCTCTTCATATCTTTTTCTTCCTCTCCTCCTGCCACTGAACAAACAGGTCTGACTGTCATTACATTACGCCCAAACGTTTCTTTGATACAAGCACATTCGCCTTTCATTAGGTTAGTGTAATAAGTAACTTCTGATGCTCTGTGTGAGCTGACAGTATGAATGAATTCTGCTGCTATAAAACTCCCAAAAGCTATTTTTTACTGTTTGAAAGGGAAATGTCTTTTCCCTGTGTGTTGCATGGTGGGTGTTGTTTTTCCAGGAGGCCCCAGCTGTAACCCAGGTGACACTGTGTGCTTTGGCATGCAGCATGGAAATTGGTTTAGATTGAAAAGGCCCCAATTGAACGACAGTAGGACAAAGAAAATAAACTGGAAACAAGAGAAAGGAATAAAAAAAATAGCACTAAAATGTCACTGGCAGCGACAGCAACTTTTGGCAACTTAATCCAGACAAACCAAAAACCACCAGGCGCTAAAAAAAAGACTTTGCTCAGCAATGATATCATATTTATTCATAAAAGCCAAGGCAACTAGCATATAAACCTTTGTGCTGCTGCAAGTGTTGAGTGTATGCTGCAGATGAGATCATCATCTTTCTAGGTGTGTTTCTGTGTGTTATGAACCTACAGTTGAAACTCATTATTTACACACGACATCTCTGTGGGAGAGCACGCAGGGTCAGGTGGGGAATAATACATAAATAATGCATCAATAAAAAGGGTACTGTATCGCCTTGTCAGCTAACAGAAACCTGCTGTGGCCACAAACACTGATCCCGACTCAGAGACACATGTGTTCCCATGTATAAAACAGAAACTGTGTGTCTGCCATGTTTCAACGCTCAGGGCAGGTACAAACATCTTGGGTCCTCTCCTGACTAGAAATGCGTTGTTTTAAGTGACCCAACAGTAGGGATGTCACAAGAACCGATGCTTCGGTACCAAGTCGATTCTGAAAACATGACAGTACTCGTTTTTCTACGGTACCGTCAGGGCTAGAGACTAACGACGTCTCATCGTCCCGGGGACATTAGAAAATGTGTTTTGGACGCAGTAAACTCATTATTAACGCACCCTGTTTTTTTCCCTGATAATGCTTCATTGTGAACAACAAATCTGTGTTGAAATCGGCATGACGAGAGCTAGTTAACGTTAGCAGCCAGTAAGCAGCACAGTCCTTCATGGAGCTAACAGTTAACGTTAACGGGAGGTTCCATTGAGTACATTATGATGCATTCAGGCTCTATTCAGTCAAAATGAGTATTGGACGAAGGTAAATAAAAAACGTTATCCTGATGTGTTCAAATGCAATCTTGTAAAATGTAGCTTTTGGCGAGAAACTTGAATTAAGTTGTTTGAAGGAGATGTTTTCACAGCAATATAAAATAGATAATAGAGAGGGAATTATGACCTGTTTAACTTCCTAATAAATATCAGTATGAAAACGGTAATAAAGGAGTGGATGTTGTAGTAGATGGGATTTATTGTTTGGTCTGGGTTTTTTAACGTGGTTTTGAATTAGCATCGACTACTAAATTTCCGGTATCGTGACATCCCTACCTAACAGCCTCCCACTCCTTTTCATTTTTTCTGTCCAAATTATTAATAGATTGTCAGAAAATCAACAACAATTCTGATAGTCTAATTAATCATGCAAATCATTTTTAAATTAAAAAAAATCCAGAAATGTACTAGTTTTAACTTTTCAAATGAAATTACTCACTGGTGTTCTTGGTCTTCTCTCTGACAATAAATTTCAAATATTTGGGCTTATATTATATATATATATTTTATTCAAAACATATAACATGTTTTGGCACAGGAGCTTCAAACAGTACTTAAGAGCACAGCCTGTACATAAACACAGCTGAGTCTCTATCAATTATTCAATTAAGAGTAGAACGGATAAATAGATGACCAGCTACCACACTGTCAGTGAATAAAGACACAAAGTCAATATAAAAACACTATTAAATAACCACATAACACAACTGTTTTTAATAAATACGAAAAATACTCACTTCAGTTAAAACCCTTCTGGGATGCAAGCCTCTGGGATTATAAACTCACACAGTCTCTTTCCGGTGGAAATTATCCGGGATATATCTCAAGCTTTTGCAGCCAAGCAAATTAAGTTCATTTTCACACCAAATTCCAGCCATAGCGGAGGCACACGAGCCCATATCAAGCTGCTCTTGCACAGATAACTGAAATACTTAAGGCTGCTTAGCCAATCTGACAACAATGAGACAGATTGTATCAAACAGGCCTCTTCCTCCGCATCATCTGGTGAACATGACTGATTACTCTATTAGTTAAAAGGTCAGGTGTCACATATGCTTTTTTTCTTCCCTCAATGCGAACATGAAGTGGAAATGAAAGAAAGCAAGAAAGAGCTTCCTGGATAACGGCTCTGATTACGCTGCTCTTCCTATAATGCTGCCTGGCGTACACAGCAGCCTTCAGAGGTGAAAAACACATCTAGACTTGGTTTAAAATGAACCAGTGACTGGCAGTCTCTATAAATATCTTAAGGACTGTTTGTTTGGTGGAGAAGCTGCAGATAGTTACACAGCTCAAGGCCAAATGCACATTGTTTCACTGGAGGACATCTCACATTGCTCAGCCAAAACTTCCACTTTGACACTGGCCAGTGGAACAATTAGCTTTGGTCAACCACACGATATCAAACATGTTGATAATAATCATTAAGTTGCAATATAGGGGTTGGCCATATCGACGCATAACTGCAATTTATACTGCAATAGCTTCACATATCTTGAAACCAGTACTATCTATCAGGAAAGTTAATGGTTTGACAATGCAAAAACAGCCAATCATATCACTGAAACTATGCACGTATCCTCATTCAACGAGTCATATGATATCTTACGAAAATGATTTCCTCATTTATCGTGTGTTTTCCTACGAATGTCCAGCAACATGTGTCAATTAGCACTTGAAACATGCATGCAGTCTTTTCAAAATAAACTTCCGTCTTCACAGTAAATAACTTGGTTAGGTTTAGGCAACAAAACTACTTGGTTAGGTTTAGGAAAAGATTGTGGTTTGGGTTAAAATAAGTAAGGAAGTGGTGTTATTAAGTACGGCAGTTACGTGACAACTAAGTCGACATCTGGGTTAAAATAACTACGGAAGTGGCATTACTTAAGTACGGTAGTTATGTGAAATAAATCAACATTGACTTCTGGTTTCACATGGGACACGAACGACGGTCTCCTGGGTGAAAATACAGTATTTTTTTGATTAAGCAGTCATTCAGTCTTTCAGCATGAACAAAAAGCATAAAAAACAACTAATCGACTAAAGAAATCTTAGTCGACTAAGACCAAAACGACCGATTAGTCAACTAATCGACTAAGAGGGGGCAGCCCTACTCCAAATGAACGCTCATGTTGCTGCTCTGTAACTGCTGGATGTGGAAATAAGAAAAGGTTTGCTCACAAGTTCACCATATCAATTTATAGGATGAGAGGTCAATGTTGTGCTCACAACTTGTTCCCTGTTATTGCAGGTTTAAACACACCACATGTTACTGTTTTAGATCAATATCTCTGACAGAAACAGGGAAGGGAAGAGAGCCACTTCAGAGGAAATTTTAAATTCAGTCAGCTCAAAAGCCACAACAACCATAAATGTAAACACACAGAGGGTGCTTCAGCAGGTACAGTAGCTATTGTGTGACTTGAACAGAGCTTTTTCTTCTGAGTGGCTCAACAAGAAGAAGCCAGATGTAGGTTTTTTTACTCGCCGCTGCACATAGAGAGCTGCTGGGGTCTGCTGGGGGTGTATTTCTCCAGCTTGATGAGGATGGATTAATATTTTAGTGGTTGAGTGTGAGATCTCTCCGCTATATCATCTATGTGTAATTGTGCGTGCGGGAACCAGCCTTTCAGCAGATTTTCTCCTCCAAACCCCAACAGAGAGGCCAAGATCATATAATACAAGCTGCTCGCACACAATTATGCGCATGGTGCAGGCGAAGGCCCCGGAGACAACGCCGCGCCTGTATTCCCTGAAGGGCCACGGACCCCATTCAGTCACACATTGTTGACGCATTATGACTTTTAAAAACTTGCATTTCTTAATTGGTATATTGTTCAGTAACAGTGACTTTAGACTGCCAATTAAAATGGATTTATTAGAGCTAAAGAGAGCTTGTTAGAGAAGGAACATCCTGGCCATCCCTGGCAAGCAGACA
Organism: Sebastes fasciatus; assembly: GCF_043250625.1. Lineage (NCBI taxonomy): Eukaryota > Metazoa > Chordata > Actinopteri > Perciformes > Sebastidae > Sebastes > Sebastes fasciatus. Next base: position 28,390,511 of record NC_133808.1, on the reverse strand, counting down.
TCTCAACAGAGGCTTCATCCACACTAATATGTTTTGGTTTTAAAACAAAAACCATCTCCATCCAGACGAGAGTTTTAGGGCTATTTCAGAATTAATCTCCGTCCATACTACCACGCCTGAAAACACATATCACATGACCGTTCACATACACTGAGCATGCGTGTGCCGGTGTAAACAGGAAGCAGCGCTGGACACGGGAATCGACGCAAAGCGCTCGAATACTAGCTTGCATCCTGTGCATGTAGGCAGTAGTAGTATTATAAAATGCAGAATTTAACTGCACAACAACTGCTAGTAATGTCATAAATATTGCCTGAAAATGACTGATATATTTGACTTCAGGAGATCTCTGACTACATACATGCTGAAAATCAAACATTTTACTGTATTGATTTACCAAAGTAAAAAGCCCTAGAAGTGTATGATTCAACGATTTCCCATGATCTAGTGTTAAAAAAGTGGTTGCAATAAATCGTAATATCGAATCCCAATACTTGTAGAAACGCAATACTTAAAAATGACAGTAAATATTGAATCGGCACCCAAGTATCTTGATAGTATTAAATCGGGAGATAGGTGAATCGTCCCAGCCCTAGTGTGGATGTGGCCTCAGTGAAGAAAATACCAGCACTTGGCACATGCTGTTATTCAAATTGACCCCCAGTGTAATATCTTTTTCCAGGAGCAGATCCTCTGCCGTGAACACAGCTGCCATTAAGTTCAGTGCCGGGCAAGCTGCCTTTTAAAAACACACTCAGGTCTGACAATGTAAGCAAAGCAGTGTTTAACCTACTGACCCACAGCCCATGGGTCTGCTGGTGCCATGGTCTGGGTTGGCTTATTTGTAGAATACCACCACTGGCCAATTCATCAATGCACAGTGAGGCTGGCCACCACTCATGCTCAGCATTAGCTAGCCTCTGCTTATCACCATTAACAACCTCAGCCCCCACGGCCAACTCTGTCAGAGAGACGGGGCTCCTGTAGGGCTGCCTGTCCTGATGTAGGTCAGTGTTACACACATTTTTTACCAAGGACGAATGTGTGCAAACGCCTGCACATAAATACACAAAACCTTAGCACAGAGCCTTTAAAATACATAATTAACTAAACTGCACCTTGGCACAAGAAAAGCACTCTACTCTTCCTGAAGGAAAGGAGAAGGATGAGGGAGGCACACACACTTACAAACCTTCCTCGTTATTACCATAATTTTTTCCACAGCAAGCTGGATGTCAGTTCACCGCATGAGGTGAATGGGACACATGCACTGGAGATGGAGCTAGGCCTCGGGCATATATTCCCTGTCTCCTCTTGGAAAGGCACCACACAATTGCAAGACCTGACACATGCAATACACATTAACACACACACCTCCTTGGACCGAAAGTTATATCGACATTCAGGCTTTGTACAGCACCCCCGAGTGTCCTCCTAGGCCATGAGGTATGCAAATGAGGGGTAATTCATTTTATTCACAGTGGAGCAGCAGATCAGCTCTACGGCGATATGTTATAGGAATATCCGCTATTAAATCCACAGTGAGTCCAAATGTTCAGCACAGGTAGGCCATTGATTCACACAGCTAAAACTAACTCCCGCTTTTTGGCTCCATTAACACAGAGAGAGACTCAACGGTTTGCTGCATAACCTCTCAATGGCCTGTGACTGTAGCATCAGTGTGTGGAGACTGCAATCTGGTGTTGCAACCATGACATCATAACCAAACCTGGGACAAACAGTATAGAAGCAAAGAGGCGAAACTCTAGTGCTTTTTTGACAACAGCCATTAGATAGCGCTGCAGACTGTGCCGCCCTGCATGTTCATATGACATATCCGGTTCTGCCAGCTTCCTGCTAGTTGTAAAAATGGATATATTGGCTGTAATTTAACACTTTTATTATCTTATAATACGCCCATGGGCTGGATGCTGTAAGCCTGTACTGTGGTGGATGTATTAACGTCTCTGTTCCCAAACAACCGGCGATCGTCCAGTAGCTAGTAGCGCTAGTAGCATGACATAAACAGAATTTAATGGAGTTGTAGGCTATTTACTAACACGCAGAGCAAAAGCACAGGACACAACCTCTTATACATCCTTGGTCTGTGGTATATTGAGCATCGATTCTGGAGGTCTTTGACATGAAAAAGTTTGAGATTGCTCTTAAAATCTGTGTGCTAGATTTTTCTAACTTCCATTTATGTCCATCGCTCACGTTATGCTCCTCTGGGAAGCGGCCGGACAAAAAAGTTTAATAAAAAAATAAGTTATAATAGCATGCATATTTATAATATTTTTATTGTTCAACACAAGCCATTTCAGCAGAGACATTAAAATTATGACAAAAGCATAGAAATAACTGTTTTACTTTTGTACAGCACTTTGTATGCGGCCGTTTTACAGTCCAAAATGGCGGAGGCGGAGCTCTGCTGCTGGGTGCTGACGTTGCAATGGAACGAACAATTGGCTTTAACTTCTTATTATACAATATACGTTCTTTGCCCGGGATACTACTGTGCCGTTTTGGTCTGATGCACTGAAATTAGCATTTGCTGTTGTCACCAAGTATTAACTGCAGTGCAGTTTAGAGCTGCGAGGAAAAACAAAGTAAAAACAACTGTCCATTTCTTTATGCATAAAGTGCTGTTACGTCCCCTACTGTGAGAAACACAGGCACACACACGCATAACTTTTCTTTTTCCGTGGATGAACTAGAAAAGAGCATGGCCTGAAGGCACAGGATGTCTCTTAATGTGTGAGTCAAACTAATGGACTGCTTCCCTCTACTGCGCCCCTGACCTCTCCTGCTCCCTCACTCATCCCATCTCTAACGTCACCTCTCTTTCTCTCTGTCATCCTCCATCCCAGATTTACTCTCCTCCTTCTTTTCTTCTTGTCCTAACATCACTATTTATTTTATCCCACCCATCACCCACTCCATCCTCTTGTTTCTGTGCCTCGGGACACAGTAGGGGCAGGATCAATCTGACAGCAAGACAGATGTACACAACATGCTCACGTGGGAGACAGGCAGGCTTTTGTCTGAGGTCAATGCTCTTAAAAAAATACAAGTACAACTGATGCATGTGCATAAATATGGACACAACTACAGGGTGGATCCTGTTTTCCAAAAGGCCACACACCTACATAAATCCAGAGAACACACACAGAGCAGGGCTCACAACGCTGCTTTCCAAGCACAGTTCAGGATGACCTATATATAGGTCTGTATTTGCGAATCCACGGGTCTAACCCAGCAGATGCACACTCACGCCTATGCACGATGCAGGGCGTTGGGCTTTTAAAGTAATGCCTTTCCTGACTGCGGTGTTGTCATCTGGTCGGGTTTCCCCTCCCAGTCTCTTTCAGCATCAAAACCCACAATTGGTGCTTCAGAGCAGTCTTAAAAAGAAGCCGTGGCTGCAGCAGCTCTCCAACACACAGAGAGAGCAGCAGGTCGGCTGATAAAAGGCCGCTCTCTTCTTCTGCAAACTGTAAATCACAGACAATCTGTCCAACGCAATGAGTAAGGCTGTGATTCAGAAAACTAAGTGTGTTTGTGTGTGGCTGACTCAAAGCATTTGGCTTTAAAAGTGTTCCTCCTGCCCCACAAAATCCTTGATTATTATATTTGTACATGAAGGCTGGTAGAGCAGGAGGATTTCTTTGGGATCATGCTGTTTGAGTGATCGAGAAAGAAACTGCTTGTGACCGTGTGTGGGATAAAAAGAGAGTACACACCGGTTCAAGACTTGCCTAAACATGTACAGTGCAGCGCAGGTCTTATCACCCTGTCAAACAGTCAACCATCTCTGTGACACCGCATAACCAGTCAGCCTGCTATGACTGACTGGCTGCGTCCGTCAAAGCCTGCCAAGCTCCTGATTTCACATTGGAGCTTCTGTTTGTAACGCCCAATGAAGTGCTTCATTCAAGACCAGCAGTTTGGATGACACATTCACTTATTCATGCGTCGGTCGAAGCAGAAACAGTTTTCCCCCCTCAAACAGATCTTCTCCACTCATTCAACTGTCTCGGCTGGACATATCAAAACAAAGTGACTGTCTCCCTAAGCATTTACTGCCTCTCTTCTTACACTTCCTTTATGAAGCCGAGCGATTATATCAGGTTGGAAAGTCCCAGGTGTGGTGCAGGTACTGCAGAACAAAGCTGAAGGAGTATAAAAGGCTAATGACCTTAGAGGCTGGGTCACCAGATAAAAAGGACTACAGCTGCATGGATACACCATTTTTAACCGTTTCTGGTCGTTAGCCATCCCCGGAGCAGCAGGGAACATCTACTTTCACACACTAGTAGAGTGTAGGTAGGTAGACTGTCACAACACTCCACCTGGCTGCAATAGATTCTAATTATATGGATAAAGGTTAATGATACACCAAGCTTTGTTGCCTCCCTTACTTCTAAAGCAGGATTACAACAAAAAGAAAGGTAATTGCAGCAGCAACCACATTCTGAAACAAGAACTATTATTCTGAGGGGAGTTTACAGTATCGCGAGGGATCGCCTCCCTTCCCAGCATTGGACGCTTGGCGGGGCTGCCACTAGACACCTGATTGGACGAACGCTTTCCCTCATGGGCTGCTGCTCCCAGCTTTCAAACCGGAACCAACATGGCGAGTCGTTTGGAAATGTTCTTCTCTTATATATCACAAAAACAGTTCACCGAAATGTAGATAGAAAATACATATATGGAAATAAGATTGATTGGATTATATTCGCCAGAAGTATAAAACATTACATGTCCCTTATAAATTAAAAGGAAATTACCACTAATTTGAGAGGGAAATGTATTAATAAATACAATGCCTGACAATGACTTCAGGACATCTCCGACTACATGCATACTGAAAATCAAACATTTTAATGCATTAATTTAGATATTTTCCAAAGTAAAAGTCCCTAGAAGTGTGTTTTCCCATGGTCTAGTGGTAAAAAAGATGACAAATCACAATAAATCATAATATTGAATCGCAATACATATTGAATCGTCACCCACGTATCGTGATAGTATCGAATCGGGAGATTGGTGTATCGTCCCAGCCCTAATTCTACATTTGTTTATATTGTAGCTATACTATTTCATATAGGATGAAATGCTTATTTGATTTATACCTCCTGGTGAACACAACCTGGATGAAATGCTGTCACTTCTCTATGCAAAAAAACATTACCAAAACATGTACTAGTATCCTCTTCCCCTTTGCAGTTACTCCCAACCCAAGTAGTCTGGGTGAGAGACCTCCAGTCACTAATGATGACCAGATGTGCAGCGTGCATGCATGACTCATGGTGGTCTGGTGCCCTGCCCTTTCATCTCTGCAGCACAAGTTGCCAACTGCCACTAGGTCAAAGCACACAGGCATCATGCCAAGTACTGAGCAACTACAGCACAGGAACCGTGCAGGAGGAGGATGCTGCCACAGTGAAATCTTATCTTCAGGTTGCAATAAAGCTGGTTGTCACATCCATAATAAAAAAGGCATGTGTATTAAATTGTTGTGGGTTATGCATGCGTGTTAAGGTCCTTCCTTCCTGCAGCTGTCAGACTCCACAACCAGCACTGCTCCCAGTAGACCATTTACACACCAAAAAAACTGACTATAACCTGATATTTTCAGGTGAAATTTCATTCATTCATTCTCACTATGCAATATCATTTTCCACTTGTGCAATTTTGTTAATAGTCTGTTTATTTTCAATACTGTATATACTGCTCCTATTTTTATACTTCCTCCTATTTAAATGGTTCATATTTTGTTATACTTTGTTTAGCCCTTTTTTTTTTGCACTATCCCCTTTGCTGCTGTACACTGCAAATCCCCCCACTGCGGGACTAATAAAGGAATATCTTATCTTAAAATAATATTACCAAGATAGCATAAAAACTGAATCAGAATCAGAATCGTGTTTATTGCCAGGTGTAAGAGGTATACACTAGGAATTTGCTTTGGTGTTGTTGGTGCAAGTAAACAGTATAATAACAAAAGAAATTCTACCAATATACAATATACAAAATAAGCTATAAACAAAAATAAACATTATATAAACAGATAGTGCAGGTCACTATTAAGGTCACTATATGTTCAATTATGATGCTTTTTTTTGTGCATGCATCTTTACATGTCATACCCTGAGGATATTATGATGAGTAGCTAATTGGAAAAAGCAATAAAATAAATAAATGCAATTAAATTAATAAATGCAATAAAATAAATGAATGCAATAAAATTAATAAATGCAATAAATTAATAAATGCAATAAAATTAATAAAATAAATAAATGCAATAAAATTAATAAATGCAATAAAATAAATAAATGGAATAAAATAAATAAATGAAAATAAATAAATGTCATACCCTGAGGAGCTAATTGGAAAAAGCAATAAAATTAATAAATGCAATAAATTAATAAATGCAATAAAATTAATAAAATAAATAAATGCAATCAAATGAATAAATGCAATAAAATAAATAAATGCAATCAAATTAATAAATGCAATAAAATAAATAAATGCAATGCATCACTTACTTGCCAATGACCTCGCAGAGCTCGTACACATCTTCAAAGAGGATGTCGTCGTCCGCCATAGTCCGACCCCGGCTGGGGAAATATTATCCCCCAAAATAGGCGTCCCAAAGCGGCTGCTTGTGGTGGGAACGGAGGCCACAAGCGAGCTGACCGATGGGTAGAGATAACTGGACTGCACCGTCCGCAGCAGGGTGCACGGTAGTCGGTTAATGAGTTCCAGTTGTTGCCTCCTTCGTGGACCCCAACCGCCACCCCAAATAACGCTGCGTAACTGTGTGTGAATCGGCACCAAATCCAGTTTTTAGGAGTCCACCTCCGCCACCACCACCACCAGTTTCGGTTCTGCCCCGCCTTTCCTTTCCCCACACACCGTCCCGGTATCAAAGCATACGGTCAAACAAACACACAGACAGTCCTCCTGTCGTGCGTAAACTGACAAGAGTCCTCAACTGCTCCGCTCTCTCCGGCGGTTTGGAGACACTTTCCAGCCGTTGGTGTAGCAGCTCTGTCTGCCTGGACGGTTCAGCTCCACGGAGCTTCCAGAATATCTAAGCTCCGCCCACACACGGTGGAGGGGGGTTTTAGGTTATATGAAGCTGTTCAGACAGGACTCCATTCGGGCGCCAAGCCGTTACCCAGGATTCTCCTTGGAGGACTATGAGGCTTTGAGCCAATATGGCGGAGTGGCGGCGCCGTTAAAAGCCGCTCCAGAACCGCAGTTTCCTAAGGACTGTTTCAATGGAGAGACATGTGAAGTTGGAGTTCCTACCCGGAAGAGAGGAGGAGGAGGATGAATGAAGCATGTCCATACATTTTAACAGAAGTTAACTTTCCTTTAGCGCCAAAACTTGACATAGGTTCATTTTTATTTTTTTTTAATCCAATTTTTATTGGTTTTAAGATATGCAATAGAAATTATTAAAAAAATAATAACAAAAAAATAACAAAACAATTACTATTATTATTATTATTATTATTATTAATAAACACATTTTTTAATGATTTATTGATTTGAGATTTTATGTTGAATGGCTGCCTATTATCAAATTTAGCGCAAGCGTGGAGCGATATTTAACCTCCTTCGCGACAAGTTAGTATGACATGGTACCAATGAATTCCTTAGGTTTTCTAGTTTTATATGGTACCAGTATCTTCACTCTAGCTTTAAAACTGAGCCCGCTACAACCTCAAAATCACAAGTCGCGCTAACGCGCTATCGCCTTAACTTTGACAGTCCTAAAAATAAGAAATTATAAAAAATAAAACTAATAAAAGTTTATTCAGATTTTTATGGTGAATATTTACATAAGCACAGGGTTGAAACAAGGATAGTTGATCGACTGAAAATTAATCTGCAACTTTTTCGATAATCAATGGAGTCATTTTTCAAGCAAATATGCCGAAACAGCTGGTTCCAAAATTTGCTGATTATCTCACTTTTATTTAATTGCAAACTGAATATTTTTTGACATTTGAAGAAGTCACCTTGGGCTCAGGGAATCTATGAATTTTTGTGATTTTCTGTGCCATACATTGATGAAGGTTAACTGTAAACTGCAAACAGAACAAATTACCCACTGCAATATTTCAATTCAAGACAAAAATATAAGTGGATGCAAAATGAAACACCTGAGATTATATTACTAAGTGACTGGCGGGTGGTCTGCAGCGTCAACATTCGCACACATTTACCATTTCTACATTGACAAACTGCGCTACTACAACACGGTGTAGACATGTGAGCACAACATACAGACAAGTGCTGTCTATTCATATTTTATGGGCTCTGGTGGGCTGAACACATTGCACAGCTGATTGCCTAATTAATGCTGGGTGAATAATTAAGCAGAGTTAGTAAACCCAAGATGATGAGCTTGTTCTTTTATTTATGATTTTTCAACAAAAAGGATGTGATGTAATTAAATAAGCCCCATAGCAGCTACTGTGGGTATTGTTCTCCTCCCTTGATACATGGCTGCTTATGTAGCACAAAAAAAAATCTTCTATGTGGGCCATTTGAAATCTAAAATGTGTGCCCTCGCTGATCACGTGAGGTTGGTGTACGTGGTGTGAAGAGGTGCTGTGAAGTGACCTAGCAGGGGGCAATTTGGCTTAGGAATAAGAGAAATCAGGACATCAGAGGAAATCTTATCTCGAACCAACACACCCTTCTAGACACAGCCGGTGGGGCAGCAGTGTATGTGTGTGTGTGTGTTTGTGTTTACCAGATGTTCTTAGCTCCCTATCCTCAGTCAGAAATCACAACCAAAATCTGATGTACTATAGACTGCCTATTTGTTGAATAGGAGCACACACACTCAGCCGTGTCTTGCGATTGTCTTTAAACTGTGCAGCAATAAAGTTCAGAGAGGAGGTTGAATGTTGGGTTTGTAGCAAGTAAGAGACTTCAACATGCATATTGGAGCACATTGCCCTTAATGACTTTGTGGGCTGGTCAAGGTTAAATATGAAAAATACTCCAACATTTAAGTGGTCCTCCAGCAATTTAGAATCGTAGTTCCATAGTTGGGGGACTTGTGAGAGACAGAATAAGAAATTAATTACTTAAAGGGGACATATCATGCTCATTTCCAGGTTGTATTTTGGGTTTCTACTAGAACATGTTTACATGCTTTAATGTTCTAAAAACACATTATTTTTCACATACCGTCGGTCTGAATACACCTGTATTCACCATCTGTCTGAAATGCTCTTGCGCTTGTTCATCACATTTTCTGATCTAGGCAGCTCAAAAAAACTGACTGGGTTATCTTATATTGCAGTTTTTGACCACCAAAATCTGATCAGTTCACCCTTCAGTCCAAGTGGATGTTTGTGCCAAATTTGAAGAAATTTGCTCAAGGCGTTCCTGAGATACCGTGTTCACAAGAATGGGACGAATGTAAGGTCAAAATCTAATCAGTTCACCCTTGATAACAAGTGGACATTTGTGCCAAAGTTTAAGAAATTCCCTCAAGGCTTTCCTGAGATATTGCGTTCACGAAAATGCACCGAACAACCCGAAAACATAACAACTCCAGCCAAGGCTGTCGCGGAGGCATAACAAATAAAATACGTTGCCAATACGCTCAATATCAACATTATACGTAAAAATAAAAATGTATTTGCTGTTGGCATAATTTCTATGGATTTCAGAGTTATGTGATGACACATTCTAGTGCAAATAGGAAACATGCTTTTATTGGTAGCAGCTCTATTGTTTGATACACTTTATCTGGTTGTCGTCTCTGTGGGAAACTAATGTGGTTTCCCACAGTGATATCCACCCATGTCAGACGTAATCGGGTAATCTGTGTGTCATAGGTCAGGAAAACTACAGATTTATGCTTCGTGGAGCAGGTGATGTTGCAGGGTTGGTTATGATTATGATGCACAGCAATAGTGCCTTTGACATTTCACAGCCTGATCAAAGGAGAGAACCCTTAACAGGAAGAGACATAACACTTGCATCTGTCGTCTCCAGTAAAATATTGTCATTTTCTTCTATAAGGTAATTTACAGACACATTCTATATTATTGTTTCCAGAGGTGTTAACATCTCTGTGGTTGCCATATAAAGAGCGTAACGGTGCAACAGGAGATGTGGGTGTTTTATTATTGACTAAACTAAAACACATTTTGGAGGAATGGTTGACTCCTAAAGCACCAGAGCTCAATAAAGTGAAGAGAGTGATGGTAAGTATAAAGAATACAGCGTGTGATGATGCGGTCCCTTTGATTTATAGGAGGAGGATGATCACAGACTGTGTACAAGTCTTCATCGTTCCTGTGATCTCATGGAAGTCATCAGCTGCCCCGGAGCGTCTGCTGAAGGGCGACATGATCTCATTCTGGGTTTTTTTTCTCACTTCTACATCTCCTTGTTCTAGTGGGTCATGTCTAGAAGATAAAGCACAAATTGTTAAACTCTCGAGAGATGGTTAAGGTTCGGCATTGACCTCCAAGGTCAGAATACGGCATCGAGCAGCGAGACTCGAGAGAATTTTTGCAAGTTTTCACAATTTGGGGGTTACTTTGTAGACACTGTGAGTGAGTTTTTGATTGGGAAGAGCAGGATATGTAGTTTGTGCATAGTTGGTATTATACATACTCAGTGTTGGGAAGGTTACTTAGGAATGTAATCAGTTACAGATCACTAGTTACCCTGTTAACAAGACTCAGTCAAAACCGAGTATATGTCTGTGAATTTGTGGCTAAATTGTTCCACAAATAGTCAGTGGTCATGTCTATAATGTTAAATCCAGCGGTACATGTCCACCAGGTCCGGCGAGGACACCATTGGACGCTGCTCTATTCAACCATAGATGTATTAAGAGAACTGGATACAGCATTGGAGGCGGGGCCCCGTTCATTCCTATGAAAGTTGCTCAGTGGCGCATGAAGTCAAAATGGCTCAACTTTTGCTTGGAAAGGAAAGATGGGCACATGGAACATGCGCAGTAGCGTCCGCTCAGACAATACAAACCTGCATTAATGGCCACTTCAAGGCAACACAAGAAGCTATAAATACAACATTGACATATTATGACCTCATAAAATTGATATGATTAACCTGTTGCCTGTAATTACACATTCATCAGACAATATTAGGATTCATTTGAACTTGTGTTTTTGGTTCAATATTCTGTCTCTTTAGCAGCTGAATGCTCTACTATGTTCACCAGCTAGTCGCTAACTGTTTCTGTCTGCTGTTTGCTACTGAGCAGGTAATGTACATCAGAGTTCTTTACATTACTGCCATGCAAGGTGCCAACCTGCCCACCAGGATCTAACCTAAATACTCATTTACACATCGATGGCACAGCCTTTCGGGAGCAATTTGGGGTTCAGTATGTTGCCCAAGAACACTTTGACATGCAGACTGGAGGAACCGGGGATCGAACCCCCGATCATCCGATTAGTGGACGACCTGCTCTACCCTGTGGTTGATGAGAACAGTAAGACTGAGCCAAAACAATAACCCTGCATGCAAAGGTGCCATACACATGCTGTGTCTTTTGCGCGCTTAAATCCATTGTTGTCAATGTAGACGTGCGGCAGGCGCTATTGAAGAAGACTTGAAACTAGCGATTAAGACCATAAACTCATGTTGACAATGTTTACTGAGGTAATAAATCAAGTGAGAAGTAGGCTCATTTTCTCATATACTTCTATACAATCAGACTTCTTTTTGCAACCAGAGGAGTCGCCCCCTGCTGGATATTAGAGAGAATGCAAGTTTAAGACACTTCAGCATTGGCTTCACTTCTCAGACCCAGAGGTTGCCCACTTGTTGCACGACATAAAACCAAAACAATGAGCTGAAAGATGATAAAACACTCGGTAGAGCTGAAAGGAACTGCAGAGAACGACCACTTCACATTACATATAGTCATTTGATCCATTGCTTGCTAGATTCAGGCAAAGACATCACTTATGCAGGTGTACTTGCTTTAGAAACAACTGTATTCGCGCTGTATACACATCTCTTTAAGCAGCCCAGCATCGGGGACTGTCTCTGATGTGTGATTCATCCTGTCCAGCCTCAAGAAGCAACACTGGTACACATCACAGAGGCAGATCATGGCAGGGCTGCTTAATGATACCCTCCGCTGGTTTTGGGTTTTGGAGTATTAAGTCTCGCCCCTGGCTGAGTCTAAAGCGAAGCTTGTTCCATTTTTCAAGAGCAGAGTAAACTGAGCTTCCTCACTAGGAGGCTTTAGGAAAAGTATTGCCTGTAGAGTGCATCATCCTTTTGCTGCAGGAATCCATTTAGGAGCTGTTTGTGTCTCCCCTGTACTACTCTGACACTGCCCTACAGTCTGCACTGGGGAAAAAACAGTACAAATATTTTTATCTTTCTCTGGGCTTTTTTGGTGCTAATTGTGTTTGTTTGCCCGCTTGATTTCCACATGGAAATAACTAAGAGAAAGACCGCTCCGTGTTTCTCCTCTCGGCTCAGGCGAATGTCAACAAGTGTTATTGTTGTACTGACCCAAAGCCTGTCAGTGGTTATCACCAAGTCAATTTTCTTCAGCGTAGTTGGGACTAATTGTGTTCCATCTCGTCTCTGGGGCAAACCAAAACACACAGGAGGTGATCATTATAAGCCTGTCTGGTCCAGCGAAGAGGAGACTTGTCCTCTCACTGACTAGTGGCTCTCCTAATGTTATTAACAAAGCAGAAATCAATGCTGGTTAACACCAGCTGGATCAATGGACTCCACGGCCCATAGGACGGATGAGTAATTTGGTTACCAGTGGGGCCGACACAATGAATGAGTCACACTTTACTGTAAGTCCCCCGATTTAGAATTCATAAGCAGACGGTTAAAGGTCACATATCACGCTCATTTCCAGGTTCATACTTGTATTTTGGGTTTCTACTAGAACATGTTTACATGCTTTAATGTTCAAAAAACACATTATTTATCTCATACTGTCTGTCTGAATGTGCCTGTATTCACCCTCTGTCTCTTTAAGCCCCCCTCCTGGAAAAAGCCCAGTCTGCTCTGATTGGCTACTGAGAAAAATTTGGCCCACCAATGCAAAGGTAGTTCTCAAGCTGTGGGCTGTATATTCTAATGAGGCTGCATGTGACATAGGAAGGGGAGCCACATCTGAATGGCTTGGTGAATCACATGTTTTCTGCCCAGAGGAAAACTGACTGGGTCGTCTTATTTCACAGTTTGCGGGTTGGTAGGAACTACAGATGAGGGTTATTATAATAAACAAAAACGAAAATAGGCAAAAAACAAAAACAAAAAAATAGTTTTAGTAAATTGAAACTAAATAAAAACGAAATCCTTTCATAAAAACTATATTTTTAGCTACAGTATACCAATCACTACCGAAAAAAAGAGACGGCATGAATTCCCGTCAACTCTCGCTGACATTGAACCACAGAAATTGAACGGACTTGACCGTCCAGGAGATAGCGCTGTAACGCAATCGCTTGACATCGGACACTAAAGTAACGTGAAGATTAAACATTAAATATTACGGCCATTCCTACACAGTTCTCCAACCATGTATTTGGTATGTATATGTAGCTACATACTTCTGAGACATACCTGGCCCTAACAAAAAACAAAGTAAAACTACAGTAAAACTAAGACTCTATATATCCAAACTAAAACTTAACTTTTCTGAAAAACTGAAACTAAACTAAAACTAGCAAACACTCTGAAAACTAAATAAAACTAAAATGAAATGAAATCGAAAGTGAAAACTAAAGTAAAAAAAATTCCAAACTATTATAACTAAATGTATGAGCACAAGCACTGAAAAAGTCAGTTTTTCATGATATGTCTCCTGTGGTTTATAGCTCACTATAATGCTACAACTAGAACTCCTCCTGTGGATGGAGATGATAAATGACAAAATAGCAAAACACAGTTGTATTAATATAAAATATGTGGGGGGGGGGGGCAACGATTCTGCGTTTTTTCACATTAAACTCTGTGTAAAGAGTAGCGATGACAGTTTAGGTGAGTTATATTTTATTTCTGTCCAGTCTGAATGAAGTGTTTTATGATGCTCCGCTACATACAGCTGATCTCAACATAAACAAAAATACATGTGGATGCTGGCACAAGCTGAACGGGGCAATCGTACTCAGGAACCTTGGCGGAGGTCTGCGCTCTCCGAGTGCCATTCTAGTTAATATTATACTCCACTTCTGCCAATAAATCCTCCTAAATGCCACACACTGTTCCTTTAAAATGTCCTTATATCTGTTTGCAACTAGATGATAGTGGGTTATAAAGCATGTATGAAATGTGTGCGTTTGTGCATGTATTTATAGAAAAACAAAGAGGAGGCTAGATGTGTCTAGCTGGCTGCAGCAGAGTTGCTGTCTGCAGAGTGCTTATCAGGGACATGGTGAGCAGTCGGGAGGAGGAGGTGAGAAGAGGACACGGGAGGAAGAGGAGGAGGAGGAGGGGGTATGAGATGAATGGCAAATAGTGTGTCTGAGTTTAGAAAAAGCTGCTTCTTTGGGATGCGATCACACAAAAGTTCACAAGAAAAACATTTTCTTTCATCTGCCCCCCGTGACCGCACATATCCGACGGTACTGTCACACACTTGAAGGCTGGAAGAACCACATGTCGTTATGTCGGGGGGGTTTTTGGTCTTTCCTCTGCTTTCTGCCATCCATCTTTACCAAGCATGACTCTTAGTAGAATGTATTGCTGTAGCCTGTCACTGAATGAACAGCTTTTTAATCTTCTCCTCTGACTGTACTGTATGTCTGGCAAAAAATTAAACCCAGTGGAAGAGGTGTAAACTGGGCAGCCACACTCTCATATGTGTTGTGTGTTTCATGTGTCGGTGTGCTGCGCAGCACTCTCAAAATGAATATGGTGCCTTTAAAAAAAATAACTCTTTTGGTGTTTGCTCAATTTCATCTGCCCCGTGGTACTCCGTCCCCAGACAGGCGACTTGAAAGACACGGCGAAGGAATGTAATGGACACATTTTTAATGGATTGTTGCTCCGTCTGCGGCGGAGAGGAAGGAGGGGAAAACACAATTATTCACTCTGTCTGTTCTTCCATGAAGACACCGCGTCTGCAGTTTGGAGAATATTCAGCAGTTCAGATATACGTTGTCATCGTATTTTTTTGTTGTACATTTATTATTAGTATAAATAGGAGTAGTAGAGTATTATTAGTGTTTGTATTAATGTTACTTCTGCAGTCTATGAGATAGTACATAAAAGAGATATGTCATCTTTCACAATAATCAGTCACAGATTGATTCAGCCTTTCTCAAGGCCAAATTTTACAGAATTGTAAAACTAAAACGATTACAGCTTAATTTAATTTGACACAAAATATGATCCATATATTGAGCTTTCTTTGCTTAAAGGTGCTAAATGTGAAACTGGGAGCATTTCTATTGCCTCCGCACGGCTCTCAACATGGCGACAACTGAGCCGGAGGGTTGGTGCAACGCTTCCACAACGGCAGCGGCGGCGGCGGTCTGCAATTCCTTCCGAGATGTTTTCCCCGAGTTGCTCCGATTAAAACAAGAATGTGACGTCATATTTACACAAGACGGATCTTTTCAAGCCATAACCATCATAAATATGCTTTGAATTTGGAATTTAGCACCTTTAACTATTTGTAAAAATGTGTCTATGCTACTTAGACTCATTGTGCACACACAGTGTTATATCAGTGAAAACTAAGTACAGTGTGTCTTAATGATGAAGCAGTGATAAGCTGGTATACTAATAATATAATGCACTAATTACTCTACAATCATCCTCCATCAATTATGTCAGCAGCAGCTGTGTTATTGTCACCATTAGAATTGTTTTTATAATGCTCATATTCATTCATTACATGCTAGTGATCTATTTTAAAATGTTGTCATTGAGAACAATACATGTTTACATAAAACTGCCATTATATGTCATTTTTATTAGATTAAGTACATTTTATTCATCCAACCTATGTATATACAGTATACAGGGTGGTCCATTAAGAGCAGTTCACTCTCTTTTGCATGAGTTCCCTGTGTACAGAGGCAAAACTCCAACAGTTAGACAAACTTACTTACTAAATGAAGGGTAATTTAGAGAAAGATCTAACCATTGCAGGAACAAGGATAGTCAATGGAGGACTAAAATCTGCAAAAGAAATCAGATGATCCAACTTTAAATCCTGCTGAACTTTATTCCACCTGAGTGGAACAAAACACGTTTTAACCGAGCTCTGTGTTTTTTGGACACCTGGTGTTTTGGAGGCTCCAGAATGAGCCCCTCCTGGGATCTAGTGAAGCAGAGAGTTTGTCTAAAGTGAAGACGAGAGGAGGAAGATGAATGGGCTGTTTTCCTAGCAGTGCTTTATAAATGCGTACTAAGGAGTGCAGGTCTCTTTTAACTGACAGAGAGGGACAACCTACATTCCTGATGTGAATCTAGAACGCTGCGATACAAAACATTTAAAGAGTGAAGGGTAGATGCTATTACTATTTAATATCTTATATTTACATATTTCTAGTTTTATTACATTTTTAAGAATTTTGGTTTTCAGTATTTTCATCGCTGGGTTGTACATTATATGCAAATTTCATTTGAACGTGCTCATCGCTGGACTGGAGCATCCTGGGATCATGGAGCAAGTAAACACTAACCTTTGTGAGCCCAGTAAAAGGGGACTACCAGTCTTGTGACACCACCTATCATATAAAATAGCTGGCATCGTTGGTGAATGATAAAGGCCCCAGGGCCCTGTCCCTCATACACGGATTACTGAGTTTGCCAGTTTGTTGACATTTTGGCAAGTTTGACAATTTCTGTTCCTTTGAGCAAATATAAAAAAAATATTTTTATAAAACTGTCACTTTATCCTGACAATAGTGCATGAGACAGAATGTCTGTGAACAAAAAATCATGTTCCTCTGCCTCCTCCTAGTGCTACTGTGTATAGTGCATTTGCAGGAGTTCACCGCGCCCAAAGAAAAACAACCAATCAGAGCCGAGCTGTCTCTTAGCAGCTGTCAATCACTGCTCGCGAAAACTCGCAAACCCCGATCAAACGGTTAAACTAGGCTGCGCTGATCAAATATGAATCAATATTCTGTTACTGCAATGACTATTTCTCAGGGCAGAAGCTCTCAGGGCATCTCTACTTCTTCGTCCTCTCATGTTGGACTGAGGGCAGACTGGATGCCACAGTGACTCACTATCACCTCTCCAGGTACAAGTAGTACAAGACAGGACGGGCCGGGGCTAGCTGGTTAGCGTGCTCATTTCAGTAGTTATCTCACAATACATATACGATATATAAGATCTTACATGTTGCACCTTTAATATCAAATCTGCATCCTAAATTATGATGACTAGACCTTTTTGAAAGATGATGTCCTAACAAGACATAATTTCCTGAGACACGGACAAGATCCTTCCACTAATGCAGACAATGTATTGCTTTGCATATGCAGGTTTACTTGAGAAGAAACCTGTTTGAATCTGAGCAGTCCAGTCACACAAACACTGTGCATTTCATCTGTGGCATTTTCTTGCCCTCCCTGTAATACTGAGAATCTTGGCCAAATGGCAAGGTGCTGCACCTTGAGCTAAGTGTACTTTGTGCTGAAAGGTTTCTTATTTAATGTGGGGTCTATTACTGTGTTTCCTGGCAACACAATCAAAGAAAAGGTTTCTGTTTGCACACAAGTCAACAGAACAGTGACTTGCCCTCAAATCTCAGTGAATGCTCTTTAAGTACAAGTGCTAGCACTGATTTTTAGGAATTAATTGCACAATATTAAAGCTCCAATTCATGTGCAAACTACAGAAAAGATGATGCAGTATGTGTTGCATTTGTTTTACCACTTAAAAACCCAATGGGTTTCACTTTCACCTATACACCTGAAGTTTTCACTTCTTCTACTGAGGTGAGGTTGATGTTTCATGATTCAGATTCAGCCCAGTTTGTGTGCTGAAGGAGAACCTACTTATGATACTAAGCATGCACCTTTAATAATTAAACGTGGTTAAACAGACATCTCACTCTCTCTATTGGTCTAATAGGAGATCTCCATCCCCTGATAGAAGACAGAGGCCATTGTTTTTAACACTATGCCCAAGGCAGTCTGACAACTCCACCTGACATGTGATGTACTAATTACTTGTGCTGTGCTACAAATTGTAGCACAGCACACTAAAAGAGACCCTCGCTGCAGTTAAAGTGCGCCATGTGATGAACTTAAGGCAGCGCGCCGTGAACGACCCCGAAGCAGAGCTGCAAGGGGCAAAACTGACCCATTTTGAGTTTTAATTTTTAGAGGAAAATCGGATCTCTGGCTCCGTGAATTGCATAAAACTGTTGGCTATTCACTTGCCTAAATCTACAGTGGACCTGAGAGCTCAACATACTGCAACTTAAATGGGCAAAACACAACCAAAAGAAGACAATATCCTCGTAGGAAACGAAACACGCTACAAACAACACGACCAAATACAGAAACGCACTGAAGCCGCCTGCCTGCAGCGTTGGAAAATGAGCTAATGATGTATGTTTACCACAAATGTAGTAGCTTCGACATCCTCGCAGTGTATCAGTGATGATAGTAGAATATACAGCTGTGAAAGGTACTGCAGCATAAAACACTTTGTGATTTAAAGGGAATCATCATGAAAAACTTTTTCAGTACTTGTGCTCATACATTTGGGTATCTGGAGTGCATAAAATCCCATTCCTATGTCACTTGCAGGCTTATTAGAATACATCACCCCCCAATCTCAGTATCTCCACCCACGGCTTGAGAACTACATTCGCAAAGGTGCACCATATTTTCCTCGCAAGCCAATCAGAGCCGACTGGGATTTTTAAAGAGACAGGTGCTAAAACAGAGCATTTCAAACAGACAGTATGAGAAAAAATAATGTTTTTTTTTTTTTTACATTAAAGCATGTAAATATATTCACCCCGTTCAACTGTTATCAGCTCATTGAATGTGCGTTATTGGTCGCTATAAGCCTCATAGATGTGGGTCAGTAAGGGCCTGCTGCACCTACTATGTTGTAAAAGTGAAAGCAAAACTTAAAATGTTCTAACACACAAAACAGCTTGTTTAGGTAATAAAAACACTTAGTTAATTTCAGGGAAAATATTGTATTGCTTAAAATAAGAAAGTTTGAAAAGTTAAAGTGAAACTTTACGCTTGTGAACACAAAGACAACTACTCGTTGTTAGTTTCACACGGGATGCAAACCCTGGTCTCCTGAGTGGAAGTTCTGTGTATTGTGTCCCATCCATCGCACCAACTTCCACCCCATATGGAGTTTCACACTGTCTATACTACAGCGCCTGACTTCCACTTTTGCTTCTGTCATAATTACTACGGTTGCTGGATGTCACTGTTTTCTTCTTTTAGTCCTTCTTTCTGTGATCGCCCATGATAAAACCTGCTAGTGGGTGTAGCAGGCCTTTACTGACCCACATCTATGAGACTTATAACCATTAATAACGTCTATTTAATGACCTGATAACAGTCTAACCGGCTGACATGTTCTGGTAGAAACCCAAAATACAAGTATGAACCTGAAAATGAGCATGATACGTCCCCTTTAAGATGTAAAGTTCCCCAGTTTGAGTGAAAGTCTTAGCAGCAGCATTCGGCACATACACACATAGATAAACAAACGAGTACACACTCACTTAATTTGTCCTCATCATTACACACCAAGTCTGAACTAATGTTGATTTTCATTAGTGGATTAACGCTGTTATTTTAAGCCACATACATGTGTAATGATTCATGCAGAAAACTTAATGGCAACAACGATTAATAGATAAACAGAGTCGAGGGGATTCCTGCAGATACCGAGAAGAGAGAAGGAGACAAGGAGGCAGGCAGACAGACGGAGGATAAGACAAGTTCAGAGACAGGACAGAAACAAATAAGCAATGAGTGAGTGGAGTCACTCTTTTCATGCAGAAGGTGATGGAGTACGGTGATCGGATGAAAGTTTGCGGAGCCGAGGAGGACGACAGATTGAGACGTGCCCTTGTTGCATCTTTGGGACGCAGCCTGTGAAACGGTAATGTGCCTCTGGGATCACACACTCATCATCAGATGGAAAGTAATGAAGCGTTTTGAGTGTGTGCCAGCCTGCCGGTGGATGTGAACGCACCGATTTCTTTCTGCTGGCTTTTCACATATCTGCTTGTTTTTTCCTCGTGAATTATTACGACAAAGCATTCTTTTAGACAACCTGACTGATACGCAACATTTGGCAGCAGAGCACTGCGGGTACCACGCGATGCAGCCGTCTCCAGATCAGATCAGACTGACAAGAACGAGTGATATTGTGGTATCATATGTGGAAGTTACACAACTGGAGTCATAAACGTTACTTATATGAACTGAACTTAAAATACAGCAAACAAAAAAAAGTGAATTTATATTTTTTGGTCTGTCTGCCTAAGATGATTCAAAAGTAAATAAGTAATACAAAAGAACCAACACTCAACTTTGTCTTTGTCTATGGTCAGTCCATTATCATTATTATCATTATCATTATTAGTCAGTGAAACAGCTGCTGGCTGATTACAACAGTGTCCTGTATACCTGGATATACCCTGTTCCTCTCTGAAAGCCACGCATCATCATTTGTTTGAGGCTCTCTGAAGCCTCTCTGTGTCTTTCTGTTTTGCTGCAGCTCTGTGTGCTCTTCCTCAGGATTAACTGAGGACAGTCTTGCTGCAGATACCACAGGTGCAGATATACATTTATTATGCTCTGTATTTGGACAGCCCTTGTGTGATGTCCATGTGCGTAGGGCTATCACAATAACTGCTATATTGACCAACCAACTGCAGGGGATGGCAAGCAACCACCACAACCGCTATGTTCACGTTTGAACAAAAAATATTGAACTTTGGGTAAAACTCCACGATGACCAACCGTCACATCCTACATGTAGGCTACGAGTGCTGGACAACGACAACATTGGAGGACAAATTAATACACATAGACCGGCGGTTCCGTCCTCTCTCCCTACGTGCTTCGAACTTCCCTTCATCTAGAGCGAGTACTCTACCTTGTGACGACGTTTTGATATTCCGTATCATAGCAACAAGACGCAACCAAAGTTGCAGCTGAAAAAATCGCTGCGCCTCATTGCCCTTCTGTGTTCTGCATTTAACAATAAACATTGTCATCTTTGTCATTTAAAACTCATTAATATACCTAATAATAGCCTAACAATGAAGCATATACTGTATATATATATAGCACTAAAATCAGAATGAATAAGTTGCAATAATACCACGTATCACTGCTGAAATTCCTTCACCTCGACAGCCCTACATGTGCAACCCGATCTCAAAAAAGGCGTATAAATAGCATGACATTACAAGGACATTTTAGCGTCTTCGCGTGTCATTTGTACACCTTTTTTCATGTGCCATTTTTACGCCACTCAACAAAACTACGGTAACAGCCACAGACGGTTTATGCCCAAAAAGAACCACTTAGTTAGGTTTAGGGAAAACATCATTGTTGGCTTTGGAATGAGCACGTAAACTAAGTAAAATACGTCCTGCAACAACGTAACAGAAGTAGGGAAATACCTCACAAACATCACTAAACATCACTTAAAAATAACTTAACAACGCTTTGGGACACGAACACCGGTCTCCTGATTGGAAGCCCTGTGTTTGTTGGACCCGCCCTCCATCAGCAGTCTTTCTCATTTTTTTTATTCTACGTCACTAGCTCTGAGCGTAGCATATTTACACCGATGCTTTTTACATTTGGAGTCAGTACAGACATGGTGTACAAATGACACGCCAAAAGCAAGAACAGCGTTCTTATTGCACACAAAATGACTTGCGAATGACACGGTCATTCATACGCCGTTTCCGGGCTGCCATGTGATGGATTAATGTCTTCTGGCTTCTATGAATCCAGCCTAAAAGAAGTGCCAATATGTGACCAGGTTTATGTGTTGTATCCTTTAAGAATATACTTGTGGTGGTAGAGTACATCATGATAAAGACTGGAGAGGAGCCTCATTAGCACTGACATCTCTATAAAGCCAGCACCAGCCTGTGGAGATGTCACATTATAGCTCAGTGGAATCCTCCAGCTCAACAGCCTCCTAATACAGTGCACACAACAGAGGAGGCTGTTTTAGATGAGCTCATCACTTTCATCCCCATTGATCTCAGCCTTGGGTCGCACCGACATGTCTCCTGCAGCTCTCCACCTTCTCTTCTTCTTTTCCTCTCACTGCTTCCCGTCACACCCTCAATATGACTTAATTTCTCCTCCCTCTGTTTTCTCAGCACCCTTCTTAAAATATATGTATTTTAAAAATGCATGGATGGTTAGTTTCTCAAATCAGGGAAAATGTGGCCTTGTTAGCTAGGCAGGTATGTTTAATCGATAGACAAGGAGATAGCAGATCGACAAATGTACTATAGGCTGGCAGATTTAATCCTGAGTTCTGCTACTTGATGGGTCTCGTTTTGGGCGGGGTTTGCTTTGTGTAAGCTTTGTCAAGGCTCAGTTTTACACACTCAAAGGCAGGTTAAGTGAAAACAAAGTTTACTGTGTCCAAAGTGCAGAACAAAGTTTGTTACTAGGAGGTCGGTCCAAACAAAGGCAAACAAAACACGGTGTTAAGCTGCCAGTATATGCTTCTCCAGAATGGCTTGTCTGAGAGTAGCTTCAGAAAAACCCCAGGGTTTGAACTTCTCTCTCATTATTTACACAATTATGCACATGAATACAACACTATGAATATCTGAAAATGTGCACAGATTAAAGGGATAGTTCGGGTGTACAAAGTGGGGTTGTATGATGTACTTCTCCATAGTAGGTGTATTGCTTACAGGAGGTGATGGCCGGCACGCCCCCAGCATCGAGAAGCAGACAGGAGTACCGACACCGGAGCAAAGCAAAACAGTACTGACGACGGGACCGGCAGAAAAACTTATTTTAAACCCCTAAAAGAAAGGCTCACCTAAAAATAAAAAATCAACATCAGGTTAAGTGAATATTTTCCGACGGCAAACTGAACTGAAAGTGAAACGTATCTATACTGTTTTTGTCATCTGAGCCTGCTGGCTTTGGAGAGATAAGTTTCACTTTCAGTTCAGTTCCCCGTCGGAAAGGAGAAGGAAAGACGGCAAGATAAAGCAGTGAAAATATTCTAAATATAGCGTACACTTAAATGGATATTGATTTTTTTTAGGTGAGCCTTTCTTTTAGGTGGCTAAAAAAAACAAGCATATTGTGTCCGTAACTTTAGCTTTGGGCCGATAGAAAGTCTGATATGATTGTGACACACAACAATAAGTTCATTATTTTTAAGTTGAAGCACTAATAGTCAGCTTTATACTGGTAAGTTTAAATATCTGGATTTATCAGGACTACGCCAGTCTTGCTACTGTTCATTTTCTGGAAGCTTTTAAGATCAATTACTTGAAATGTAGGCTATAAATGCTGTCAAGTCGAGCAGAAATGCAATTTGAATAAAATAACCCTCTGTTTAAAAGTATATAAGTGGTATTAACATGATTCAAATTGAAATGTGTTTCTGTTTGTCACTATAGAAAAAGGTCTGAAGTATTTAGGTTGAAAAGTTTTAGAAAACAAATAGTTCCAATGGCATCTAAGAGTACAAATGGTCATAAGCATTATGTTTTTGAGGGGTCCTTGGAAAATGTTCTCCTCTGTAAGGGGTCCCTGGCCCCAAAAAGTTGGTCTACAGAGTGTCCACTAGCATGACACTAACGTCTCCTGGCTCTAGCTTCATATTCAGTTATCAATCTTCTCTTGTAACACTCGGCTAGGAAGCAAATATAATTTCAATCTTCAATTGTGTATAATTCTCACCCTAAGGACACACACAGTAATCTGTCACATAACACACTTTAAGCATAAACACACACAAATTTAGCATACTGGTCAATCACAGAGCTGCAAACACAAACAACTGGGGATTCAGGTCACCAGTGAAAACAGAGCAGCTAAGGAGATTCCAAACACACAGATTCTTCAAAGGGGAGGAAGGCAGTAAGTGAGGATTGGATTTGGGTGCTGTTGGTGTGTGCCGCAGTAAAACCATCTCAGAGCGCTCTGAGTGCTTTATCTCTTCCACTGCCTGGGCAACTGCCTCTCTACCCCCCCTCTGAAGGGAATTAGGCTATTAAAAACCACACACATGCATGCACACTGGACTCATACTGCCTGCACGCAAACGCACACACAGATTCACCCAAAACCACTTCCAAAATGTGGAGAGAGTGCAGTGCATTTTGGAGCTATAGCTCGCTGGGTCTAACGTACCTTCCGGGTGAAAACCCACAGGGGCCCCCACGCCATTAAACTTCTAATCAATACAAATGGACCCTCGATGCATGTAGAGGCAGGAAGAAAAGAGGTGCCAAAATACATCAGCCTGTCATTATTCTCACCATATAGCTGATTACAGTACAGAGAGAAGAAATCATCACCCCGAGCCTCACAGTATATGCACATGGCTGTGTTCACAATAGCAGACCAGAGGGTGCTGTTAAATCATCATGGGATATTGTGCTGAAGGAGGTTGAGACTGGAAGAGTGGAAACACGAAGGGAAACAGCTAGCCTGGCTTCGTCCAGAGGTAATAAAGTCCGCCGACCAGCACCTCAAAAAGCTCCCTGATGAACATGTTATTTATCTGAAACCATTACAGATTCAAATAAACTGTTTTCCCGATCAGACACTAGCCATGTCATTTAATATAATTTAAAACAAAAATTGTAACTTGCACACTTTATTAATGAATATAGTATGCTATTGTTATTCTTTGTTCATATTTAATATTTTCTGAGCTAGTAGTCTGGTATATTTATAGAGAATTCTAATCATGGCTGTCAAAGTGAAGGCACAGAATCGCTTTAACGCCACTAATTTCTTTAACGCATTAACGCAATCGATCTTTCAGAGGTCGTAGTGGGCTCAGTTTTAAAGCGAAAGTGAAGATACTGGTATCATATGAAACTAGAAAAACCTAATGAATCCATCGGTACCAACCATGTCATACTAGCTTGTCAAAGAGGAGGCTAAATAACGCTCCAAACTTACGCTAAATTTTGGCGAGGAAAAACTGGCATGACTATTTTCAAAGGGGTACCTTAACTTCGGACTTCAAGATATGTGAATGAAAATGGGTTCTATCGGTACCCACAAGTCTCTCTCCCACTATATGTACTGTATACTGTATACTGTATGCTGCATACTGCGTTCGCCAGTAGTATATAGTATATGGTTTTGAATACAGCCAGAGATTTGGGTGAAACTAGCGGCTGTAGCCTGCAGCAGAGATAAGCTGCGGGCTACAGAGGTCTGATAAACTCACCTCTTTCTAACTCCACACCCCCAGACTTTTTTTGTCTGTCTCTTCCTCTGTACATTATCTGTCATAAGTTAACTGATGGACTACCACAGCGGGCTGTAGGTCTAGCCTATAAGCTTCATAAAGTCCTTCCTCCGACAGCAGCTCAACACAGTGAAGGACTTTTTGGGCAGCGTCTCGTCTTGTTCACGGACAGAGGAGGCAGTTGGGGATTCACGGAGGGCCTTCGGGGAGATTAGGCTGGAGAGCAGCAATTAAACCACGACACAACTCTCCATCTCTGTCTCTCCCTCCACCTTACCTCATCCCAGACTCACAGAACTACAGGTTACTATGGAAACTACCTCCCTCCCTCATCCCCTTCCCTCCTCTTGGTCTGCCTCGTCCTCCTCTCTTTACCTCCAATCATACCATACATTCATCCTATTCTTCATTATTTCTTCATTAACACCTCTCCTCTCTATCAGCCTTTTTAGTAGCACCACTTTTTTTCTTTTTTTTCCTTCCGTCCTTCCTCTTCCCACTGCTCCCCACGCCGCTCCCCCCCTATCTGACTTTCTATCTGTCCTGCTGCTTGCAGCATGAAACCAAATGTCAGGTCTGAGCTGGCACTGAGAGAAACCGTAAGGGAGGCAGATGGAGGAGCAAAAATGAAAGAGAGACAGAGACGGAGGGGGGTGGAGAGACGGTGGGAAGGAGATAGAGGGGAGAGGAAGCCGAGAGAGAGAAATGGGGAAGCTGGAGACAGCAGGGTTAGATAGAGTATTGCTGACCAGTGGCAACAGCTTCTGCTGATTATATTGTTCAACTTGCAAGTTTTCAGGACTTTTATTACAACAACAAATGGGCAAAAGATTCTGTCAATTAATTATCTTTTGTTCAGTTTCTTCTTTGAAAAAGCCTTTAAGGTTTGAGGTAGGGCTGCACGATTAATCAAATATTAATCGCAATCTTCTCAGAATTAAATGAACATGATCGACTGCGATATTGACGTTTAAAATGAGTCAGACACTCATAGAAAACAAATCAAGCGCTTCTTAAACTAACAGCCAGCCATCAGCGGGTGATCGGGATGTTTCGGCTTCACTTTTGGGAAGTCGTCGCCATCAGAAGTAATGTTACAGGCACCAACAAGACGAACATTAACAGCATGGCATGGTATAGTCTGGCACGGCGGCCACATATTCATACACAACACAGCTGACAGATGCAACAGCATCATTAATCAGGCGTCTATCCACATGGCCAGTAACGTTAAACATGACGCATAAACACAGGCTGGCACGGCGATACATAAACCACATGCACACACACACACAGATGGCTGAGGCATCGGCATGAAATCCAATTGTATACCCAACAAACAATAACATTGAAATAGACCACTTCAGTCCAACTCTGTAAATTAGCTTACTTGTGATAATAACAGCAGGAGACGACGGGGCTCGGTGTTGACCGCTCCCGACTCCTGGAAGAAAATACAACCGCCTTAAAACCAGTTAATTTATACCTTTTGGACATTTTAGAAATGTTATCTTAAATCTCCCAACTTCTACTTGTAATTGTTTTACATAACTATCATATGAAACTACAAAACCTAAGGAATGGTACCAAGCATGTCATACTAGCTTGTCGCAAAGGAGGCAAAATATCGCTCCAAACTTATGCTATATTTTGTGCGAGGAAAAACTGTCATGGCCATTTTCAAAGGGTTCCCTTGACCTCTGACCTCCAGATATGTGAATGAAAACGTATTCTATGGGTACCAACGAGTCTCCCCTTTACAGATATGCCCACTTTATGATAATCACATGCAGTTTGGGGCAAGTCATAGTCAAGTCAGCACACTGACACACTGACAGCTGTTGTTGCCTGTTGTTGCTGCAGTTTGCCATGTTATGATTTGAGCATATTGTTTTATGCTAAATGCAGTACCTGTGAGGGTTTCTGGATCAATATCTGTCATTGTTGTGTGTTGTTAATTGATTTCCAATAATAAATATATACATACATTTGCATAAAGCAGCATATTTGGCCACTCACATGTTGATAAGAGTATTAAATACATGACAAATCTCGCTTTAAGGTACATTTTGAACAGATAAAAATGGTGCAATTAATCATGTGATTAAAGATTTCAATCGATTGACAGCCCTAATTTTGGTATTTCCTCTTCTCTATCTAACTGTTGTAGTTTTGTTTCCCTTTTCTTTGTTTTTGTAATTGACCTGATGTAATCGTAAATGAGGGTCGCTCCTGAATGATCTCTTGAGTACAAATAAAAGTTGAACTAATAAATGAATGATCTTCTGATGTAAGGAACATTTTCGCAATTAACGTCACGTTCACACCTGTTTTCATCTATTTTTTGACATAAAAACAAATTTAAGAGAATATAGGATTAAAGGCCTTTGAGAGGAGTATTTTTTTTTAACCATGTGGGTGTGATGCATTTGCCTTCGTGCCATGTCAGACTGGCTGTAAGATCAAAGTTTCTCTTCCTTGTCACGAGAGGGAACAGTCACCCCTTTTTATCCCGACGATAAGTGCCATTTCTTCATGCACATTTCGGATTAACTTATACTTTCATGTCAGAAGTGTTAATAATTCTTAATCACTGATGTTATGCAAGTGACCCCATTTCTGAACCACTGAAGTCATCCTCACCTCTCACTCTTTCCTTCCGTCTGCTCGCTTCTTTTAGCATCTCTGCAACCGCTGAGCTGGGTTTGAAACGTGTGGTGCTCCTGGTTCCTCAGGTGTGAGTGAAGAGGGGGTCCATTGTGACTGTAAAACAGATAAAGAGAGGAGGAAGTCCTTTTGTTTTGGGCACTTTCTTGTTCCAACAGTTCTGTTTACCCTCCAAAAGTGTTGAGGCTTCAAAGAATAAGGCTGGCGACGTTTCTTTATTTTCCTTTTTGTCATCAAACCTCATGAAAAATTCAAAACCAATGATAAATTGATCCCAGCAGCAATTATTTCCTGTGTAACTAAAGCCTGATATAACTTATTCCTCTGTGCTCCAGACAGGTTTGGAAATTAACACCAGCCAACAGCCAAATGCTGGTAAAATATGCAAGTGGCTGCTAGATTTTCTTCACTCACCAGCCAAAAATAAAAATGGTAATCTATGGAGTGGCTGGTAGAATTTGTAATCTAGCTCCATTGTTGTCCAAAAAATCCATAAATGAG
The DNA here is from genome assembly GCF_043250625.1 of Sebastes fasciatus. NCBI lineage: Eukaryota > Metazoa > Chordata > Actinopteri > Perciformes > Sebastidae > Sebastes > Sebastes fasciatus. Next base: position 28,361,900 of record NC_133808.1, on the reverse strand, counting down.
CCACACCATTGTGTTGCAGACCGGCTCATAGCACAAGTACGGGAGACAAGTGTTATATCGTTTAAACCAAAATTCCAAGTGGGAAAAAAACAGCTCAGCCTCACCAAATGGGGTATGAACCACACGGTAATTTGTTAGTAATTTTGCGTGCAATAATAACGCCTTTGTTGCTTTTGGCGTGTCATTTCACGCCGTGTAATCTGTACTGACTGCAATGCTAGTGCATCCGTGTGAATATATGATCCATGTGAATATGCTACGCTCAGAGCTAGTGACGTAGAATAAGAAGTGAGAGAGTGCTTATGGACGTGTTCTCCGTACTTACGTTACGTTGTTTACGTACGGATTTTACTTAGTTTACGTACTTATTTTAAGCCCTACCATGATGTATTTCCTAAAACTAAGTGGTTTTGTTGCCTAAACATAACCGCGACCATTTAACGGTAACAACGTGGCGTTAAATGACACTTGAAAACACGTTTCACAGCGTTAAGCCTGTGGCGTATAAATGAAAAGCCTGAAAGGCGTTATCATGACACGCGGAAATGTTGTGCTATTTATACGCCTTCCCATTTGATCGGGTTGAAAAAACATTCACGTCAGACTTGAAATAAATCAAGTCAGAGACATCAGGAATTTCTGACACCGACGATATCTCCCACTTGGTGAAAAGAACTACAGACATGTCAACAAACTGTTGGCAGAATGGCTGCAAATGCACCGCCGCTGGTAGTTACATCAAAATAAAAGGTTATATCATGGTTTTATTTAATACAGCCAATTCAGCTAATTGTAGGAGCTATACACAGTATCTAGTTTCACTGGGTAACAAACCGACACAACAAAAGCAGCTACATTAGGTTGATTATCTGGTTAGACTACAAGGTTAGCCGGAGGGCTAACCACCTTGGATTGAATAATTAGTGAACGCTGCCAAGTCAGAATAAGGGGTGTTTTTCCGGTTCTTCATGCTGACGTTACGTGAATGTAGCATTAGTCACAGCTGGCAGAGAGGGAGTAACATGTTCTTTCATTAGAATGAATACAGGCACTGTAGTTTGTTTTGAGTCAATCCCACATACACAAGGGGTGAAAGTAGATTCAAGTTCTTCCTGGTAGGACTACCCCAACCTTCATCGCTTCATATTGTTCTCTGCCGCCCCCCAGCTTCATGCATCCCTGAACACACGCATTCAATAGTGGTGCTTGGTTTTGGCTCGACTGCTCTCAACATGTCGGCCGGGTCACAAACTTTCTAATTTTACAGCTAAACAGTGATGGAAAGTACTGAGAGAGGGACTAACAGGACTGTTGGTTTTGGTATAGTCATGGGATTTGTTGGCAACAAGTAAAATATCAAATAACACCAGCTTTATCCTTTCATATTTATGCAAAAAAAAACAACACAAACCTCCCTCAGGTTTCTTCCTCTCTGTCTCCCAGCGGCCCCTTGCTTCTGTTTTTTACGTGGACAGCCATCCCTCCCCGCTCTCCGGGCTCCACCTGTGTGTCAGAGATACAGTAGAGGTGAGGTCAACCTCTCAACAGGCTCCCCAGCTCGGCTATCAGCCATGCTGCCCACAATGCAAGTGGCCAGTGGAGCATGTGAATGGGGTCATGCCTGGGAGATGGGAGACGGAGAGTGAAGCTGCCATCCGTGAACGGGGGAGGAGAGGGATAACAATTCCTGAGGCGGTCTCCTCTGCATTAGCAATATCTGAGGGCCTCTAGTGCAGTCTGCCTCTCAATTGTTTGTCCCTTCTCCAGATGCTTAAAGAGAGACAACATATGCTCCGACGAAGGCTGCAGTGCTTTCTCTTTGATAAAGTAAAAGCAGTATAAGTGCTCTGCAATTTTTGTGCTGCCATCTAAATTTGTACATTATGATTCTTTTTAAATGGCAGCAGGAGACGAGATGTTCACCATATTTCTGATTGTTTGTAATGATTCTTTCATTTTCCCGGAGCACAACTCAGTGGACTGTGAATTTATCATCAGTGCTTCCTCCGCTTCATTTTGTATGTAAATAGACGTCTCTTATTGGTGTCTCAGGTTGAGAAGCGCCATAAACTAGATATGAGGGAAAAAATATTTCATATTCACTCAAATGCTTTCCACCACTTGAATTCAATTAACAGGGTAATGGATGCATGCACCCTCTCCTCCTCGCAGGTTCTGAATTAAAAAACTCAATTGGGTTTATAATTGAGTGCAAATTAATCTGTTGGCCTCAGGAGGGGGGAGTGGGACACATCTCCAGGGGGTCCCGTGTGTTTGTGTGTGGCTTGTAAACCAAACTATGTAACGAGAGTGCAGAAGAACACACCTCAGCTTCTTAACTATATCTGATGAAATTCTCCACTCATTATCCTGTTGTATTTTTGATGTTATTCCCAATTTTCCTTTATTTAAGAGGAAGAGGGTGTAACTTCAACAGGTGCTGGATCAAAAAATCTGAAACAAACAGAAGATCTGCACACGGTATTAAAAAGCTCCTAACAAGTTGAATTGTACAACGTTTCAATCTTACAGAGATCTTCGTCAGGTATTTTCAAAAGATTAGAAATAAACATACGTTTTAATTTTGATAAACGACGACGACGAAGCTCGGCTAAAAGCTCAAGATAACCATTTTTACCTAATTAACTAAACCAATTTCTTACACCAAGCATCTAAATGAGCACACATCTCCAACAGTCTTATCACTCTACAACCAAAACTCATCGAACTAGCAGCCAAAGACGAGACCAAATAAACTTTGCTTTATATTCAGCCATATCCATAAATTATGTCTTGCTTTTGCTGTTTTGTGATTACAAGTTGTTTTTGAGGACATATCAACTAGCGCTGAAAAAAAAAAAAAAAGATTCACCAATGTATCGCGATTTTTTTTGATGATTTTGAAATAATTTTTTTAATATCAGAATCGATATATTTGCTTCATAGCGGAGGTAGAAAGAAGTTACCGCTTTTATTGTTGTAGTTAGAGTAACGTGACGTCATATCTATTCCGTATCCGTCAACCAAAACAAACCACAGCGACCCGAAATGAGAAAGTAGAAAACGGCGGAGGGTCGGTGTGGATACGACCTGCACCCTCACATTTTGAATCCAGCGTGGTAAACGCTACACATCCAGTAAAGTATGGAAACACTTTGGGTTTCACACATTACCAGGAAAAGTAGTGTTAGATATCACGGCTAAAGCTGCATGCTAACTCTGTCATGGGCAGGAAACGTTATCGTATTAGGGTAACGGGCTACTGTAGTTGTAGCCATGACAACCTAATTGATAAACGAGCCGGATGAAACATACATGAAATACGTTCTCTCTTCCACTTGCAGGAAATGTTTAAATAAATATCCAGATATTTAAAGTCGGTCCAGATCTCAGATTTAGTTTGCGGAGAGCAAGCCAATTTCTTCATTTTACATTCTCCACTCACTTGTCACCTCGAGGGCTCTGATTTAAATTAATCCATTTTGATGATGAGGAAAAAGTCAAGATATACGAGCCTGTAACACTCAGATGAAGATTTCTCATCATGTTTTACCATCAAGTGTGCCCTGAAATAGCTTACTTGCTTCACTCTGTCTGTGCTGCAGTAAGGGCTTCTTTTCAGTAAGACCACGTCTCCCTGTTTTTTAATCTGCTGACTAATACCCTCCAATCATTCTAAGTAATCTGCTACTATATATCTCACTTAGACTGTCACATAGATTGCGTGGCAAAAAAACAGTGCATTGTCCCATTTGGTTTATTAGTAATTTTGACGGCAAGTGATGGCAGCGCCCTGAAAGCACTCAAGGGAGACATCAAATTATCATAAACAATGTCTCAGAGTATGATACGGAGAAAACGCAAGCACATAATTTCACAGAATGATTTCACTGCTGAATCAAGTTAAACGCTCGTGGATGGCAATTACAGAGCAACGGGCGTACACGCCTGCACACACACACAGTTGTATTTACCTCTTAAACACACAATCACGAGACAGTTCGGCACAGACGGCACTGCTGAGGTGTTGTTTTGTCGGGTGATGTGGAAGGGAAGGGACAGACAGAGGATGAAGTGGTGTGGGGGTGCACAAAGGTGTGATGGCAGCACATATGGTGGCTGCTCGGGGGTTTGTGTTGAACTGGTTATTTAGCTGCAGTCAGATTGAGATTAATGGTGGGAAGCTCAAGGAGCCCACATATGCAAGAAATATACACATGTGCACAGATATGCATATAGTGCAAAGATCCACATTAAAGGGATGGCTTGGGTGATTTGAAGTGGGGTTGTATGAGGTACTTATCCAGAGTCAGTGTGTTACCTACAGTAGATGATGGTCGGCACGCCAACAGGTTTTAAACTAGTGAAGATACTGGTATCATATGAAACTAGAATGGCACTCGGCAAAGCGCAGACCTCCGGCAAGGTGCGTGACTTTAAAAACAGATCACAGCTGGCGGTACCGTGAGGTGGTCGCCTTATTATTAACACGGTGTGTTTCCGTTAAACGTGTCGGCGGATGCCTCTCTCATTCGGCAGCCTTGTTATGTCTGTATAACGTTACACTACGTTGTCTCTCATCCCGTCATCTACCACTTTTTTCTTTCTAACCGCGGACGGCCAGCAGCTCCCGCACCTCAGAGTCTCACCACACATCCACACACGTATCTCTCTGCTCTCAGAAGGAGGTGGGGGTCACGCGTCATCAATGCGTCATCAGTTACACTGCACATGTGTTATACCCTGTGGTCTCGATGCTCAGGCTGATCGGAATCCTAAAAAAAATTCATGAATCCGGATCATGATCCAGATCGCCACCAAAATCGAATGGATTGTTCAATGTGCTACACCCCACCCCTCCAAAACATTTCATTCAAATCCATCGCAAACTTTTGGAGTAATCCTGCTAATGGACAGACAGACAGACAAACAAACCAACACCGGTAAAAACATAACCTCCTTCCAAGGCAAGTAACTATAGAAAAACCTAAGGAATCTATTGATAACAACCAAAGGGGTCCCTTGACCTCTGACCTCAAGATATGTGAATGACAATGGGTTCTATGGGTACCCACGAGTCTCCCCTTTACAGACATGCCCACTTTATAAAAATCACATGCCTTAAAAATTTGTTATTTTCTCCTGTTCTAAAAATGGTGTGTTTGATTATTTCTGCATACTGGGGTCCCTAAACAGTCTTGGAATTACATAAATTGGGTATCACTGTAAAGCTGAGACTCTTGTGGATCCAAAGAGCCCAACTGTATTCATGTGTGATGATGTTAGTCCCCATAGGAGCCATTTCATTGTGGTGAGACCTATTTTTTTAAAATTTGACCTCACTGTATAAAATGACCTGTGGTGACCTCTAGGATAATCACAGCCTCATGAAACTTTACATCCACAAACTAGAGACCTAGAGCATTCAGTACTTGAGTGAATGTATATTATTAGTATGAGTTGAAAAAAAATAGACATGTAAATGTTTGTTTTTTTTGCTAATTATTGTCAGCCAGCACCTAATAAGATTTTCTGGATGTGAATGTTCCTGCTGATAATCGCTTCCCCGACTTTACAGCAATACAACTTTTCTGGAGTTCCCCTTTAAAACTGAACATGGCCCTAAATGACTTTGGGAAGAAGATGGACATTTTTTTGCAGCGCGCTCCCTCTCTCTTCGTACGGTTTAGTGAGTTTAAATTAAGAGCAACATCCTGCCAAACCAAGTGCAAGATTCCTTTGGATGCTTTTCTTATGGGGAAAGTTTGATCCATCACAACAGCCCTCCAAAACGCTCCTGTTCACTCAGACTACACAAAGTGCTCACATTATTCAATTCAAACTGCAGCCTCTTTGAGATAATTTATATTTAGTGGTAGCACATTTACAAAATTAACCTAAACATGTTGTTCTCAGAATGCAAAATACCGCTCCATACAAGGTTTCTCTCACACGTTCTGTTTTCTTCTCTTTCCTGATTTTGTTGTGAACACATTTTCTCCAGTGACGTTAGCGAGGCGGGCTGCTATACAGGTGAGCAGATGGGAGTTTGATGACTTTCTTGCATCTTTGCACTATGATGCATTTGTATGCGTGCACACATAACACCCAACTTCCCCAGCAGAAGGGGTGCTGAAGCTCTCATGCTGGGTCTTCGGTGAGGCGGAATAATCAAATAACGCTCCACGCAGTTAGATTTCCAATATGATTAAGCCAGGTTGCCATTTGTGGAGACTAATTTAGAATGAGTTGTGATTAGCTATTTCCACCCTCTGAGGCATTATGCATTTAAATGGAGCACATTTTAACCAGCTGGGAATGTGGCGGTGGCAGCTGATTCCCCTAAGTGCAACACTTGAGTGTTTATTTCTCTGCTTTCACTGTAATGGACCATTTACCTGCACGGGCAGGAGACAGGAGAGGAGAGCCGGTATTGTTCAGGGGGGAGAAAATGAGAGAAAAAGGCTATTTTGGGTTCAGGGCTCGACTTGTACTGCAGTCATTTCACTCGAGGGATTAAGACTCCCTTGACTCTCCCTCCTCTCCTCCTTCCCTCTGCAGCCTGGGGTGGATTTACTATTTACCCCAGTTATTTATCACTTTGGAGCTGTGATGGAGAGGCCTGCAGGGCTAGAGAGAGTGACACACTGCCAGGGCTGGAATTAAGACTCTCAGTCTGGTGTAATTTGATTTGATTACTCTCTCATCCATCTGTCTTCTCTCTGTTGCCATTCCTGCCCACATCCTGGTTGTATGGATGTTACTAGGGCTGGGACGATGCACCTATATCCCAATTGAATGCCATCACAATACTTGGGTGCCGATTCGATATGTATTGTGATTCGATATTACGATTTATTGCAATTTTTGTTAACTTTTTTAACACTAGACCACGGGAAAAAGTTGAATCATAAACTTCTGGGGACTATGAGAGTGACCGCACGTTACTGCGATACGATAATGTTTCCTGTCCGTGACAGAGTTAGCATGCAGCTTTAGCCGTGATGTCTAGCTCTACTTTTCCTCTCAATGTGTGAAACCCAAAGTGTTTCCATGCTTTACTGGATGTGTAGTGTTTACCACGCTGGATTTAACATGTGAGGGTGCAGGTCGTGTCCACGAGGACCCTCAGCCGTTTTCTACTTTCTTGTTTCAGCTTGTTTTGGTTGACGGATACGGAACAGATATGACGTCACGTTACCGAGACTACAACAGTAACTTCCTTCTACCTCTGCATAGACTCAAATGAAGCAAATATATCGATTCTTGCATTAAAAAATATATTTTAAATCGAAAAAATAAAATAAAAATTGCGATACATACGATGTGAATCGATTTATTTTCCCACCCCTAATGGATGTCCTGCAGGGGGACGAGGAGCCCTCCATGAAAGCTGATGTGATACTTGTGTCACTTGCCAGAAGCTGTCATTTAGAGGGACACTAAAGGTGCTGGGTCATTTACTTTCACTCTAAAGTCCCGACTAGAAGTAAAACCCGAGGATCAGGACAGACAGAAGACTCTTTTTCTTATCAGAGCAGCGGAGCAGATTGCCTCATTTCCTCCCCTTCTGTCCACATCCTCCCCCCCCTCACCTTTTGTCTACACCTCGTCTTGATGTTTCTGCGCCATCACCTCCTTTGCCCTCTCCCCTCCAAAGATATTACCTCTCTCTAACTTTTCTTGCCGAGCTCACTTTCTTTTGTCTATGTGCTTTGACAGAGTGAGTGATGTTGATCATTACTAGGCTCTGATGGCTGCGTATCAGATGAAATCCTCCTCAGTGCTCCGTCAATGTCACCAAGAAGCCATTCTGAGGCTAATGGTCCAGCTCCAGCACCGGGATCTTTGTGGAACTTCAGACTAAAAATAACCAATAGACTACGACGCTGTACTGATCTGGTATGAACACCCAAGTCTTCTCAAGATTAAAGGAGTAGCTTGACATTTTCTGAACTACACTTAATCACTTTCTTCTTAAGAGTTAGCTGATTCATACGACTCTGATATGGTGAAGATGAAGCTATAGCTAGGAGACTAGTTAACTTCGCTTAGCATAAAAACTGGAAAGATAAGATAATATAAAATAAGCCTCTATTGATCACAGAGGGGAAACTTAGGTATTGGATCAGCACAAGTGACAGTGTTGGACTTACTAGTAGTCTCAAGTGAAGTGACATAGTGATGTGATTAGTAGCCGAAAAGTCAATAAGGTATACTAGATGTAGTAGTAATATGATACCATCTACCATAATAGCATACACTGGATTAATATACATATGTACAGTGAAAACTGCTTATAGTCACGGTTACAGTGATCAGGCAGAAAAATTGGCAGCGAGCCAGTAAATCGCGAAGTGGTCCCTTTCATTACTTTGCATTCATGTAATAAATATACAAATGTCAATTAGATGGTAATCTGCATGAGAAATGATGCACAACAACCAAACTTTGTTTAAAATAATCATCCGCCTATAGTGATCAATTTGACCCAGAGAGACGTGATCACAATAAGCGGTTTCCATTGTATGATTAAGTAATGGTTCAGCTAATGAAACAGGGAGAAACAGCTATAGCTCAGTCCAAAAGTAACTAAATCTGGCACCAGCACCTCTGATAAATCTAATCAACGTATCCTCATACAGCGGTTCGTATGTATGATAGCTTACGAAAAGTTGTTGCTCCTTTTTTGTGCGTTTTCTTCCTATGAATGTCCAGCAACACGTGTCAATTTCCGCTCATTACATGCATAGTCTTTTCAAAATAAACTTCCGTCTTTAAAAGGAAACAACTTGGTTAGGTTTAGGCAACAACACTACTTAGTTAGGAAAAGATTGTGAGAGTGGCGTAACTTAAGTGCAGAAGTTACGTGATTCACACAGGATGCAAACACCAGGCTCCTGGGCGAAAGTCCGGTGTTTTTTGACCCACCCATCCACCCCGACCGACTCCCAACGCAGCGCTAGTCGCTCTTTATACTTCTTGGTTCACAATTACCTGAATTACATACAAATTGATTTATTGGGATATATAAAAATTACAGTGCATTACTTTTCGTAGGTATAGCTACGAACGGTGTTTGAGAACGGCCTGCACTAATTAACACAATATATTTGTTTATTTACTTCATACAAAAAGGTAGTGTAAAACAACACTGTGTTGTGCTCCTGGCTAAGCTAATCTAACTAGCGGCTAGTCCTTCAGGAGAGCGGTATCAATCTTCTCATCTAACTCTCAGCAAGGAAACGAATAAGTTCCAAAATGTCCGCCCAGGCCTGAATAATGTGCATCTTTTCTCCCGTCACGTCTGTGCATGACACAGCCAACATGTTCCATAAATCATGAAGGAGGACGACTGGAGAGCTTATTTCTCCTCATCCGGCCAAAGTGAAATGTCTAACAAGAGAAGATGCTGTAATCTATTGAGGATCTCGCAGTAAATCTTGCAGAGGTCCCACCAGCCCAGAACAATAAGTTAGAGAGCCTATAGCATTGTGAGATGGGGGAAGCGCCGAGCACCCCCAGGCTCAGGGCTGGCTCGGATAGCTCCATCCCGGGCCCACTGATTCATAGAGGGCCTGCTAGTCAAAGTCAGGTGGGATGAGAAGCAGCGACGGCTGTATTACCTGCAATATACTGCCTGTGACAGCGGAGACACAGTTCTTATGAGAGGATGACAGTGACTGGAATCAACGTGTCCTCATACAACGGTTCATATGATATCTTATGAAAAGGTTTTTTGTTATTTTTCAACAAGTGATCAGTGCACCTGCAACAAGCCTCTGCAGTGTTTAGGCAACAAAACTACTTTGTTAGGTTTATGAAAAGATCGTGGTTTGGGGTAAAATAACTACATAAATTATGTGAATATTAAGTCAACGTTGACTTCTGGTTTCACGCGGGACACAAACAGTAATCTCCTGGATTAAAGTCCTGAGCTTTTAGATCAGTTTGTAGCGTCCGTCGTCCGACTATGTATTGATAACACGGCTCTGATATGCAAAAAAAGGAACTAAACGGGTTCTATTTCTATAATAAAAAGCAACGACAGTGGGCAAGTAATGTAATTGGTGTATGCCCGAACACTGTATAACACCGGTAACACCGACTACCGCAGCAAGCCTAGTCCTACAATGTCATAAAAGTATGATTGCTTGTGAACCGTGGTGGCCTTGTGGTCCCCGGTTGTCGCATGTCATCCTCTCATCTCTCTCTGACCTCATTTCCATCTCACTACTGTCAGCTTGATAATAAAGGTATAAAAGGCCCCAAAATGTATTTAAAGAAGTAGGAATGTTGCAGAGAGTAATTGTGTATCTTAAGTCTCTGTGCACTTAAATAAAAGCAAACATACTTTAATGTTATTTTGAACTATATATAGCAAACCCAAAGCCTCGCTCATCACATGCATTTCTGAACCACCACAAACAATCAAAGAAGCAGTTTTCCATCAGAGGCAGTTATTTTTAGCGAACTTCGTTGCTGCAATTCACCTCGCCACCCAGGGGAGAGATTCAGGGCACCCCCGATACCTGCGGACGAGAAAAACAATCTAGCGCCGAGTCCGGGAGTGGGAACATTTAACAGGAGATTGCAGACGATTTCACCGTTGAGGGAACTTGTGGGGGTGTGGTTGTGGGTGGATGGCGGGTTTGCAGTTGCCTAGGCCACGGCTCCGAGTCCCCGGGCCCCACAATACTGCCATCTGAATCCAATCCACGGTCTGACGGATTGGGAGGCAAATTGACAGTGTCAGATTTCATATCACAGCAAGCTGCGGAGGGGCCAGGAGCAGGGATGTGGTCTAATAAAGAGAGGACAGTGTGTCTAAAGGTGGTGGGGGCAGCATGTGTGTGGTTGCATGCAGATATATTGACACCTACATGAAATTAAGAAAAAAAACAGCAACCCCAGCACCATCAGGCCGCTGCCCGTGCAGCTGCAGTTACACAACCTTTGTGCAGACTGGGAAGCACACACAGCCTTGTAGCGTGGTATTGGAAAGCGGTTGCAGTGACTAAGCCTGGTGTGTCAATCTGGGATTGTACAAGCCTCTGGCTACCGCAGCTCAGACGGGAGTGACGAGAGCAACATAAGTGCCATATGTCAACCAGCAGAACCAGCCCAGAGACAACATGACTAACCCCTTTTCAGGATTAATGTGACAGCCGAGCCAAGCCCTCCTGCGCACCGTCATGTGTGTGCACGTAATCATCAATCATAGCAACACATGAGAGAAGCGGGAGGGAGAAACAATGTGTGCTTGGGTGACAATATTTCTTATTTGCACAGCAGTGTGTATTGAGTTTGGTTTGATGGTTGTCATCTGCCCTCTAGTGGCGGCACACATACAGTAACTACAGGTAGAAATCACTGCTTCAGACTAAGACAAAAAAAAAAGCGGGAACATTATCTCAGCACTGACATCCTTATATTGGCGCACAATCATGTTTTATATTGATTTTACAATTCTTGAATTTATGTGAATGGCCCTGCGGTGAGGAGCTCAAAGGGGAGATTAAATTAAAGACAGAAAGAGATGAAAGAGGATGGCATCTGCAGAGCAGAGCAGAAGTCCTGGCATGAAGCCACACACACACACACACACACACACACACACACACACACACACACACACACACACACACACACACACTAGACTGGGAGATATAAGCCACAGTGTGTTTTGTCTCAGAGAGCAGCAGATTATCTGGGTAAATCAGGATGAAAGGTTATATATTTGGAGTTTGACATTTCTGACACGTAGAAGTGCTATTGTTCGCTCTCTCTCTCTCTGCTCGCTTTGTCGCTTTGGTCTGGTCTCTAAAAGAAACTCTGTCTGGCTCCCGATTACACGGGTTATATACCAATTATAGTGCAATACTCTTCGTAGCTATGAGCAGTGTATGAGAATGTCCTGCTGAATTATAGAAAAAGCATTCATACTAGGGCTGGGAAGATACACTTATCTCCCGATTCGATACTGTCACGACACTTGGGTGCTGATTCGATAAGTATTGCGATTTTTAAGTATTGCGAATTGACATTACGATTAATTGCATTTTTGTTAACTCTTTTAACACTAGACCATGGGAAAAAGTTAAATCATACACTTCTAGGGACATGTACTTTGGCAAATATCTAAATTGATTCAGTAAAAATGCTTGATGTTTTTTAGCATGTATGTAGTCAGAGATGAAGTCAAATATATCAGTCATGTCAGACATTACTTCCGTTAACTTCATCGAGTGCGTCTCTAGCTCTCCCGTCAGCTCCGTTCTCTTTATCCATCCATGGTCAGCTCCATCGGGGCCGTTTGAATGCATTTAACATAAATGTCAGTATATGGGAGCTCTACAGTTGTAGTGTCGGCCCGTTTGACCACGGAGATGAGAGCGACGGCCGGCTTGACTGCCCGTTACCGCAGTACGATAACGTTTCCTGTCCGTGACAGAGTTAGCATGCAGCTTTAGCCGTGATGTCTAGCTCTGCTTTTCCTGACAATGTGTGAAACCCAAAGTGTTTCCATACTTTACTGGATGTGTATTGTTTACCACGCTGGATTTAAAATGTGAGGGTGCAGGTCGTATCCACACCGATCCTCCACCGCTTTCTACTTTCTCGTTTCGGCTCGCTGCGACCGGCTGCGGTTTGTTTTGGTTGACGGATACAGAACGGATATGACGTCACATTACTCAGACTACAGCATTAAAAGCGGTAACTTCTTTCTAGATACAACGCCCTACTTAGTGAGCTTAAGAGGTGCTCATTTGTGTTGTCACAATACCAATATTCTGACTTCAATATGACACCCTGCATAAATACCTTGATTCCAATATTGGAACAATACCACGGAAAAACCTAAAACATCAGGAAAAGTACTGGAATAATAGATTTACAGAAAGGAAGCTTTTTTATTATTATTATCTGCTCGTCTGGCGCTTTGGTCTGGTCTCTAAAAGAAACTCTGTCTTGCCGTTGTGTGGCCAGCAGCGCTCTACATCTGTGTTCTTTTGGGGTTTTGCCAGAAATCTTTATGAGCTTCAGTTAATGCACATATGCGCACACACACACACACTGTACAAAGGGTCTCAGTGAGGCTGGAGGGCTGTTTTGAAAATTACACTAAATGTGTGTCTAATGTAAATCACTTATCCATCTGTCTTAATAACCTCTGGCTGCAGCTTTTCCACTTCGACCCACTTCTGGCAATTTATGGGCTACCAGCTGTTTGTTCACTGCTGCGCTGTAAATTAGATAACACTGCTTATAAAGGCTATAGAGTGTGATACAGTCACCAAGAACTCAGCTGTTGTATGGGTCATTCCTGTTGCAGCAATATTTCGTTCATAACTTTAAAAAAAAAAAGATGGATTTTTATTTTTTATTTTGCATTTATATCTATATTTGGCCGACAAGTTGCACCTGAACACACCACAAAGACTACAGCTGACGGCCAGTTAGCACATACGTTCTGTATCTACGTGAGATGAAATAACTCCACACCAGCAGAGTCGCTGAGACTCTGCTGGATCCAAATAGCCCAGTTGTATTCATGTGTGATGATGTTAGTCTCCATAGTAGCCACTTCATTGTAGTGATAAAACATTTTTAATTAGACCTCACTGTATAAAATGACCTGTGGTGACCTCTAGGATAATCACAGCCTTTTGAAACTTTACAGCCACAAACTAGAGACCTAGAGCATTCAGAGGATGGATGGCTTTCCTAGCTAGATTGACAATAAGGATGTTTCTGAGCAGTTTAGACAACAGAAGTGCTCGCCATCCAATCGCCGAAAAATGCAAATCACAGCATGGCTTTTTCTATGGTGTTCCTCAAGGTCTTGGTGTCTTAATGTGGTATTCTGGAGGGATTATTGATAATTTTGATCAATTCTCTCAAGTTAAATTTAGCACCAAACCTGTGTAACAAATGGTATCAACCCAAAAATTGCTGCAACAACTTATGAGACACAATAGAGCATGGAGATGAACCATCATATACTTTTATCATAATATTCTAAACCCTTATACACTTACCAATTATTTTCAATCATTCTATCATTCATGTTTATTTCTGATTTATGACTAGAAGAACTTGACACACAGTGCTGAGCTGCAGCTCAAATTAATCTTCAGGTTCTCAGCTTTCAGATGATGTACACCACTTCTATGTGACATCTACTGTCGACCTGCTATCTCCCCTTAAAGACCCCCTGTACCCCCATAAAAGAAGACAAAAACTGGTCTGCTGTGGGTCTCAGACTTCATTTAAACTGGATAGAAACAAATTAAAACTCACCAAACACGTCTTGGTTAGTCTTTCAACTGTTCCAGCAATCAGCAACTATGGTTTGGTTGAAATAAAGATAGCTGTCCTCCAGGCTTGTGTTTTGTTTTGCAGGCTTCGTGATTGTTGTTGATGAAGTCACCGCCTCAACGTCAATTTGACGTTGAGGCTGACTGACCAATGAGAGGAGGGTCCGTCAGCTTCACTGAATGAGCAGGTTACAAGCGGCCAGCAGGCGGTGCTAGTGGACAGGTAAAGTAAACCAGGTGTTTAGCTTGTACTCTGGGCCTTTTAGAGCAGGGATTCTCAAAGTGGGGGGTCTGTGAAATAATTTGCTATAAATTATATAATTGTAATGTTTCATTAAAAAGTACAGTACATATCTATGGGGACTATTTGCACCAATAACACAAGCATATTGTGTCCATTACTACCACCCACGTTCGCTTTGGGCCAATAGAAACGCTGATATGATTGTGATGCATAATGTTAATCTGTCATGAATCAGTCACTTCACACAAAGAACCGTTCCTGCTGCTGCTAATCTAGATATTAGCCATCTAGATAGCTGGCGGGCATGGAGAAAAGTCCATATCGTCAAGTAAACTGAAACTATGACGACAGTTATATTTAGCGACAGCGACGGGAGACCAAAATCTATCATGTGTCTTCAGGTGCTGGCAAACAAAGTCATGGACCCAGCCGAGCTAAAGCGACATCTGATAACAAAGCAACTGGAATATCAGGGCAAAACAAAGTGGTGTTAACATGATTTAAATTGAAATGTGTTTCTGTTTATCACTGTCAAACAGGTCTGAAGTATTTAGGTTGAAAAGTTTTAGAAGTTCCAATGGCATCTAAGAATACAAAGAGTATTAGAAAGCATTATGCTTAATCCGTATTACGATTATGTGGGGGTCCCCTTTAAGGGTCCTTGGCCCCAAAATGTTTGAGAACCCCCTGAGTGCAGACCATGACATTTGCAAAATCCAATGACAAAAATAGCCCTGCAGGCTGGTTGTCTTTTCCAGTTTATATGCGGGATCCTGGAGAAGGTGTCCAGCACACCTCTGTTCCAATGAGGAGGAAAACTTTCATGCATGGTAACGCAAACACAGCTCGCCCTCTCGGTTGTCGTCGGCGACAGCATCCAACAAAAACTGCCCACAAAGACATTCATTACAGCCGAATGATTCTGTTTCTGTTGGCATCGAAGCAATTTGAGAAAAGGCTTCACCAGTCAGTGTTTCCTCTCAGCACACTATGAGAAAAATAACATGTTTTTTGATATGATATGTCCCCTTTCAAGTGCATCCCCAACCCAGAAAGACACAAAATGATACACAACAGTTTAAGACGAGTAAAAGATTTATTTCACATTTTTTTTCCTTTTAAATATCACCAGCTTTGTTTTGAGGAATCAAAGACATCGAAGAACGGGTCACGGGAAGAGTTAAGGACGCTCAAATGCACAGAAGGACAAACAGTCTCAGAGCTCCAGAAAACAACGAAGAAGGATCAGATCATGAATACATGGTGTCTGCTGCTGATGGTGCTGTAGATCGGAGGGGCGGACAGAGAGAGTGTGCTGGCTGTGTTTGTTCACTGAAGTCAGAAACGTTTCAAATGTGAGAATCCAATCATCTCTGGGAGAGAGATGCGCAAAACCAGTGCATGTGCTGGGATGAAAGGGGGGTCAAAGGTCAGCGCACACGGGGTGAAGTTAAGCAGATAGAGAGACACGAGGGCATCACAACAAGGGGAGACACCGCAATCACAATACAAAACACACACACAGACTTGGCTTCACTGGAGATAAGCAGTTTGATCAACCCAACAGTCTGAGCTCTATTATTCACTGTGTTTATTATACACCTGAGTCAAGTATATACCGAGGACGTAACTCAGGTAACACAGGGGATGTTTAAAAATGAAAGGTTGTGGACGTGCAAAGAGGGACATGGGGGTGTTTTGCTCGTCCCTGTTTATTGATGGTTACGGATGATAAACCACGGTCCATCTGACCTCTCACCTCCAGTGCAGAGTCACACAGGCACTTGAGAGAAATGACGAAAAACATGACGACTTCCATTAAGGCACAACAGATAACTACACTCACAAACACACACACGCACACACACAGCAGTCTTTGGGACCAGAACAGCATGATTCCCTCAGTGGGCATACAGAGCTGCACACGCAGTGCAATGCCCTTCAAAACAGATGCACTAACAGAAGAACTTAGATTCAATCATGTGTTGATTGGTCACATCTACCTCCAAAATCAGATTTCCATTATGTTAAAAGCACGCCTCCGACACGCACTTCGAAGTGCAACTCATTTGTTGAAGTGCCGACAATTATCATTCACTGCAAGTAGTCAGCTGTGTTTTTCTCTTGTGAAGCATGAATTTAGTTTCTGAAGATGTCTGAAGGTGTCTTTCTGGGAATAATCCTTCATTTATTCATCTGTTTTCTTAAAGGAACAGTGTGTGGCATTTAGAGGGATCTAGTAGCAGGAATGGAATATAATATTACATATATAACATATATAATATCACCTGAAAATAAGAATCGTTATGTTTTCGTTACCTTAGAATGAGCCGTTTATATCTACTTACGGACACAGAATCTCCGGCGCTGCCCCCAATTTGGACTGAAAACGCTTATTATATTTATAATATTTTATCGTTCAACACAGGCCATTTCGGTAGAATACGACAGTAGAATAAAAATAATTTTGCTTTACTTTTGTACGGCACTTTGTGGGTGGATGTTTAACTGGCGTCCGGTAGTTGCTTAGCTCTGATGCTGGGCGCTGACGAACAATTGACTTTCACTTCTTTGCAACATACACTCTTTGTTACGGGGCGGGTCCTCTTCACGGAGATGGCCGCCATGTCTCTAACGTAGCCCAGAATGGACAAACCAAACACTGGCTCTAGATAGGGCCGTTCACGTTTTCGCGTTGGCCACCGTAGTTCTCCTCAACACGTTCTCATCCCAACCCGTCACATACTGACGCTTTGTCAGACCCCTCGGCGTCACTTTTCGGTCTCAGTAAACTCGTACTTAACGTCACTTCGGCGTCACTTTTCGGTCGCAGTAAACACGTACTTAACGTCCCTTCGGCGTCACTTTTCGGTCTCAGTAAACAACTACTTAACGTCCCTTCGGCGTCACTTTTCGGTCTCAGTAAACACGTACTTAACGTCCCTTCGGCGTCACTTTTCGGTCTCAGTAAACACGTACTTAACGTCCCTTCGGCGTCACTTTTCGGTCGCAGTAAACACATTCTTAGTTTCAGTTTGTTGCAACCTGCAACCTCACCACTAGATTCCTCCAAATCCTACACACTGCACCTTTAAGTTAATTTCACTGAGAAACAATTGTCTGTGGTCTTTAACAAATCAAAACTTTACTTACAAAACATAAGCTACATCTCATGTGATTTAAACTCATTAGATTCTCTATAAGTATATAATATGGTAGAATAAATCATCTGGTTAGTGCAATAATGTAAGTCAATAGAGTCCAGCACGCTATTGTGTGAGGCCTTCACAGAGGAACTGCAGGCCGGCCACATCTGTCCATGGTGTGTTTGGTTAGCTACAGTGGTTTCCCTTAATGTGTTAATTTAAATTATTAATGAGAAAAAGTCAAAATAAATCTGTAAATCATAATGCAGCAACAAATAGTTTGTGTTATCTTGTCTGAAGAAAATACATTCGAAAGCTTCCATTACATTTACCAAAAGATAACAGAGTAGCTAAGTAGCACGACATTACCCCTAAATACAAGTTTTAATTAAAGGATAAGGCTTCTTATGCATTCTTATTCTTCTTTTTCTCACTGTCAACAAATCTCATGTAAATCAACAATGGATTATTCTGTCTCTCAATACTTTCCAACCCTGTCAGCTCCTCGTCCATTTGTTCCTACTGAAGATGTCAAGGATTAATTTAAAATAAACTAGTGAAGGATCTCGTATGCTGTACAGATTGTAAAGCTCTTCGTGGCCACTGGAAAAAATTGGAAGCAAAGCTGAGCGGCTGCGCCAAACCCAGGTATTATTATACATCCATACACAAATTTGCGCAAATAACACCAGGAAAAAAATCACTAGGAACTGTAGATGGGGAATATTTACGCTGTGGAGTAATACACATTTGGTGCACTAGTTAGTATTTACATTAGCAGGACGGTGTATGTGGGATTGACATAAAACAGCGCCCATGTTCATCACAATGAAGTGGCTCATTTATGTGTTTACGGAGCTCTATGGCAGAGAGGAAGAAGATCTATCAAACTTTAGCGACACAGACAACACTTAATAAAAGTAAAAGATAAAAGTATTGATAGGTGTTTTCATGGGATTTGTTGACAAAAAGAGAAATGATAGAATATCACCAGCCCTATCCTTAAACCTCCTCTGTGATTTTGTAGCGGGCAACAGCACAACTCTATTCTATTCTGATGTTACTGGATCTCATCAAACAGCTACAGCTGCTTGGCCCGAATAAATTAGCACCTAAAATCAGCAGAGGTAATTAGACACACTCCATACAAACACACACACACGCATACACACTCACACGCACTTTGTACACAACTGACAAACTTGCACAAATGCATGCTCACCATAGCGTGTGCACATGCATACAAACAAAGCTCACACACACACACACACACACACACACACACAGAAAGCACGATGAGTTAACAAACTCACATGTAATCAAGAATGTGAATGTCATTGGCAATGTACGGAATATTAATAGTGATATAGTCATATATATATATATTTCCTTTTTAAGAACTGATTCTGTTATTTTTCCTTCATTGGTTTCACAATCTGAATCTCAGATTTAATGTAGATTTAAGCTGAAGTTACTGTGAACTTCTAATGAGCCCGTTACTTTGTCTCACTCTCTCTTTCGTTTGTGAACAGACAGTGCACAGAGCGATGCTGCATTAGTGTTTTTTGTGTGAACTGAACAGTCTTTCTTACAACATCCTATACCCGACGTAGTTCACTACTTTGCAGTTTTGGGCCATAAAGTAGTGCACTAGAAGTACAGTGTCTATTGAGATGTGGCCCCCCTTGGGGATGCAGAGGAGTGAGATGACAGGCGTGGGGTGGTTTAACTCCGGACAGGAAGGAGGCCCTTCTTGTAGGCCACCAGGCCGGCTGCGGTGGCAACAGACAGGAAGGTGGAGACTCCCATGAGCTTGATGAGACCACCGACCGAAGGCATAGTTCTCTCCCAGAAGTTGGTGACAATGGGGCTTGACGGGACCTCCTGTTGGGGAGACAGAAGGAGGAGAGGAGTTTAAGTTGTTTGACTTTTGAGTTTAATTTAGTCAACAAAAACATTCAGAAAGATTTCCCTCACCACAGACTCAGGCTCCGTCTGCCAGATCTGACTCTGGTGGATTTTATTCATCACACACAAGACCTGCAACAGAACACATTAGTTGTTAAGTCAAAACACTCACATCAAGATTTATCTATTTCAACATTGGAGTTTGGTGGTGTGCCCAAAACTCCCCAAAAACCTCCTGAAACAACACATAACAATGCTGGACGAGGCTGAGGAAGTGGAGTGAGTTAAACTGCGAGCAGCAGGTGGTGCAGGGAGCACTGCGGGGCGGCCCTCCACAGACGGCAGGGAGCTACGAGCAAGCACAAAGGCGTTTATGCTCGACGTGGTTCATTGCAGTAGAAACACCAGGGGGCGTACAAAGAAAATATTCAATGAAGAAGCAACCTGAAGCACACCTGGTGTGTATGAAGTGCTCCAGGGATGACGTATTTTTTATAGGCCAACCAGGAACTTTGCATTGCCCCTCGACAAAAAGCCAATGGGATGACGTTTAGTAGTCTCATTTAACCACTTGTTAGCAACCGCCTTTTTAAAGACACATTTAGGCTTCAAAATTCACGAGTGAGACATTAATTAACGTATTTTATGTCGTAGAACGTGTTACTTTTTTAAAAAATCTCTTCAGCTTGTGTTAACCACAGACCTTATTTCAGTCATCTAACTAAAAACCCATTGACTTCCAGACAAGGGAACAGGAAGTGCTAAGATAATGGCTCATTTCCGGGTTTTAGGATTCATTCCCTCTGACCTCTCTGGCTGCTCTCTCTCCAGCCTGCACCGCCCCCTCCATGTAGCCGCTCCACTCCGTGGCCGTCTCTGTGCCTGCGAAGTACAACCTGTCGACCGGCTCCCTCAGCACCCTGCAGACAGGAGAAGACGGAAAACACGAGACGTTATTGAGTTTCAGCTGATTTATACGGTTTCAAAGTGGCCTTTAATGAAATATACCACCATTACTCTCCACAGACCACTGACAAGTACTGCATATACCAGCCACAAATAAGTTTTATTTATACTGCGTTACTATGTTTTGTGTAAATGAATCTTTCATTTAAAGTTGTAGTTTTTTCTTGCCTGAACAAATGTGATGATGGATCAGCTGATTTAAAATGCTTTAAAACCCTGACTGAATTTCATTGCTATGGGTTTTATTTTTTCATGGGCTGAATTACTGAACGACTCCACAACAGTCAACATTTAAGAACATAAAAACAACTGAATAAGATGAACAAAATATAAATTTTTTAATCATGTTTTTTATTCTTTCCTTAAGAAAAAATGACTACAACAACCTCAACCTTAACAGATAAAATAATATGTATAATAACAGATTGTAGCTGTACATTGAAAAATAAAGTATTCAAAAAGAACGGAGGAGAACATTTTTTAATAATAATAAATATAAATTATAATATAACAGAATAAAATAAAAATATAATACATTAAATTGAAATTATGAATAAATAAATAAATAATGATAATAATAATAATAATAATAATAATAAATAAATATAAATAAATAAATATAAATAAATGAAAATGTATTTTTGACACACTCCAATCTGATGGAAAAACAGATCTTCCAGTTTATCTGAAAACATAAAAATGAGCAAACTTTTCGTTGGACGACGAAGAAATTTAGAGAAAAATTATTGGGGTTTTCTACCTTTACAAGAACAAAAAACAGCATGAATTAAGACTAGTTTAAATATATTGAGTTTCAGGAGTTTCATCTGTGTGTGTGTGTGTGTGTGTGTGTGTGACTTACTTTCCGAACTGGGTAAGGATTCCTGGGGGGAAATAGGCCGTGTAGCAGCCCCCAGAGTACTGCTCTTCACACCAGTTCTTCTCCTCATAGTGCACCGGCTGACAGACACAAGCAGACACATGAAATGGTTTAAACTACTGATGCAGTTCCACAGTAGCAGAGTGACTTTGTGTTAGTCTGCATCCAAACTCACATGCAAAGCCTCGTCTGAGCCCAGCACTCTGGAGTAGATCTCACAGATCTTCTTCAACCTAAACGCAACAAGACAGCAGTTTAGATTAAAACCACCGCTGCAGCCTGTGAGAGTGTATTAACCTGCTGTGTTGTCTCCACCGCCGTGCACCTACCTCTCCTCTTTGGTCAGCTCTGTTAGCTTTCTGCACTTGCGGGCAAGGATGAATCTGGAGGAGAGGGAAAAGAGGATATTATCCACAGGAAAATATGCTACTGTACTAATGAACAAGCAGGTACACATCATGTACACTACATGGCCAGATATGGACACACACTGTTTTTTTTGTTCCACTGAAGGGAAATCTTAATTCTACACCATACAAGGATATTTTAGACAATAGTTTTTCAGATTTTTGTTCTGGAAATGTATGCAAATGAGCTACAAAATACAAAAAATAATTGTCTTGATGTAAATAATCAACAGGGGAAGTTTCATGGTGATGTCTATTAGTTAAATTGTATCACCTGTAGTGTCTGGGTGTAATGTTCAGGTGTCCACATACTTTTGTAGTGCATGGAACACAATGATAATATTATTATTTTTAAATATTATCACCCCATAATTGCAGGTACAGTCCCATCAGGCTTTGTGTCATCCAGTGTCAGGCCAATGGGCGCGCCTTCCTCCTCAATCACCATACTGCCACAGTAACCTGGTGACACACAAGTGTTAAAGTGTAAAAGATAGAACTACTCCAGCATTGCCTCCCTCCGCTTTGCTAACTTCCTGCGTACCCTTTTTCCTCCAGAAGTTCTCTTTGTAGTAGACCATGCACTTGATGACGGAGCCCATGGGGACGCGGGTGATCAGCTGGTTCCTCAGCGGCGGCAGCTCGGGGTTAAAGTGCATCTTCACATTCAGACCGGGAGGCGTGGCCATGATCACGTACTTGGCCTATAAGACAAAGACAGAGAGGAGGAATGCAAATGCAAACAGGACAGCTGCATCACATGGACACATGGCTGCACGTTGCCAAGCAACCAGTAGATGGCGGTACAGAACAATATAGCCAGCTGCACGTTGTGATTCAGACTGCTGGTGGAGGAGTTATATTCTTCTTATGTCACATTATGCAGTGTGTAAATCCTGCATGTGTTATTACACCTATTAATAATAATAATAATAATAATAATATGGCTGCAGTGCTGGAAGAAGTACTCTGATTGTTTGCTTCAGTAAGAGTTATTTCATCTCACACAGGCGCAGGACGTACGTAGGAGTTGGCCGACAACTGAAGTCTTTGCGGTGTGTTCAAATGCAGCTTGTCGGCCAAGACAAAGACGACGTGAGGCAACGCGGCCTTTGTCGCCGCTAGTTCTTTGATGTGTCTGGGCATTTAGTTACTCTCCATCACTGTATATCTGTAGCAGACTGAGCTGTGACATGCTTACTGTGTAGATCTGTTTGTCCAACGTCTCCACCACCACCATGTCTCCGGTCTGGTCGATCCTGAAGACCGGAGACTCCAGCTTCACTCGGTCTCCCAGCTCCCTCGCCATGCACTCGCTGATCTGACTGGAGCCGCCGACGAACTTCCTCTCCTGCAGAGATGGACGGAGAGAACAGGGGTCAGTCGCCATCACCACAACCATAATCACAGAGTGCAGATGCAGCAAGACCGGAGGGGCCTGCTTTAGCTTTTTTATGCTCTACTTGCACGGCAGTCTTATATTATATTGGGTAAAATTGCTTTTATCCACTCTGATCCAGCTCAGAGTACGACTCTGCCAATGGCTAATAAAAACTACATTTAGGAGACAAGCTGATAAGATCTGCTGACTTATCCTGATGTTACCTACCGGTTATCCTCAACCCACCCTCTCTCCTTCACTACATATTTCAACATCTTAAAATAAAAATGTGTTTTCGAAGCTCCGGCCTGCTGAATGATGGAGAGGACCGGTGGGGGGGATGGAGAGAGAGAGTAAGTGCTGCCAAAGCTCCAACACACAAAATTAAATAAACAGTGACCTTTTCCATACGGTTAGTGTCAACGTCTCTCTGCTCTCCCTGATCACAAACACATTGTGTGCATTCAACGGTGGCATTTGGATGAATTTGCCTGCCGGTCGCCAGAAAATTCAAACCTAAATGTGTCCTGGCAGTGAAACAAGGTGAGTCTGTGTTGGTCTCCTTTGATCAAAGACAAGTTTATTTATTAAGTTTCAGAGGAGAGTTGCTCTGAAAGTGAAGAGCACAAAATGTGCCTCCGTATGGGAACGTCTAGCAAACTTGACATGACACCAGAGCTGGCTACGACGTCCTCTGTTTACCGGAACACAATCCCCTTCCTCAGTGGCTATGGCAACGGGGACACTCGGCTTTAGAAAGAACGGCAGCAGAATGTGCTCCCCCAGCTCTCCAAGAAAACAGCAGCTTTTGTCAGGCAGGCTGATAATTATGCTGAGCTGATCGGCAGCAAACTAAGGTAAACTAAGCTATTAGGGCTGATTTAGGAGGCTATGGGATGTCTCACAGATGCTCAACCTCCTGTTGTGCATGAGTGAATGCATCTCTGCTTGACAGGCGTGGACTTGCATCACAGTCTCACGGCAGTTTGTGAAATACACTGACGCTCAGCACGACTTTCAACAAAGTGTTTTTCGTACTTTTTCCTACGCTTGTGCTCCAGCCTCGGTCTGGGTCTCATTTACATGAACGGAGGAAGGGAAATAACTCTGGATTTGGCTATTAGTGCGTTTTACAACTTTAAAAACTTAACTAATTTTTTTAAATAAGGGCTATTTAGGTGTTCGTACTGGGGAGATGATTCACCTCAAAAATATGTATCCGCTGAGTTACAGACATCTTTTTCCCAAAGTAAGTCTATGGGAAAAAGTATTTTTTGGGCCCATTGGCATCACATGACGGACACGGAAGTTGCAGTAACGCCGTCTGGCCACTACGAAAGTTGGGATCGACGACCGGAGCACTTCCTGGGGGCTTGAGTGGAACGCTGCCGGTCAGACTGGGCCAATTTACTAGTTTCAATATTAAGGGGATGGATACGAGCGGCCCCTCCCAATTTGGACTAATCCTAATTTTTGTTGAAATCTGATTGGCGCAGTCATTTTCATTGTGAGCGTGACGAATTGTGACTAGTGCCTGGACGGTGTTGTTTTGATTCAGTGCAGCGATGACTTGCTTATACAAACTGATACAAACTGAGGAGGCAGGTGTTGTTTTAAAGGTTACTTTTTACGGCTTTTATTAGAGCAGCTGGAGAATGACAGGAAAGGGGAGAGAGAGAGAGAGAGAGAGAGAGAGAGATAGAGAGAGAGAGAGAGAGAGAGATAGAGAGAGAGATAGAGAGAGAGAGAGAGAGAGAGAGAGAGAGCGAGAGAGAGAGAGAGAGAGACACGCAGCGAAGGGCCGGGGGTCGAAATAAAACTGGGCCGCTGCCAAGAACTCAGCGACCTCTAGCCCAGCCCGCTCTACCGGGTGAGCTAGAGGTCGCCCCAGGTGTTGTGATGTTAGTGCCTTTTAAACTGGCTGCTTTTGTATGTTGCATGGACTGATCTAAAAGTTGGACCACGTTTGTCTGCAGAATGAGCAGATTCAGAGATGTTGGTAGCTGCAGGCAACCAGGAGACACTAAGCACGGGTAAATAGGTACCTTAAATCCAAACCTACGCCCTTGTACCACAAAAACTGTATTAGTATTAAAATTACTGCCAAAAAAATTCTGATCGCACCCTCTTGCTGCTCACATAACAGGTTTCTCCATCTCCCGGTATAATATGCAGGGATTTCCTAAAAAACAATGTACAGACTGATATAAAAATAATCCCTCTCAATCAAGAATGATTATTTTGTCATTTAGTTTTCTTCAGAAGCTGCGTCACACATTAATCTTTCTATGCACCGTCAAAACCAGATGTGTGGCTGGACTCTGCATACACACACACACACATCTGTGCAGACCTACCTGTCCTCCGTTAGTGGTGGAGAAGATCCTCAGCGTTCCTCCGCACTGCTTCACATACCAGAGGAACCACAGAGCCGACACCTCGTGGGGTTCGGAGGTCACGTTCACGTTGACAAACAGCGTGGCGAAGCGACGAACGGTACTTGAAAAAAGAGAGAGAGAACAGTCGGAAATCAGCAGTTATGTTTGTGTAAATGTTCTTCATATATCTGTAAGATCCTACGCAAGCTTTTGATTCGTAATCTTATTTCTTTTAACCAGTTTGGAGCAACTCTTTATTCACAATGTTGCATGATTTTAATGTTCTTGTCCTACTTTTTTGGAGTTTTTGTGCGTAACATTCAAGACATTTGTTCAAATACGATTTGACTGTTAATCAGGCCATTAAATAGGCGTTATAAGTTGCTATAACCACACTAGATGTGGGTCATTAGGGGCCTACTACGCCTACTACGTTGCAAAAGTGAAAGCAAAACTTAAAAGCAACACATTAAACTGAATGAAATGTCATGTTTTGAACACAAACAAAAATGTTTCTTTTAGGTTTAGGCAACAAAACCACTTAGATCCTAACACCCTGTGTTTTGTTGTCCCATCCATTGGCCCTGACCTCTGACCTGTACGGAGCTTCCTGCTGTCTGTACTACAGCGCCTGACTTCCGCTTCTGCTCCCGTCATAATCACTACGTCGCTAGAGGTCGCTGTAGTCTTAGTTATAGCTTTTTACGGTGATCTACCATGTGAATAGATGATAAAACCTACTATTATCCCACATGTATGGTGCTTATAGTGACCGATAACGCCTATTTAATAGCCTGACACCAGTCTAATCGGCTGTTTAAATACACGTACAGTAAAGTATTAAACTCTCAGTACTGGATAATATGTATTTTCTTACATGTATGACTGAACTGATTGCATAGACATCAAATAACTGGGCTAAGGGGCGTCCCTGTGGTTGAGTAGTTAAGGAACATATTATATAACCATTCTGGCCGGGGGGGGCTTTGTCAAACAGCTCTCTCTCTAAAAGAAATAAATAATAAGGCTAAGTTCAGAGACATAAGAAAAGGCACGATTGGTCTCACTCTTGTTAGGTAGGAAACGTAATAATACAATTCCCTCTTTTCGTTGCTACCTGGTCCAGCAGATCTTCTCAAAGAGCTCCAGCATGGTCATCTTGTCCCACTCATCAGCGTGGGGAGCTCGCCAGGGAGCCTCTCTGGGAATCTGAAACACAGACAGAAGACGAAGAGGAGGACATTTAGCAAAGATGGGACACAAAGAGTGGAGAGTATAAGCAAACAAAGTGGGTGATTTTCGCTTTACCTCCTTTCCCATCTCGTCCATCGTCCTCCACAGGTTGTTGAAGTCCAACAAGACGATGGGGTTCCACATGGGAGGGAAGCAGCCTTTGAACGGGTACGACTTTCCCTGTTGGATACACGTCATCATCATTATTAAAAAAACGTACAGTGTAATCATCAGATGCCTAAATATGGAAACACTGCTTTTTACAAGTAACTTAAAAGTTTCTTTCTTTCTCACACTTTATGCACGTGTCACACTGCAGACACCATTGATATCAGAGTCTGGCTGGTTGTACACTTATCTGATTAGCTTTGGCCTTTTAAGTTAGATATTGGCAGATGTTGGCAGAGTTAACGAAGTTCATTCATGATTACAAGATGTTTGTGAGGCAAGTGACACTCTGAGCAGTTTCCCCAACAGAAGTGCTCGCCATCCAAACGCAGAAAAATGCAATTCTTGAAGAAATCTCCAAATGTCAAAAGTTTTTGACACCAAATCACAGCATGACTTTTCTATGGTGTTCCTCAAGGTCTTGGTGTCTTAATGTGGTATTTTGGGGGGATTATTGATCATTTTTATTAATTCTCAAGTGGTAAAAAAAGGTTAAATTCAGCACCAAATCTGTGTAACACATGATATCAAGCCCAAAATTGCTGCAACAACTTATGAGACATAACATATGAGAAAACCCACATTAGTCGACCTCTAGCTGACCTCCAAGGTGCTTCGAGCAAAATTCAATGAGCTGTGTAGGAAGCAGTGGATAAGCTCAGTTTATTGCCAGTTGTGCAACATTTTACGACTGATGCAAAAATTCAGAGTCATCGAGTCTGATAAGAGTGGCGTCAACCAAACTGTGGTTTGTCTGACTGTTGCTCTATTTCTCAACTACATTATTGATTTACAAATGCAGCGAAATGAGGTTTCAAAAGAGATCAAGGTCTCTGACACGGACATGATCTAACTCTAGCTAAAGATCACTTTGTGTTGCTTTCTAGGACAATATCTGTCCATCTGTGTGTGTGTTGGTATTACCATGCATATTCCCTCTAGCGTAACATCATTGACATTTAGCTTCACGAGTAAAATAGTTCAAAACACCAGCTTCCCCTGAAAGAAACAAAGATCGGCTCTATATAGCACTGCCTTTGTGTGAGCGCTCTCAGCCTCACAGTGGATCTCTATTCTGCTGTAAGCTGCAGAGCCGGAGCGCAGGCCTTCTGGGATCACTCTCATACCGTTGTATTGAGACAATAATGGCCTCTTATTATATACAGAATCTAATTTTGGCTCGGCATGTGATTTGCTGCCATTTTATTGCCGATTCTGTCCAGACAACACCCACATCAAACCACCAAACGCACCTTTTTATTTTCTCTGTAAATTTTATTTGTTCATTTAATTGTCCGACGACGTGACTGCAACATTTCTTCAAAGTTTCCCCGACTGTTATCTAACCTTACAAACACAGCAACTTGCCAATAAACTTCTGGTTTTAATACTGAAAAGTGTCTTTTTATTGGTTAAAGTTAAATATTTTGAAAAGGTATCATAGCTTAACCTCTTAAACTCTGCAGGACTGTCTTAAGTGTGGGTCATCTCTAACTCAAGTTATACTGAAGATATAAAGTAGTGAAATGTGTATAAAAATATATTTTTTATGTCATGGAGCAGCCATAAAAACATGCCTTGTGTTTAAATATTTCACTCAGGTGGAACTCGCAGATGTTGTAAGTTTACCTGAGGGGAAATCAAAGGGAAAGGAGATTTTCAAAGTGCAAAATCAAGAGTTTTAGAGGATAAAGTACAAAACTCAAACATGTCGATTATAAATTCCCAGTCTCCGATGATTCAGCACGTTGCTTTAGCTGACATCACATATCATACAGATGCCAAAAAAAGAAAAGATGAGCAAAGAAACCACTTAAGGATGTGGCTTTCTTTTTGTGTAAAAATAACTCGGGGCAGAGATCTTATCTCTTTGTACTGTCAGCGCTGTGCCACTTTTCTGTGTTTGAAAAATAGAAAAGTAGCTCAGTGTAGTGTTTATTATAGTCATCAAATAATCCATCATGTATATAAACCATATATCAATGCAAAAGGCTTTTTTGTAACTGGAAAAGCCACATTTGTTGAGATACTTATTAGGCTGCTACTAACCCTGCTTTCAGAAGAGCTTTCCACAAATGGAAAAGTTATATCTAATCATAAAGTACTAATAAATAACCCAGATATAAGTATGTTCCTGGTACAGTAAAGCTCTCAGTGTAGTCGGAGCTCAGGTGCACCTCCCTGTGTTTTATCACTTATACTTTCTCCTGAGGTAAACTGTGTTTTATGAGGGTGACAAGTTTTACTGACACTTATCTCTATGTAAGTAGCCGTAGGCAACTGGAATTACCGCCTTGCGGTTGGATGCCTCTGCCAACCAGTCTAGTTGCAGTTGCAGCAGCCGATAGCATTAATCAGTTAAAATTCTTAATGTCGTTTAACGGTTAAATGGTTAATTGTTGATATCCCTAGAACAGACGTGAGGTCACATTGACCTTTGACCACCAAATTCTAATCGGTTCATCCTCGAGTCCAGGTGGACGTTTGTGCCAAATTTGAAGAAATTCCCTCCAGATGTTCCCGAGATATCGCGTTCACGAGAATGGGACGGACGTACGGACAATCCGAAAACATAATGACGCTGGCCACGGCTATCACATGCATGGAGGCATTAAAAAAACAACTTTTTAAACACAGGTAATTAAAATCTCGTAAAATATAATAGAGTCAAGTCAGTGAAGATCGACCGTCAAAGTTTCTGCTTAACTCGTAGTGTGAACAGAGCATCACACCGACGCCGTGAGTCCTGCTGCTCTATGCCACTACTCCAGTTATAATCTGAAACATTATCTGGTAGTAGGCTATTATCATCCAACAACAACAACGACTGACCTTCTGAGCACTGCAAGGTCAAGACTGCACTTCTTTAATCAACAGAAAACTCAAGTCGTGGACACAAGCAGATAAATGTCTCACAACGTACAGTATTGATGCTCAGAACTGTCCGTTGCCGTGTAACAACAGGTCTGTCACCATGGCGACGCTGGCCGAGGGGATACAGAAGGAGGAGGAGGAGGGATGGATAGGGAGAGGAGAGAAAGCACAGCAGCATCTGTTTCCACATCAGTGAGCAGTGAGTCAGCCTCACTCAGAGGACAAACTATAAACCAGATGCTGCATGGAGACACAATACAAGGTGTTTCTGACAGATGGAGGCACAACTGACACTCATCTCCTTCCTTTGGATTCCTTTCCTTTCTCAAAACCATATGTTCTTATTTGAGTTGTAAACAAACATCCATTCCCTATATCTGCTATCTAATACTCTTTCACCACCAAAATTAGCGCGTATATACAGGAAACTGCACCCGATTCGACTGTTATCACTCCATAAAATAGGCGTTATCGGTCGCTATAAGACCCATAGGTGTGGGTCAGAGGGGTCCTACTACAGTACGCCTACTACGTTGTAAAAGTGAAAGCAAAACTTAAAAGCAGCACGTTCTAACATGTTGGAAAACTGAATGAAACGTCACATTTTGAACACAAACAAAAATGTGCAAATTAACAATCAGCTTCCTTCCGTTGTTACCGGATCTCCCAGACCTCTGACCTCCAGATATGTGAATGTAAATGGGTTCTGTGGGTACCCACGAGTCTCCCCTTTACAGACATGCCCACTTTATGATAATCACATGCAGTTTTGGGGCAAGTCATAGTCAAGTCAGCACACTGACAGCTGTTGTTGCCTGTTGGGCTGCAGTTTGCCACGTTATGATTTGAGCATATTTTTTATGCTAAATGCAGTACCTGTGAGGGATTCTGGATCAATATCTGTCATTGTTTTGTGTTGTTCATTGATTACTGATAATAAATATATACATACATTTGCATAAAGCAAGCAAATTTGCCCACTCCCATGTTGATAAGAGTATTAAATACGTGACAAATCTCCCTTTAAGGTACATTTTGAACAGATTTGTGATTAATTTGTGGTTAATTCAATATTTTAGTCGATTGACAGCCCTACTCAACATGCGTAGCCACAAAACATTTTCAGCTCTTTTTCTTCAGCAAATGTTTTTTTGCGAGAGTTGTCAGGTGAAGAGCTGCAGGTGACGGGCGTTTCCTCAGAGTAAACCACTTCATTTGAGCATGCCACTGTTGTTCTGCCAAGAACTCTCTAGGCATTAGTTGCATTCAACGGCAGCTGTCCAAATTATGATTAAGCAGTATTGATATTGCTAATTGATATGAAAACTTAAGTTATGTTTCTTCACCTTTAAAAAAAATAGCTACGTGAAATAACTACAGATAAATGGGTGAACTAAATTCACCTGCTTCTAATGACTCTAATGAGGCCACATGAAAACAGATAAGGGACTTAAGTTCTACACAATACAGCTCTTTGTCTATCAGGGAGGATCACAAACAGCACAATCATTCTCTCAGCGGTCCTGTGAACGTGCGAACATGCACGACATCCACACCGCTGCAGGAGCGATGGGACAATCCCACGCTCTTTCTCAATCTCTGATAACCAGGGACGGTATTTAATCAAAGTCTAACTCCCCCCCCCCTTCCTCCCCATGTCTGATAGTGAGAGCTCATTAATAAATCCAGTGCTGAGAGCTGCATTTGCCTGTAAGGCAGTAGTTTGCTGATAAGGGAAACCAGCACTGGCCTTTTGGATTACAATCTGCCATAGAAAAGCTGATTAGCTACGCAGCGTGCTTGAAAGCTAGCCCTAATTACAACAACGGCTTGGCACACATGCCGGTTTGCCACTACTCTAGCTGCTGTCCTGTGAAGTAATGCAGACCCTGTCATATAAATTAGATCAACTTTAATCCAGCGTGCTTTCCTCCGTTATTACATTCAGACTTGTGCAGCGATCAGGAAACTTTTACATGCTGCCTCTGTTTAAAGCTTATTCATCTGAATAGCTTCTTGGCTAATCCAAAGCTACTTACAATCAAAAGACGGTGTGGTGATACTCACAACAGTGATATACATGTGGTGAAGTATAGGTAACGGTTTGATTTATTCTGTAATGCTGATGAGGGCAACGATGCAGAAACCAAAGGTTGTATTTAGAGGTGAAACTGCAGAAAGGCCAGCTGCAGGATAACAGATTCAATGAGAGTTTTGTGCAGTGCTGTCATGTCCTCTTTTAAAATATTTATTCAGATTTTTTCATGTATTATTTAGTGTTTTTTAAAACCTTTTGCATCGCTGAATAAGACATTTCTTAAAAGTTCTAAGATGAAAACACAGACAACTCCCAGACGGGACAACTCTGTGGTTGCAACCTGTCAATCACAAGGTAGCCACGCCCTAAAGCATCCCCTGCTTTATGGTCTATCTGACTCTTAATGGGACCATAATTTACAAAATGAACATCATGCTATATTGAAGAAGACTTGAAACTAGCGATTGAGACCATAAACTCATGTTTACAATGTTTACTGAGGTAATAAATCAAGTGAGAAGTCGGCTCATTTTCTCATAGACTTCTATACAATCTGACTTCTTTTTTTGCAACCAGAGGAGTCGCCCTCTGCTGGCTGTTAGAGAGAATGTAAGTTTAAGGCACTTCAGCATTGGCTTCACTTTACAGGACCGGAGGTTGTCCACTGATCTACAATAACAGTCGCCTCTCCGTGTCGTCTCACGCACACCTAAGTCACGCCCATAGCTCCGAACAGAACGCTGATCTGTCTGTGATTTAGCTCGCCGGACACAAACACATTACTTGAAGCCTGACGAGATGGATTTTCGTGTGATATGTGATCCCGCAATTCTCTCATGAGCATAAAACATTATGCTCTTTAAGGACATTAATGCTTGTATTTAACTTTTTTTTCTTTCTTTTATGCCTTTTAATGTACAAATAATGTCTTCTTTCAGCCTTTTCAGTTAATTCATTTCAACTCTTGCCTTTTGACAGTATTACAGTTTAGCTTCTAGAAATGTATTCAGCTCTCAGCTTCTTTAGGTAACGCAGTTCAGCAACCAATTATTACAGTTTTACAATTCAGTTTCCAGGTTTTTTTCAGCAGTGCAGTGCAATGCCTTTTGCGCTTTACTATTTCTGCATTTTCAGCAATGCTTTGTAATTCATTTTAGCTTTCAGCTTTCACACATATTCTCTGCAAGAAACAGTAAATCCATGTGTGGAACCTCTTGTCCTGTAATGCACTAACAACAGGCATGCTAGTTAGCTTAACGTGAAGTTATATCAGGCTTTGGCTACACAGACGAAATGTAGAATATTTAAGTATTGTAGAGGGGATTCGAAAACATTTTTGCAGAGTCAGCTGAGGGATCAGTGACACCAGAAACAGAGCTCCTCTTACGCCTCCACACATATGCATGCACAAATGCATGAATGCACAATCAGAGACAGACAAATACACTGTCTGACACTGATAGAGGTTGCTTTTGATGAAGCATGCTGCCATGGAAACCAGCCAGGAAGCTACAAGTGGCGCATGTGTGAGAGAGTCTGGGCCTTTGAGTGGATCTTACAGAGATAGTAGCTAAGGAGACACACTCACACAGGAGCTGCCGTACACGAGTATTCAGAGCTCACATAAGCGCTTCACATCACCAGGGCTGTCCAGTCAAGTCCTTTACCAAACCAAAGATTTATTCTCTAACCGGTGCTAAATGTCATGCTGGTGACATTTCACAGCACTGCTGAAGTAGGTCAAATCAATAGCACATCAGTGCTAAAGGACACAAGACTATGAAACCATGCTGCAACTGGATTAGTCCTTATGTAACAGAAGAAATATTAAGCATAATAGAGAACATGCTGTGTTATTAAGAGATATGCGTCTCTTAACCTGATCAGAGCGCCGAGGTCTGTTTGTGCTCAGTTATGATCTGCTGTCCTGCCTGTTGCTGTGGAGTCCAAGAGGAGGACAATAAGTGGCACCTGTGTGATTTGAATGAGGTTGATTGACATTAATTTTACTACGTCTACTGTATCATGACCTTCGAGTTGAGCTTGAAACTATTTGTTGCACATCCCAGTCTGTTTGAACTGACTCTTTACATAATTTATACAAGGCGTTTTATTATTTGTAGTTTGCACAGCATTCAAATTACCTGCACACATACAAGTGAGATTCACATGAACCGATGCTTACATGTGTTACTGTTCATTTTAACTCTTTCGTAGAAGCAATGACAAACGCAAGCGTACTTTATTACACATAAACTCAAAGAGCTTTACATTTAAAGGCAAAATCTAAAAATAAAGTAGGGCTGTCAATCGATATAAAATTGTGATTAATCGCAAATTAATCACAGATTTTTTATCTGTTCAAAATGTACTTTGAGGGAGATTTGTTAAATATTTAACACTCTTATCAACATGGGAGTGGACAAATATGCTTCTTTATGCAAATAAATGTATATATTTACTATTGGAAATCAATTAACAACACAAAACAATGGGTCTAATGGGTATAATAAGAGTATTAAATACTTGACAAATCTCCCTTTAAGGTACATTTTGGACAGATTTGTGATTCATTTGCGATTAATTACATATTTTAGTCGATTGTCAGCCCTATTAAAAATGCGTAACCAAAAAACATTTTCATCATTGTTCGTCAGCAGATGTATTTTGTATATTTTTTGCGAGAGTTGTCAGGTGAAGAGCTGCAGGTGACGGGCATTTCCTCAGAGTAAACAACTTCATATGAGCATGCCACTGTTGTTCAGCCAAGAGCTCTCTAGGCATTAGTTGCATTCAACGGCAGCTGTCCAAATTATGATTAAGCAGTATTGCCATTGCTAATTGAGCGTAGGCGGAATTCAGGGCAGTTCAGGACACACAGCAGGAGAACAATCAATAACTGCTGCTGCAACAGTGGAAACCCCCTCCATGGGGGTTTCCACTGTTGCAGCAGCAGTTATTGATTTATGAGGCTGTATGTGTGGATTTCATTATACTGAGAGGTGTTTGACATATTCTGGCCTCCTCATGCGTGTAAATGGAAGAGGACGCTACACGTTAGAAACCAGTTTCTATACAATGGAGTGAAAGTGTGTTTGTCTATGTATGTTTGTCCACACCCTCAGGCCAGAAGCTCAAAGTCCATCTCTGAAGTTATGATTCAATGACTGGGACACAGTCTATGTTGAGATAAGCTCTCTCTATCACACACAGCCACCCAGCCACCCTAGGCAGTGCCGTGATTTACAGTAAGGGCAGTTTGACCAGGGTGCATGGCAGCAACGGCAAATCAAATCAGGTAGAGGAACACAACCGCGTTAAGGACAGCGGTGCGCCCACACTAATGAGATATGGAGCAAAGAATAACGAGAACAAAGATGGCCTCGGCGTCTCTTTCTTCCTTTCTTCCTCTCGTTTGCTTTTGCTCTCCATTCAGCCACTCAGAGACAAGAGAAACTGCATTACAGAAATCCCTCGGGCAAAGATTTGCATCTCCAGTCACTAATGCTGCAGAGGATATTGGGTTGCCGCCAGGGGTGGGGGCTAATTGTTCTGTATTTGTTTATGTACGTTGTTTGTTACCCTTGTTAAAAGAAAAACAAAAAAATGCTGTAGAGGAGAGGGGTGGCTGCAGCTGGCCATCGGGAAGCTTGGGAATTTTCCTGGTGGGCCGGTCTTTCCTTTTTTTATTAAGATCTTTATTGAGTTTTAACAAGTTTAAATGTACGACCGCAGACAGAGCAGAACGCTGCCTGTCAGACTGGGCCAAATATAATACTTTCAGTATCGAGGACGGATACTCTGAACAGATGTTTTGCGCAGCAATTCTTGAATATTGGCGGTTGTGCTTCGCCCTGATGTCAGCGTAAGCATTGGGGAAATTCTTGCCAAGACAGTTATTCACATAACCTTCCAGGATATAGAAATTTAACAAGTTTTAGAAGTTGAAGACTGCAAGGTGAGACGACGTCTACGTTGTGACCTGATGTTTGGGCTGGATCCGAATATTCGATTTGTTGTGTAGGTAATCAATCCTCAATTTTGGTATTTGAATATTCATTGTTGTTTTTCTAAACCCTTGGGTTTACAAACATGCTTAAAACACACCAAACCTTTGAAAAAAAATGCCGTCCATCTCAGCTGAGAACAGAGAAACGTCTGGCTGAGTCCTTCCCGAGTCATGTCATGGAGGCGAGTCAACAGCCCTTGTTGCCGTTGCTAACGTTGGAGCGAAACTGAATTTTACAAACGGGCTTGCAGCCGGGTACTGCCGGGCTCGGCGGTGCATATGCGCAGAGACAGCAGCCTCAAGACGCCGCTGTTTAGCGATAGAGAGGTCCTACAAATGTGACTTTAACGTACATCTACACTCGCACACACATAGGGATGAGAAGAAGAGAAGCTCAGCGCGGACACAGCAGCCTCAAAACGGCGCCGTAAGACGCTGAGCGTGGACAGAGGTGTGAGCGGACTCATCATGACACATTTTTGTTCGAGAAAACGTGTGGGGGAAGCTTCTGACTGTGTGACACAGGAATTGTGCTGCTTTAATGACATAAATCTGCACTGCCGACTACGAACATGAAAGTCCCGGATTGAGCTGGCAGCAGATTAAGTGTAGAAATCAATTTACTTCTTTGCTGCCATGGCCTGTTGAATGATGCCAGAGGATCTGTCATATGAGTTTGCTTGCTC
The DNA here is from genome assembly GCF_043250625.1 of Sebastes fasciatus. Taxonomy (NCBI): domain Eukaryota; kingdom Metazoa; phylum Chordata; class Actinopteri; order Perciformes; family Sebastidae; genus Sebastes; species Sebastes fasciatus. The sequence goes on along the minus strand of NC_133808.1, from coordinate 28,325,261 downwards.
AGATATGACATCAGCCAAAACCCACGCACTGATGTTGGGACACTCACCTTGACATAATGCACCAGGCTCTCCTGCTCGTTGACTTTGTAGGTCTTGATGTCGTACTCTTTGGCCAATCGGAGGATGCGGTTCTGAGTTGGTCCGATGTAAGCTCCGCCCAGGTCGACCCACTTTGTCTCCTTATTCTGAAAAAGAAAAGAAAAACACATTGAAACATAAAATAAACAGACAAATAAGAAAAACGTTCAGATTATGCAGAAAAGTACGCTTTATCACAAAAGTTGTATTGACAGGTTGGAGAGAGTTTCAGTCCTGCCTATCAGATCATGCAGTTTTTTGAAAGCAGTATAAATGTGTTATGTGTTTTCGCCAATTCTAAAAATGATGTGTTTGAATATTTCTGCATACTGGGGTCCCTAAACAGTCTTGGAATTGCATAGATTGGGTATCACTGTAAAGCCTAGACTCTTGTGGATCCAATGAGCTCAACTGTATTCATGTGTGATGATGTTAGTCCCCATAGGAGCCATTTCATTGTAGTGAGACCCATTTTTTAAAATTTGACCTCTCTGTATAAAATGACCTGTTGTGACCTCTAGGATAATCACAGCCTCACGAAAATGTACAGCCACAAACTAGAGAACTAGGGCATTCAGAGGATGGATGGCTTTCTAAGGTAGATTGACAATAAGGGGGTTTCTGAGCAGTTTCCACAACAGAAGTGTTCGCCATCCAATCGCAGAAAGATTCTTGCAGAAATCTCAAAATGTCAAAAAGTTTTTGATCCCAAATCACAGCATGGCTTTTCCTATGGTGTTCCTCAAGGTCTTGGTGTCTTAATGTGGTATTTTGGAGGGATTATTGATCATTTTTTATCAATTCTCCAGTGGTAAATTTTTTTAAAATTTAGCACCAAATCTGTGTGACAAATGGTATCAACCCAAAAATTGCTGCAACTTCTATGTGACATCAACTGTTGACCTGCTATCTCCCCCTAAAGACATCCTGTACCCCCTAAAAAAGGACAACAATGGGTGTATTGTGGGTCTCAAAGGGTTAATTAGACTTTTTTTAAACTCACTTCTGTCCTGTTATTAAATTGTATATTTACATTTTAACCATTATTGTCGGCATTTGAGAGGATGCATTTTGTGTATGAAAGATGCTAAAGAAATAAAGTAAGTAAATAATAATAATTGCAGCACAACAGAGTTACAGCAATCTGCAGTAGCGTTAGCTCTCATGGTCTCACCCGCACAGTGAAGGTGCGACCACCGACCCGGTCCCTGGCCTCCAGGACCACTGGACTCAGTCCGTTGGCTTTCAACAGCTTCGCTGCACTCAAACCTGCAGACAGACGGAGAAACAGAGAGGCGAGTAAGGACACATACTGTACACTCCCTGCACTACACATAGGGATGATTACACTTGTACACTAATTGTTTATGATTGTCATGTGCTGATGTATAATTAATGAATAAAAGGTCAAATATGTGTGACTGTTGGTGGGGCGCCGCTCCTTTTCCTTAGTCTCAATTCCCTCTATAGCGTTCTCACAGTAAAGCTGCACAGGAGTGGAGAAGAGAAGGTCAAACGTTATGACAGAATGGCTCAGTGCCACACGTTTCTTGAAAGAAGTGTTTCATCATGTCTTTGTGAGGCGTTCAAAATGTACCTTTAAGGGAGATCTGTAAAGTATTTAATACTCTTATCAACATGGGAGTGGACACATATGCTAGTTTTATGCAAATGTATGTATATATTTATGATTGGAAATCAATTAACAACACAAAACAATGACAAATATTGTCCATAAACCCTCACAGGTACTGCATTTAGCATCAAACAATATGCTCCAATCATAACATGGCAAACTGCAGCCCAACAGGCAACAACAACTGTCAGTGTGCTGACTTGACTATGACTTGCCCCAAACTGCATGGGATTATCATAAAGTGGGCATGTCTGTAAAGGGGAGACTCGTGGGTACCCATAGAACCCATTTACATTCACATATCTTGAGGTCAGAGGTCAAGGGACCCCTTTGAAAATGGCCATGCCAGTTTTTCCACGCCAAAATTTGGCGTAAGTTTGGAGCGTTAATTAATCTCCTTCATGAGAAGCTAGTATGACATGGTTGGTACCAGTGGATTCATTAGGTTTTCTAGTGAGCCCGCTACAACCTAAAAATCGCAAGTTGCGTTAACACGTTTAAGAAATTAGTGAAGTTGAAACAAATATGCGTTAGCGTGTTATTATTGCGTTAACTTTGACGGCCCTAACAAAATGAATTGGGTTCCTTGTCCACTGATTTCTCTTGAAAAAAGGATTAGTTGAAGGATTAACTATCTAACATTTGCCTTTGGAATGACTTGGCTGGATATTGAGAGAGCCATGGGAAAGATGGGAGAGCTAGGGGGGGGGAAGGGGAAATCTTTGCAGAGAGAAACCCCTTCGACAACAAATCACAAACCAGCTGACCTGCTGATCATGTGAGCAATAAGAGAGCCTGACTTTCACATATATACTGACTGAGTCTGTGGCAGAAAAACAGCTTTTCACACACTGACCTCAGGCAATCCCTGCCATAACTTTAATTCAATAAGACATAACGTAAATGCACTTAGGCATGCACACACACACACACATATGCGGAGGATTAGCGAGCAGCATATGGCTCGGCGGCGCTGGACTATGTCAGTGCAGCAGACACATAAAAGCACAGGAACCACAGAGACACAGAGTGACTTATATAAGATAAATATAAGACACCACTCACTGTTAAAAAGTATGTGGACACCTAAACATCATGGGACTGTTGAACATCTCATTCCAAAACAAATGGGCATTAGCATGCAGCTTAACAGCCTCCTCTCTTCAGCTTTCCACTGCAGGGATTTGATCCCATTCAGCCACAGGAGAAGGATGAGGAGCAGCACTGATGTTGGACGATAAGGCTTGGCTCAGAGTCGGGAATCCAGGTGGTGGAGGGGTCAAACAAACACAAGACTTTCAACCAAGACACCGCTGTTCATGTCCCGTGTGAAACTAAAAGTAACACCTCATAATAATAACTCAATGGCACCTCCGTTAACGTTAGCAGGTCCGCTATTTAACCAAGCAGGACTGTGCTGCCTACCTGCTGCTAACAGGTTACGTTACTAACTCTTGTCCTGTTGATTTCAAGGCGTGGAGGCATGAGATGCCAAGAAAGCGGACAACTACGGTTCTCTATCTCTATTCCCATCACTAGCATTTTCCCTGCCTGCCATAGTGGCAGGTGTCCTGATGATTTCACCCGCCAATGCCAACAATTTACCCTCATTTGGCGGGTGCTAATTTCAGACCCTGGTCACAAGACTCGTTGGTCCCGTCAGTCATTAGTCACGGGAGTCGTTAGTATCATCAGCTCCGTGAGTCACGTGAGTCGTTAGTCAGTGAAGCTAACATTAACCACGACCGTTTCATAACCCTAACTAAGTGGTTGTGTTGCCTAGACCTAACTTCCTGTGAAAACAGAAGTGTATTTTGAATTGACACTATGCATGTAACGAGCGTATATTAATTATATATTATTACATTTAACTATATATTCATATATTATACTAGCAACACAAGAGGGGTACCCCGCGCGTTGGTCTCCGATGCCGAGGGGCACTGACCGAGTGGCGGTATTTGAATTGGGAGTGATAATATGTTGACTTTGGGGCGTAAAAGGAAAAGAGGCTTTGTCAAACTGTTACCACAGAGTTGGAAGCACAATAACATCTCATTGTATGTAACGCCTCAGAGATACACTCTCAACAGGCACCCACATCTGTACAAATGTTTTTCCTGAATTCCTTTCTTATCGTCCCATCGTCGGCCCCCCCTAACTCGCTCCTTCCAAATCCTGCTAAGCTCCGTTGAAGCTAGCAGTGTTTATATTAGTTTAAACATAGTTTGTCCTATATTACCCAACTTCAGCCTCCTCTCCCTGTGCAAACACACACCCACCCTGCAAGGCTTTGGAGAAAGCATTAGCCCCGACCAGAGGAGGCTCACAAATCTTTCCCCGTTAAATTGATGCTATTACCTGCACTCAGCTCAAAAGGTCAGTCTCTGTCTTGGAAAACAAAGAGCATCTGTCTGCATCTTATGTTTATGCCTACAGGCGGCAATCACTGCAAAAAAGTAACATCCTGTTGGGACATGTATCTCTTTGATCACAAAGCTTGTTTGTCTTAATGGAGACATCATTTTTACAAATATGACTAATGGATCAGAATAAAGCTTTCATCACTTCAAAAGGATTCAGATTGAGCTTTCCCCTCTTGTTTATCTCTATCCCCCCCACCATGAAATGAAGAGGAGGAACGAGCTCTACTGCTGGAAAATCAACATGCTATGTCCGAGCTGAACTTCAGCAGAGAGGAGAGACAGAGGGGCAGATTGAAATTCTACTCATACAGCAGGGAGACCAAAAATGTGTATGAAAATGTGTACAAGTACAGATGTTTTATGTATTTATCTGTTTTTTTTTTAGAATCTATATACAGAGAGAAAAACACTGGACAAGCATCTGCGGTCCTGCATGTCTCTGGAGTTGTTTCTTTTGCTGCTACACGGTGACGCAGCTGGAAGAGAATCTGAATACCAACCAGTCACACTAACATTTACCAGACACAGCGTCTGCAATGTTTAATACATCAAGAAAGGTTTATATTAAAAGACAGGTTTACATAACCTTAAAGGAATACTTTACCCCCAAAATGACTATTTCTATATCAATTACTCACGGAGTGTTGAATTCTTTGAAAACGTTGTTTTTTACACATGCCTCCACGGTAAACAGAGAATCCGAAAACAGAGTAAATCCTTGATGAATTGAAGTAAATGTAGTCCAGGTTTAACAACAGCATAAACAATATCAAAACATCCGTTTTTAGGCTACAAATTTTTTTATAATTAACTTTCATTAATTGAAAGCACACTCTGAAAGAGTTAAAGTTGTAAGACGAAAACGCAGACAACTCCCAGACCGGACAACGCCGTGGTAGCGACCTGTCAATCACAAGGTAGCCACGCCCTAATGAACATCCTGCTGTATTGAAGAAGACTTGAAACTAGCGATTGAGACCATAAACTCATGTTTATAATGTTTACTGAGGTAATAAATCAAGTGAGAAGTAGGGTAATTTTCTCATAGACTTCTATACAATCAGACTTCTTTTTGCAACCAGAGGAGTCGCCCCCTGCTGGCTGTTAGAAAGAATGCAAGTTTAAGGCACTTCAGCGTTGGCTTCACTTTTCAGACCTGGAAGTTGCTCACTGGTTTTAAATAGTATGATTTTGGCAAAGATGCATGTGTTTGGGAAGTAGTGAGCATATGACTGGATAAGTGAGACTTGGATTATGCTCAGGGGCGTAAATAAAGGCAGTGTAGGCATTAAACCAGCTCTTGCAAGTGATTCAGATTTCCACCCCAGAACTGTGGACCCAATTTACTTCCATTCATCAAAATCTGTTTTCGGATTCTCCGTTCACCGTGGAGGCATGCGAAAAAAACAATGTTTTCTTCAAGAATTCAAGGTAACCCGCGGTGAGTAACTGATACACAAATGCTGATTTTGTGGGTGAAGTATTCCTTTAAGTTTTTCCAATCTACCCCCCCGTGAAGAAAGATGTGCCAGAAGGGATTACAAATGGAGGAAAAAGGTCAGCCAGTCTTTGGTGGAAACCATGGAGAATCATAAAGAGAGAATACAGATTTCTCCTCCTCTCCTCACTCTGAGCCAGATTTTCCTCTGCTGATAAAGGCTTTCTGCACCTAAAGACATGCTTGATATTTATCAAACAGATACGACCGCCTTCCTGTCATCTGAGGCGCAGCTGGGGTGCATTCAGCAGGGCATCTCCCTCCTTTGTGCATATGCATTTAAGGAGGGATCAAGAGAAGGGAGGGGATATGATAAGTGAGGTTAATTGTACCGTACATCTATAGGTCACGCAGTGAGCATGGGACACAATTCTCATTTGTGCATGTATGTTGAACATAGGGCTATCAATCGATTAAAATATTGAATCGCAAATTAATCAAATTTTTTATCCGTTCAAAATGTACCTTAAAGGGAGATTTGTCAAGTCTTTAATACTCTAATCAACATGGGAGTGGACAAATATGCTGCTTTATGCAAATGTATGTATATATTTATCATTGGAAATCAATTAACAACACAAAACAATGACACATATTGTCCAGAAACCCTCACAGGTACTGCATTTAGCATAAAACAATATGCTCAAATCATAACTGCAGCCCAACAGGCAACAACAGCTGTCAGTGTGTCAGTGTGCTGACTTGACTATGACTTGCCCCAAACTGCATGTGATTATCATAAAGTGGGCATGTCTGTAAAGGGGAGACTCGTGGGTACCCACAGAACCCATTTACATTCACATATCTGGAGGTCAGAGGTCAAGAGACCCTTTGAAAATAGCAATGCCAGCTTTTCCTCGCCAAAATTTAGCATAAGTTTAGAGCGTTATTTAGCCTCCTTCACGACAAACTAGTATGACATGGTTGGTACCGATGGATTCATTAGGTTTTCTAGTTTCATATGATACCAGTAACTTTACTCAAGCTTTAAAACTGAGCCCGCTACAACCTAAAAATCGCAAGTTGCATTAATGCGTCAAAGAAATTAGTGTCATTAAAACAATTGTGCGTTAACTTGTTATTATCGTGTTAACCTTGACAGCCCTAATTGAATATTAAGACGTCGCATGAAAATCTCAGTGAAAGCAGACAAGCAACAAAAAGTGTGTGCTGAAAGAAAAGAGAGTGAAGAGAAGTGTAGCGAAACGCAGGAGGCGGACAGAGAGTTTGATGCTTTGTGCTCATTAAACATTAAGTTCACTGAGCTGCTAATAATGCACCTTTTGTGCGTCTGTTTATATCTTTCCATCTCTATTTCATTTCCGCAGAAGTGCGTTTGATGAATTTTTACTGCATTCGTTCTACAAACCTTTTTTGCAATTAAAGATAATTATTACTTAATAAATATTAGACACCCAATAAATATGTTTCTCTCAGGTGGAGCCTTTGTAAATGTGAGTGATTCTGTTTCCACTTTTTGAAGCAGTCGCTGTTGCATATTGCTTATGTGCAGTATCTGAAGCCTCAAAGACTGTATATTGTAGGAGAATTTGTTCTCGGGTGCAGTTATGTTTATCCTCCCATCTCTGTCTTTATTTCTCCCCCCTCAGCACCTTGGGGCTCTGGTTGACCTAATTGTCTCGTCTCTCTCTGAGATGTTTGACAGGAAAAAATAATAAAACTGACTGTGTTTTATTATTGGATTTTTTTTTTTATTTAAGTTTCAGAAACACTCATTTAACCTGAAGATGCTCGACAGACGGGAGTGAGTTTCTGGCGCTTTATTTGTGGAGATCTGTAATGCTGAGCGAGCACAAACACGCCTTTTCATCTTCTGCCCTCTGTGCTGGAAAAAGAAAGAGGGGCAGACACTGTTTCCTTGACAACAGTAATTGTTAAGATGGAGCCACTTGGCAGGAACAAACTCCATTTGTATACTCTGTGTGTGTGTGTGTGTGTGTGTGTGTGTGTGTAGAAATCCCCCTGTCTCCACTGTTTCTGGACTCAATCTCTGCCATCTTTGACATTAATTCAATATGAGCACACACATAATCGCATAAATCTCCCATACACTCAACTACAACACATGTAGACTCCGAAAGCATCCCCGCTCTCAAACATTTATCACCATAATTATGATTGAATGTGTACCGAGGAATGCCCCGTGGCGGTCTTCCTCCCCAGACCATCACGCGAAGTCAACCTGTCAGATGACACGGACTGTATTGGCCGTATTGATTATTAGCTATATACATGACATACAAAATGAGTGATCACAGACGGCGCCGGAGGAGAGTTGTTTTAGAAGATTTAAAATTCAGTTTAAAGGACTGGTCCCTATATGTTTTTATATCATTCTGTAGCTTCCCAGTGGTGTTCCTTACGTATTCAAATCCAAGTTTTAGTCAAAGTACGTATGTTTTAGCATCAAAATGCTATTTTCCAAAGCCCTTCTAAAAAAACGTTCCCACGTGACCTGACGTAGGTTTCTGCATGATGTCGTTCTACATATACAGTATATACACATCCTTATAGTCAGTGTATTACATACAGTAACTTAGATGGTGGTCAGCATGCTCCCAGTTTGGAGAAGCAGACAAGAAGCTGAGCTAACATACTGCTGTGGACGCCACGTTAGTTCGGATCCGAAAGTCTCACAATAACACAAACAAACTAACTGATCGATGCAGCGGTGGACCAGCAACTCTCATGTTCTACGAGGTAAAATTACTGTTTTTGTGAATGGAGTCTGGTGGCTTTGAAGACCGCGATATAACGGCTTCAGTTCCCCGTCAGAAAGTGCTTTCTGACAGCGAGGTTAAGTGGTGAAAATATTCTAAATATAGCGTGCACTTAAACTGATATTGATATATCACTCTCTTCAAAGCCACCAGACTACATTCACAAAACAGTAATTTTACCTCGCAGAACGCGGTTGTACAAATACAAACCCATTTAAAAAAAATCCAATCCAGTTATTTTCAAACTGAGCACAGCTAACGTTGTCTCAGTTAATGCTAGCGTTCACATTATTCATTATTAACTAGCTTAGACATCCTGCACAAACTCACCATTTTTATAGCTATGCTACAGTCAATAACAACCGCAGTGTTTTTATTCACTCAACCCAGATTTAAAAAAATAGCAGTCCGCAAAACTATACACCTAACACTACGTACACTTCACCGTACAGTTGACGGAGTGCAGAGGTCATTCTGTTTGGTCGCCGATAAAAAATATATTTAACGAGCACATATGAGAGCAGTGCTTTTCACATGGTGGATGTGTTTTTGAAGTAAAGGCCTGAATGTATAGAAATATCTAATGTAAGGTAATATCAACAGGCCTAAATTGACCACCTTCACTGCCTTCTGAGGGCTGAACATGTAAATAAAACATGGTTTTTGTGAACTTGTTCTTCTGGGAGAGGAGTCACATTATGACTGACTGCTAAACACAGTCAGTGTGTGACATTTTATTTTCTTTGAAAACGTCTGTGTGTGCAGCAACAACACAACACAAGCAACACAAACAAAACAAAAAATCCAATACCAGCTGAATGACAAGCAAGCCACTTGAATCAGTGCCCTAAAAGGCTCCGTATCGATCCAGAGGGGGGTGTGGGAACATTTACGAGACACGCAGCAATCACATTTTGCACCGTCTCATGTTCTCAGCACGGAGACGCTGATTGGTTGTTTACGGGCAACAAACCGAGGAGCGATATTGACAAGCAATTACATGACGGCTTGAAATTCAGACCGACAGATGTGAGAAAGAGCAGACGGGAGTAGTTTCCTCTGTGTGTTGGCATGGAGACAGAACGATGTGTAGTGATTTGATAAAACTGTTCTATTCACCAGATACAATATTACAGAATGAAAATGCAGATTAGGATTATGTTTGGCTGAAGGACAAGAGTCGACATTTTGGGAAATACGCAAATTTGCCATTTTATATTCACACTATTCCTTTAAACTGATGAATCCAGGATATGAAGGGTGTCGCCATCATCAGCTGCAATGTGACTGTAGTGAATCAATTTAATGTTTACCTGCATGCAAACATTGATTACAGTTCACAGAGAGTCACTCTGCTAACAGCTGAAACATCATTTTGTCTGCCAAACACCAAACAGAAAAGGAAAACGGGAACATTTCCCACAGAGAGACGAGGACTTTGTGTGGTGCAAACATCCATCAGCTGCACGTTCATTTATTCACAATCAGTGTCATCATATATACGATTAACACAGCTGAGATTACAGCTGCACGGTTCTCATGGCTTTACCTGCCGCACACAAGGCAAACACAGAGGCGCAGGCACGCAGAAAAAAAATCACAAATGGAAACAAACATGAGCCGTCCATCTAATGATTATATCTGGCAGCTCAGCCAACAGCTTCTCCTGTTTGCACAGCTGGACAGAGAAAGTGTATTCTGGGATTGCAGACGTGTTAATAGTAATTAGACAAGCTGTCAGAAAAGGTTCATGCTGCCTTTAGGAGCGTTCACGTGACGTGAGTTCAGCTTAAAGGGAAAATTCAACACCTTTTTTGTGGATGTCCAGTGAAGAACCATCTTCGGGAAGAACGCTAAATAACGCTGCAAAGTTACACTAAATTTTGGCGAGGAAAAACTGGCATGGCCATTTTCAAAGAGGTCCCTTGACCTCTGACCTCAAGATATATGAATGAAAACTCTGAGATGAACAAAGTGAAAACTGTATCTTATAATAAAACAGATGTTGACAAACTGCATAATTTGAAAAAAGGTAATAAATTGCAACATATATTATCGCAATACTCAGCATATCGCAAAATGTTTAAAATCACAATATGATCGTATCGTGACTGAAGTATCGTAATAATAACGTATCGTGGGGACTCTGATGATTCGCCGAGAGGAAATAAATTCCCTTGTGCATGCTAAAAAAATTGTATCCGTCGGTAAAGTACGTAAAACGTGACGAAATAACGTAACCTACAAGATAAATCATTGCTCTCGAACACCCATTTCCTCGTTGAAAGTCTTGTGTTTGTCGGACCCATCCACCTCCCCTCCTCGCCCACCATCAGCAGACTTTCTCTCTGAGTGTAGTATATTCACAGGGATGCATTTACCCTGCAGTCAGTACTGACTACATGGCATGAAAATGACAATCCTAAAGCAAGAACGGCGTTCTTATTAGACGCTTTTACCTTGCTCATTGTCATTCACAGGCCTTCTCATGCGGCTGGGTCCTCTCCAATTTTTGGAGTCACCAGCCGCCACTGGTAAAATCGTATTTCACTGTAGTGCTGTGCACAGTGCACTGATTCGCAGACCCGTCTATGAAAAAAAACAACATATCTGAATCCCAAAATTTTAAAACCGAATACCTACCCAACGAATGAATATCTGAATAGTCGAATACTCAGGTCCTAGAAAAAATAGGGTGCGTCTATAGTGAGTTTACTGCACCCTTTCGGATTTTAACATATTAGAGATTCAGGATGCAGGACCAAGTTACATCACTGTGAAGCACAAAAGTCCTGCAGCTTTTGTGACTTTCAAAGAGGAAAAAAAACAAAACAGAAACTAGGTCAACAGAGATGTGAGGAGTGAAGTTATGACACTGCATTCATCAGACAGACAGTCATCTTTTCTGCACCTCTCACACACACTACAGTCGGGTGTGTGTGTGTGCTGACACTAATGTCCGCCCAGAGAGCTGCTGTCCTTGGCCGTCACCCAGACCTCTAAATACCAGCACTCTTTTACAAGAACAACGGAGCACATCGAGTCCACTAGCACTGAGACATGGACACAAACACACGCTGCTCAGAGAGAGACTAATAGGGTTTTTTTCATACACATGTGCTGGCCTGGCTTGACTCAGTTTGACTTGACACATCAGCGCAGCATGGCAGCAATTTGCATCTCCAATAAAGGTCTACCCACTTGTATTGAAGGTGTGTGTGTGTAGTGGTCAAAGGAGAGGCTGTAAAACGGTGGATAAACACATTTTATTTCCTATATTTTTCACAATAAAAGTCCCTCTTTATTTTTGCTGCTTGTTCTCTTCCTCTCTGCAGTATTAGTAGACTTGTGTTTATTAAGAATAGCCACTAACAAAGCTCCACTAATTCAGAGATTAACATGTAATTTCCTATAAATTCTTCACTATAAAAGTCCCTTGTTATTTTGTTCTTTAAAAGCTTTTATTATGAAGCAGCAATATCAGGATTGTTTGGTTTTCATCAGCAGCGACTAACGGCTTACAGCTGAAAATGAAACCGTAGAATAAAGCAGGTATCTGAAAGTACAAACAGGGACGCAGGAGAGAAACTAGACTTCAACGTCTTTCTCTCTGGTCTCCTGCACAGATACGAGTCGAGTCTCTCAACACATGTTTGTTTGACATCACCGCAACCCGCTTGGAGGCGGGTTGGGCGAACCTTGACTCCGAAGAAGGTCCATCTCGGGCACGACGTGACACAAGTCGGTGTGCTAAATCTGGCAATGGAGACACAAATCTTTTTGACTCGGCGCAGCCAAACGTGTCAATGGAAAAGCCCTATAACTTCCTGCCAAACCCCAACTCACACCTTCACCTCATACACCTGCAACAACCATTGACATATCATCTTTTAAGTTGATATGATGAACTTATTTACACATACAGCAGTTACCATCTTAAAAACAAACACAGCAGCACTCCTGTCCAGTCAATTCTGTCTCCATGTTCTGTGTGCAAAGCCCTGTCACATACTGTTTAAACAACTCAGAGCAAATTAAAAGGGGCAGTGCAGGGTGCGCCTCACAGCTCCTATGTATGACTTGACAAGCCTCATTATGGGCTGTAACCTCATGATCTACAACTGACCTATCGGCCCAACAGTTTTATCACTTTATTCACTCCACTTACACCCCTCTGTCACTGCACCTCCACAACGTCTTGTGTCTGTAACATACACTGTTTATAAGAAGTGGACGTAGTCACCGTGACGTCACCCGTTGGTTTGTGTCGCCATCTTGGTTGCAACCAGAAGTGACACGAGAGGGTCGAGCTAAGTACAACCCAACGCTGAATCAGACATTTTTTAGGTGACTGAAATGTTACAATTAACTTTCACGAACTGAAAACACACCGTGAAAGGGTTGAAGTTCTAAGACAAAAACAAGTACAACTCCCAGACCGGACAACGCCGTGGTAACGCCCTAAAGCATCCCCTGCTTTATGGTCTATTTGACTCTAAATGGGACCATAATTTACTAAATGAACATCCTGCTGTATTGAAGAAGACTTGAAACTAGCGATTGAGACCATAAACTCATGTTTATAATGTTTACTGAGGTAATAAATCAAGTGAGAAGTAGGCTCATTTTCTCATAGACTTCTATACAAGCAGACTTCTTTTAGCAACCAGAGGAGTCGCCCCCTGCTGGCTGTTAGAGAGAATGCAGGTTTAAGGCACTTCAGCATTAGCTTCACTTTTCAGACCTGGAGGTTGCCCACTGGTGTGTATACACTCATAGTTTTTCTGTGCAATTGAGGAATTTCTAACTCACATTTGGTTATACCTCCAAATATAGTGGTAGCTAATCTGGCAAAACTGTTTTCTTATAAACAAGCTGTCTGTTCATCTGACTGCTCAGGTTTAGAAGTATCATTTAGTGTATAACCTTTGTATTAAGTGTGATTCTCTGTGTTATACTGTTCATGACTTGCTCCCTTTCCGCTGAACTGTACTCGAACCCCTGATGATCATATGACTCCCTTTCTGAACTGTTCTCGAACCCCTGATGATCATATGACTCCCTTTCTGAACTGTTCTCGAACCCCTGATGATCATATGACTCCCTTTCTGAACTATACTCGAACCCCTGACACTGTAAATGAACTGTCCTTTTTCTATATAATGCCTGATCTGTATAAATGATGTAAGGATGAAATATAGTCTAGCCTGCACATTAACTCTTCTCTCTCATGTCTGAGACAAAGTGTGTCTTCATTTATGGAAATTCCCTGCTTGAAAGTGCTCCTTCATTTATAGTATGTAATCAAACCATCCATCTTCAACCGCTTATCCGGGATCGGGTCGCGGGGGCAACAGCTCCAGCAGGGGACCCCAAACTTCCCTTTCCCGGGCCACATTAACCAGCTCTGACTGGGGGATCCCGAGGCGTTCCCAGGCCAGAGTAGAGATATAATCTCTCCACCTAGTCCTGGGTCTTCCCCGTGGTCTCCTCCCAGCTGGTCGTGCCTGGAACACCTCCCAAGGGAGGCGCCCAGGAGGCATCCGTGCTAGATGCCCGAACCACCTCAACTGGCTCCTTTCGACGCAAAGGAGCAAGGACTCTACTCCGAGTCCCTCACGGATGACTGAGCTTCTTACCCTATCTCTAAGGGAGATGCCAGCCACCCTCCTGAGGAAACCCATTTCGGCCGCTTGCACCCGCGACCTCGTTCTTTCGGTCATGACCCAACCCTCATGACCATAGGTGAGAGTAGGAACGAAGATTGACCGGTAGATCGAGAGCTTTGCCTTCCGGCTCAGCTCTCTTTTCGTCACAACGGTGCGGTAAAGCGAATGCAATACCGCCCCTGCTGCTCCGATTCTCCGACCAATCTCACGTTCCATCGTCCCCTCACTCGCGAACAAGACCCCGAGATACTTAAACTCCTTCACTTGGGGTAATCAAACCAAATGTAACCAATGTAACCTTGACTCTTTGATCTTATGCATATAAAAACCCTGGTGAGGATGCACTCGGCATCGATTCCTCGGCAGTCGCTGACTGTCACTTTAGAGGTTTTGGTCCTTTTGCGCAAAAGCTTAATAAATATACAAAGATAAATTTCTCTTTGTTGGTCTCCCTTATTAGGTCAATTTCCACCACAGTCTTGTCCTAGCTTTGCAGATCGGACATCAGTCACAGAAATGTAAATGTCCGGCCCCCTAGGCACCTCATTGTTTTCTTAAATCTGGCCCTTCTAAAAAAGTAAATAAATAGGCCTGCTTTAAGCGTAGGCGTAGATTTGGACATGTCCCAACAAATGTCCAGGCGGGGCTAAATTGTCCCTCCCAGTCTTGTCATTGTATCTCCACACAGTGTTGCTGTACAAGCTGTGCAGAAGTGCCAAGTTTGTGTGTTTTCCTGCAATAAAACAGCTAGATATTGGGGATACCTTACTTGATTATCTGGCAACCCGCTGCACTACACTGCAGCTGAACAGAGTTATAGAGCCAGTGCACACATACACACAAGTGTGCATATAAGCCATTCGACAAAGAAATGTCCTTCCCAAAGTTCAGACTGAACCTACTACGCCCTCGCCTTTACTTACGTAATACATTTGATTCACAAGTGTAATTTGGCCCTGCAGGCACGGAAAAAGTCCTCGAGAGAACTGACCCGTAATTTTTATGAAGTATGTTGTAATTTAATAGGCATTTAACTTTATGGGCCGACTTCTCTGCGTGAAGGCCTATAGAGAGGAGGAATCCAGCAGAGTTTATAGGCCCACAGCCCAGCAGGTGCAGCCAAGTTCTCTAAATCATCTGCAGCAGAGTTCATTGGGGACAACTGCATCTACTGGGGTTGAGTCAAGTCAGGACCAAAAGTCTTAAAGGGTAACTTCAGTATTTTTCAACCTGGACTCTATTTTCCCATGTTTTTGGTGTCTAAGTGATTAACAATTTCTGAAATCGGGATAACGCTGTAATCGGCAGAAATGAGCTGTAAGGGCAAATGAGCATCATCAATGTAACGTTGCGTCCACTAAAAGTGCTTGTTTCTGCCACCGACAGGCTCAGATTGTTATTATAAGTGTCTGACAACCATAGACTGTATACAGGAAGTGGACGTAGTCACCTAGACGTCCCCCGTTGGTTTTTGGACTTCCGTTTTGAAGCCTCGAGTTCAGCATGTTGGCGGTCAACATCTTGTTTTTTTTGCAATCAGAAGTGACACAAGAGGGTGGAGCTTTTCCTAAACCTAACCAAGTTATTTCCTGTGAAGACGGAAGTTTATTTTGAAAAGACTGTATGCACGTAACGGGCGGAAATTGACACGTGTTGCTGGACATTCTTAGGAAAACCATGGATGTATATAGAGAACTGGATACAGCGTTTGAGGCGGGCTCCCGTTCATTCCTATGAAAGTTGCTCAGTGGCGCATGAAGCCAAAATGACTAGACTTCCGACTGGAAAAGTACCCGATCTTCCGGCGATCTTCCGCATCCATTGGACCCATAGAGCAGGTGGGGTCACAACCGTCATGTTGTCGTCACGGCTTGCTAACTCCGCCTCCCAGCCCTGGGAAGGTGATTCACCTCAAAAAAAATGATCTGCTGAGTTACAGACGTCTCTTTCCCAATGTAAGTCTATGGGACAAAGTATTTTTGGGCCCAATGGCATCACGTGACGGACACGGAAGTTGTAATACCACCGTTTGGCCACTACGGAAATTGGGATTAACGAGCGGCGCACTTCCTGGGGGCTTGAGGAAAACACACAAAAAAATGGAGTTTCGTAAGATATCATACGAATTGTTGTATGAGGATACGTTGCCCCAATAGCACCATGTTGCAGCTGTTACAGCTGCCATCTACAGCGTTCTGCCTCAATACCGGACCAATTTCAGAATTTGTCGTCTCTATTAGTCACTTAGACAAAAAAACATGGGAAAATAGTCCAGGTTAAAAAATACCGAAGTTACCCTTTAACTCACTTTTGCACTGTGTGTGTGAACCCTTCCATCCTCTTTCCAGTTCCCTATTTAGTCTCCTTGCAAACACTCATTTCTCTTTCTCTCTTCCCCAAATTCTCAGACACTCTCATCGTTCTGCCGCCTTTCTCCTTTCTTTGTTTCCCAGTTTGCCTCATTTGATTTCCCACATTCACAGCTACTGAGACATAACAGGAAGAAGAAGTGGTTCCCTCCTTCTCTTCCCCATTATTTCTGTTTTCCACTCCCTCGTCTCTCCTTCCTCTCCTTCCTCTACTTCCTCCTCCTCCTCCCTGCTCTCCCTCGACATACTCTCTGCTGCTGGTCTGATAACAGGCTGTCACAAGTGTTTAATGTTTTCTCAGAAAGTGCTGGCTGCCCCCTCGAGGGCCACAGTCCTGCCGCTGGGCGGCTGGCAGGCAGGAAAAACGACAATTGCATTTGCAGGCAAACGGAGAAAACACATCTCAGGAGAAAGGGTGATAGAAGGAGAGGAGTGAAGGGAGGAAAGAGCTCTCCCTCTCCCTCGCGTTTCATCTGTCCTTTGATTGGACACTGATTGTTATATGTGGACCTCATTGCAAGCCAGTAAAGGGCAGCGGTATAAACAAATGGTGTAATTACAAGACCCTAATGTGACACCAGAGAAGAGAGGCGGGGGCTGTCTGCCAGTTTCATTATATTAACTTTTTTCTGCAGCATTTGTTTTGCCTGTTTGACAGGTATTTGAACTGACACTGACCTAAATTCTTCACTGTCTGACAGACAGACAGACGTGCAGGCAGGCAAGCATTCGATTGACCCGTCAGTCTACTAGAAAGAGGACAGCGGTCCCACAGAAAGGACAAAAGAACATTCCCAAAACAACAAGGATGACGGGCTTTAAAGGGGACACATCACGCTCATTTTCGGGTTCATACTTGTATTTTTGGGTTTCTGCTAAAACATGTTTACATGCTTTAATGTTAAACTAGCATTACAGACTCACGGTTGTTTGCCTCCACCAACTAGTGAAGTTGCAGTTTACATCTACTACGTTGTAAAAGTGAAAGTGAAACTTAAAAGCAACACGTTCTAACACGAAAAAATTAATGAAAAGTTTCACGTTTTGAACACAAACATTACGGCTCGTTTAGGTTTAGGCAACAAAACAGTTTAGTTTAGGGAAAAACATTGTGTTTTGGGTTAAAATCCCATCCATTGTCCCCAACCTCCACTCCTTATGGAGTTTCACACTGTCTATACTACTGCGCCTGACTTCCGCTTCTGCTCCTGTCATAATTATTACGGTCGCTGTTGTGTTCTTTTATACCGTCTTTCGGTGATCAACCACGTGAATAGATGATAAAACCTACTAGTGGGTGTAGTAGGCTCCTATTGACCCACATCTATGGGGCTTATAGCAGATGTTAACGCCTATTTAATAGCCTGACAACAGGCTAATCAGCTGATCATTTTATCCTGTTAGACATTTGTGTGAAATAGTCATAATTAGCATATGAATTCTTGAGTTATGGCCCAAAACATGCTTTATGAGGTCACGGTGACCTTTGACCACCAAAATCTAATCAGTTCATCCTTGAGTCCAAGTGGACGTTTGGGCCAAATTTTAAGAAACCCCCTAAAGGTTTTCCTGAGACATCACGATCACAGTAGGTCGTGTCTAGAAGGTAAACCACAATTTGGAGAAACTCTTGTGAGATGGTTACGGTTAGGTCAGGTCATCGGGCAGCGAGTCTCGTGAGAGTTTTTGCATGCTTTTGCAATGTTACCTTCTAGACATGACCATCACAGTGACCTTTGACCACCAAAATCTAATCAGTTCATCCTTGAGTCCAGGGGACGTTTGTGCCAAATTTGAATAAAACTCCATCCAGGCGTTCCTGAGTGAGAATGACACGGACGGACAACCCGAAAATATAATGCCTCCAGACACGGCTGTCGCCGGCGCAGAGGCATAAAAAAACCATTATTTTTCTCATACTGTCTGTCTGAATATACCGGTATTCACCCTCTGTCTGCAACGCTCCATTTTAGCGCCTGTCTCTTTACAAAGCCCAGTCTGCTCTGATTGGCTTGTGAGAAAAATATGGTATATATACATATGACATTTCACAGTTTGTGGGTCGGTAGACACTCCAGATTCCCAAATGTATGAGCACAAGCACTGAAACAGTGAGTTTATCATGATATGTCCCCTTTAAATCCTCCAGCTGACCCTAAAGGACTAAGTGGTCATCTGCACAAGTGTCATATTAGTAACTTGAGTCTTAGAGCTTTAAATAGTGTGTAGCTGCAGCAACCATATTGCAGCTCAGATACAAACAGAGATATTTTAATCAACATCTCCAATGCTTGAACCAAACTATTCTGTTCCAACCACACAATCATATATTGTTTTTATCAACAAGGAATCCTGCTCAGTTTTAGTGATAGAAGAAAAAACATCACACTCAACCGAAGACAACGAAGAAATAACGCAGCACAGGGGAAAACAAATACATGACACTGAAGGATAAATGCACACTATAGAAGGAAATGTATGTCGCCCTGTGCTAAACGTTGACTATGAAAACTGAATAACAGGAACAATGTAATTAATTTCAACCCTATATCACGCCTGCCGCTGCCTGTCCCCCAGAGGATAACCAGAAAGGAAACCAGAAAGCACAATAGTACTGATATTGTTATTGTCGTGAGAGAATGCAGCAGCCATCCTAGTGATGAGCTTATCAACATGTAACACTTATGGCTGTCAAAGTTAACGTCAAATCCGTCGCTAATTTCTTTAACGCATTAACGCAACTTGCAATTTTTAGGTTGTAGCGGGCTCAGTTTTGGTACCAACCATGTCATGTTAGCTTGTCACCCAGGAGGTTAAATAACGCTACAAACTAATGTTAAGTTTTGGCGAGGAAAAACTGTCATGGCCATTTTCAAAGGGGTCCTTTGACCTCTGACCTCAAGATATGTGAATGTAAATGGGTTCTATGGGTACCCACGAGTCTCCCCTTTACAGACATGCCCACTTTATGATAATCACATGCAGTTTGGGACAAGTCATAGTCAAGTCAGCACACTGACACACTGACAGCTGTTGTTGCCTGTTGGGCTGCAGTTTGCCATGTTATGATTTGAGCATATTTGTTTTATGCTAAATGCAGTACCTGTGAGGGTTTCTGGACAATATCTGTCATTGTGTTGTGTTGTTAATTGATTTCCAATAATAAATATATACATACTTTTGCATAAAGCAGCCACTTCCATGTTGATAAGAGTATTAAATACTTGACAAATCTCCCTTTAAGGTACATTTCGAACAGATATGTGCTATTAAATTGCTATTACAGCCTTAGTAACAATGCAATATTACCACATGACATGTGGGGTGCAAACAGCATCCTCAGCAATGTTTTGCAACCCTTACTGCACATCATGCATATCCTTACTGCACCTGATGATAAGAGTATTAAATACTTGACAAATCTTCCTTTAAGGTACATTTAGAACAGATAAAAAATGTGCTATTAATTTGAGATTACAGCCCTAATAATGTGTTATTACACACATGACATGTGGGGTGCAAACAGCATCCTATAAGCAATGTTTGCAACCCTTACTGCACATCATGCTGCACATAACAGCTGTAGATATAGTAGAACAAATTATGCTGAAGCAGATGTAACTCACTCAGCATCATGCCTCCTCTCTAATTGGCTCTAATAAAAACAAATATGAGAGCTCAAGTGAGGTCATATCAGCCTCACAGATGCAACGAATAACATACATATAAGAGCTCCCTTCCTCCTCTTATGTAATACAAAGTGTGCTCTGGCTGATTAGCTGTTACTTAACGCTGCTGCGGTGATTCACAGCGGTGCACACACAGGAGGAGGAGGAGAGGAAACGGATGTCACACCGAGGAAGAAAGGAGGAAAAACCTGCAGTAATAAAAGTCTCTATACATATCAGATTACTAGAGAATCTGCTCCACTTCCTTGCAGCAGCAACAACACACTCACAGGAGCAGCTCTTGTGCAACAGTTGTCTGTCTGGTTGCACAAAGCTGGAGGGTGCACGATGGATTCAATCAATGTCTCCATCTGTGCGCACCGTGCAGGGATAATAAAAACAAAAACAAAAGTTTACTGATGTTAACACCGACCTGATATTCCTCCTCCGACCACTATCACATCGTATGTGTTGCTGGGTGTCGTCATGGTGCTGGTCTGTTCTGGTCTGGTCCGTGTCTCCACCTCACTGGCTGAACGCAGAGCGCACTGAGGAGCGCATCTGTATTAAAAGCGCCGGACAGGAACCACTCCTCCTCCAGACCTCCAGACTCCTCCTCCAGACCTCCAGACCTCCAGACTCCTCCCACAGATAGTAGAGCAGCTCCACTGCCTGGTGGACAGACAGGGGAGGATTACTGGGACTGGGAGGAGTCATGGACCTGCAGAGAGAGGTGGAGACAGAGCAACATTTCCTGCTACAATGTAGCACATATGAAGAAATTAGGAAACAATTCTTTACAAAAATTAAAGGGACTATTTGTAACTTTCAGAAATGCTTGTTAACAGCGACACCTGTGGCCGTTAAGTCAACGAAAGTCAGCATCCTGTTGCTCGCGCTTGCTCACTCTACATAGACATGAACGACCAAAACTCAAAACTGTGAGGCGACACACGTCAGCTAAAACCATATCACTCTATATTTCACCTGCTTGGCAGTAATGTTAGCTGACCAGATGAGGGTCTCTCCATGAATCACTGCTGATCCTAGTGTTGGCTAAGAGAAACGTTATCGTCTCCGAGCGCGCCCGCAGGGAGACACCAACACCCGGTCGTAGACGATAACGTTTCTCGCTGCGGAGCCCCGTCACTTCACAAGACACGGTAAACCTCTGTTGGTCTGGAGGAGCTGCAGCAGTTATTTCTGCACAAACATCCACTGTACATTCACTAGATATTCTCAGAGCTAAACTAACTCTTCTGCAGTGTGGAGTGTGCGCGCATGAATGTGAGGTGGAGCGAGAATGCGCGTTGTGTGAGTGAAGGCAAGCAGTCAGAGGAGCGGTCTGAACAGCGTAGCCACACGCGAGTGCGCATGGGATCCCGACCCGGTAGATTTATATGTGTAAAAAGTTACAAACAGTCCCTTTAAAAGTAAACTCCAAGATTTTGATTACCTCTCTGACCAAAATAAAATACAATATCTACTTGGAGAAAATAGTGTCATCGCCATAGAAGCTGCAGGATATGTCAGTGCATGTCACAGCTTAAGAGACAACAACACATAATAGATGTAACTCACACTCTGCCTTTTATTTACTCCTCTACTTCATGGGGTTCTTTTGTTTGTTTTGGGTTCTTTTGTTTGTTTTTTTACATTTATCCTTTGATATTGCAATATATTGTTATTAATTGTTTTTTATTTGTTTGTTTGTTTTATCGACACAACAAACATGAATTACTTCTTTATTGTTTTCTTACATTTACATGCATGTTCTTTTTAAATATCTATATATTGTAATTTGCTTAATGAATTGTATATATGTATATATATATATGTTTTTGTTTTTATTTTCTTCTTTTTTTTTGTTCTTTTTATTTATTATTGAATTGACGCTTTGGCAATATTGTTCACCTGACAGTCATGCCAATAAAGCAAACTGAATTGAATTGAATTGAATTGAGACATATGCTGCGTTCCAAATCGCATACTTTTTGTTTTACTTCAGTATGTACTGCAGCTGCCCTCATAAAGTAGGTACTGTTGCATGCAGTATGCACACAATTGGGACATACAACTTTATACTTCATCATAACATTTGGAACGCAGTCATAGTTTTTTTTTTTACCCCAGTTATATGCAGCATTTACCAGTTTAGTACCCGGACTTTGCTCCATGGTGAGATCTGGCTCAAGGTCTTCTCTTATCAGTTGAACAGGAGGCCTATAAAGTAGTTGCCAAAGCAGCTGTAAATCTTTTTATTCATGATGTTTCAACACTTGGCAAATAAACAAGTTTTCTCTCTATCAAATTGATCTATTCCAAAGCTTAAAGGTCTTATTGATAACATTTTTATATAGACGAATAATCACATTTACAGAGCCTTTAGAAAGGTACTAGGGCTGTATACGGGCAAGAATTTGACGGTACGATACGTATCATGATACAAGGGTAGAGATTCAATATGTAAGAGAGCCGGTCATTGTTGTGAAAAAAAACGCGACAGGGCCAGAAGGGGTTTATTTCACAAAAATGACCCGCTAGCTGTACATTATCCCACTTATTACACTTAAGAAATCAATAATTTCACACAAAAACGGTCCCCCAGAGTCCGAGATCAGAACTGCGTCCATAGCAATGGTCTGTCATACATAGCAACGGTCTAATATTAAGAAATAAGAGACCGTAGAACGCTGTAATTGACCAATCAGAATCGAGTATTCAACAAAGCCGTGTAATAAATTGCTATATATATATTGCGATACTGTAAGGAAGGTGATATATTGTGATGGTGTATGGTATAAATACAGCGGCAAGCTTTGGGACGAACTTCCCTCTCTCCGACGGAAACTGCCGTAACGTTTCATATCCGTGGTTTTGTATCCAGTGGAGGGGATGTGCAAAGGTTCACAGTATTAATAATGAAAAGAATATTATATATATATATATATATACTTCCACTCCCCGCTAATTGGTTTGGGATGGCATTTAATATGGCGGACCCTCCACACGAACGCACAAATGCAGTAGAACTAGGTAAGGGGAGGGTGTAGGGGGCGGTTTCAGAAAGGACCTTGGCTGAGATTGATGATAAGTGCCTGGCAATGACTTGTTGTGAAGTAAATGCAGTGGAACGGGGGAGGAAGAGTGTGACATCTAGTGGCTGAATGTCATCAATAGCACCTCTAATAAAAAAGTAGATCCAAGTTGTTATAGGCCAAGAAAAGCCCGTCTGCCTCAAAGCTCTGGCTCTCAATAACCCGACCTCTATAATAAAGATGAAGCTGCTAAAGTACTTTGTTATAATAAAAACAATCTGATGCCAAAACAATAAGAATGAAAGAATTGTCCATCCTGAGAGTTACAGCCACAGTCAGTCCCAACAAAGCATCTTATATATGTGGTAATGGAAGTTTCAAGCTGAATTTGATTTATCACTCCTCTCTAGACAACACAGTAACTCACTTTTAAAGTGTGCAGACAATAACTCAAAGGCTTTGCACTTGACATGATAAGCTGCACATTTGATTCTTTAGTTTCTGTTGCCCTCTTGTGGTCGGTCGGTCGGTTACAGCCAGCCAGGAGCTGATCTTTGCACATGCTGCATGGTGTGTGCACATATCGTGAGTTGGCTGTGTGGGCTTGTAGTCGGGAAGGAGGCTAAATAACGCTCAAAAGTTAGGCTAAATTTTGGCGGGGGAAAAACTGGAATGACCTCTGACCTCAAGATATGTGAATGAAAATGGGCTTTATGGGTAAATAAAGAGCATCAGGTCCTGGGTAATACCTGTACAGTCTGCATGTAATTGACTTGGTTGATTTATTACCCAAACGTGTGCTTTATTATTTGGTTATTCATAAAATGATCTGTCTGATTAACCCTCTGAGAACCACATAGACCCTCAGCACTGTTTGTCAAGTTGTTCTAGTCATGCTCACTTATGTCTCATAAATTGTTGCAGGAATTTTGGGGGTTGATACCATTCATCACACAGATTTGGTGCTAAATTTAACCATTTTTTACCACTCAAGAATTGATAAAACAATTGTCAAAAATCCCTCCAAAATACCACATTAAGACACCGAGACCTTGAGCTGTTTATGGACCCCAGTATGCAGAAATAATCAAATACACCATTTGTACTGCATGCAAAAAAACATGTCTTTTGCCGCAAACTGCATGTGATTATTATAAAGGGGGCATGTCTGTAAAGGAGAGACTCGTGGGTACCCATAGAACCCATTTTCATTCACATATCTGGAAGTCAGAGGTCAAGGGATCCCTTTGAAAATGACCATGCCAAAATTCTGCGTAGGTTTTTCAAGCGTTATTTAACCTCCTTCCCGACAAGCTAACCTGATGTGTTTGGTTCCCTAGGTTTTATAGTTTCATATGCTACCAGTACCTTCACTCTAACTCTAAAACTGAGCTCGCTACAACCTCTGAAAGACAGTAAAGTCTGTCGGGATCCGGCGGTTTCAGAGGTTAATAAATGATTCAAGAGCTTCTGTAATTCTCAACTGAACTCGAGCTATAAGATGTGATTCACAAAACATCTTTCCTTTACAAATCTTCAGGTGGGTGGACATTAAATCGAGGGCCCCCTAGTGAATCGAGGGCCCCCTAGTGGGTTAATCTCACCACGATTGTGGTTAATCCTAATCCTCATTTGATCTAATTTATGGAATAAGCCACTAAAGTCCCACGCTAGCACATCCCCGTCCTTACAGGGACTAGGGCAGCGTGGGAGAGACTGGGGGAGAAAGGGGGAGGTACAGTAAAGGTGTCACAAGTCTTAGTCTGGAATCAGTTTTCAGAGCTCATATCAGCAGGAAAAAGTGAAATAACATTACTGTAAATGGTATGATGATATGATGCAGACATTATTGTGGTTTCACAGCAGTTAAAGTCACACAGAAGACCTTATAGTCGGCTACGCAGAGAGAGGTGAAGCAAAGAATGTATATTGCCTAGAAGTGAATAATTTTTTTAATGAAAAGGGCCGTACAAAAGTAAAACAAAATTATTTCTATTCTATCGTCATATTCTACCGAAATGGTCTGGTGTTGAACAATAAAATATTATAAAATATAATAAGCGTTTTCAGTCCAAAATGGCGGAGTTTCCGTCTCTTTGCGCGAAGTCCCTCCCCTTCCGGTGGAAGATATGAACGGTGGTCAACGGCGAGAGACTAATATTGTTTTGATCCTGTTTGAATTGCGCCATGAATCACACATATGATGTCTGTCAATTTAAAACATAATTTTGCAAGTCAAGAAAGTCACAGTTTGTCATAGAATCATTTAGTTTTGTGTGAAAGCGCTCAGTGAACTTCATCTCTCGTCTCGCACAACACACTTCACCGACATTAGCCTGCTCGCTAACTCAGCTATGTTCCATGCACAGATGTAAGGGTATCTTACCTGATGTGTTTTATCCAGCGTCTCCTGGTCTTTTTAATCAGCCGGGACGTGAAAGAACGAGCATCTCTCTAATAGTTTAGCCTTCTTTGTTAGCGGTGTGAGCGCACCGTTTTGATGCAGCAGCCGTGACATCTAGTTGCCGCGGTTAGCAGAAGGCTAAGCTAAACTATTGGCAAAATAATAATATTCTCATATTTCCATAATTACATGCTTACTAGACCACCACGTATCTACAAGAAGATGTTGCTGCTTCATTACCAAATCACAAATATGTAGTTTTGCTACCGTTGTGCTGCTTCAACACTTAAAACGGCTTCTTATCTTCATCAGGTGATGAGGTGCAGCTGTGGAGGCTGACAGCAGAGATGATGATATAGAGGTGTGAGGGTGGACAGGTGGACCGGTGGACAGGTGAGGGAGTATAACACACATGCACAGAGACTGGAGACAGACGGAGAGGGTGCAGACGTCGCCATGACGATGTGTGTGTGTGTGTGTGTGTGTGTGTGTGTGTGGGAGGTGAAGTTTAGAAACCCAGTTTAGAATCTCTGCAGAGCAACAAGACAACACATTGTACCGTTTGGTATCTGTAATGAGGTTTAATCCAGGACTCAGCAGGAGACGAACACACAATACACAGTGTTAGGAGTGTTTAGAGGAAGTAATTCTCTACCTGTGCTGCTTTTTTCATCAGCTGAGACTGTAGGTGACCCTTCACCTTTCATGATCCTCTTCACAGTCAGACTACTGTGGAGATAATGAGGTTATATTAAACTCAGCTACAGGTGTGTGTGTGTGTGTGTGTGTGTGTTACAGCAGCGTGGCTTGTCAGCAGAGGGCAGCAGCAGCCCTGTCTTTTTAAAATGGCTTTTAATTTGGAGTAATGTTATAGTTTATAAGCTTTAATTATTTTATCCCTGGAGTTTTCTTTATTATATTTTCAACATTTTGGTTGTTTATTTTACTACTTTGTCTATTTGTGTCTGCAGATTTCTCCTAAATTCACCAAAAGTTGCATATTTAAACATACAATTTCATAAAACTTGTAATATAAAAAAATAATTGTAAGTAATCAACTGGGAAAGTTTCATGGTGGTATCTATTAGTTAAATATATTTTTTTAAATATTTAAAAAAATATATTTGACCCTATTGGGGTGTTTCATAGGTCTATAACAACTCTACAATATCAATGGACTACAGCTTGTAACAATTAGACTTCATGTCTGTTGGATGAAGGATATCAGAAGCACAAAGCTGTTTAATTGTTGATATAATAAGTGGGACTATGATTAGGATTATTTTAAAATAAAGAACATTGCTAGTAAAGCTGCCCAGCTCTGATTATTTGTTGTCTTTGGAGGATTTTAAGACAAGACAAATTTGATTATTTGGTTAATATTAGTGCACCACAAATTGAGTCAATGTTTTCCTCTTTGTCATTTATCAGCAGATTTCATTAACTGTTACCACAGAATTAAAGCTTTTTAGACGATGAACGTTTAAGTCTTAAAACGTGGTCCATCTTGAGACTAAACACTAAACATTTTGCCAATCCTCTCACCCTCTTTTAATGTCAATCATAGAAAATGTTTAATTATAACACTCACTTGTATATGCAGTATACTATAATTGAATAAAATACTTAAAATATGAAATATTATAAAAAAATGTGAAAATGTTCTTTCCTGTTAAGAGGAAGCTCCAGGTGAATATGGTAAACATATTTAACTAATAGATATCACCATGAAACTTCCCCAGTTGATAACTTAATTTAAGACAATTATTTTTTGTAAGACAAGTTTTCTGAAATGTATTTATATATTTAAAGGTGCTATTAACATTGATAACATTCAGCCACTAGATGTCACATCTTGTTAGAAGTGGGAACCGAACGTCAGATATCTGCCACAGAGATAAATAAAACATTAATTTCTGCCAAATCTTTTAATTCACAATCATAATATATTATAAACATTTCTTTTGGAAAAGCCATACTTTATTTTGGCACCTTTCTGAAACCTCTGTGGATGTATTTTATTTATTTATTTTTTTAAATTATTTGTCTGCATAAAAATGTTATCAATAAGACTTTGAAATATGTAAATGATTTATTATTATCTTATTAAATATGTGCTAGTTTGCATACAATCCAGAACAGATTGATACAATACAGAAATATGATCATTGGATAAAGCCAGGTTCAAAATTCTTGTTTTTATAGAGGGGATTTTGGATATCTCTGTGTATCACTCCATAAATCAGAAAATACCGTCAACAGCTATATTAAAAAACTCCATTTCTGCCATGTTTTTAGGAATAAAGTGTTCTACAAATCATGCTATGAATGAGATAATGAACAGACCCCTCTGTAAAAACCTTCATAATATAGATAGGAATGAGACTGGAAAGTTTGGAAAGTGGAGATTTCTGGCTCAGAGTTTGAGAAAAAACTAATTTTGAAAAAACAGCCTTTAAAGATATAGATTATTAAATTTCATACATTTTGCAAGACAGATATATGACTTGGGTGCTTTTTTTAAACTTATAGATACCACCATGAAACTTCCACAGTTGATTACTTACATTAAGACAATTATTTTTTTGTATTGCAAGTCTTCTGAAATTCTATGTTTAGATATGCAAATGGGGCATTATCTAATGAGAACTTTTGGTGAAATTAGAAGAAATCTACTGACGCAAATAGACAAAAGCAGTAAAATAAACTCCTAAATGTGTATTTTTGGATGTTTTTTTTTCACAAGTCTGAAAGAAGACATGCAAAATAGCCCAAAATGTCTCGCGTTGAGCTCTCATGTTGAAGACCTTCATCATATCCATGATTGTTAAACAGTTTAAGAGCTCCAGCACCAATTGACATTATTGCATTCATATTTTCTCAGTAAAGTATGTGCTGACAGCTCCATCACAAACCTCAGCGCTACACAAAACCAGTGAATAATAGTCATATTGTCGACCCTCCAGCCACATGGCTGTTGTCCATGTTTCACGTCTGGCTCTTTAGTGGAATGCTAAAACACGCAGATGTGGATTTTCTCCTTAACAAGGAGGCACCTATAGCGCGGTCCAATAAAATGATTTTTATTAAACGCTCGGATGGTTCTGATTAGGGTGAATAAAAGTGTGTGAAGTCTGATGTGAGGGGGGGAAGACCACATGTGTCTGCCTCGCACCTGGAAAGTAGACGAAATGGAAAAACTGTATTTGATGATTTTGCTTTCTTTAATTAGAAACTTGCAGCCATGTTTCTGACAGCCATTATCCTGCCCCCTTCTGTCATTCTGTCACACCGGTTCCCCAAGTAATTATCCCCCATGTCACAAAATGCCTCCTCTCCACTCATGTGTGTGTGTGTTGATGAAGGAGAGCCTCAGTGAGAGGAGACAGCATAGAAAAGTCAGATTAATCTCCAGAGTCTGAAGGGAAAATGATTTTTATTGGGTTCACGTGTGAAGCAGCCGGCCGTGCTGTCAGTTGTAGTCGGGATTGAAACGTCCGCAGAGCAGCATGTTGTGCTGTTTCACATGGGGAGGCTAACGTTTCAGCTCTGAGCACAACATCTGTGCAGGGTGTGTGTGTACTGTACAGTATGTGTGTGTGAAAACCATAAAGAGCTCTGGACTGTCACGCTCTCTCACAGACGTTGTGAAACGGATGTTTTTCAGCAGCATCCCTGGAGCTGCTGGGATTCAGTGTCTTGGATTCATCACTGACACGAGGTCCTTCTCCAATTTTATTTTATATTTCTTTTACATTTGACCTTCAGCTTTATTGTACCACAGGCTGGGGAGTAACACACTGGTTTTGAATAAGGAGAGTCAGTTACATGATTTTGCATGTGCCCCATTCATCAGCCTCCTGCTGATCCACTTTTTATTTAATAATCAAAGAGACGTTATAGCTCCATATTTTCATTTTTGGCAATGGAAGCAAAGAAATGCCTTTATAATTCTAATTTATTCAAATATGTAACTGCATTTACCGAGTTTTAACCACTATTTATAATCCTAAAGATTTTCATGAACCCCATTTTTGAAGCTATTTATGTATTCAGTATAATCCAGCCCAGTTGCGAAATTTAATGACACGAATTTCACTTTTTTTGTGATGGTCAGCACGAAATCAATTCGTAAGTAACCCATGTAATTGTGAACTGGGAGAGAAAGGCGAACGCCACGCAAGGAGAAAGTCAGGGTGGATGGTAGAGTAAAAAAACACAGGACTTTTAACCAGGAGACCGGTGTTCATGTCCCGTCGGAAACCAGAAGTCAACGTTGATTTATTTGTCACGTAACTTCCGTACTTAAATTACGCCACTTCTGGTGTTATTGTAAGCCAAACCGCCATGTTTTCCTAAACCTAACTGAGTAGTTTTATTTGAAAAGACTGGAGCGGAAATTGACTGGAGCGTCATTTGTTAGAAAACGCACAAACAATATGTTGTTGAAAGACTATTTCATGAACTGCTGTGCGACTGGACTGAAATAACCTTCCATTACTCACAGACTACTTGAACAGTAATGAAGATAATTTGATCCCTGAACAGATACAGGTTGTCTGCTAACAATTTATCAAGTTTTTTTTTAGAGCCCAACCCAAATGTGAAAGGCACAATACAATGTTAAATACAAGGAGTGCATTTTCCCCAAAACTCTGCCTCTGCCTCACACATTTCTTTGAGGAAAGAAAACATTTGGAAAATGATATTGTCTATTATCGACGATAAAAATAATCGCTAAAATATGGCAAGAATCAGGCTGATATTGTGACACATGTATGTGATCCAGTGAGATTTATTTTTCTGGTTTGAATTCCCTTATTTGAAAAAAAAATTGTGATGTGGTGCAATTTCAAAGATTTTCCAGTTTCACACATTCAAAAAAGTTTCCAATCGTTCGTCTGAACTTTTCTTTCCTGGATCATGTGGTTGACAAGACGCAGACTGATACACTGGGACAAAGGTCTAATTCATCATCCTTGGTTTGAGTTTTTCATCTTGAGTAATTTGAAAAGAGTTTTTTTATATTGGATGCATAATGTATTTGAAG
This sequence comes from Sebastes fasciatus, assembly GCF_043250625.1. Classification (NCBI taxonomy): domain Eukaryota; kingdom Metazoa; phylum Chordata; class Actinopteri; order Perciformes; family Sebastidae; genus Sebastes; species Sebastes fasciatus. Next base: position 28,294,684 of record NC_133808.1, on the reverse strand, counting down.
TTGTGCACAAATTTGAATGACCTTCTGGAAATTTCAAATTGCCGATCAAACCCCGTAAAACCAGACATGGATTTCTAGGCAATACATTTTAGTGCTCAGTGGTGTTTAAATTTCAACATTAAATATTCACAAGAGGCTAGATAAAAAAAGGTATTATGGCCCCTTTTTTTGCTTCCATAAAACCCCCATGAGTTTGTTCAAATTCAAAATATACGCACTGAAATTTATGTGGTGTTAGAAAATTAGGAGTTTTTATGACAGAAGAAACCACAAGTGGTGCAACGTGACCGAGTTAATTTTTTTAATTCAGATAAACTGACCACAAGCACTGAATGGAGTTTTAGACGTATTAGAGCCTGACAAACACACACACACACACACACACCGAAATGAAAAGTAATTCATCCTGGTGGACTACGAGGGGAAACGTATGCAGGCTGTACAGACGTACGCGGAGCAACCGTAGATCTGTTTTGACAGGAGTTGTCAAAACATTAGTAACGATACACGACAGGCAAGAAGCGTCAGTTTCATCAAATCCGGCAGCTACGGTTTCAATAATGTTGACAGGAACATCACAAAGACTCAAATAGAATAGATTACATTTAAAATGAAACACGGAGAGCCTTGATGGTCTATTGACAGTCCTCACGACCACCCAGGCGCCGGCTTAACCTTTTATCTTTTCATCCTCGGAGCTCCTCTTACACCGTCTGCCTCCTCTCGTTTATTGTTCACCTGATGAGCTCTCCTGTCAGCATCGCTCATGTTTTACACAGCGAGGATGAAGGTCCGCAGGGAGTGTGTAAAATGTTATTGGGTGAAATGAGCGCGGCGCAGGTGCCTCTCTATAGGTCCACCACATGTCTGGGGCTCACGTGGATCCCCGCTCGCCGAGCCTCGTCCTTTCCCATGCTGCTTTTTAACGAGGCGTGTTGTTTTGTTGTCAAATGCGTGGTGGGGTTTTTATGGAGCTGGCGGAGAGCTGTTACAGATATTCGTAATGAGCTCTTCATGCTGTGGTTTTTTCGTGAGCATGTGTGTTATGAATTACGGAGGCCTGTAATGAGTGCAGTGCGTCTCCGCAGCGAGGAGGGTCTCCAAGTGGCCCATGGGAGCAGCAGTTTGTGGTGTCTGGCCTCGTGCGCTCGGAGAAGTATGATTCGCATGGTTTGCACTGATTGAATGCACATAATGGAGAGGGTATAGTGTGTTCTGTGGGAGTCCCAAAGGCTGCAGGTCAATTTTTAAGGTCTGTGTGAGGGTGGTACGATTGCTCCAAACTATCACTCCCAAGATAACAACATCTTGAGCCGCCGTCCTCCGGGGCAATTTCCTGATCCAATAATCAACCTCTGGATAGCTTTAAGAGTCCGGCCCGAGGCCAAGAGGATCCTGGGTCTGGGGAGTCTTGAAGGGTGTGGGAGGATGCTGCTCCTCGCTCAGCTGCACTCCTCGCAGTTGCAAGCTAGGATGTATCTGTAAGTGGCCGTGATGCGCGTCCCGCCGGCGCAGCGCAGCCTCACCGCCTTCAGCTTGGAGGTGTGCGGCCGGCAGCAGGAGCAGGTACTCTTGAAGGGCTGCTTGAGCACCGAGCTGAAGGAGATGAGGGGGTCGGAGCGGGTCGTGTGGCTGCAGTGGCCCTCGCAGCGCGCCAGCAACACCATCTGGAACACAGCGTGCAGAAAACATTAAGACAGCACAGATAAGTCATTCACACGGAGGTTTTTTTCGTGGCGCTGTCAGGGATGATAAAAAAGCCTCTAAAAGTGAGCCGTCTGTTTGTCTCCTAGAGCCTCGGCCTTGCACCTGCAAACTGAGAGATAGCGGCGAGTCTCACTCCTACACCTGCTGCCGCTCAGAGCTTAGGGTCACTCACAAACATTCACACGAGGTTTACATCGTCCCATCCAGAGGGAGATATGTGGTAAACCATCCTGTGCTGAGAGGACAAAACCACTGTATCAAGCTTTCCCCAAGTCTGACCAGTCAGCTCACACACACACTCACATGCATGCACGCACACACACAGGCCTGATTAGTGTTGTGACCGTCCGACTGGCATTCCTCTGTGGGTCACCACATTCCCGTCGCCTCCCTAAACAGACTCCTGTGTCATGTCCTTCTGTCAGCTGCTGTGTGTCGCCACCCGTGTACCCACTTTGACAAAAGCCTGTCTGGGGCCATGGCAGGGTGACACACAGACTCACACATACACACACACACACACACATCAGGAGTGTTGTCGCCACTTTAAGACCATTTGTCTTTGTCCCAGCTGAGGATCAGGCTGTCAAACAGCGACAAATCCTCTCCTGTAACGCCCCTCTACTGCTTTCATTCATGACCAGCTGGAGGAAAAAAGAGCTGATACAGAGGTTACGCAACGTTAAGTAATGACCAATCACTGAAATTAAAACTGTTTCTCCTACAACTAATGGCAGGTTGAAGTTTTGCTTTGTAGAAACCTGTTAATACACGCAGCAAGTTAAACCAGTTCCCTTTCAGATTGTGGGTCAACTTTGGATGAATTCACCGGCTGTGGTCAGTATCCTGACTAATAAGGCGTTAACGCAAATTAGTTTTAACACCACTAATTTCTTTAACACATTAAAGCAATCAATCTTTCGGAGGTTAGAGAAAAATGTGAAAATCTAAGGAATCCATCGGTATCAACGGTGTCATACTAGCTCGTCCCGAAGGAGGTTAAATAACGCTCCAAACTTGCGCTTAATTTTGGCGAGGAAAAAAACAACAAGGCCATTTTCAAAGGGGTCCCTTGACCTCTGACCGCAAGATATGTGAATTAAAATTGGTTCTATGGGTACCCACGAGTCTCCCCTTTGCAGACATGCCCATTGAGTTTGTCATGTTATGATTTGAGCATATTTGTATTGCTAAATGCAGAACCTGTGAGGGTTTCAGGACAATATTTGTCATTGGTTTGTGTTGTAAATTGACTTCCAATAATAAATATATACATACATTTGCATAAAGCAGCATATTTGCCCACTCCCATGTTGATAAGAGTATTAAATACTTGACAAATCTCTCTTTAAGGTACATTTTGAATGGATAAAAAATGTGCAATTAATTTGCAATTAATTGCAATTAAATATTTTAATCAATTGAAAACCCTAATCCTGACAAGAACTGAAATAATTCATCAAATCATCAATTAGACAGAAAATGAATTGGAAATGATTTCATTAATAGTTTAATCGTTTGAGTCAATTATCAAACATTCTCTGTTTCCAGCCTCTCAGATGTGAAAATTTGCATGTTTGGAATATACATAGCTGCTTTATGAGGATATGAAAAATAAAAGGAGCTATACACAGTACAACAAACAAACATTACAATTACATAGAGAGGAGTCTCAAAATAATAATAATAATAATAACAACAATAATAATAATAACAATAATAATAATAATAATAATAATAATAATAATAATAATAATAATAATAATAATAATAAATAAATAAGTAAACAAAAATACCTTAAACGAGACAGATTTTCATTTTGGAAAATTCACAAATCAATCGGTGCAGCACCTTATTACTTTGGTAATCTAAAAAAAGTAATTACAGCAGCACATCTGTTTAAAAACATGTCTGTCTTTACGAGGAGTTTTGCTGTAATTTTTTTCCCATTGTGTACACTTTCATTAGACTGTCTTGCCACTGATTCAGTGTGGACATTTTTCTCTGTTTTATGTTGTCTATTAATTAATTAGTTAATTTAATTTAACATCTTTGGGTTTTTGGACAGTTGGTTGGACAAAACAAGCAACTTTGAGGATGTCGACTTGAGCTCTGGGAAATTATAACAGACATGTTTTCAACAAAAAAAATTATTGATTAATCAATAGTGAAACTAATTGTTAGATGCGGTCCTAAATCTGAATTTGTTGAGTGTGAAAGTTCAGACAGTCTGAAGCCTCACAGGAAAAGGATAAAAGGTCCCCTTTAAAATATTTATAACCGCTGGCTGCGGCATGAAACTAATTAAACCTATAGAAAATGTTCAAATGTAAGACACCTGGGCAGCAGATGAAAGCACACAGAGATATGTTCATCCCTCCTGCTCTACCACAGACAGATACCCCTATAAACACCCCGTTACTACACACATACTGTACATAGAGACACCGAGTTAAGTCCTGGTGCAGGTGGATTCTGTGTGAACTGAACGCACCGAGGTGTAAAACGATCGCTCAGCCGGGCGTCCCGTCAGTTCTTTCTGTGTACTGTAATAGAAAGCCCTGACTCACGCTGTGAGTGTGTTCAGCCCTGACTTCCCTGAGCCGAGCTGTGGTTTGGCCACCTGCTCAATGCACTCAGAGTCAGAATATTAAAAAAAGACCAAAGAACTGATCACTCACGCTACAGCTCGACAACTGCACAACAAAAGAACAGAGGGAAAATTGATTCAATGGATCATCAGTCTCTTTAAGTGTTTCTAAGTTGTCCGACACACACAGCGCCGTCATGTCATTTGGTAGCTGTCCACTTTTCTTTGTCTGTCTCCGGCCCGTCTCTCTCTCCCCTTCAGCCCCTGGCAGAGGCAGGAGAGAGCCGGCTGACAGACAGGGAGCCGTCCACTTCGGCCAAATCTGCGTCCCAGCTGAGGTGCAGAATATGTCTGCAGCATGGCCCATGTCCAGCACCACACACACACACACACACACACACACACACACACACACACACACACACACACACACACACACACACACACACACATTCACACACACACTCAGTCACTCCCCGAGAAACGAAGCGAGGCTCTTCTAAACGACGGAGAGATGGAGAACAGACAGAGAACGAGACACTGCAATGGCCAAATGGAGGAGGCTTTCGAGGGGCAAACGAGAGTAAAACTAGTAGAAAGAGAAAAATGTCTCTCTGAGATAAATGAAGTTAGTGTTGGAGGGTTGTTTTTGGCCGGTGCTCTGGGGTTTTCTTTGTGTCTCCGAGGCTCGCTTTGGAACAAATTGTTTCCCTGATATTTGTAACAAATGAGTTCATTTGCCCTGTTACCTTAAACAACTCGTTACCCAAAAATGAGCGGGAGACCACAATGAGGCAGATTGTGCATGTGTCTGTATATAAGAAGTGGACGCAATAGCTACGACGTCACCCACTGGTTTGTGGACTGCCGTTTTGAAGCCTCAAGTTCGACCATCTTAGTGTTTGAGAGGGTGGAGCTAAGTACAACCAAACGCTGAATAAGACTTTTTTAGGCGACCAAACATTTTATAATTAACTTTCATGAACTGAAAACACACTGTGAAAGAGTTAAAGCTCTAAGTAGAAAACAATCAATTGGTTGGGGCCGCCATCGCCCCACCCTTCCGAACGCCGTTCGCCAATCTCTTAGGACCGACTGACCCATGTTCAATTGCTGTTCACATCTAACCCTTCTCCACCTCGGCATTCAAAGTTCTCGTTTGAATATCTGCTACTACCACCAAGATCTGCACCCGGGTATTGGGCCCGACCCTCTGGCGCCATCCATTTTCAGGGCTAGTTGACTTCCGACTTCCATGGCCATCGACCTGCTGTCCATATCGACCAACAGCTTTTCTGGGGCCTGATGAGCGTCGGCATCGGGCGCCTTATCCCGGCGTTTGGTTGATCCCGCAGCGCAAGTTCTGCTTACCAAAAGTCGCCCACTAGGCGGTTCACATTCAACGCCGGCGAGCCGGGCTTCTTACCCATTTAAAGTTTGAGAATAGGTTGGGATCATTTCGGCCCAACACCTCTAATCATTTGCTTTACCATATAAGACTGTGACTCTGTGTGTCAGCTATCCTGAGGGAAACTTTGGAGGGAACCAGCTATTAGACCGGGTTGCAACGCCGTGGTAGCGAACTGTCAATCACAAGGTAGCCCCGCCCTAAAGCATCCCCTGCTTTATGGTCTATCTGACTCTAAATGGGACCATAATTTACTAAATGAACATCATGCTGTATTGAAGAAGACTTGAAACTAGCGATTGAGACCATAAACTCATGTTTACAATGTTTACTGAGGTAATAAATCAAGAGAGAAGTGTGATGATGTTGCCCACTGGTGTGTGTTTGTGTATGTAAGTGTGTTTCTGTCTTACCTTGGAGTTGCACTTATAAATCGGGTGTGTGATGGTCTCCACAAAGTGGTGCCTCATGCAGCGCTCTGGGTCCGAGTCTCCCAGGTGTGGGTGTCCGTTATCGCTGGCCTTGTTGCCTCCGGCAGACTGGACGAAGCCCAGCAGGGGGCAGCACATCAGGACCAGCAGCAGGCCAGAGGGGGGGCCCACGGAGATTAAAGGTTTCATGATCGGACCACCCCGGGGCTTTCGATCCTCACGGGACGTCCAACACGTCTCTCTTTATTTCTTTCTTTATTACGGTCTCACAGTTCTTTCATCCAAGTTGTATCTCAGGGTCTTTGTCTCTTGTTCCTGCTAGTACAGCGGAGGTTCAAGGTCGGCGAGCTGTAGGGAGAAAGGTAGTAGGAGGGTTGCTTCGTCGGGCCGCTCCATCCCCCACCGTCTGGATCCACCACAGTCTGCAAAAAAGAGACAAACATGAGCTGATAAAGAAACAAAACTGTGTGAGTAGGCAGTATGTTTTGTCTATTAGTCATTTGTACATCCAGGGGAATTACTGTAAGTGCTGTAGAAAAGATCACACACTGTGTGTTTAGTAGATGGAGCTGCCTCCAGACAGATTCTCATAGGTCTTTTGGCCAGTTTTTGGTGATTGACTGTTTGATGAGTGTGTGAGTGGGTCTCTAAACCTGGCTGCCTACTTTGTCTCCTTTATTCCACGGTCCCCCCCCTGTACACCCACACACTGCACACACATGTAGACACATAAGTCCTGCTGCTTTTATTACAGAGGAGAAACTTAAGCCATGCACAAACAGCCTGCAGCCAGGCCCTTTCCTCTCCCCAGGAATGACTTTTTCATTAAAACAAATCGCTCTCCCAACAAGCCCTCTCATGACTGCAAACCCTCTGCCAGTCCCGCAGCATATTTTCACATGTATTTATGTCGGTTTTTTTTCTCCAAACTTCATAGTTTTATTGTCCTCCTGACAATAGGGTTCGTGTTAAGAGGGAGCTTGGGGCTGGCCGCGGCAGGTTTGCTAACAGGCAATGTGTTGTGAATTAGGGAGAGGTGTGTGTGTGTATGTGTGTGTGTGTGTGTGTACACATGGGGTCAAGGAGTGAGAAAGGAGCGTAATGATCGAGGTTTAAGGTTGAAGATTTATTTAATATTCTTATTACTGTTAACCTGGTCTTCATAGAAATATGTGTTCAAGGCTTGGATATGTCTGTAAATGTACTTTCATGAGTTTGTCTTGGGTAGCTTGACTGTTTGCACTAGTTGATCGTAAATTCATTAATTAGTCTGTGCACAAAGTTCTTAAGCTTGATTTATATTTGGGCATTAAGTGGCACCAATAAAACTTAAGAAATGGACTTTAATGATGTATAAACATCTGTATTAATGTCCAATCAAAAGAAATGTACATTTAAAGGTACAGTGTGAAGGATTTGGCGGCATCTAGTGGTGTGGTTGCAGATTGCAACCAACTGGGTACCCCTCCGCTCACTCCTCCCTTTCCAAGACTGAGGTAAACGGTGGTAACGCCGTTCGCCTCCCTTAGAGACCATCCTTATTATAATAACACTACTTTAGGAGCAACGGAAGTCAGACGGCGGCTGGCGGTACCACAGTTTTACACTCTGCGGCTCACGTTACCGCAGTTTCACAAGCGTATCGGAGAACTACGATTGTCTTCTGGTAACGTAAAAACACAAAAGTCTCTCTCTAGAGCCAGTATTTGGTTTGTCCGTTCTGGGCTACTGTAGAAACATGGCAGACTCCGTGAAGAGGACCCGCTCCCAAGCCCCCAGGAAGAGCGCCGGGCTTTGAAGCAAATTTTCATAGTGGCCAAACGGTGGTACTACAACGTCCGTGTCCGTTACGTGATGCCATTGGGCACAAAAATACTTTTTCCCCATAGACTTACATTGGGAAAGAGATGTCTGTATCTCAGTGGATACATTTTTTTTGAGGTGAATCAACTTCCCAGTACAAATACTCTAAATCTTTAAAGTTCTGAAAGTTGTAAAATGCACTAATAGCCGAATCCAGAGTTATTTTCCTTCCCCTGTTCATGTGAATGAGACCCAGACTGAGGCTGGAGCGAGGGCTGGGTTAAAGGAAATGCTACTGCGCCTGCTCTATGGGCCCAATGGATGCGGAAGATCTCTGGATGATACGAGTACTATAGCACTCGGCAGTCGAGCCATTTTGGCTTCATGCGCCACTGAGCAATTCTCTTAGGAATGAACTGCAGCCCGTCTACAACGCTGTATCCAGTTCTCTTTATAAATCCATGCTTGCTCCCTACGTAGATAAAAAACGTCTCATTCTAAAATAACGAAAACACAACAATTCCTAGTTTCAGGTGATTATACACTTATAAAAACATAGTTATAAATATTATATTCCACTTCTGCTAATAAATCACCCAAAATGTTACACACTGTTCCTTTAAACAGGATTTCACTTTAGCATAACTTCCAAAAATTACAATTTTAAGGGGGAAAAATACTGTAATTTATCTGCAAACCCTAACATAGGTATTACTTTGTTTTCTTAAGAAGTTCATACGAAGAGAAATATGAGTTCGTGCAGTTTAGAATGAGCAGGGAATATCAGATTCTGCAAACCTATATGAAATTTTTTTAGTCATTTAGTCCGATGTTAGACATAAACTTGAGATATTTGTGTTATTTCTCTTTCCTGCGTCCAGATCTTTAAATCCACTCCACCGAGTTGACCGAATGTGGAAAAGGAGTGTAACGAGTTGGCACAATTGTGTCCGATATGAGGCAATTATTTCTCTGAAATGCAATTTAAAATCTTTCCAGATTAAACAGCGTTCAATAAAGTGTTGGGCCAGATGTGTCGACCATATTCCACATTATTCACTCTAAATGGATCATATGTCAGCAAGATAACGTTAGCTGTGTCAGTTGGTTCAGATAATGTAACAGTCTGGTAGTTACTGGATGTAAATATTTGGTGACGACTAATCCTTATGTAAGCAATAGTTTTAATAATCTCCATTTACGTTATAACTAGGCAGGAAGATGTGTCTAAGTGTCTTGTATGTACCTGTGCATGGATCATAAGAGTGGTGCATGTGACGTTAGTGGTCTAGTTTCTGTGGCAGTAACTTCCCTCTTGAGCAGGAGTGTTTGGCTCAGTTAAAGCAGAGGAAATGAACACAATACTGCATTCTATCAAAGCTCCGTCTTTAGCATCCATCTTCATCGCTGCACGACTCCACTGATTTCCTCATTTAAACTGAAATCACTCGAAACCTTTATACGCCTGCCTCCTCCCCGCTGCTCCCTCCCCACCATTCCAGCCCCGATGTTTTTCTTTCTAAGGGGAATCATTTAACCTTAACATTCCTCCTTTGAGAAATAGAAGTATCATTTGGCCTGTTAAAATAAATACTCCCCGAGATGTTTTGTTGGCCCGTCGAACATGTGCTGCAGGGTTTACATAACAGTCGGCCCGGTCTTCTCGGAGCAGCAGGCTGCTTTATACAGCCAGCACCCATCAGCACCTCCGGCCCTGCCAGCCGTACCTGGCCGAGCGTTACAGCGGTGACTGTTATCTTCATCTCTGCTGCTGGTGGTGTAACTACCTGCTGCATTAGTGCGCTTGTCTTGGACATTACACACTAAAGGATGGTGCCTGAGTGTAGGCTATCATTTAATGGATTTAATCATTATGAGGATGAGAATGAAGGAGTCAAGAGGACTATTGGATATTATTTTTACAAGATATCTACATGTTCACCTCCACCTCGTTGAAGCCAAGCACATGGAGGCATGATCAGAGTAGCTCATTCCAAGATTTAAATGGTTTTAAATTCTAAAAAGACCAAATTAATGGGTCAATGATCGGGAGAGTGATCAACTGGATCGAGAGAGCGACCGACTGGAAAGTGCGAGTGACCGACCTGACAGAGCGAGCCATTCACTGGATCGAGCAACGACCGACTGGACCGAACGACTGGACCGAACGACTGGACTGAGCGACTGGATCGAGCGAGCAAGCGACTGGATCCAACCTCCCACTCACCCTGTGTGTGTCTTTTCGCTCTCTAAACTACGTCACTCCCGGCTCTGAGCGTTTACTGTTGCTGTGGACGGGTCTACATTGTAGTTAATGGAAAGCCTGGTGCATCTCATACAGGTGCTAAAGGGTCCCTTGTGCAGCGGTATCACACCCCGACAGCTATGACAAAGCCTCTGTATTTGATGCCCAGAAAAGGAATCATTATGAGTATTTGCAGTTATGTTTTTAAACCATAGCTATACAGAAAGGAACAAATAAGGGAAGACCGGGGAAAAAAATCTGCTGTTTGGCCCCTATCGACCTCCTGGAACCCCCACCTACCACCCTCCTACCTACCACCTGTGGCCTCCAAGCTCCCGTTAAGTACTGTTCATACAGCAGACAACACATGGCAGCTTCATTATATGCCAAGTTTAGTCTGGTACACAATGTGAATATGCACTACGTCAGCACATTGCAAAACAAAGTAATTAAAAGAAGATTTTTGTACAGAGCCTGTCAACAAAACACGGCCACAAGATGAGCTATTACTGCCAGAAGTATGATCAATGTTCTAATAATAACAATGAGGATATGTAATGTGAAAGGGGGTCGCTCATAGTGAGGATGAACCCTGATCATTTCTGGACTCTGGTTCCCCTCAGCTTTACCGCAGCTTCTTTCAGTTTATGGTTTTGGTTTCACGGCCCACAACTTCACAGCTTCGGTTCACTCTCACCACTCTTAGAGCGTCGCTTTCAGTCGCAGCAGACAACTACTTTTAGAAAAACGCTCTGCAAACCCACTGTACATCTCTTGTCCAGCACTAAACGGCAGACAAAGTTGGCGTCTAGCTGGTGAGCATGGCGGAACATTTAGCAGCTAAAGAGCCAAATATTTCCCTCAGGAGTTGGTAGAGACCAAAAACAGAGCTAAAAGAGAGAGAATATTGAACTTAGATTCGCCAACTGGACAGAGACAAGACTACAAATGAATGCTAATGTTGCTGCATGTCTGTTGGATGTGGAAATACACATGTTTGCCAACTAATTTGCCAACTTAAAAAGGTGATAATATGTCAGTGCTGGTTTCTGGTTGCCAAAAAACACAATTATTGCAAGTTTAACCGATATTGTACTATTAACAGACAATATATGTGATTGTAGCATCCTCTAAACTCTAAAAAGGATTTTATAAAGTGAAAACATGTTAAATCAATTCAGATCAAACATGAGAATGTAACTGTATTTATGGCCAAACGAGAGAAAACATCCTCAGCATTTCCTCGTAAATCACAAATCCCCCACTCCAACATGTGTTTTTGTTAAACAGACAACAGCTCCTGGCCCTTCTGTGAAGTCAAGCAAACAAAGATAATGACAGGAGTGATCCGCCTAGTAAATACCAGGACAAGCCAAATAAACTGTTTTCTCTTTTTATGTGCAACAAAGAGATGATGTTCTATTGATTGTCATCTGTCTGTTATGCAGCCAGCTCTGCTCTCACTGCATTGCTATGCAAACAGGGACATCCCTCACTACAAGGTGACTACACATCATAATTACTGAGCTTTGAAAGCTGGTGATATCAATACATAGCTATGAATGGCAGCTGGCTCAGATAATGGGGGCTTTTATGGAGATAGGATCTGTGCGAGTGAGTTCATTACTGCACTGTGAGCGCTGATCCGTGATGCTTGTCTGTACTGTTGGTTGAAGCAGAAGGTCAGGAGCTTTGAGGCAGGGTGACGGCCAGCGTGGCCTCCTCTCCCCCAGCTCACCCACACCTGCCCTGGACTCAGATTTATAGAGCCCTCGGTGTTCACAAACAGCAGCTGGATCCTCACGTCCACTCCCTCCTCCCCCAATCTCATCCCAATTATAATGACCCGCAAACCCCAAACTGTTATGGTCTGTGTCTTTACTAGATCTTTTGTTTGGAATCAACCACATCGTCTTCTCAAACTATAGAGTGTATATAAGAAGTGGTCGGAGTCACCATGACATCAGCCACTGGTTTGAGGACTACGGTTTTGAAACCTCGAGTTCGGCATTTTTGGTTCTTTTGCAACAAGAAGTGACACAAGACGGTGGAGCTGAGTACAACTGAATGCGGAATAAGACGTTTTTATGCAACCATAAAGCTTATAACTAGGGCTGTCAACCGATAACATTTAATTGCAACTAATCGCATGATTGTCCATGTTAATCGCAAATTAATCGCAATTTTTTTTATCCGTTCAAAATGTACCTTAAAGGGAGATTGATCAAGTAATTAATACTCTTATCAACATGAGAGTAGACAAATATGCTGCTTTATGCAAATGTATGTATATATTTATTATTGGAAATCAATTAACAACACAAAACAATGACAAATATTGTCCAGAAACCCTCACAGGTACTGCATTTAGAATAAAAAAAAATGCATAAATCACAACATGTTAAACTGCAGCCCAACAGGCAACAACAGCTGTCAGTGTGTCAGTGTGCTGACTTGACTATGACTTGCCCCAAAACTGTATGTGATTATCATAAAGTGGGCATGTCTGTAAAGGGGAGACTCGTCGTTACCCATAGAACCCATTCTCATTCACACATCTGGAGGTCAGAGGTCAACCTTTGAAAATGGTCATGACAGTTTTTCCTCGCCAAAAGTTAGCGCAAGTTTGGAGCGTTATTCAACCTCCTTTGCGAAAAAGCTAGCATGACATGGTTGGTGTTAATGGATTCTTTAGGTTTTCTAGTTTCATATGATGTCAGTCTCTTCACTCTAAAAATCGCAAGTTGTGTTAATGCGTTAAAGAAATTAATGGCGTTAAAACAAATTTGCGTTAATGCGTTATTATCACGTTATTATCACGTTAACTTTGACAGCTCTAGTTTACAATGTTTACTGAGGTAATAAATCAAGTGAGTGGCTCATTTTCTCATAAACTTTGTTACAATCTGAATTGTTTTTGCAACCAGAGGAGTCGCCCCCTGCTAGCTTCACCTCTCAGACCCGGAGGTAGCCCACTGACTCAAATCGAGCTGGTGTTTCTGATATAAATACAAAAACAAATCCCCCATTGTGTTCCACTTAAAAGTGCAGCCTTCTTCCTCCATGTTTCTGCTTCCATCACTTCCTCCTTTATCCCCAACACCCTGAGGTCTGATCTATGTTTGGGAGGAGTGTTGGATCACCATGTCACCTTGGGTCCTTACTGTTTTCATTAAGAAACAGCAGCTCCGTTGGCAGCAGAGCTCCATAAAACACAACAAGTTAATTCATTCTGAATTACCCGTGAAAGTAAACAACTTCTCTTGAGGACTATTGTGGAGAAACTGGTGCGAGGCCAGCAGGCTCCGTCCAGTAAAACTCCACAGAGAAAATCTAATTTTCCATTCGGACAAGGTGAGGAATTTTGTTGGAGAGCAAAGCCACCTTATCTTTGTTAAAAGACATTCAGAAATAGCATGTGGTCTGGGACAAGAAACTGAGTGAGGTCATGGTTAACACCTTAGGTACATCAAGTGGTCCAGGTTCTCAGTTCTGTCATCCTAAAGCCCCTGCTCTGACACCAGTGACACCAGCCCATGATCAGACCTCCGTGGAGTGGGGATACTGTGCATGTGGTGAAACACTAGAAAACAGTGCTGCTGCTTTAAGTGGGTAAAGAGATATTCTGGTACAGCAACCAGAAATGATCAGTCACAACCTTCCAATGTTTGTAGTGCATCTAACCGAAGTGGTGTCTTTATTATCAGAGGGTGGGGGGGCAGTAGAGGACTTGCTGCTGTGATATTTGTGCAGAAACACCATAAAAGACCAAGACCTCGGATCAACAGAGGTCAAGAGATTCAACAAGGGCTGCAACTGAAAAGCTAAGCAACCAAGTTGGTTGAAAAAACTGTTTCCTGCTGACTTTTATATGCACTTAATGGCTACATGTAGGTGATAACATGCTAAAAGACTGAAGCTAAAGCAGCCCCAAAGAGTCATGCTCACCAGCTGAGGACCATGTGGAAGACAACTAAATAAATAAACAGCATTGTTCTTCTACTGTAGCGTAGAGGTAGTTAGTCCTATCCTATTCCATCTGACAATAAACACAGTGTTACACATCTGCTCTTGTATTTTTCATTTTGGAAAGGCTAAAAACAAAAAGACCCTCCAAACTTTAATTGCAAAGTATTGCTCTTACTACTAGGGATGCAAAACCAAACCATAAAAAAATGAACCGTTCAATGACGTACAAACCGTGGGCTCGTTGAACCGTTGCACCGATATTAAATACAGGCCTGCTAATTATGTGATGAGGTGCCAGAGACACAGAAGAGGCAATCTGAACATGGCCTACTTGACCATTAAGTAGCCTTCCTTATTTCATGTATAAAATCAGTGTTATGTCTTCATATAATGTAGAAATTTCATTCATTACTATCAATCTCTATATATTTTGGAGTTCAAACACATTGGTTGTTTTTCTTCTCACTAATATGCAAAACAAACCAAATCGAAACCATGACCCAATACAAACCGAACCGGCATGTTGAACCTTTGCACTACTACTTGCTACAGCCCCATGCACACTGCTTCAGCATGTAGAGAAAACCAGAGCTTGACAGCACATAACTTTAATAATTTGGCACAAGAGCCCAAAAATCTAAATTATTCTCTTTTTTACGGACCGATGTGGAATTCCTGGTACTCAAAAACTCATTAGAGAGCCAAAGCTGGAGGCCCACAGGCAGATGAAATTATTAAACATTATATGTAACTACACACGTATTAAGTGTGGAGACCTATCTCTAGATCTGCATGTACTGCTTATTAAAAGACATATCACATGTCATAGGGTAAATCAAATGTAGTATATTCCGCTTGATTTTTGTAGATTCAGCTTTAGCAGCAGCGCCACGGGGCAGATCGTTTAAGAAGGGCTCTGTATCTGCAAAAAGATCCAGTCTGGGTTAAGAATATGTGGGGAGCCAAACCGCACAGCCTCAATACAATCCCTCCTTACAGCCCACAATCCCTCTGGTTTGGAGCTTTAGGACTTTGGGAGTTATGAGATGGTGATTCCGAGCTTAAGGAGAGCAGATATTGATGTCTCTCTTAGAGGCGACGGTGGGAAAGAAGATGCCTCCCGCACGCACACACGCACACGGACAGACCCTCTACTGAGGTACAGCGGTGGAACACAACTAAGTACTGCAGTTAAATACACATTTGAGGTATTTGTACTTTGAGTATTTCCACTTTATGCTACTTTATAATTCTTCCTCACAACTGTTCAGAGGTAAATATTATATTTTTACTACACTACAATTATTGGACATTTATTAGTTACTTTGCACATTAAGATTTCACACAATAACCTATAATATAAATATAATATGATATATAATCATATAACACCGACAAGGGCCATTCTAGCGCATAATATCTACTTTTAATTTTGATACTTTAAGGTGAGACAACACCAGGTGAATAGGATAAAAAAATAACTAATATATATCGCTATGAAACTTAGCTGATTACTTACATTAAGGCAATTATTGTTTGTATTACAAGTTTTCTTAAAATGTTTGTTTTAATATGCAAATTATACATTATATTATTAAATGGTTATTAAAAAATGTGCATATCCAGCATATAAATATAAACATCTTTCTATTCCTCCATAAATCATAAAATACTGTCAACAACCATAAAAAAACAAATCTATTTTCACCATGTTTTTAGGAATGAAATGTTGTATAAATCAGGCTATGAATGATATATGAACAAACCCCTTTGTAAAAACCTTCAGAATATAGATAGGAATGAAACTGGAAAGTACATTAAGACAATTATTTTTAATTATTACAAGTTATCTAAAATTGAATGTTTGAATTTGCAAATGAGGCAAACGATTATCTAATGCTAACCTTTGGTGATTTTAGGTGAAATCTACAGATGCAAATAAACAAATTATATATATATATCTATGATATAGAATATACTGTATATAGAATATATAAATAGCCCAAAATTGACCAGTGCATGAAAAACCATGTTTTGCCTTTGGTGTCTTGCCTTAATTATATTTTGCAAATAATACTTCTGTACTTTCACTCAAGTAAAATTTTGAATGCAGGACTTATTTTATGTAATATTTTTTAAAGCATTTTATTACTACTTTTACTTGAGGAAAGGATCTGAATACTTCTTCCACCACTGGGAAAGTGGAATCTCAGATTAACAAAACAGTAAAAGTGAAATAAATAATTGTGGCTCCTGGTGCTGAAATAGTTAGTTGATTCATTAATATGTATGTCCATCAACATGAAATGAATTGACAATTATTGTAATACAATTTTTTTATGTTTAAGTAATTTATTCCCAAACATAAATTTGTTTTAAAAAAGATGAGATATAAAACACACATTTCTAATGATCACCGGGTTAGATATTACAACGAAGAAGATTGCGTGTGTGAACTTATGCCACCCGGTTATTGTTTCTTTTTTTATTGGTATAATGTATCCTCCTACATGAATTTATCAGCTATCTGTCAACTATATCCTATGAATTGATATTTATGTAATCAGTTATTTTATTTTTTTCTCTCTTGTCTGTTTCGTTGATTATTATTTAATTTGATCTAATTTTTATTTCCTTCTATTTTGTTGTATGTTCTGTACCTATATCATTTCTTAAAATGCAAATAATAATTTTAATAATAATAATACTTTTTCTGGTGAATTTAATATCTTTGGATTTTTGGACTGTTGGTGCAGAACAGAACAAGTAATTTGGAGATTTCCCCTTGGACTAGACAGTTAGCTTTTTTAATAATTGAATATTAGTAGCCCGAATGGTTTCTCTCCTTAATAATGAAAATGCACCGACTCACTGAAGCAATTCCAAAAAGATCTGAGGTGCAAAAGAAAGTCATAATGAAGACTTTTGTTCAAGAGGTAAAAGTGAAACACTGACATTATCTCTAAATCTGTTATGAGAAGTGACGCCGTGAAGCCTCCCAACTGTTCCAGCCATATGTCGTGTAGAACAGAATTTCTCAGTCCACGTCACCACGTTTTGTTCTTAGCAGTGGGGTGCATGTATAAATATCCCCTGCCCACCTCACTTATGGGTTTTTGTTCTCACACGTATGCAGATACAGAACACCGGGGCTCGTCGTCGTGCTGCTGCTGCTCTGGGGGGCTCTAAACATTGCTGGGATGCTGGTGTGTGATGGCACATGCATGGGCCCGAGGCTGAGGAGCCAGATCTTCAGAGGGATCCTCCGCTTTATCACCCGGGCCAGCCGGCAGCTGAGTACACAGTTGTTGTCCAGAGACGGGTCTGTCTGCGGTGGCAGTGGGGCAGTTATAACAGAGCCCCCCCGCTGCCACGCACAGAAAACAGGTGCATCAAAGGACACCAGAGGAGGGGGGGGATTAGGGAGAAATGACAGGTAGAGTGGGGTAATTTTTTGAGCCGTCATGAATAGCTCTCCCTATATCGCAACCCCTCCATCTCTTCTTCTTTCTGACTACATCATCACACTCCTTTCTGATTTGCTTTAGTGCTTCACCCCCCCTCCTCCTCAACCTCACCTCCCTCCATTGTTTCACCAGCTTTTAATAAACTAAAGGGCAGATTCCTGACTGGAGTGAGGGCGGGGGGACAGACCCACAGACCTGTCCTCCAGCCACACACACACACACACACACACACACACACACACACAGTTTGGCATGCAGAGTGCCAAGCTCTTCCACTGTCTACTGACGCCAGCTCCTGAAACGCAACACACAAACTTACTCTCTCCTCTCTCTCTCTCTCTCTCTTTGCACACACACTCACCCTCTCTTTACCCTCCCCACGCGCCAACCTCCTAAAAGCTAAGCTCCTCACTAAATATATCCCCCCCAGTAAAGATAAGACAAACAGTGTGGATTTGAGCGCAGCGTGCAGCCAATGACAGGCAGCCATGTGAGCCGGAGCTAAGCTCGTGTTAGCTTTACAATTTCGGCTTCTCAGAAACTCTGGAGCGACACAGAGGGAAGACACATAGGACATATATGCATGAATATTCTCCTATTTCTTTCTGACATTTTACCTCCGAGTGTGCTGTTAAAGCTTCAGTAGGCAACACGTTTTTAAGCAGCATTGTGCAAAAAATCCAGTATATTGTAATTCAAGTGTTCTGAGAGAAAGCTAGACTTCTGCACCTCTTCATGGCTCTGTTTTCAGGCTTTAGAAAATCGAACCCGTGATGGGAGACTTTGACCAATCACAGGTCATTTTAGAGAGAGCGCTCCTATTGGCTGTGCTCCGGCTTGTGGGCGGTGCTTGGTATTTCCTCAGCAGATCTCAACATGGTTGCAAATTTTCTCATTTTACAGCAAAACAGTGCACTACAAGATGTTCCTGACAACATTTGAGGAGATAAATAGGCATTACAGTAACATAATATTGATTCATATTTGATCAGCGCTGCCTAGTTTGACCATTTGATTAGAGTTTGTGAGTGATTGACAGCTGCTCAGAGACGGCAGGCTCCAGCTCGGCTCTGATTGGTTGTTTTATTCCGGTCTGTGAAATCTTGCAGATGCTGTTAGGAGCACCGGAGGACATGTCTCATGCACTACTGTCAGGATATAGTGACCGTTTTATTACTTTTTGAAATCATATTTGCTCCATTTCTTCCCACTGCAGCTTTAAATGTGCTTTGATAGAAACATAATCTTGCAGGGTCAACACGCACATGCACCTGAAATCCTAAATCTGCTTCCTCCATCCTCATCAGACAGAACGAACACGGTGGGAACGCAGCGTGCTGCGGGCTAAAACCAGTGCATGAAACTAAATCAATCCTCCATTCAGCTCCGAGCCTTAAGGCGCCCTCTAAAAAAAAAAGAGAGCGAGCGAAGGAGTCGTAGGCGTGTTTGTTTTATCGCATTGGACCAGGTTTCTCCGGGCAGCAGAGATCTGTCACATGCTTGTCTGGCAGGGCGGCGTTAAGGATCTTCTCGATGGCCTGCGGTTCGTGCAGTGCATCCATTTGTCAGAAGCACATTCCTGCGGCGGTGAGACATTGTGAACTGCCTATCGAAGCTTCAACACTGTCCAAATAAACACACTCAACAATGGGCCCCTGTCTGTGTGTGTGTGTGTGTTTGCATGTGTGAGAATATGAAACATGAGACACAAAAACCAACCACGCACTGCTCTGCCAGAGCATTGCTGTCTATCTGCACCTGGCTGAATGTGCGATGTTTCAAACACACCTCCTACTCCTCTTCCTCTCTCTCAGTCTCCACGCGGTTCAAAGGTGACTTTTAGTTTGAGGCGAGGATGCAGACTCAATTGGTGAAAAAAAAACGCAGACGTTTTTCTCGCCGTACAAACTGTTTCTCATCTGGTGTCACTGGAAGCGGAGAGGGATGTCTGGAGGGATGTTTGCATCACACAGTCTCGACCTCTGTTTTTTTCCTCTTGTGTCAGACTCTCTGTCACTCTCACCTCCTCCAGCCCTCTTCCTCCTCTCACACATCTCAGTTTCATTCTGTTTCTCCTATTTATTGTGTCCTTCTCTGACGCTGCCTGTCCTCCGAAGGGTTTCGCCGTTCCTGTCTCTTTCTCAGATGTTTTTCCTCCCACTTGGACTTCCCTCTCATTATCCCCCAGTCTTTTGTACTCACTTCATTTTTCATTTAAACACCTTCTCCCTCTCACACGCACACGCCTCTCCTTCTCAGTTATTATGGAAGTGGTAGCTCGTCTCCTCCTCCTCCTGCCTACCACAGAGTCTATTATATCTGTCATCATCTCCTTCCAGCACAAGCCAGCAGCCTCAGGGTCCAACGGAGCAGGCCAAGTCAATCACACACTTGTGGACATAAACGCACGCACCTGTAAAACGCATATCCATAGCTATTCACACCGCTATTAACCTCACGCTCCGGCACACACACACACACACTCAGCGAGCTCCCGCTATCCTTCCAGCATCGCTGTCAGTGCCTGATTAGTGAATCCGCCAGCGCCAACACAAACATGTTTCCTCCTATTACACATCATGTCACACTGTTTCCTAATCACAACCATTTGCAGTTTTCTGGACGCACGCGGTGCAGAAACCTGCAATAAAAGAGGAATGTGCACCTGAGCTTAGGGATGAGAAAAAGTGAGCAGAAGTTAAACTCAAACTCTGTGCGAGCGTGGCCGTGTATCATGCACGTAAAAATGCATAAATGGAAGATGAACACACATTATTTCACATCCAGGCTGCAGTAGTTTAAAACTGAATTCTCCTATGGCATGTCAAAAAGCTAGAAAACAGAATATATCTATAAAAATGAAGACAGGATGTGCAGCTGTGCTGATCCGGATTTGTGACGCCCAGGTTGGTGGTCTTACCTTGAGCGCCCGGCAGCAGAAAGACAGCAGCGGTATCCAGAGAGATCCTGCACGCAACACTGGATTTGTTGTTCAACTATTGTTTCCCAGCCAGCTCCTCTCTCCTCCTGTGTCTACCTCTCTCTCACACACACAGATTGTCTGAGCGCTATTCTCTCCTCCCTCTGTCTCTCTCACCTCCTCTCGCTCTCTCTTTTTTCTGTCCCACAGTCGTCACACTCTCTCACTTTTTCTCTCACAGGGAAATCACCAGAAAGAGGGAGCAGCCTGGATGCTCTGCCTGTGAGGACGGTCGTCACATGTGGATCGTGACACAGCAATCGTATATCATACGCCCTTTCTCTCTCTCTCTTTCTCTCACACACACACACACCAGCTGACGTACCGACACGCTCCACAGCGGCAAATGGGAATTCCAGCCCTGGACGGCTCTGCTCGCCCCATCAGGAGAGAGCTGACCAAAAGCTGCAGCCAGTTTTACGAGGTCAGGGTTATAAAACTGTTAGCAGATTTAGTTTATTTAAAAACAACTGGCCCCTGTGGCCTTCCTCTTCACGCGCTTCTCCTACCATGACATGAGGGGGTAGGGGTGTGTGTGCAGGTGGGTGTGTGTGTGTGTGAGGGGGAGGAAAAGAAGAGGAGTTAAATAACTCACCTCAGCAGTCTTCTCCCTCGGTCGTAGCATCTGTGCTGTGAGTAGTTAAAGTTGAGATTGTGATGCTGGGATATCCTCCACCTGCAGGATACAGATATATACATGTTGAATCACAAGAAAAACAAAACCTCACTCATCATGAAAGTTTTACAAATGTTTCAAAAGTATACCCAAATGAACAGGTCATTTCTCAAACACTACGTATGAATGTGAGGGGGAGAAAAAAAAGCATTCATCACTCACTTTTTAAAAATATACAGGACCCAGTGGGTCAATTGTTAGTACGAGTCACTTGTTGGATATTTCATTTTTCATATTTGTCTTCATCTGTAAACAATTACGAGACGGTGACGTGCCTGAATGTTTGGGAAACAACAGCAGCACGGACGGAGTGGATCCAAACTGTAACGGCCTCATCCATCATCCTCGCATGGCTCAACATGGAGACCCTGAAGATAAAAAAAAGGGGACAAACTGTGATGAATGGGAAGCTAACAACGAGGGAAGCATCGCTGCTGCCCTGAGACAACAAGTGATCATACGCTTTGCACACAACTGCTGCCAAATTATTGCGATGCATTACGTCAGCTACTTTGCTTCTCTCTTTCAGCATTTCTGGAATGTTTTGGTGGGGGTTGTTTTAAAACAGTTTGAGTTACCAAAATGAGCAGCGTGATATCAAAAACTGACACTGACGGCAATTGGCAAAGAAAGAAGACAGCCAGATGAATAAGTCACATCATCTACTGTCTAAGTAGTGAGGATGCATTCTTTCAACATGCCTCACACAGACAGATGAGGGGGAGCAGGTTGGGGAGAGCACAACATGACAAACTAATACTTTTTATAGAATGATTAAGTAAGAAAAGGGGCGGTTCAAACCGTGTGGGAATAACAATGAGTGCAATGCCAAAATAGGTGAAAAAGAATAACATGAGCTGTGTGAGCATATGTTCAGACACTCTTTGTATCAAACACACACACACACACACACACACACACAACCGTGTACTTCTATCTTTGTGAGGACACTCATTGACATAATGCATTCCCTAGCCCCTTACCCTAACCTTAACCATCACAACTAAATGCCTGACCCCAACCCTTACCCTAACCCTAACCTAAGCCTAATTCTAACGTGGTCCTTAAAACCAAGTTTGAACCCTCAAAAAGGCCTTTGAAGGTCCGTCCCAAAGTGAGGACCGGCCAAAATGTCTTCACTTTCCAAAAATGTCCTTACTCTGAAGGTCTAAAACTCAAATTGGTCCTCACAAAGATAGCTGTACAAAAACACACACACACGTACGTCGTGGTATGCAGAGTGAAAACTCTCGGGGGAAATAAGGGGAGCAAGCAGCACACTAAGTAGGGCTTAGTGGGTCAAAAGTTTAAGAAGCACAATTACCTGAAAGACCTCGGCTGACCCCCAAATTTCTCACCTTCTGTTCCCTCACACATGCACACACACACACACCTTCGACAGCGGCGATTTACAGCCGGCAGCAGGAGAGGGTGAAAACTTATCCACCACCAACAGGCTCCTGGAGAGAAAGAGAGCGAGAAACCCACGCAAGCACACTTTGTATTTTGATTACACTTTCAGGCACTGTAAATGATCACCACTGCGAACAGTGTCAAATTAAACGGCCATAACTCACCTGGACAGAATCTGACCGCCTCTCCTTGGCTTACTCAGCTTGTGTCCACATGAGGGGTGGTGACAGGGAGTAAATGGCTTCAGATAATGTATCATAATATCACATTAAGAAAAATGGTCGGCGAAGCCAAATGTGAATCCCATATGCGGAGGGGGAAGGGCGGGCAGGCGGGGGGGCGCGGGGGAGAAAAAGCCAGGAGACGGACGATATATTGAGCAAAAGGAGGGGATTCACTGGGATGACATACCACCGCAAAAGCAGCTTTCTGACAATTTGTAAAAGCGCTTTCACTTTCTGTAGCGATAGTGGGTAAATGGAGGATAATAAATAGCAAAGTAATGTTGTCCCTGTGTGACTGCTGCTGAAAGGTTTTTAAAATTATGATAAACCTTTTACTTCCTCAACTGTTTATCCAAATTACAACCTGGATACAAGTCCATCTTTGTGATATGTCACTGCCTGGTTAGCATTTTGGACCATAAACTGTGGCTGCTGACACTATAGTGTTTAGGCCCTTGTTTCATCAGCGTATAAAAGACTATAAAGTCTGTGACGTGGCAGTTGTTCCTGTCTTTTTTTTTTTTTTTTTTTTAAACGTGCTTTTCATTGTTTCTTTATAAAAAATGACTACAACCTCCTAAACCATAACAAATAAAAATAATATGTACATATAATAACAGAGAGTAACTGTAAATTGAAAAACAAAGTATTAAAAAAGAAGGGAGGAGAGAAATGGTATTAATGATATAATAATAAAAAATGTAAATTAAAATTAAAATATAAAAAATTAAAATTAAATAAATTAAATAACATTTTAAATTGTTATCATTATTATTATTATTATTATTATTATTATTAACAATAATAATAATAATAATAATAATAATAATAATAAAATAAATAAGTGAATAAAATAAATTCACACACTAGATTCCCAACACCTACTTATAAATTCACCTGCACAGGATAGATAGAGTACATACTATATGTTTAAGACATGTTTAAGGCACAAAAGAGTAAATAAAACAGACTATAAAAATATAATAATAATATTAAAATAAATAAGTAATATGAGTACAATTAAATAAAATATGAAAACAAAATTATTCAGGAGACAATATATCCTTTGTATATATTTACTACTTGTATATAATGCTAATACAAGCAATGTGCAATATCTGAAGTGCAATATATGTTTTTATAGGTCAAGCATACATATTTTCTATTTATAATATATATATATTTTTTAACTCTTATTTATTTGTATTACTGTTTATTGTATGCACTGTCAGGATTGCTATTTCATTTCGTTGTACTCTGTGCAATGACAATAAAGCAATTCTATTATATTCTATATTCATGATTCACTCCCACCCCTTTAACCCGAGCAGATATCGCCGGTATGTTTTTGCAGTTGTCCCTGACTTGATCGAGTCCCACCTTGGCTGTAGGCAGTCCGACATGCCGTCCCCATGAGCACCGGCAACTGAGATGTGACTGGACCTGACGGGACACAAGTCATCATCTCATCATGAGGGGATTAGCAGGGCAGGGTCACATCACGGCTCAGTCACACCTGAGTCACACATTTGCTGGCCTATGGGCACGGTGTCCTGACACCAGCCAGTTTATTTTGTACAAGAATTTGGGCTGATATAAACTCTGATCCCCTACTCAAAGAGTTAAATATCTCTCTGTCAGTTTTTAACTGAAGCTCTCTGTTCTTTCCTTCAGTGCATGAAAGCCTATTTAAAGCCGGTTTGTATTATCTGTGAGCGGTACAAAGCTGACTGATGGTGCACAGACACATTCAGTCTTCATTTGGATGACTGATTTCCAGCCTTATTTTAAGCTACATGAAAAAAAGGGCTATAATTTTGGGAGATTTATGTGGACCGGTGTGCAACAGAAAAACAGCCTTGTATGCCTGAAAAAATGGTCTCCGCTGGGAGTTAAAAAAAGTCCCATAGTTGTAATTTACAGCCGGTGTAGAATAACTTTCTCTTTTCTTGACCAGGTAAAGTAATGTCACAGCGGCTGCCAAAGACAACTGATGTTTGATGAGTGTACCGGGCCTGGTTCTGGAGTTCAGGGGGAAACACAGTTAGCCAGTACAAGCGCTCAGAATCAAGGGATAATGTCTAGTACAGGAATAAAACACCGGCATCAAAGAGAAAGTGTGCTACTCAGACGGCGGCGCTGAGGATGCAGTGAGTGCAGACCACAGGGATAGCTAATGATCTTAACACTCATTGACACACAAATACACGTATGTGCATGATATTGCATGTGGAATGAGAACAGCAGCCGAAGGTGGGGTGGGGGGGTTCGTGGAGAAAAAAAGGGATAAAAGAGAGAAAAATTGTGAGACAGAGATAGAGGGAGATATGGAATAATGAGAGAGCAGCTAAGTGTTTCCCCATGTGCACCTGGGGCAGTGGCTGACCCTGTAAAGCGGGGTCTAAGCCTCAGCCCTCGCTCCCTCCACCCCTCGCTCTGTGCCAATGCCCATAGGCTCTGAGGAATCACTGGAATGAGGGAGAGCGGCCAAAAACAGTCTGCTAAACTCTCTTCATGTCCATAGAGGTGCCGTTACAGAGGGCCTCCAGTTGCAGACGGAGAACACTTAACAGGCTGCTCCATATTTTCTACAGCCCTCCTGGGACACTGGCGGGCTCTGACTGACTGACTGAATGACTTCTTTCAGAGAAGAAGCAAACAGGTAGGTAGACACCAATGTTTGCGGGGTAGTTTTCAAGAATTTGTGTCAGCAAAAATCAAGACACCAGTTGGAACCAGCAAATTGATTGACAGGTTTTCATCACATTGGCAAACACTCGACAACAACTACATCTAAGTAACATCGATGCTGTTAGTTTGTCAACATCAGAAATGTCTATAAACCAGGCCTATAGTCTCATTTAAGTTGGTTAAGACACATAGAATTTTTAGCCATGTTAGCAGCATGGCTCTAGCACTATCAATGGCGGTTGGTTCGGTTGGTCCACCACTTCGGTCCAGACTGAAATATCTCAACAAATATCGGATGGATTGCAATGAAATCTTGTAGAGATATTTGTGGTTCCCAGAGGATGAATCCCACTGACGTTTCATCCAGCAGCATGGTCAAAATTTCGAATATCGGAGACTCGGGAAGTGATGACGTAAATTACAGTTTCAGTGCGTCTAAAAAGATACATACTGGTGTTTATTCACACAAAAGTATGTTGAACAATAGCACACATATTGAGTATGTAGAGCATAGTATAAGATTTCAGACACAGCTTTTATGTTGGGGTTCTAGATACCCTCTGAAAGGGTTCCAGATGGAACATTTATAAAAGGTTTTACCAGGAATCAAAAAGGGATCCTAGAACCCTATGTGGTTCTAGTTAGCACCTTTATTTCTTAGAGTGTACAGACTCAAAACCAATCCCAAAATGAGGGTCTTAAATTGTGTAAAAATCAAGTGAAGCAGCCAGATTAAAACATGAGACGTAGCTACACCGTGATATCAACTGACAGAAGCTTATTCAGAGTGAACTGTAGGGCCAAAAATCGCTGCTCTGGGGGAACAGTTCTGAGAAAAACATCTGAACACAGGTGCTCTGCTGTGTGTGTGTCTCTGTGCTTCCAGGTTTAGGATTTGTTGTCATGAGAAAGGAAAGGCATGCAGCCAGTAAACAGAGACGTTTCCCCTCTTGTTCTCAGATATCTGTTTAGACTTCATAGATTAGCCGTGACTCCATCAGACTTGAATTAAGCCCTCAAATGCGTGCACGCAAACGCACAGAGACACATACGGTCTTGAATGTGCACAAACACACTCAGATCCTCTTAACCCCAGAGACATTTATGACCTTCCTGTATATCAGTTTTTACAGTGCAGCGGTCCCGCACAGAACAGCAGTAAAGTGGAGCGAGAACCAAACAATAGAACCGGATTCTTCACAACAAGACTCCATGTTCTGCTTCTGCTGAGTGGAGACAGCAGAAAGAAATCACTCAAACCACATCAGCTAAACATCGCGTGCTGAGAGGAGACATCGTCAGGGATGGTGATTCATGGTGGTTTTATCCCTGCAAAGTTCGATTCACGTGTTCGTCAACGTGGTGCTTGAGTTTCGACAAATGGTTTCTTGAACGCTGATAGATGCCAGTGGCCTCTCATACAGCATGTAGTATAATATATATTAAATCAAATAAAAGCAATGAAACTATCATGTAAATGTTTGAAACCACATCAAGATGTTGCATCATAATCGTTTAAGGTCTTCCCCTGCCTGTGTCTCTTTCTTTAGAACATTCTTAATGTTGTTTTTGCCTTAAAAAATATTCACTGGAACATCACAATTACATCGTATAAGCCACTCACCAACCCGGACGCCCCTGTATCTAAAGAAACATTTCTTAAAGGATGACACTGGGGATATTCTTCTTGTCAACAAATCCCATCAAAAGACCAAGAACCGTATATTGCCTGTGTATCAAAGCCTGATATATCTTCAGGTATGTTCATACAACAAGCGACAAAACAACAAAACGGCAAAGCGTGGCCAGCTACAATGACGCTGAGTTGCCGTTTGAGTATTGCTTAAGCGCTCGTTGATGTAGTTTTGTCATTAAATAGCACTGGAAACTGGCTAACAGTATTTTTCAACCTTATGCAAATACAGGCCCTCTCCAACTCGCCTCAACACTACCACCATGCACTGGGCGACTGCTTCTCTTGCTTTTCATAGGACATGAATGGAAACGTTGAGATGCCCTCCGTCACCGGATCTGGTGGAAATGTGCGGTCATGCAGTGTCTGGCGTCAGTTTGTAGATCCATGTCACTGGCATCCATTGAAAATGGCTTGTAGCCTGTTGCTGTGTCGCTCGTGGTGTGAACACAGTATTATTCCTCTGTGCCATGGAGCTCCATTGTTGTCCAAAAACTTAAAAACACATCAGTGAGTCACACTGTTGCACTGTCTGGGCTTGGTGCTGAAAACCACAGGTTGGTGTTGGTGTTTTTATGGGATTTTGTGACCAGACTTCCTTTAATTAACACTTTGAAAATCAACAAACTATTCGTCTTATCCTAAAGGATGCTCTGCACATGATATGTTGCAACCATGATATTCAAAGACTAATGTGAGGATGCAACTCATTCAGTGTGCTGTTGCTGTGCCACAGAGCATGACAGGGCAGAAAATGGGATGTGTGGGTGCAAAGAGACAGAGACTGACAGGATGGAGGGAGCAGTGGACGAGGAGGGAGGGAGTGTCAAAGTGCCTCCCTCACTGTCCTCCCTCTCTCACAGCGTGCTTCACGAGGCAACAAAAAAGGCCACGTACGCACTCCAGAAGTTCCCCGCCACCACCGACCGCATCAACGTCACCCTTTGTGTTTTGGCGGAGGGTGACAAGGGAAGCTAATATTTTAGTATGTGTGAAAGCAGACCTGATAATGCCTGCGGTGATGTCATGCACTGTTTCTGCAGGGGTGATGTGTGTCCTGGTTACATAGAGGGGATTGGGTGGTTGATTACCTAATGTTTGACTCATCCCTTTACTAGAATTTGCAACGCGGGCTCTGATTACAGTGGCGCCTCAACCTGAACAACCTGTGCCTTTTTATAGTCTTAACACGGCTTCACACAGACAGTCAAACACATAATGAGGCTGTAGGTCCTTGTAAATTAGACCTCCGAAGAGCTCACTCCTCCTAACCCCTCTGTATGTTTCATCCAATTAATATGGGAGAATAAATCCCATAACCGTGATCAACAATAAACCATTGATACTGGAATGAGCCTCAAGGAATATAAAACAGGTGCCAAAGAGTGATAGTAGGAAACAAAAAGGACATCAAATAACTCCATTCTATTTTGTCCACTTTCCTTTTTATTCTCCTACCTTAAAGGGATAGTTCGGGTGTTTTCAAGTGGGGTTGTATGAGGTGCTGATCCATAATCAGTGTATTACCTACAGTAGATGACGGTCGGAACGCCCCCAGTTTGGAAAAGCAGACAGGAGTTACCGCATGGAAGCAAAGCAATGTACTTCTGTGGACGGGGCAAAGATGACGCATGGTTTGAAATGGTATACACTTCCTGTCTCCTAAGTGGGTGTGGTCATGGCGTGTTTGCCTCCCCTTCCCACCTGACCCCTCCTCATTTGGAAGTGTTGTGAACGCCGTGTGGATGGATGAAAGCAGATTGGATTATATTTGTAGAATGTATTTATATTTTTTCTTTTACTAACATTAGATATTTACACAGCTAACAGCCATATTAAGCATTACGAAAATTAGTTAGCTAGGGCGTTAGACATCAACATCAGATCTCACAAGAATGTGATGCTGAGACAGAGAAAGGTCTAAAACAAAGTTAATTTTCTCCTGATTTGTTCATTCAGAATTTGAGTTTCGCAAACCGTTGTTTTGGTCACACAAGGTTGGCACAGGTTACCTTGGTTACATGTCTCCAACCAGCGCAAATTACTGCTCAATGCATCCGAAAAGATCCACACTACTGTTTATTCACACAAAAGTATGTTGAACATTAGCACACTTATTGAGTATGTAGTGCATAGTATGTGATTTTAGGTAAAGCCATAGTGTCTAAAGCTAGTCTGGATAGACTTCGTGGCTTTTGGACTTAACACAGCCCATCTCTGTCTGTGGTTTCCACACCTATGTATTGGCTTCTACCTTGTTGGTAGATGTGGCCAACATATAGCACAAATCATTCATTCCCAGTACAATCCCCACCCCTCTTATCAACTTAGCACAGTGTTGGAGGATACAGTGGATTACCCTGTAGCCATAGTGTGTGTGAGCGCACGCTGCCCAGAGCTGAAATATGGTTCTGCTTGAACGCCTTGTGTCTTTCACCGTGTCTCAGAGGGATTCACACCAGCTCTTGTAAACACACAAGCAAATCAAAAAGCATCTGTGTTCTCAGAGCTTTTCCCCCCGTAAAGCATACATTTTACAGTTTTGTGTTAGCTTGCGCTTGAGCAGACCTCTACCGCCAAATTATTCATATACAACAAAGCACATCTCCATCATGACACACAATGAAA
The DNA here is from genome assembly GCF_043250625.1 of Sebastes fasciatus. NCBI lineage: Eukaryota > Metazoa > Chordata > Actinopteri > Perciformes > Sebastidae > Sebastes > Sebastes fasciatus. The sequence goes on along the minus strand of NC_133808.1, from coordinate 28,264,759 downwards.
ACAGAAGCGCTGGTTAGCCGATAGACCTCGCTCTTTAATTGAGGAACAAGTAGTGTGTGTGTTCGTGAAGCAAAATCGCTTCACCTCCCACCTTGTGTCTATGTTGAGGTGGTGGTTGTTGGGTCGCTGCTGGAGGGAGCGCTGAATACGTCCATCAGAAGGGAAGAATAGTTGACATTTTTCACTGCAGCCTCACCGGCGTCAAACCTCACATTGAACTCGAACTGGAGACGACAGGAATACACAAGTCACTGCACAACTCTGACTACATTAAAATACTTTCTTCTTCAGTGTTGCCAATAATTATTTCAGTCTCCACTTTGATTTTACTGTTTGTTGCCCTCCTTTGTTATTGTTTCTCTGTGATAAATATCTCCTGCATTAGTCTTTTATTTGTCTTACTCTGTTTTATGTCCTTTATACAGCTCGAAAAGCAGCTTAAGTTGGCAGTGTGTAACAAATGTGCTGTGTAAATAACACCGCCTTGCTTGAAGTTTTAAAATGTAGGGTTGTTCTTAGCCTCCATTAGACTGATTAAACCACATATGCAGGAAATAAAATAACTTCTTTTTTAACATTAGACAACAACTGCAATTTACCCATTGCTTTAGAGCAGGCTTTTTTTTAATCAGTCCCAAGATTGTTAAACATAATGAATAGAAATAAATAAAATAATAGAGGTAATAAGAAGACTGGCAATACTAAACAGCATATGGAATGCAGCAAAGACCAAAAAAGGCGCTTTAATTGAGGAACAGCCAGGTTATACTTCCCGTTGACTTTATTATATACAGAGACAAATTAACCTTCAGTAAGTACATAATTTACAGTAAGTCGTTCTGCAGTTTGAGATGTCCATATTGACATTGTTGTGTTATACAATAGCATCAATGGCCAATTTAAATGAATGATGAGATCGTTAGGCTATATGAATACATTTAGAATTATATCATAATTCGAATTGCAGTAAAACAGGATAATGTGAACATAATTATTAAGTGCAATTATGTAGGATTTTCAAACTCAAAATTGCTTCAAAGTAATGAAACATACAATCCAATAGTGAAAAACGTAGGTTTGTATAACAGCAGACTAACTGCACATGACTCTTACCCCTCGTAAATTGTGTTCATACCTAAGAGAAAATTCAAAATACGAGGAAATTGGTGAATGCGACAAGTTTTAAATCACTCGTACAAGCCACTTAGGAACTAATCTGTTTGTACGAGGGGTTCTTGCATGAGGCCCATCATCTTTTTCGGAATAAGGGCAAAAAAACTGAATATTTTGTGCATGTAAACGTAGTTATTGAGCAGAGACTGAACGACTAGCTTGGACTGAGAACCCGGCGGGGCACAGAGCAGCTGGAATCCGTGACAGAGGAAAACGGAGAATTAAGTAAGCACTGTGTCGGCATACACACACACACACACACACACACACACACACACACACACACTCACACAGCCACAGCCACACACACACACAGACAGACATTCAGTCCACTCTCATTCTGTCCATTTAAGCCTCCCTTTGTTGTCGTGCCATGGCGTATATCTCTGCTCACCTGTTTCTGCTTAGATTTGGCTGTGGCAAAGCATGCTAAATCAGCATTAAAAGATACAAATGCAAGAGAGAAGAACAAAGGAGCTACTTCCTTCCTTTTTTACCACCTCTGTGTGTGTGTGTGTGTGTGTGTGTGCGTGTCTCTCTCTCTCTCTCTCTCTCTCTCTCTCTCTCTCTCAAGTCAATTTCTGTGCACAATAAATTGTCCTCCTGTCCATTTGACCACTCCTTCCCACTCACTTGATTCTGTTTTTGGCTCACTCATCCACTGAGTCATCACAGGTAGGGGTAAAATGTAGATTGATTTTCAGCTACGACTATTTAAAAATCTGTGCACATACTGTGAAATCACTGACTCTGCTTTTCTGACTCACTCTCATCTAAAAAGTTTTTCTCTCCCCACTTTTTTGTTTTACCGTCATTCCCCTCTCTTACCTTTAAGGCGTCTTCGGTCATTACTGGGGGAGTAGGGTGCTCTAGGCAGTTAATGCCAGCCAGGAAGGCATGGTAGTCAATCTCGTCTCCATCTGCAAACCTACAGCAGACACGCATCCAGATTAGAAACAGGTGCATATTATTGAGAGCTCCCACTTGATTTAAATGATTTTGCTCTACTTCCAATACATCATTTTTTAGTAGTATCAGTCAAAATGCTGATTCAGAGATCTTTCAACCATGCCAAGAAAGATTTCTGGGCAAAGAACTGGGCTCTACTTTACAATGAATGAATCATTCATCATTCAAAACTCATTCTGAAAAAGCAGCGGGACCTTGAACCGTTCCACCCTGAACTGTGCGGTGATTAGTGGGCTCTTACTTGCTGAGCAGACTTCCGAGCAGGTTCTCAGGAAGTGGAATCTGGAAGGCCTTACAGATGGTCCTTGTCTCTTTGGTGGAGAGACGGCCGGTCCTGGAGACACAAAGAAAAGCAGAGATTTGGGTATGCAACGTTTTGTGAAACTAGGGGTTTGGACCATAGTTTGTATATAAAGATGGACGACATGACAAAATGTTTGGTTTTAATGAGTTATTTGATGCTCTATGCTGTGTTGTCCTTCTATATATACAGTCAACAGTTTGGACCCACATCTGGCCACTTGCCTATTTGTAGTGGGTTATTTAAATAAAGCTCAAAGAAAATGCTCCTTAGAGGCTTGAATCTACTCCAACAATCCACACTTCAGGATATTTTTATAACCACTGAGCAGGATCTCAGCATTAGTCAGTGCTGACAAGTTGAACACATAAGATCAAAGCAAATATGCCATCAGCAGTACATCAGTTGGTCTTTGTTGATTTTTTAAAAAGCTACCACTCATATCAATATACTATTTATAGAAAAATGTCTTGTATGAAGACAATATGTGAAACAGAGGATACTTGTCCTCTAAGACCACAGCTGTTTTCCACAGTGATGCCAGGCGGTCCAGAGGTCCATTCTTGTCATGCCATCTTCATTACAGGGATGTTGATGAACAATCTGGCACTAACTGAGTGTCAACACAGCCATATAAACAGACAAGCCAGCTTAACCTTGTGGCACCATGCTGACCATCCACTTCAGCTAATCCAACCTGTGTTTAAGGTCTACAACATACAGATATGTGGGTCTATGTAGTGTGCATGCATTAAACATAAAATAGAAAGAAGGCGACAGGCAGGGAGAAAGACGCAAAGACAGAAACAGACCAACTATGCGTGTGTCCTCTGGCCTGCAGATCTACATACTACATGCTTCAGGGTCCATCTGGTTCCAATGCTCCACTCTCACACTGCTGGAACTAATCGCTGCTCTGAGATATGGGGCCACTGGCTGCACGATTGATGTCTTGTTGTGACGCTGCCTGTGTGTGTTTGTGTGCAATTCTGTAACAAAAGTTTTTTAGTCTTAAGTTAACATCTGTGTGTGTGTGTGTGGTTTGTGTGTGTGCAGCCGCCTACTTGTGTCGGTCGCGGTGTGCGAAGACTCTGGCCATGTCAGGGATCTCGTCAAAGCGCTTCTTCTTGAGGAAGTCCTGGACCACAGCCAGCATCAGGCCCAGGTCCGCCTCAGACTGCTCGCGCTCTGAGAAACACCGGCCCAGCACCAGCACCTCGTGCTCCGACAGATCGCAGCCCAGGCCTGTCAGCAGGCCCCTGTGGTGGTGCATACAGGCACACACATACACATGAATAAAATAACACAAAAAAAGTGACAGGACATAAGTTAACCACATCTCACAGTCCTAACTTCAAACCAAGTATGAATAGAAATTCTCTTTGCTTCCCTTCACTTCCTCTCATAATATTGACATGAGCTGGACTGGTCCATTACTTTTAACTAAATTTCAGTTAACTATTTCAACTGTTTATCCATTACTTTTAGTTAACTAATTCAACTGTTTATCCATTACTTTTAGTTAACTATTTCAACTGTTTATCCATTACTTTTAGTTAACTATTTCAACTGTTTATCCATTACTTTTAGTTAACTATTTCAACTGTTTATCCATTACTTTTAGTTAACTATTTCAACTGTTTATCCATTACTTTTAGTTAACTATTTCAACTGTTTATCCATTACTTTTAGTTAACTAATTCAACTGTTTATCCATTACTTTTAGTTAACTATTTCAACTGTTTATCCATTACTTTTAGTTAACTATTTCAACTGTTTATCCATTACTTTTAGTTAACTATTTCAACTGTTTATCCATTACTTTTAGCTAACTATTTCAACTGTTTATCCATTACTTTTAGTTAACTATTTCAACTGTTTATCCATTACTTTTAGTTAACTATTTCAACTGTTTATCCATTACTTTTAGTTAACTATTTCAACTGTTTATCCATTACTTTTAGTTAACTATTTCAACTGTTTATCCATTACTTTTAGTTAACTATTTCAACTGTTTATCCATTACTTTTAGTTAACTATTTCAACTGTTTATCCATTACTTTTAGTTAACTATTTCAACTGTTTATCCATTACTTTTAGTTAACTATTTCAACTGTTTATCCATTACTTTTAGCTAACTATTTCAACTGTTTATTCATTACTTTTAGCTAACTATGTCAACTGTTTATCCATTACTTTTAGTTAACTATTTCAACTGTTTATCCATTACTTTTAGCTAACTATTTCAACTGTTTATCCATTACTTTTAGTTAACTATTTCAACTGTTTATCCATTACTTTTAGTTAACTATTTCAACTGTTTATCCATTACTTTTAGTTAACTAATTCAACTGTTTATTCATTACTTTTAGCTAACTATGTCAACTGTTTATCCATAACCTTTTTGGATTCTTGTACCATATTCTTTCACATCTTTAACAGTTCTAACAACTGTTGGATTCATGCTGTTTACCTGTTTCTGTTATTTTCTCCCATGCTATGCTTGGTGTGGGGTGGTGTTGCATCCCACATTTTTTCCCTTCTGTGAAGTGTCTTATTTCACCCATAATGCATTGCACGACAGGCTATCTAAGTCAGTCTTACATTAGTCACTCATAGGGAAGCTTTATGCAACATGTATATTTAAGCGTCTATAGTAAGTCTGACTTAAAGTTATATTTAAGACAAAGACTAGGTCTATTTTTATGCAACTGGCCCCAGATCTTACATATGTATCAGGTGGACTTAAGTTTGAGTTATTGCTCCAACTGAGTAGACTCTGATCCTCCACTTCCGTACATATTATAGCAGCGGGGGGTGTACTGGACATATTGGCTGTATTCCTGTACCTGAACGACTCATAGGGGATGAAGCCAGTGTTGCTGGGGTCACTGAGCGCCAGAAACTTCCTGATCTCACTCCGTTTCTCCTCCCGAATGGACCGTAGTTTACTGAGGATGTTTCCCACGTTGGCTTTGGGGAACTTAAGGCAATTACACACAAACATGCAAAACAGTATGGCATTAAGTAACACCAAAGAGCGAAGGCTGTGCAATGAATAGATCTAACAACCTGCTCCAAAGACCACCGCTAAAACCTTCAATACAAAACCCCAAATAAATCTTAAAAAAACACAGGAAACAGATATCCCTCCATCAGTTCCCTCCCTACCTCCTCAGCATAATGCTCCATGTAGTTTAAGGTATATTCATCGGCATCCAGAAGTTGGAAGTGGAAATTGTTGAGGCAGAGGGGCGCTCCGACGTACAGATCCTGAGCTTTAAAGTACTTCGACGGCTTGCTCTTAAACAGCTCCTGGCCTGGCTTCTTCACACGACCACGCTCCAGAAACATGCCACCAAGCAGACCTAGTGCATGATGTGAAAGAGGGAAGGAGGATGTTGAAACCCATATTATCAATTTCACTGAAAATCAACTTGACAAGTGACTTGGTCCGTGGTCCACAGTTTGAAAGCGCTCGCCATTATTTTTATATCATGTTGGCTTTAAACTTTCACATTGAATTCAAATCTAAATTGAATTTAAATCACTCGTATTGTTTTGTTTTACATCATTTCAATGGCTGGATATCTCATTTTGGAGCCATGCGGAGCAGTCCTTGAACCCATGACATACTATTCATCTTAAAAAATACTGTCAAATACTGATTTACACTGATGGGAATATCTCCATCTCTGAAAAAGTAGGTCTGTGAACTAAACGTCATCTGTTTCATCTGTTTTCTAAAAGGTTCTGGAAATGGAAACTGGGTCTGACAAACCAAATGTTTACCATGAGAGTCATAGATTATCAAGTCCTAGGAGCAGTTGTGGTGCAGCTATGGTCCAAACGTTTTTACCTGAGTTCCTCTCTGGACGTTCAAACACGCCGATGGAGTCGTCGGAGAGGTAAAAGGAGATGACGAACACCCTGTCTCTGTTAACTGGATCGGTGGTCACCATCTTGGCATGGAAAATCAGCACATTTCTGTCCAGGGGAACATATAGACAGGAGAGTCGGGGGCTGCCACTAACACACATGGACACAAACATTTCAGTGTGTAATTTGATTGTGACTGTGACCACATCTCATCCAACCTGTCTTTCTCCATAAACTTTTGGAAGTCTTTCTGTGGGGGCTTGGGCAGCAGGCCCTGGCAGGAGCTTAGCGAGTCCTCCTCTGAGCCAAAGCCGTTGTAGGGGGGCACAAGCCTCGGGGGCTTCGGGGCTTCGGGAGCTTTGTACTGCACTGGGGTGAAGTCCTCTGAGAGGAAGAAGGAGAAGGAAAAGACAAAACACTTAAAAAGAAGAAAGAAACCCAGGAGGAGAGCTGAAATGATCAGAGGGCAGCAGGTAATCCATCCATGCCGGAGCACAGCAGCCTGGGTCTGACGGTGACCCTGAGCTGACCTCTGACTGCTCCGAGTCAGACAGGACCCTCCATCACAGTGGCCTGTCACCGGGGGCTCCGCCTGGTTTACTACCGTGACTAACGCAGCAACCCCCTAAAACCTGCCCAGGGTGGCAGACATCCAGGACCAGCTTGGGTTTCTCCTGCTGGGGAACGGTGTGCCTCCTGTTGTCCCCAGTGGAGGAATACCGGTGCTGGAGGGCCACAGTATCTGATGTCAGGCGGACAGTGGTGCTGAACTCTGTAATTGGTTCTTACATGTACATCCTTCGACCAAGGAGTGAACCAGAGAAACAGAACATTATATAGGCTACTACGCAAGCTCAAATCAGAACATTACAGTTGTACTAATTACACACATAAAAAAATACTTCATCCTCTGAACAACATTAGTCTCAGGGATCAGTATTGTAGGAAGGTAATAGCGCTAGCTGCTGATGCTTGCTCTTACTGCCCCTAAGTGTTCAGATTTATGTATTGCAGGAATGAGCCAATAATTGAAGATTACATCCATTAAAATGTAAGACTAGCTAAAAGGTCACACTGTCATTAAAAAAGGAAAAGCTGGTTTGAATGTACATATTATTTAACTTACTTTGTTACAGAAGATCAGGCTTTTATTGCACAGATAAAACTGTGAATCATGTACGAAGGAGCGAATTTATCTTGTTCGTCTAAAGAGGTGCCACTTCTGTGCAGGGAGTCGTAGACTTTGATATATTGCTATAAGTGTTTTTCACTTTGACTGGGCACTGATCTACTGTGCACACCAATCCCTTCTCCTACAGTTTATGACTTTATAAACATCACTATTTTTGTGGACTTTATTTAGCATATTCTGTATGTTCTCTTCAGCTCAGATGTCAAGCAAACATTGGACTTCTGCAGAAGTCCAGGTCAGTCCTCTCCCAACCATGTGAAACTGTGATTTCCTGTGTTCATCTCAACAAATGCCCACACAGGCAGCCTGCGTTTTGGTTCGTTTGGAAACAAACCAGATTTCGATTAAAACGGACTAAATGTTGGCTTTTGAAAGCTCCCTTAAAGTTGCCTATTTCGTCTGAAGAAACATTTGAGGCAATAGTGAAATGAGAAAAATCAAAAACACAATAGTATTGGTTACCTATGCCGTATTTGGAGCGGTAGTAGTCTTTGGTGAAGTCGTCACAGTCGGTGATGATCACTCTCCTGCCCCACACATTCAGCTCCCCGCCCACAATCAGATCACAGTCCTTATAGAAGTCATGGTGGACAGCTCCTGTCTGCAAGAGAGAGAGAGAAGAGAGAGAATGAGATGAGTGACAGACCACATCTGAGCACCAGCAATTTGCTGAAACTGTCACTCACTTGGGAGCACACTATTGTCTAAAATATCATTGCATGCTGTAGCATTAAGATTGACATTAACTAAATTGGAACTGAATCAAAATTGGAACTTTTTTGGACAAAGTGTCCCCATACTTTTAGCCATATAGATTACCTTGTTTTAGGCCTACTATCAGTACTGCAACCTTTGGGTTACATGGCAGTCTCCCTCACTGCCAAGTCACTTTGTGACCCCTCAAATAGCATTTAATATTTATTGTTGTCATATCAGTATGGTTGTAACGTGAAGGTGGCAGAGACAGGACATACTTTGAGGCTGTCCAGTATGTAGCGTTTTCCCTCACTCGTGGAGGAGAACACATTGAGGACAGTGCGGTCCGTGATCTGTCCAGGCTGCCTCAGTTGGGCTGAATTCTACAGAGAAATAACAAACAGAAAACTGTTGTTACACAAAACACAACATTATACAAGATCTTTACAGGACTGAGCAACATTCTGCATGCAAATATGGATGCACACATCTGGAGGGAGAGATAGAGAGACCACAAAGATAGACAGATAGAGAGAGAGAGGCAGACTAATAGAATAAAGCAGACAGAGTAAAGAAGTGATCTGGTGAAATCCCATTGGACGTTGCATTCTGGTCAACCTTTAGGGCTGACATTTAATAAAAGGCATTGGAACAAACAAAATTACTGGACTGAAAACACACTCACAGACACACACACAGATACACACATGATTGAGGCCTGGCTGTCTTTCAAGATGAATTAGGGTTCAGTCAGTAACTGGAGGAGAAAGCCAAAATGCTTGAGGGAGACTGGATGCTACAGCAGTCCTGTCAGACTGAATGAGGTCTGGGTGAAGGGATGGATGGTGGGAGAACGATGCAAAGAAGCCACCCAACCAGAAAGAGAGTCACTGTAAGCCTTTAGTTTTGGAATAACTATCTATATATGTAAAACGTGCAAATGGACATGGGAATTTAATGCACCAAATGCATGAGACAAGCTGTGAAACACGTTCTGCTACATTCATGAACTCTCTAAATGTTCCTGTTACCACCCTTGAGAATTTAGCACATTTTCTGACATTTCCTGTCTTGCATGTTCCCCTGTGTATTCTTGAAAATTCAATAATTCCCATAACCTGTAGGATCTGTGTGTTTCCTTGACAACATGTAGTCCCCCTCTCAGAGACTCTGACCCACTTGTTGAACAGATCCTATCGTGGTACCTCACCTTAGGTAGTTTGCTGCGGCATAGGAATTTGGCCACGTGGTCCCTCCCAGAGTTTGGGGGGATGAACTCCACGATCTCTACGGTGTCGTCAGCCAGGAAGTAGTGCAGTATGAGCTCTCGGGGGTCCCCGAACGCGGTATCTGTGTCGTCCCAGAAGCAGTTGAAGCGCAGGACTTCGCGGTCGTGGTCCAGGAACTGCTTCAGTGTGTCACGCCTCTCGTACGGCCGAAGTGGCTTCATACTTTTCTCAAGCTGGACGAGGGACCATGTGAAATAAGAAGAATCAATACATATTATTACACATGCACAAGAGAGATTTTTGTGTTGGCAATTAAATTCTTCAAGGATATGTATCAGTGTTCTTTAGTTGGGCATCAGTACCATCAACAGAGCAGCAGTGGTGAAACAATAAGTTGATTAAATGATTTTACAGTACAAAAAATACAAAAACAAAACCAACAGCAGACAAATAAATCTCCCCCTCAAAAAACAAACAAAAAAAACAGAAATATTTGCTTCCTCCAATTTGAGGATCCACAATTCCGTTTTATATTGTTAACTAAAATAAAATAAATATTCTTGGGTTTTTGTACAGGTTCTTCAGACAAAATATGCAGCTTTAAAGCATGAGTTTGAATTATATATGTCAGTATTTTGGATGTTTTATAAATGAAATTATTAGTAATTATAAAAAGAAAAAAATATGTGATTTACAGCAAAGGGAATATGTAATTATAATTGATATTGTATATGAATTAACTATTAAACAATTATTTAAAAAACAATATTTCAGTTTCAGCAAATGGATTATTTCGTCATCATTGTTATTTTATAGACAAAATTATTAATCAACTATTTAAAAACAATATTTCAGTTACAGCAAAGGAATTATGTAGTTATTGATTTCTTATGGACAAAATTATTAATCAACTATTAAAAAAACAATATTTCAGTTACAGTGAAGGGATTATGTAGTAATCATTGATATTTTATAGACTAAATAATTAATCAATTATTTAAAAAGATGATAATATTTTTATGAGAATGCAAATTATGAAAATGGAAAACATTGAATTACAAAAAAAAAACAATTTCTGAGTCTGACGCCTACCTGTTCACGGAGGTTGCTGTAGGGGTCATCGGGTACAGCGGCAGGGTTATTCAGGCGCACCCCGAGTTTTGTGAGAAAGTTCCTTGTGAAAGAGTCACAGTTGGTCACAGTGAATGTGCGTGAGAGCAGCACCATCTGTTGGTTGATGTTGAAATGGTAAATGTTGTAGAACTGGTCATCATTTGGGGGAGGCATTGGGATACGCTGGCGATGAATAAATGTTCCTACCACAAGGAGCAACGACAACAATTTAGTAGTATTAAAAAAAGTATGTATTAAATTATTCAGCATCATTTGGCCAGTTGGAATCTTGAATGCATAAAAAGTACATGAAAATGAAAACACTTTAATTTGAGCTACATTCACAAGACATTTCCTGTGATGTGACAGACACCTTGAGGGATGCCACTGTTCTTGTACTCTGGCTCCTCCACCTGTATGGTGTCATCTTCCAGGTAGAAGAAGATCTTACACTTCCTGATTCTGTACGTCTCATCTCGCGCCTGAGGCACAGCTTCCTGAAAGAATGCTTTAAAACAGAGAACCTGGAGGAGCAAAGGATCATTTTGTGAATGAGATTTATCAAATTGTGGCTTTCTTAGCTACATAACTGATCGTTGGGTTTTCAAGATTTCTTATGAAAATACAAATGCTAGTGCAGCGTTGGTAAAAATGCTTTAAACTAGGGCTGTCAAAGTTAACACAATAATAACACATTAATGCAAATTTGTTTTAACGCCACTAACATATTTAACACATTAAAGCAACTTGTGATTTTTAGGTTGTAGCAGGTTCCGTTCTAAAACTAGAGTGATACTGGTATCATATGAAACTAGAAAAACCTAAGGAATCCATTGGTAAAGAACAACCATGTCATACTAGCTTGTCACGGTGGATGGATAAATAACGCTCAAAACTTGAGCTATATTTTGGCGAGGAAAAACTGGCATGGCCACTTTCAAAGGGGTCCCTTGACCTCTGACCTCCAGATATGTGAATGAAAATGGGTCGTATGGGTACCCACGAGTCTCCCCTTTACAGACATGCCCCCGGTACCTGTGAGGGTTTCTGGACAATATTTGTCATTGTTTTGTGTTGATAATTGATTTCCAATAATAAATATATACATACATTTGCATAAAGCAGCATATTTTCCCACTCCCATGTTGAGAAGAGTATTAAATACTTGACAAATCTCCCTTTAAGGTACATTTTGAGCAGAAAATAAGCTGTGCTGTATGCAACATATTAACTTTTAAAGCCACTGTTAAATATTAGTTGGAATGTGTTTAAATTAGACAACCATAAAACTGGTACACCACACAACTGATGGACAAAAATACATGTCTGTGTGTATCCGGGGAGGTAAAACTGATCAACTCACCTTTTTGTCAAAGGCTACCCATGATGGTAAATCCCTGCCCTGTCCTATAGGGTAGACGGAATACTTTGGTTTCATCTTCTGGCCAGCTAGCAGGTCTCCTCCGATGCCTGGCTTCTCAGATCCCATCATTGGAACTCCATTGGAATAGTCAAAATGCTGGGATTTGTGGAATCTCTCCTTCCCCAGCTGTAGCACAGAAAGGAAAGAGTGTCTCTACTCAACCGCCAACCTTGATTTATCACTTTCTATGAAAAACATACTGCACTATGGGCTTACTATGGTATACAATCATTACATCAACTAATTATCATAATGAACTAATGGTCTATGAACATGTCAAAGTGCACACAAAGCAAGCAGTCATAATGAGATCATTTAAAAATATTTTTTCTGCTGCTGACAATAAAGTGTATTTGCATAATACCAGCCTAGAAAGACATATTTACCCATAAATTGCACTTCTGCTTTTACATTCAGTACATTACATTATTATTAAAGTGGCAATCTTGAAGATTTTCATTTAAATAAATGTCTGTTAAGTCACTCTAGCTGAATGAGGTAACACAATGGTGATTGAGCCTATGGCCCACTGATGAAAGTATTGCAATATTTATATGTTTGCAGTATTACAAACCGGGTGTCTGCATTGACATTCCTGGGGGAAAAAAATGCTGTTTTTCTCCATTGTATACACACACACAAAAATTTAACTATGCACACAATACTAGATTGCTAAATTCAGCACAATTCAATTGTTTTCCCTAAAATAGAAGATGTTAATCAACCAATGTCAATGTGGAGCCACGTTTAGATACTCTGTATACTACTGGGTAGATTAGTAGTATAGGTAGATTAAGGCAGCTTGTTAAATGGCTAAATACACATACAGTACATTTAGCTAGTTAGCTGGTCCTGTAAATATACATGTGAATTGTGGAAAGATGTCAATAATTTTATACTTGTTAGCATTTTCTCAGATTTTGCACTGTACTATAGACATATTATATTTGGTTGGTATGATTACAGTGACAAAGACAGTTATGCATTTTTTCTTATTAATTTATTTTTAATTCTTGCGAAGTTCCACATTCACAAGTGTAAATTTATTTTTTTTAAAAGCCTAATTTCTTTGTATTTATGTATTTATGTCAACAATTTCTTCCTCACATAACAAAAAAACAATGAAAACAATGAATATCTTTAAAGTTTTTAAGAGAAATTATTGTCATACTCTCGCGTGGTCTTTTTTATTATTTATTTATTTTATTTTATTTAGTGTTTTTTTTAATTTTATTTTATGTTGGTTTTGTTTAATTTCTTTTGTACTTTTATGTTTGTCACAGCTCTTTGTTTATGTTTTCACTATGCTTCTTTTGTATGTAAATTTTAATGTTTTCTGCTGTTACTATGTATACAGTCATTTTAAAATAATAATAAAAAATTAAAAAATAAAAAAAATAAAAGAAATGTAGTTAGTTAGCTCAGGAGCTAACATTAGCGTGCTAGCTACCTGCACCTTTGGCTATCTGGCATCATCAGGTCTAGCTACAGTTACCTTCTATTCACTCTGCAGTAAAGCTACCCAAATGAAATAAACCAAATGTAGTAAACTTACTTGTTTACTGAGAGAGTTACCAGGTAGAAATGGTAACGGCATGGCTGTAATATTTAACACAGGTTGATTATCTTCTTTATGCAACTCAGCTGCTGCAGCTTCTCTACGACTTGTTATTGGTTACCATGGCAGCGTCTTGTTTTGGTGCGTCTCTTAGCAACGTTCATAACGTAACCTTGACAACCATAGAACTTGTAAAATATTAGCATGTGCACAAAATATTAGTTTTAACACAAAAACCATTGATGGAAATATAACCAAGTTCATTTACTCGAGTACTTGTACTTTACTTGAGTATTTATATTTGATGCTACTTCTACTACATTATGGAGACAAATATTGTACTTTTTACTCCACTACATTTATTTGACAACATAAGTTAATAGTTCCCTTGCAGATTCAGATTATATATATTATAATTTATGATCTATTATTGCCATTATTACCCAGGAGTATATGAAATAATTTAAATTACCCCACCTTTACCAGCTGTAACATTAATGTTCACAATGCATCACTAATTAAGCACTAGTAATATATTATATTTTGAATGCAGGGCTTTTATTTAGTAAAACATCGGAATACTTCTTCCATCACTGCTGTAAACTAAAGCATATATACTTTTATTTACTCTTTAATTATGGGCACATGAATCTGTGGTGCACAGAAAAAAATATATATATTTTTTTATATTTTCACCATATCTGTAGACCAGTGATGGACTGTAACTAAGTACTTTTACTGGAGTGCTTGTACTTTACTGAAGTATTTCCACCGTATGCTACATTATGGATCAAATATTGTACTTTTTACTCATTTATTTGACATTAGTTACTAGTTTCTTTTGCAGATTCAGATTATTAATGCAACATATATTATAAATTATGAATTAATTATAGTTAAACTTACCCCCATCTTTACCAGCTTTAATTAATGCATCGCTAATTATAATCTGTCTTATGATGTATATATGATTCTGAAAATGGGCCACTGTATTATGAGTATTTTTACTTTTGCACTTTTGAGTAAAATTTGGAAAGCAGGCTTTTATAGAGTATTTTTACACTGTAGCATTGCTTTTACTCAAGTAAAAGATCGTAATACAACTTCCACTACTGTTGTAAACCAAACACGTATACTTTTATTTACTCTTTAAATATGGGCAAAGATATCTGTGGTACACTGTAAGTGAGAGTAAAACCAAGCTCAAATAAAAAAGTATAACATGTAATGACTCTCAAGACGTCCAAGAGCGAAAAGCCACTTGTATCATTGTACAGAAATTGTCAGAAAATAAATGAGAAACAATTCAACTGATTTTGTCATTTTTATTTCTTCATCAAACTTACATTGTGGACAAACCATAGCTTCCAGTACTTGATGCATCATTTATTGCTACACAAAATACATTAAAAAAAGAGATGCAGGGGAGGCTGACATAACCCATCAAACATGTGGCAACTCTAAAAAGGCATAACATTCTCATATTCATCAGCAAGATGATTCATTACCATGTCTGGAATTGAAAAATATAACACTGGCACCACCTGCCATGTGAAGGTGAATTTAACTCTACTTATACTTAGCTGCATTATGTTTGCTTGATTGTGTGCAACAAGGCAGCAATAATGCATCTTTCATTGTGGTAACAGTTTAGCAAAAATAAATAGATAAAAACATTCTGATGGCCTTTACGCTTGCATGATATGTATCATTATTTGGCCTGGAAAGTGGCATATTTTAAGAGGGTCATTCTGATCTATCAGAGACTTGGATCAATTGTTGATCTTGAGGAAGGCCTGAGGGCCAAAACGTCATCTGAATAAAAGAGAAATGCATATGGAGCCAGAATGTGCAACACTTTTTTTTTTACTACTTTCACGTCTACTTCCAGTGATCAGCACCTCATTACAACCCTTGGTGTGCGTTACTTTTCTAGTACTCTATCCAAGAAGTCCCACCACATTATATCGACAGTGCTCATCACATGTACAGTATTAAAGTAGACAAAAGGATGTGCAGCTTGTGCAGAAACACATAGCTACAGGCTAATCTGAAATAGGCTGTCAAAATACTTTTAAAACCCTCCAGCAATGATTTATAATGTTTCCCTATCACATCAGAGAAATACAGACTGTTATTGTTTGGCGGACCCTAAGATGCCAGGCCAAGCAGGAATCCTCCAATGAAACCGCTTGTGACGACAATGTTTTTCTTCACAAACACTTGGGACTGAAGGAGACAGAAAATATGTTTCAGTATATAAAGTCATGTTACAATCCATTCCAGACTGACATTAATTCACATTTAAATGCAATACAGCTGAATTAAATGATTAAAGGTGGTGTGTAGGATTTGGTGGCATCTAGCGGTGTGGTTGCTCAAAATCAAACCAGGGACGTTGCAGTTATATGGCAAGCGTTTTGACCTCAAGGCCACCAGGACGTCCCAAATGTATTCTATATTATGATCGCCCTTTGTGTGATGATCAAAACAAACACACAAAAATCTTACCTTCTCAACAAATGTGTTTAACTCTGGACCTGCTTGGTTGGTGCCCTTCTTTATTTGCTTCTTAGCTTTGTTGACATCCTTCTCTACTCTCTTCCAGTCCACTTGGATATAGCCACTATTGTTGGCTATCTGGAGAAGGAGTCAGGCAAATGAAACATGGATGAGAGGCACATTCACAGTAATATTTGTTTTATTCTGTTGAATTATGCCTGGTGATGCAATAATACCTGTAAAAGCAGAAGACCTCCTCCTACAGATGTAGCAGCAACTTTTCCGACCTTCTGGAAGAGATACCCTGCACACCTAAAATTAAATCGAGACAGAGCCTGATGGTTAATCTAACATTAATTATGACTTTAACAGCCTTTAAATGAAGAGTGATCCCTACCATTAACCTGTTTATATCTTTATGATCCATACTGTTAACCTGATTTTGGCATTGCATATATTTGAGTATTTCCATTTTAAGCTACATTATGGAGGCAACTACTGTACTTTTTACTCCACTACATTTAGTTGACAACATTAGTTACTAGTTGCTTAGCAGATTCAAATGATTAATACAACATATAAACCAATGAATACATTATATATTATTATACCAGGAAAATAAGATCATAATACTTCCACCACTGCTGTAAACTGAAGAAGCACGTATACTTTTATCTACTCTTTAATTATGGGCACAGACATCTGTGGTACACTGTAAGTGAAAGTAAAACTAAGCTCATATAATAAACACATAACACAAAATGGTCCTCAAGGCATCCAAGGTCAAGAGTGAAAAGACTTGAACTATAAATTGAAGTCTTTTATATTTGCACTCCTCCCACTTTGTATTGCAACTGCTGCACAGCAATTTTGTTTGGGATAAATTAAGTTTTCTCTAAAATGACCACTGCAAGGTTTGCATGACAGTGAATGGCCCAACACCCGAAGACATTGTTTAGCATGGAAGAGAGATCTCCAGCTCCCGCTGCCTCAGTAGGTCCAGAACTATTCTCAGGGACTCCTCCCAACCAGCTCATCACCTGTTTGACCTGCTGCCCTCTGGCAGGCGCTTCAGGCCAATGAAAGCCTGCACCTCCAGACTTGCAAACAGTTTCTTTCCCTGGGCCATACGGACACTGAACAAACAATATATATATTTATTTATTTATTACATCTACTTTACCCGTTTTATTTGCTTTATAACTGTGTGTTTTACCTGTTGTATGTTTTACCTGCCTCGTTTAGTCTTGTCAAGTATTTGTTTTAAAGCACTGACCAGAAGTGGCAACTGTGAATCTCGTATTTAATACGATGACAATAAAGCTTTAAAGCTTAAGCCCCCTTGCTCTGACATCTCTCCATTAATGCATGTATATAGGTCCTGTTTGTGAATGTGTGTGTATTCTGGCCTGTGTGTACTATTTTAATAGTCCTGTATCACAGCTGTTACCCTGCACTATATTCAGTTTTAACAGTTTTCTTCATCTCCTTGTATTTTTATATCTGGTATTTTTTTTTGTACTTTGCACTACTAACTTTTTTACTAACATGTTTTGCACTATGGAACTGTGATGCTGGAAACTTGAATTTCCCTCGGGATCAATTAAGTTACTATCTATCTATCTATCTATCTATCTATCTACTATGTAAAATATAACAGTGTAAAAAAATCCCCTCAGGGATTAATAAACTGCCTTTCTTCTTTTTCTTCTTCTTCATAACTCAAGGCTCCAGGGACCATGTGTGATAGATCTAATTTGGCATTAGGCTATTTCTGAGCCATTTAACATGTTTTTGTGTTATGGAACTTATATTAACGAGGAGCACCTGAAGGCAGCACAATGCACATGAAGGCAGCACAATGCATTTCCAGTGAGAGTATATTTACCATCCACTGACTCCCCCTATGGCTAACTGAGTGGCCACAGAGTATTTCTCTGCTAAAGGGCCGGAGTTCTTCCCGAACAGCCGGTTCCACCATCTCTGTCGTTTGGCATATTCTGTCAGATCCACGACCTTGTCGTAAATCTCCTCTTCCAGCTCTTTATGCACATGGAAACATAAGAAGTAGCAGACATTAGCAACACATGCAGTAGTGAGTGACTGGCTAAAACAGCAGCACTGTCATATGAAGTTCTGTCTGCAGCTGTTACAAAGTTAACACGTTTTAAACTCATATTTCAGTAATAAACCTTGACAGTTCGTGTTTATGTTGCAGGAGTTTCAACATGACAGTGAAAGCAACAATACTAACTTAGTAAAGTTCTCAGGCCTGACAGTAAAGTTAGCATCACACAAGTGAAGCTAAGCGATGCAAAGTGAGCTATAAACGCTCCGTCTGAAGACACCGGAGGGTTTTAAAGATACTTCAATATAATATTACAGTTTAAAAAGATGCATAGTGTTAATATAATGCATCAGAATGATCAGGTTAAGACAGAGATGTAGTTAGTGTCTAGGCCTGCTGCAGCTGCTGCTTACCCTTGTCGCGGTTCGCCATTTTGGAGTCTACTGTGTCCTCAGATGCCTGATGAAGGCTGCAGGCTGCAGGCTGCAGGATGAACCTCCTCCACGTCCGGACTCATTTACATAACTTCAGACGCTCCAAGTAAAAGAGGAACAGTCACATTGTTATTTAATATTATCATAATACTACTGCACATTTTGTTTGAGTGCAAACATAAGCATTGTTATCACTATTTATGTAAACAAAAAAGTAAGAGCAGGCAAAACTGTACATATGTTATACTACTTACAAACAAATGTTATTTAATAAAATAATAAAACATAATAATAAAGATGACCAAAGAGTAGAACGAGTGTGCCATCCTAGTCGTGATCTGCTTTAGACTTTCTTTCTTTTCTTTTTTTAACTAAAGCTAAAAGTTTATTAAGAAAGTTCAATACAGTTACACAGAGTATAAATATTCCTTTTTTTATTATAAAAATTGAAGTAAATATATTTCACAGTATAAAAATAATACTAAAAAAAAAAATCTAAACATAAAAGTTTATTAAGAAAGTTTTCTGTTGTTTAGCTTAATTTACCTTTTTTATTTTACTTATCTTGTTTACTAATTTGACTAAATGTATCTTACTTAATTGTTATTCTATTAGGCACTGGTACTAGAAATAGTACTTTTTTATTTTATACACTTATATTTTATACACTTGAAGTTGTTGTAATTTTGTTGTATTTTAAAGCAATCTCTGGCACAAGAATTTCCTTTAAAATGAATAAAGTTCTATCTTATCTTATATATGCATGTTACATTTTTTCATTATAAAAAATGTTGTAAATATATTTCACAATAGAAAATAGAAAAATGAAATAAATTATACAAAAAATAACAGCATGTAGGGAAAGGAAAATAAGATTTATTTAAAAAATAATAATAAACAATCAAGCGAGAGTATATTTGAAATGTCTAATAGTTTTTGCCAGTTTAACAACAAAGTGAAAGCATAGTTATAACTATTTATTATAAAAAATAAGAACAAGCAAAACTGTACATCTACTAATACAAGTGTTATTTAATAAAATAATAATAATAATAATAATAATAATAATAATAATAATAATAAAAAGATGACCAAAGAGTAGGCAGAATATGCCATCCTGGTTGTGTTGGGTGATTTGCAGTAGACTTTCCTTTTTTTTTTAACTAAAGCTAAAAGTTTATTAAGAAAGTTCAATACAGTTGTTACACAGAGTATACATGTTCCATATTTTCATTATAAAAACTTTAATAAATATATTTCACAGTTTAAAAATATAAAAATAAATAATAATTATACAACAAAAAACAACATGTAGGGAAAGAAAACGAATAATAATTTTAGAAAATATATTTTTTTGCTAAACAGTTGGAGTAAATTTTAAATATCTCATAGTTTTTGCCAGTTTATAATTTTTGAGGATCTGCATTAGACTCATATGGTGCAAAGATGCACTGAATGTGGTTACAACTCAATAAGTATGGGTTTAATAAAATATAATAATAATAGCAATAATAATAATAATAATAATAATAAAGATGACCATAGAGTAGGCAGAGTCTGATATATAAAGATAAAAGTTTATTAAGAAAGTTCAATACAGTTGTTACACAGAGTATACATGTTCCATATTTTCATTGTAAACATTTTAGTAAATATATTTCACAGTATAAAAAAAAAAAAAATAATTGATTATACAGTAAATAACATTTTGGGAAAGAAAACGAAAAATAATTTTAGAAAATCTTTTTTTTTTTTTAAATCAATCGGGGTCTGCGAAACGATTGGAGTAAATTTTAATTATCTCATAGTTTTTGCCAGTTTATAATTTTTGAGGATCTGCAGTAGACTCATGTGGTGTAAAAATGCACTGATACAGTATATACTGATATATACTCTATGTAATCTTCAATTACATAGAGTATATATACATGTTGCATTTTTTCATTATAAAAATTGTTTCACAGTATAAAATAGAAAAATTAAATAAATTATACAAAAAATAACAGCATGTAGGAAAAGGAAAATAATATTATAAAAAAATAATAATAATAAACAATCAAGCGAGAGTAAATTTTAAATGTCTAATAGTTTTTGCCAATTTATGATTTTTGAGGATCTGCAGTACTCATGTGGTGCAAAAAAAGCATTGAAGGTGGTTAAAACAGAATTAGTATGGGTTTAGGTATTCATAACCAAAGATCATTTGCAGTAGAAATGCATGGATTACAATCAACAAAACAAAAGATAACATTAAAATAGTAGCAGGAATTACTACTCAGGTGGGAAATGTTTATCAAAACTGACTTTTATATATGCCTGAAGTCAGGTAGGTATAGCTCTGTCAGTGATACTGTCAAATATGCAGTTATTCTAAGCCAATTCTGCTTGTTGAACACAATGCCAAGTTACAACAGATAAATGATTAAATAATTGCACTGCCTCCCATATATATTGATATGTAACAGATGGTGTGCATAATGATAATATAATAATGTAGTTTCATAGATTAACAGTTGTGTGTACAGTGGGAGGGTGAGCTAAACAAAACAGTAAATTAAATGATATATCATGTAGATGATACATTCAATAAATGTTAAGATAATGGTAGTTGATTGCTTTGTCATTTTAGTTTAGTGTTTATTATTTGTAGATTATTTTGTTTAATTTTTGCCTCATTGAGTGCCCTTACCTTTCCACTTGTGCAATTTTGTTAATAGCCTGTTTGTTGTCAACACTGTATATACTGCTCCTATTTGTATACTTCCTTCTATTTAAATTGTTCATATTTTGTTACTCTGTTTAGCTCTTTTTTTTTTACTGTTAGCTGATGCATCTTGTTTTTTGCACTATCCCCTTTGCTGCTGTACACTGCAAATTTCCCCACTGCAGGACTAATAATAAAGTAATATCTTATCTTATCTTATCTTACCTAATGATTTTATTTATGTATGTTGTTTAAATGTTTTTTCCCATTGCTTTGATAAAGTAATATCTATCTATCTATCCATCTATCTAGCCATCTATCTATCTGTATATGTGCAACGTTGCAACAAACATCCTTGACAGCAGCCCCTCCCTCCACATAGACAAAACATGACATCTATTTGAACCAATCCGCTGCTTTAAAAAAACAGTTACGTAATAATAATATTGCGTGAGGAACCAATCACAGGCCTTGAGGGGCGGGACTTGGGAAGCGCCCCCCTTTAGTGTGTGCGTGCGCGCACTCATCCGCGTGTTCGCGACACATCAAACTGGAGACAGCCACGTGATCTCCCATACAGCTCTCTGATTGGCTGATAGGCGTTCAGATGGGCGTGGCCACAGTGGACGGCGTGCGTTTGTGCCTCTCTATGTGACACAATTACAACAACTTTGAGTCGATGGTTTAAGGGGGAAGTTAATGCGATATTAACCAAGTAAAAACTCACCCCTTTAAACCACAAACATTACAGCAACTTCATGCACAACTTGGGGAATAACACGCTGTTGTTTTTTATGTACAATGAGGAAGGTAAATTGAAGAAGGGAGCATTTCCTTGAGGGATATTTTTTTTGCACAAGATTTTCTCGCAACGCCCCGTTTGTTTTTAGGATAGCTGTGCAGGACTTCTTGGAGGTTTTACCCGGAGTTACTCGGTCCATATCCCGCGTGGATTTTGCCCATTTCTTTCCCATGAAATCGACCGGAGTGTCGCTCACCACCACCGCCGCTGCTGCCGCTGCATCTGCCCGGAGGAGTCTCTGCGCTGCTGCTGCTGCTGGTAATGACGAGGAGAAAATGGCGTCGGGAACTGATA
This sequence comes from Sebastes fasciatus, assembly GCF_043250625.1. Lineage (NCBI taxonomy): Eukaryota > Metazoa > Chordata > Actinopteri > Perciformes > Sebastidae > Sebastes > Sebastes fasciatus. The sequence continues at coordinate 28,242,422 of NC_133808.1, read as the reverse complement.
TCGAAGAGGACTTTCCGAAGCTAACGGCTCAAGAGAAGGAGAGCCTGCTCGGAACTGACAGGTTAGTATTACTATGATCTCCTCTGTGACTCACACTCTCAACAGCTTCTTCTTTTCTCTCTGAAATCTTCTTTTGAAACAACAAATTGCAAGTATAACCGGGAACTGTGTCTGTGTCTGTGTGTGTTGTCTGTCCTCTACTTTGCTTTGCAGCTCACTGTTTGGATTTCACAGGCTTCAAGAAGATGGCGCCAGAACGAAGGCCTTGCTGTTAAAGGTATGAACACAGAATATGAACAAGACCACCTCCTCTGATTATTAGTGCACCTTGAAATAAGGTGGTACAGACCTCCAGAACAACGCTGCTGCTTCCAGCTATATATGTGGCTAACAGAGACACATACACACACAAGCTTCCTATTTCACACACAACTTTGAAGCTTATGGACGTTGGTTATTTGCACAGAATAAAACCACTCCTGTGCATTTACTGTAATGTTTATCAGTATTAAACGTGCCCAATTGCAGCTAAAATCCGTGGTGTCATCGGTTGTTGTAGAGAATAAAGTACCATGCTATACAAGCTTCCTATTTAACCCCTAACTTTGCAGCTTTTGGATGTTGGTTATTTGCACACAACATTTCTGCACCGCTTAGCACATAATAAAAAGACTCCTGTGCATTTACTGTAATGTTTATCAGTATTAAACGTGACCAATTGCAGCTAAAATCCGTGGTGTCATCTGGTTGTTGTAGAGAATAAGGTACCATGCTATATGTGATACACACACAAGCTTCCTATTTAACCCCTAACGTTGCAGCTTTTGGATGTTGGTTATTTGCACACAACATTTCTGCACTGGTGCTTAACATTTTACTGTAATGTTTATTAGTATTAAACAGGGCCCACTATATGCTTCTCACGGTTATCGCCTCTGATTATTAGTGCACCTCGAAATAAGTGGTACAGACCTCCTGCAACTATATGTGGCTAATACACAAGCTTCATATTTACCCCTCCAACTTTGCAGCTTTGCACACAACATTTGCACAGCTAAGCACAGAATAAAACCACTCCTGTGCATTTACTGTAATGTTTATCAGTATTCATTGGGTTGTTGTAGAGAATAAAGGTACCATGCTATATGATACACACACACAAGCTTCCTAGGAAGAAAACACCTTGATAGTACAACTTTGGGCTCCTAAGGTGAGCTTATAACACCATGCTAAACAACTGTTATGTGTTACTTGCAAGAGTGTGACAATTCAGCAATCAAAAGAGGGTAAAATGCACACTTATTTAACGAGTTTAGAGGCATTAAGTTGACAGAAATGTTCACACAACATTTTTGCACAGCTAAGCACAGAATAAAACGACTCCTGTGAATTTACTGTAAAGTTTATCTATATTAAAAAGGGCCCACTATATGCTAAAATCCGTGGTGTCATGTGGTGTCGTAGAGAATAAAGGTACCATGCTTTAAACACCGTTTGTAATAGCAGATATGTCTATAAACACAATGGTAAAGGCAGATATGTGTGCAAGAAAACACCTTGATATTACAACTTTGGGCTTCTAATATGAGCTTATAACACCATGCTAACTAACTGTTATGTGTGACTTGCAAGAGTGTGACAAAAGAGGGTAAAATGCACACTTATTTGACGAGTTCAGAGGCATTAAGTTGACATAAATGTCCCCACTAAACCTCAGTAACCTGCAGCTAGAGCTTGGGGGTTGTGCGTCAGCTGCTCACTCTCTGTTAGCATGTTAGCATGTAGCGGCTAACATGCTAACAGCGGTTTTCTCCCTCCTCCTTTACTCGCACTTATAGCCACTATAGCTGACATTATGGGGATAGAGACAAACACTAATCGTGCAAAAGATAATGTCTGCTTGGCTCAAGATGGCGGGGTGTCGTGGGATGAAAATACCTACTAGCAAACGTTTGCTAACAAGCTAGCAGCGGTGGCTAAGCTAATCACCATTTGCCAGGTTCAGTGTTTGTAACAAAGATGATCAATTATAAAGAGGAAGCAGCCTCTTTAACTGTGTGTGTGTGTGACTGTTTGGTGCACACACACGTCGAGTGCATGCAGTACATGTTAACCACCGCCTGTGTTTGATGTGTGTGTGTGTGTCCTCATCAACATGTGGCTTTCTTGTTGAAGCTGGTAACATTATTGTTGTTACTTTCAGATTTAGGCTCAGCCATGCATGCATGTAATTGACATTTTTTGTTGCTGTCAGTGTCCTTCATACTCTGCACAGACAGGCCTATCTGCATCATAACATTTATAAGATGGGATCTTTCTTGTGATAACATCACATGCATAAGACTGTGTGTGTGTGTCACATGTGGAATAAATACATATTGATATTTACATTACCTCTCTGGACTCTACCCTTTTATAATGTGGGGGGAAGGGAGATTATTAGCTGTGCATGTGGTTGAACTGATACAGATTAGTACCATCCCATTATAGTAGTTTTCACAATTGCAGGATAGGTGCAATACGAGCATTGTTTTGTTTGCTGAATCATACCCGTGCAGTACATGTTCACCACCGCCTGTGTGTTTGATGTGTGTCCTCATCAACATGTGGCTTTCTTGTTGAAGCTGGGAACATTATTTTTGTTACTTTCAGATTTAGGCTCATCCATGCACAACGTTTGTTGCCATTTTTGTTGCTGTCCGTGTCCTTCATACTCTGCACAGACAGGCCTATCTGCATCATAACATCTGATTGTTGGATCTTTCTTTGTGATAACATCACATGTATAAGGCTGTGTGTGTCACATTGTGTGGAATAAATCAATATTGATATTTACATTCTCTCTCTGGACTCTACCATTTTATAATGTGGGGGGAAGGGAGATTATTAGCTGAGCATGAGGTTGAACTGATGCAGATTAATATTGATTGATTGATATTGATCAATTATAAAGCAGAAGCAGCCTCTTTAACTGTGTGTGAGTGTTTGGTGCACACACACGTCGAGTCCATGCAGAACATGTTAACCACCGCCTGTGTGTTTGATGTGTGTGTCCTCCTCAACATGTGGCTTTCTTGTTGAAGTTGGTAACATTATTTTTGTTTAGGGGGTGTACTTTCAGATTTAGGCTGAGCCATGCTCTCCGTTTATTGGCATTTTTTGTTGCTGTCAGTGTCCTTCATACTCTGCTGGATATCTGCACAGACAGGCCTATCTGCATCATAACATTTATAAGATCTGATTGTGGGATCTTTCTTTGTGATAACATCACATGCATAAGGCTGTATGTGTGGGTCACATTTTGTGGAATAAATAAATATTGATTTCAAATAAAGATTGACATTCTCTCTCTGGACTCTACCATTTTATAATGTGGGGGGAAGGGAGATTATTAGCTGAGCATGAGGTTGAATTGATACAGATTAGTACCATCCCAATATAGTAGTTTTCACAACTGCAGGATAGGTGCATTGTTTTGTTTGCTGAATCATACCGTCTCTGCCTCTGCAGGGTGCTCTGCTGCTAGCAAACCCCTGTTTCATAAGCAGAAGAGCAGCATGGCATTATGCCAGCACTCCCAAAAATGTGTGTAATAATGCATGGTTTTTATTTGCCGCATGACAAGGAAGTGTGAGGAAATGGCATATTGGTGAATGATTCCTTCTGTGAGGTAGGGTTTAATCACAACGTGATTTTAGTTTGATTCTTTCAGCAATCATCTTAGTATTGTTCAAAATGATTATCATTTTGGCCATAATCGTGCAGCCCAAAGGGATCTTCGTCTTCTTTTGCAATACTGGATACCTGAGTGCATCACCTACCATGTTACAAACACAAAGTAGTTATGGGAAACTTCTGAAAGAGCGGTGCAAGAATATAATGTAAGAGCATGCAGAACTGTACTAGAATCAGTATGTCACAGTACAATCAATGATTTCATTTCACCTAGTCCTTTGCTTTAGGCTTTCAGATTTATGACAAATACATTGGTGAAATAATTTCATTTTAGAGAGTTGTAGTTGGTGTCCAGTTTATTTATTTTTTGTGACATCAAAGCTCAACAAGATTAGCATACGCTGAAGGAGATGCTCTGTTCAACACAAAATTACCCCTTTTTTTTAACGGATTTTCTATTTAGATATTCTATTATGACATATTGCATCCAACATAATTATTTTGTGGACTCACACGCACAGTCACACTCACTAGTAATTCCTGTTCAGTGGCTGCATTATGGGCTAGCAAGAGTAATTTGTTTAGCCGTTGTTTGAAGGTCCGTATTTGGGCATTGAGCTGGTACTATGCAAAACAGGCCTGGAAGGCTTGGAAACGCACCCCTTTGGTAGTATGTCAGTCAGCTGTGTCTGATCCTCAGCTCTAATAAACCCAACATTAAGGTCAAGCTGTAATTAAAATTTGCTTGCCATACCAACCCTTTATAACTTGATCGTTTTTGTGTAATATGCATTCAACCATTTAACTCTGTATTGTTCATTGCAGCTGTGTAGCAGCCCTTTAACTCTCTACACTGCTGTCGTTCTTTCATTTAGGCTGTTAGCTGCTACGGTGCCCTCATCCTGAAAGCAGAGGGGAAAGTGGACCCTGACATTTTCTGCCAGCTGGGCCACTTCAACCTCCTGCTGGAGGACTATCCAAAAGGTGAGAGTCTCAATATGTAAATCCTTCTTTCCTTTCAAATCTGTATCTCAGGATCAATCGATTCATTTCTGATATTTGTATTGGCTTGTTCTGCCTCTTGTTGTATTGATACTGTGTGGTTTTAAATTGTTTGTTTTTATGTGGACCCCAGGGAGACTAGGGACCACTTTGTGGAAGCTAATGGGGATCCAAACGAAGAATTGATAGCTAGTTTTTTTTCATGAGGAGTCATTTGATGTGCGCTGCTGTTGCTTTGATTTTCTACCCTCATTATTTTGGTAACACTGCTAAAACCTGCTGACAAAAGATTATTCTGATTAGACATTTCCCGCTGAGAAGTGTTAAAAGTGCAGCTGAGTTGAATATCTTGAGCATTTAACTTTGTCACTAACTGCTCATTATCTCCTTCTGTGTCTCTCCCTCTTTCTGCATCACATTCTTTTATTCATCGCACCATTTTCTCAGCATTATCTGCATACCAGAGGTACTTCAGTTTACAGTCGGACTACTGGAAGGTGAGTTTGCACAACAATACATGTTGGAATAAAACATACAATATTACAGGCGCTGTTTGTTGGGGAGCCACTATTCTTTTCGGCCTTTTAAACAGTCATTTGTGTAGTCTGCATTGTCTTCATTGCAGTGTTCACTCAACTACAGACAGAAGTCAGAGCAGTCCAAACATGCCAGGATAGTAACACACGTCTCTTTATACATAGTCTCACAGTTTTAGGTGTAAACTTAAATAATCTCATTTTATTTAATGATTGCAAATAATAGTCGGTAGCTGAAGTAGCTGCTCTGTCAGGCCTGCAGCCATCTTCATGTCTTACTTTTTGCTTTACGTCTGGTCATCAGCAAGTGAAACACATGCTTAAATGTATTGTGGTCAGGTGACTGAATCGGCCAATTAATAATACGGCAATGTTTAGCCATGACAACTACACGTTTAGGATCATCTTTCTGCTGCAGTGCCCTAAAACTGGGTCACTTTTTATGCATTGTTCACCCAATAAGAATGTGACTGTCCTCAGACGCTCTTAAAGCTGCAACTCTGCACTGTAATGTCACAGCTGTTTAAATTAATATCCGAATGAGCTGATCTACAGAGCCAAACAATGAAAAACAGAGAGCGCTGAACATGGACAACATCTGCAGACCAAATGTACTGTAATTTGAGTGCTGTGCACACAAGAAGATTGGGCTGGTTGTCAGCTTGTTGTATGTATTTGATTATATTCTATAGGACACATGGATGTACTACACTGTTCAGTTCATGTAAGGCCACAGGGAGAGGGTGTGCCCAAGAGACAATGCAAGAATTGAGGGCGGTGGAAGTCCACAGATTCTCAAGAGCGGCTGACTGTCAACTCAGTGTGTCAGGGCTTTAACGTGTGGCACATTAGTAACAGAATAATGCAAATCTTCAGGTTGACCATTACTATGAAACGAGCCTCAGACAGTAACCCACTGTTGCAGATGAAGTAAAATAGTGATGTATACTAATTTGGGCTGATAGTCAATGATTCGAATCAAAAGATCATTCATATTAAAGTATCATTGCAGTTGGATGTATAACTAGGAGAGTACAGGCACGGTCGCACCCTTCACTTCCGTTCTATGCGAGCGAAGGGACAAAAAAAACGTTCGCTTTCAGTGAAGAAGCACATTTGCATCTTTGCATTTGTGCGGAGTTCAACTTTGGTGAACTTTCAGGCGAATATCGCCTCAGCAGGCGATGGTAACTCGCCTGCATTTCCGCATGTGTGACCGTGCCTTTAGTAGTTAACCTAGCTCTGTCACTGACTGCTGCCGAAGCTGACAGAGACAGACTGCTGCTGTAGCCAATGGCTGTGCTTTGGTTGTTGCCATGGTTGTGCTGGTAGAGCGTTGTATTGAAGCTACCGCATTGCTGAACTCCTGTGGTTTATTGATAACACATTTGTCATATCTGATAGAAGCACTGCATGTTCAAGTCCGATGCTTTTTTGGCCAATGTTAATAGGAGCAGTAAAGAGTAGTCACAGTACAGCCACCGTAGCCATATCCAGGGTGATGTGTCCTTGGTGATCCCATCACAAGTGGACAGCTCTAAGTACAGGTGTGAATGCAATCAAGACACATTGAGATCCGATATGGCCACATTCTTTTAGCAGTGTATACGTGAATGTGTCCTGGGCCACATTAAGGACCGCCCACTCAACTGACGTCCCGCTGGGATCCGCGGGGTCTCACGGCGCTCTTCATGTGATTAGACAGGCAGACGCAAGCGCTTGTCTGCCTCGTTGCATGGAAACGGCTTCTGTGCTCTACTGTATCCTGTCGGTGCAACTGTATTAAAATATATCTCATCTATAGGCTACATAGTCTACAGACTATCAGAGTAGGCACGCAAAGGGCATTATTATCAGCCTGTCGGAGATGTGTCAGTGTTTTTGTTCCGGTGCTCTGCACAGAGCTGATACCCGCCTGCCCGTCAGCTCGCTCGCTCGCTCGCTCTCATCCCCGACTCTGAAGCTGCACGCCGCTGTTGCCTGGCAAAGGTAGCGGCACGGAGGTCCCTGGGGACCGCCGGTAGACAAAAACCTTAGGCTATATTTTCATGTTAAAAGAATGTAACCAAATCCACGAATATGTAGGATATCACTACTGACATTCCTGTAATATTACGTCACAACATCTGCTGTATTAGCCGTGTGTTTACTACGTGTTTATTTGCATATAGAGCGGGGAAGTGAGATCCGATGACAAGTGGCCACTGGATACACATGTGGAGACGCATTCTAACGCCAGGGGTGAACAGATGTACTTAGAGCTGTCCACTTGAGATCACATCACCCAAGACAGGGCCATAGATTCAACCACAACTGCAGCCGTAGTCCCAGCAATAACCGCATTCACAGTCACAGCTTCAACCAGCACAGCCAGGCAGAGCAGCTGCAGCTGTGATCACAGCCAGTGGCTGTATACTGTCAGAGCTCAGCCTTTTTGAAAGGAGTAATGAGCAATAAATGCATAATGAAAAGTGTCACGTCATCTCTCCGTTCTGTAGTATCTGCAGAGCGTTTCCCTAAACTGGCCTATGGATCAGGGGGAATGCAAAAACTGAATTCCAGGGAACGCTAAAGTAGTTCAGATCCCATAGCCAGTAGTGTAGCATTTGTCATTTCCAACGAGCTTAGCTGCATAGGACTTTTATGAGGACGTGATCTTATATTGTGGATGTAACAATGTTTCAGTATTATTTGCAGAAATGTTGGCCTCAGTTTAGATTGCCTACAGTTCCTGCTCATGGCCTGGAGTTAAATTGTCCAATCAGCTGTGATATGATGGCGTCCAGCCTGTGCTCTCTGCGTGGGTGAACGGGCCCGTTTGGTTTGATGTTTCACTGTTTGGAATGGCCATTAAACAGAGGTGCTGAGAGTTGGGACTGTGATCAGACCTGACAGCTCGGGGCTCCTCGCCATTACAGAGCTCCACAGTGAAGCGAGGGTGTTAGGTCATACCCTCTGCTAGATAATGATGTAGGGCAGACTTGTCTTGGTAGCAGTGGTGATGTAGAATAGCCTGAGTATGGAGTCCAAACGCAGGGCTTTCATTGGAGCCAGACTGGTGCGGCTTCCTAACTGGGAAGAGGATACTTTAAGGGCAGGAAAGATGTGTCAACATAATTATGTTGATGATGGAAATGCATCGATCTATGCTCAGTGAGTTGGTGTTACTCATTTCTGCTGTGTAACTCTACTGACTCTAATATTTGTATCATGTGTTATGCCTCTTAACTGGTTGTGCACTTCATTATAAAAGTATATATAGAATCTTTGAAAAAGAAAAGTAAATCAGTTTGAACTGCTTGTCTGCTACACGCTATAGTGTGTCACATTACTCGATATGAAAGACTAGCTAAAGCAGATGATAACTGGATATTTTGAGACCTTAAAAAATTATTTGAAAGAAAAAGGAATTGTATTAATTGAGATGTTGTCTCAGCTACTTGCTGATTCTCAACAGGGCATGATGATGCATGACCATTGATCGATCCCATATGTCTGCTTTTGTTATGTTATTATGTTCATCAATACTTTGACATATGTTGATTGTACTGCCCACTCCTTTCTGCTTGATTAGTTATAACATTTGCTGGGGTGTCTTACACCAGGGGGAGATAAATGCCCCTGTATTGTATATGTAAAGAGTTAAATTCTCATTGGGAATAGCAGGTTGTGTCACTTGAATGGTTTCTTCTACTAGAAAACTGTTTCTTGCATGACTACAACTTGGTATGCAGTATCGTAGACGTTATCAAGTGTTAATTCATCATGCCCCTTGTGTGTAAAGGCCTTTAATTGGTACTGAGATATGTAATTTTATGTAATGAACATATGAAAATGCATATGACACCATCACGGTTATAACTTCTAGCTTTTAGCTTCTTACCAGGTTGTGGACAGTAATCATTACAATGTGCTGCTCGTTGTAACAATTTTCTAATTCTTTCTTTTCAGGATGCTGCCTTTTTATATGGCCTCGGCATGGTTTACTTCCATTACAACGCATTTCAGTGGTAAGTGCTTCAAACAAAAATAATGAATTGCATGCATGCCATCATTGTGGTTTTTCGTTCCTAAAAGATGCCTTGTAATAACTGTAAAGCTGTTGTAGTTCCATTTTATTTGTTTATTTCACAGTACACATATACAATGAAACCATTGTGTCTTAACTAGTAGTTAGTTGACATGTTTGAGCTCTTTACTGGCCATCAGCAGTTGGGTGAAGATGCCAGCGTTGCATGTTTCATAACTTAAAAAAAACCCCTTAAAAACACAACGAATTCTTGGAGGTATGGATGACTAGCCTACTAGCTAACAAGATAAAACATCCAAACACAGCAAATTTGGAGCTGTTGTTTTTTATTGTTGTGGTCGAGGCTTCCAGTCTGCTAGGTTAAACCTCAATCTCTTGTCTAAGGCTTCATGGGTTCCTTCAGGTGTGAGTCACCTGTGGGACCTGAGTAAACCAGTAGTTCTGTTCATGGTACGTGAGTCCTGAGACACTTGAATTTCATCAGCTCTGTGCACTTTGTGTGACATGTAATGGCAGAATTGAACTCCTTCACACCAACGCACATCCCTAGTTAGAAGCCTGTATGTCCGAAAACCACAAAAAAAAAACCAGAAAGCCACAAGGAGAGCTTGAACCTGCAAGCTAAATAGTTTGTGGTAAGGTGAGCTACAGGTGAGATTTCTGTCCAGGCAGAAGGCTGCAGTCATATGCTGAGTTGATGTGCAGGATAAATGTGTTGTCTATAAGATAAGATAAAACTTTATTCATCCCGAGGGAAATTGCTGTGCTTACAAAGAGTGCAAACATAAAAGTCTAAGATAACATAACTTTTACGATGCTGTCAAGAATAAGAGTCGACTGGGAGCATCGCTTTCCTGGCTCGGAGAATTTACATTTCAGTGGTGGTCCACCACCATGGAGGGCTTTTGGGGTGTTGCTGTGCAAAGAAGTGAGAAGCTTTGAAGTCCATTGCATGAGAATTGGTGGCAAAACGGCAGCAGGGAGATACGTTATGTTTTGTGCGACTGTAGTCATCATGTTGTGATAAAAGCAGATTTTGTGGTCAGCATTGCACTAACTGAAGTGTCCTTAAATGAACCCTATAGCCAGAGTAGTAGAGACAGAAGAAACGTCTCTCCGATATGTCAAACTGTAGCAGATGGTCCGGCATTATCTGTCTTCTGCTACCTTTGTGCCTGTTGAGCATGGTGTTTCTGATTTAGTAAGCTACCACAACAACATTTCTTTGGTCTATTTTCCTAGTCAAAGCCAAGTCTTTAAAACAATGCTGCTCATTTTAACATCCTGGATTTCTGCTTTTAAGCTGCAAGAAACCTCCCGATGTGCCCATTATCACTGGATCCCTACAAGTGGTGGGAGTTCTGCTATATTTGTGTGTTTGTGATAGTCCAAAAAGGGAACAAAACATCCAGTATTTTTATCGTTGGGTGTCCTGTGATCTTGTCCAGGCCCTCCTCAAAAGAGGCCCAGATGGACCCTCTACCCACTGCGGCTCAGTATCTCGAGGGGACTGTGCTGTCAAACGTGTGCTTTTAATCATACAGATTTAGAGACCATTTTGGGAGTACAGTGTGTGCAGTGAACCCCATCTCTCTGTCCCACAGGGAGCAGAGCATTGCTGCCTCTGACAGAATCACTTAACAGCTTTTCGCTTGTACCGCTAATAGCTACGATGGGCTTGATGATCTGTCTTCCAATTACTGTACATCACGCTTGTAAAAAAGTGAGGTGTCAACATTTCAGTCCTCTACCTCGTCACAGTCCAAATTGCATGCTTGAAATCCAGCTGCTTGACAAGTGGAAATTTAACTTTTGTTGAATTGTCACACCAGGGCAATGAATTGTCTTTAGCCCCTTTCACACAGCCTGTTCAAGGCGGGAATGTTGCGCCGTTATTCTGCCGCGCTGTTCTGTATGGAAGGTATGGAGAGGGAATGGGGGGGGGGGGGCTGAGTTGTTCCGCCTCTGAGTCGGCAGCGAAGGTAGTCACAGAGACGATGTCTGTGTGGAAGGGACAGCCGGCACAGCAGGACTACAGGCACACACACTCTAGACGCTGACGCTGTTGTGTTTAACGTCACGCGCCTTTTGCTCCCGCGATGCCGGCTGCTGTCTAAAATCACACACCGGGGCGGCAGCGTTGTTTCGGTCAGTGTGAAAAAGCAAAGCCGGCGTAATGGCAGATCTTCTTTACGGCAGTATTGTGGAATCTCTATGCGAAAGGGGGTTTTGATTACTACTTAACTTTGGTCATTTAGTGTTTTTGGATGTTATATAGAACAAGCTAGCGGTTCACACTGCACTGGTTCTGAATCAAACCACTTCACCTCCAGATTCTGATACCTCCTTCACCTCTACTGGCTTTTCTCCTCTGTCTTCCTTCTGCTGCCCCTCTACCTCATCCATGACCTTGAAGGCCTCCAGTATTGGCCTGCCCCTGTCCCCGTCTCTGAGGCCTGGGGACTGTGTTAATGGGACGGAGGGAGGGTGTCATGTTGGGTTTCGCCAAGAGGATTATGTCACCCCAAGGCCAAGGGCCAAAGGAATGCTGAGCTGTCAAATGTTGAATGTTACTTCACGGGGCTGAAGTGGTGCTCAGTGCAAACAGTTAAACACTGGCACAACTATCCAGCCTGTCCGTACGAGCTTGTGATTAGGGGTGTGAATCTTAAGGTATCTCACGATTCTATTTTATTTAGCATATTCTGTCTGTTCTCTTCGGCCCAGATGTCAAGCAAACATCTGACTTCTGCAGAAGTCCAGGTCGGTCCTGGACTCATGTTAACCTGTCGTTTACCAGCGTCCATCTCAACAAATGGCCGCATCGGGCCGCCTGCGTTTTGATTCACTTGGAAAACGAACTGAGATCACCTCTCACAAGCGGTCTTGCACCGGTTGTTTTGGTCCGCACCAGAGTACGATTACTGCGCTCAGAACCGCCCAAACGAACTGCACCAGAGTTTGATTGAAACTGACTAAATGTTGGCTCGTTGTGATAGTATTAAAGATGAATATCTGTTTGTTCCATGGTTAAAATCCATCCAAAACAAGGTTCGCCCCAAGAAAATATTAGCTTAGAAATATCATGTAGATTTGAATGTGGAACATTTACACCATAAAATCTCAAACAGTACATCAAATGCCGTCCATATAATGGAGCCTAATGGTGTTATTTGCCTGGCTTCTTTGGAAGCATGTGCAATTGTTTTGCTGTCAGATGCCCTTTCACTAAAGGAGCGAGTAGTGCTCTGCTCATCTTTTGGCCGGAGTCTGCCTTACGCTGTGTGTCACAACCTATTCTGTAGAAGCATTCACTGAGGATTCAGCCAGCGAGGGAGGAAGAGGGTGAACCGGAGCACAGAGAGAGGGAGGGACCAGATAACGAGGAGGAGGAGGAGGAGGAGGAGGCGCAGGGAGACGGGGAGGAGGGAATGGGGGCAATGAGTTCAGTGTGTGTGTGTGTGAGGGGGGGCTCCCAGTCAGCAGTGAGCTCAGTGCTTCATACAGGAAAAAAAGGCTTCATGCTGACATGCAATTGCCATTGTTGTCATAGCTACACAGTGAGTGGGTTCAATTGGAAACTTGTGTTTGTTTTAATGTGCTCTTGTCTCTGTGGATTTGTTTATTTCAATATTGTTAGGAGAGGAGTAGGAAGTTTGCTGCTAACACGGCAGCAGCCTTTTTCAGCATTTCAGCTCTTATCTGCCATCGTGCTACAGATAAAGTCTGCAGACACCGGATCATTCAGTTCAACCAGCGAATGACAAATTGAGTCTTTTGCTTTCATGTCAACGCAAAGCTTTACTTCACCAAATGTGTCACTGAGTCACTATCACAGACATTATTAACTATTTCTTAACAGGCTGTAAGATGTCAAAGAATTGAGGTGACTTGATTTTTGCAGATGGTAATAACAACTTTCACCCATTTATGGTGCCTTCAAATGGGGTCGTGTTTACCGCTTTCACGAGAAGAGTACATATGAACGCCCCCCTCATGTGGTATTCACGTGGAAAGTTTCCGAAAGCTCCGAGTTCAGGAGTTGTGACGTGAGTTTGACGTTGTCAGAAATGTCTGAGGTGCATGGAAGTTCCTTTTTCGTTGATATTCCCAACGGCCTCATCCTTTTCCTCTGTCATTATGCCTTAGCATTTCCTGCATTATGTTACCCACGTCTTTAGGAGCGCTGTTCTCACGAATGAACCACTTGAACGTCAAACATATCGTGTACACGACTTCCCATGTCGTAAACTCGAGCTCACGAGTTTCATTTGAAGGCACCAATAGTCAGCCGTAGCAGCTGTAGCTAATCAATGTTAATTCCATTAGTTGACTCTCATGGCTCTTGTCTGGTTAATGTGCTCTTTGTTTGCTGGTGACTGTACTATATATTTATTTCTCTTTATGTTTGAAAAGAGTAGGCTGTGTCCTTTTACTGCGGTGAATCTATTTCCACGCAATCTAGCTGCTTGTTTCACATCATGTAGTTACCGTCTATCTCTTCAGTTGTGGAGTGTAAATGACTGACAGCTGGTCGTTAAGGGGAACAGGACGTCAAATCTTCCAGTTAAACTTTTAAGCACCTCATAGCACTATTATAAGCTTATCATCTGAAAAGCCCTGAATCAAGACCTCAGGGATTTGGGGCTGTGCAGTAATTGTCCATTCAGACTGGGAAGCTAACATTAGCTCCAGCAGTGAAAGTGCTGAGTCAATCGTGAAATCTACTTGAAATAAAGTTTGCTCTAAATCCAGGTTTGGACATCTGTCTACACTTTTTTTTTTTTGTCTGTGGATCAACTTGGAACATTTCAAGTGAGCAGTGGACTCAGAATTCAGTGTTTCTGCCATGAGTTACAGTCATCCAGTTGCATGTTACATGTCCAGTTATGTTTATTCCGTCACTGCGGATCGTTGACTCAGTAAAAAATAAGCCTAGTTCACACTACACGACTTTAGCCCTGATTTTTCTGCTCACCTAAGTTTGAACTGTTCAAAGGCGCGAGCTGAGAGGCTCACAGATGCATCCCAGATATCCAGCCGGGTAAACACCTGGACCGGTCGGGGAGCCCGATCATAAAGGCTGCATTACACTTTAGTGATACATTTTTCTGAACTTATTTGGTTGTTCTAGCTAAGTGAAGATTACATACGGTATGCAAGCACCAGTAGGCCCCTTTTACACTTGTCATTTCAAATGTCTTAAGGCCCAGGCACACCAACCCAACATAAAAAAACTAGAGGCGATGATGACCTACCATTGTGTCTCCTCGCGGCGCCTTTGACTTGGCCGACAAGTTGCCCTTGAACACATCGCAAAGACTACAGCCGACGGCCAGTTAGGACGTACATTCTGCGTCTGCGTGAGAGAAAATAACTCTCCACACCAGCAGGTCGCGGTAGTCTGTATTCGTCATTCAAAAAAGGGAAACGGGAAGATTGAGGATGGCGGATATACAAGCCGTTGTTATGATACGTACATGGAACAAAGTGGCGTTTGCCGACCACGACTTGGCTTCATCCCAGATGCCCATGTTGCTGTGAAAATATCTGTGTATTGGAACGATCTGAAGAGATGAAGATGAAAAATGAGAAGAGCCCTCTGTGTGTGTCCTCTTGACTTTACTCGTTTGCTTGCTTTCCTCGCGTCCGTTTCTCTTCTCGTGAACTGATTCGTTTAAGCCAATCAGAGTGATTTAAAAAAATTAGATTTCACTCCGTCTCCAATGCATTTAGGCTCCATTTACAGTTAGATCTTTTCTGATAGCTAGTTACAGTCATACCTAGATTATCACCATATTTTCAATGTTGAAGTATTGAGTCATATTGTAATGTTTGAGTTTGTCGATACTGCCCATCTCTGGTGAATGTTTCCAGCTGATTAAAAGTCAGCTTATCAGGTGGTAGAAGAGTGAGGCAAGGGGATGATATTACTGTAACCAGATGGATTATTTTAAGATTCGCCATTAGTGTTGACCTAAATATGTGTGTATATATACATACTGTATGTTTCTGTTTGTATTAAACCTACTCTGTTTCTGTGTCTTTTCTCAGGGCAATCAAAGCGTTCCAGGAGGTGCTTTACATCGACCCCGGCTTCTCTCGATCTAAAGAGATTCATCTGAGACTGGGACTCATGTTTAAAGTCAACACAGACTACGAGTCAAGCTTAAAGGTAAATCTAAACGGTTTGGAAAAAAAACTCTCACATTGTGTAATAGAATGAAATGGGAGTCGTGGTGTTTATTTTGGTTCAGGTCATGGTCGGGTCAAGCAGGGCCTGATAGTAAGCTTTAGAACCAGATATCAGCTTTCAACACCACATCGTGCGTCTTTTCAAGGTTTTGTGGTGTAAGTGTCATGATACATTGATTGTGAATGATGCTCTGATCTGTTAAAAGGCATGATGGACGAGATCAAGATAAATATACTCTAAGAAGAAAATGCTGTAATTGGGAACAGATGTTGTAAGAAATATTTTTTTAATAAATATCTGTGCGTGTAATTTAAATAATATTTCTACTATTTGGTGAATACTGCAGAACCAAATCTAAAATTGATCTGCCAACACTTAACGTTCATGGATTCTCCTCCTCATACTTCAAACTGTGTGTTTGAATTGAACGACATTAACACAGTGGAATCATTTTCCATTCATGCCAGTCTGTATTGTATCCCTGATGTGCAGTCATAGAAGCCTCCTTCCTGCCCAAACAGACTTGACCTCCCATGTCCTCAGATTAACAAAGGCTGGTGGATCATCTGTCCCGTCTGTCTGAGCATGAAGCCCGTCTACTAGCCTATCTCCTGACACCTGTGAGCCATAGATGTGCAGGCAGTAACGAAGGGCTTTTCTGAATGGAGCCTATGGATCTATTGTTGTCTGAGAGTCCTGGTTCCCTTTAGGGACAGACTGCTATCTGATCCTGGGCCTTTGTCCTCCTCCAGACATTCTGTCACAGGAGTTTTTATTATGCATTTTAATGCATTGGCATAATATTGAGCCTTGCAGAGCATTGTTTTACAGTTAAACTCAGAGGATATTTGGTGAATGGAATAATTCCTGTTAATTACCTAATTCTGTTGCTGATATAGAGAATTATGTTGTAATACAATTCAATATTAATGCTTGAATCGGCACCTCTGACTCGGGATGTCGCAAGAACCGATACTTCGGTACCAAGTCGATGCATAACATCTGAAGCATGATTTCACTCTGAAAACATGGCAATACTCGTTTTTCTACAGTATCGCAGGTACTGTCAGGGTTTGAGATGAACAGCGTCCCGTTGTACCAGGGATGATTGCACATTTGTTTGGGTCGCAATGAACTCACTATCGACCTCACTAGCTCTCTTCCTATTTTTCACCTGATAATGCTTCATTGTGAACAACATATCGGCAGGACGACAGCTAGTTAACGTCAAGGCCTATTGCAGGAGGCTGGGACACGTGCAGACACGGGTCTTCGGGTATTGGGTATAACACATGCGCAGTGTAACTGAAGCTGCGGTCGTGCGTTACGATTGGCTCAATTTCGGCGAGTGCAGACCAGATTTTACTGCGTATGTGTTGTACCCCAAAGATATGATGTGCTGATGACGCGTGACCCGGCCTCCTTCAATATGCCTTGGTTAACGTTTGCTGTTGGCAGTCGGTAAGCTGCACCGTCGTTCACGGAGCTAACAGCTCACGTTAACAGGAGGTGCCATTGATTTACACTATGATGCGTTCAGGCTCTATTCAGTTAAGAGTATTGGGCGAAGGTAAATTCTAACGTCATTGTGATGTGTTCAAATGTTTTCTTGTAAAATGTAGTATTTTGGCGAGAAGCTTGAATGAGTCCATTTGTTTGAAGGAGATGTTTTCACATCAATATAAAAAAGATAACAGAGGAAATTATGAGCTGTAACGTTGTACATCCGGTGAATACAGTATACGTTTATTGAAGTACATGGGATTTATTGTTTTACTTTTGTTTTTTACCGTGGTATTGACTTGGTATCGAGAATCGTGGCATTTCACTGGTACTGGTATTGACGATCTAAATTTCTGGTATCGTGACATCCCTACCTCTGGCACAGTTTCAACAAGCAAACTGAATATTATAAGTTTCTCAAAGGTATTTATTGCAAGAGGATTGCACTAGATAGTTTGTCTACCCTTGCACAATTAAAATTAAAAGAGTGTCTAGGAGATGATGCACTGTGTATGGGTCCGTGTATTGGTACAATATTGAGCTAAGTGGGCTGCACGTGCTGCACGTCCTCACTCTGCCTTGCATGCGCCCCTCCCTCTTAGTCCTGGCTTATTGCCAGCAGCACACACACACACATATGCTTGCTCCAGTTATGTACAGGGAGGGGTGTGTGCTTGTTCAAAGGAGCAGAGATTGAATAAAGGTAGGAGAGGGAGAAATGAGAGGAGGGAAATAGAAGGGGGGGAAACGGGAAATTGTTGGAACAGACAGTTTGCTGCAGAGGATGAGTGTCGGGAGGAAGGATGCTTGTTTCATGGTGCTTCCTCTCCATTCGTTCCCCTTTTCCTTTGGAGCACATCGGATAGAGGAAGAGAGTGAGTGATGAGACGCCTGCAGGTTCTGAGAATACTGAAACCTAATTACCAGCCAGCAGCTGCAATTTAACATTCGGACTGTCAACGAATGTTCTAGATTCGAATATATATTTAAATAGTAAAAAAACAGATATTCAAAAATATGAAAATGAATACTATTGCGGCTGTCTGCCTCGCGTGTACTGAATGCACCGCACGACAGGTGTCGCACAACGTCACTTTAATTGATTGAAAAGGAAATGTAACGTTAGGTCAAGCTGAACGAGGGATAATTCAACGACAACCGTAATGAAGACAGAGAACTCGGCCACACAGAGAGAGAGAGAGAGAGAGAGAGAGACATCGTGTCCTAACAGCAGCGTTACGTTACATCATATAAACAAACCACGTACCTGTCAGCTGTGAGCTCCAGATCAGACTGGAAACTTAACCACTTAAGATGAGTGAGTAGTACTTGCTACTTCCCAACGTTTGTACTTTTTAAACAGAAAACACACGTAGGGCTGTCGCAATAACCGCGATATTGACAAGTCAACCGCAGGGGATGGCAAGCAACCGCTACGCTCACGTTTTTTTCTTTTTTGAATTCTTTGCAATGGTAGTGCCACATTTTCACATTTACAAACAGCAGGCGCTTCACGAGATATTCTTTTTTTTCTGGTCACCGAGTGTTGAAAATGTTCTTTGGGTAAAACGCTGCACTCATCGGTGTCACTTTATTTATCCAGCCGTCTGATCACAATGGAGGAGGGGTGGGACAAAGAGCAAGTACTCTACCTTGTGCCGACATTTTTACTTCTGCGGATATTCCGTATCATAGCAACCAGATGCAACCAAAGCGTCTCGGCTGAATAAAAAAACGCAGCGCCTCATTGCCCTTCTGTGTTCTGCATTTAACAATAAGCAAGTATTAATTAGTTAAAAAGCAACAATATACCTAATAATAGCCTAACAATAACGTTTATTTATAATACCGCATATCGCGCTGTTGAGCCAATTGTTATCACCGCAGGGGAAATTCCTTCATCGCGATAGCCCTACATACACGTTTAATATTGAGGAAATGGCATACAATATAGCCGACAGCAAGTAGGAAACTATCGGATGATCTCCCTCCAGCCAGCTGCCACCTTATTTGGATTTTTGTAGCGATATGAGCCGGTGTCGTAAAGATAACTCTACAACTTCTCGCGAACAGTTAGGACACGGTGTCATGGACATAATGCACCAAAATGGATATTTGAATAGTTCAAACATATACATGTAATCACACCTAACTTCTCTTCTTTACCCACGATGCACACAGACACCCACACTACCTTAATTGCATCATTGGCTACTAATTTAGCAAATGAGAGACGGGGAAACGAGATTGCAAGAGCGTGTTTGTGCGCTGCATGTTGGTGAGGTTATGAGTCGGCTCTCTGTAGAGCCGTGTAGCCATAGAGAGGAGCTTTGAGCCGAGAAAGGAGGTGAGATAGAGGAAGGAGGGGAGGCGGGGAGAGAGAGGTGGTGTGTGCTGCCTGTTCCAGCTTTGAGGTATTGTGTGTCATCTCTGCACTCTCCACTGCAGCCGTCTGCTGAATAGTAATCAGTGACACCAGGATAGAAGAGGGGGAAGGAGGGGGAGAGAGAGAGGGAGAGAAAGATAGCAGAGAGACGGAGAGAGAGAGAGAGAGAGAGAGAGAGGAAGGCGAGACATGGGGAGGGAGGTGGAATGCCAAGCTGACAATCCTGCTGCATTATCTGCCTGGTGGCAGAGCAAGTGTGAAAGAGAAGGAAGGGAAGGAGAGGAGAGACGGAGGGAGAGATCTACAGGAGGAGGATGCAGTGGGCTTCCAGGAGGAGTGTGATGTGCCAGCGATCTAGGTAACGCATGTATGTGTGTGTGTGTGTGTGTGTGTGTTTGAGTACAATCTCTGACATTTAGAAATCTGGCTGTGATGAGTGTGTCTGATGTTTTGTGGCTCAAAAGGAGTTTGTTGAAGCAAGCTCCAGAGTGTGTGTGTGTGTGTGTGAAGCTCTTTTGCCCCAGCAGCCTTGGAGGCAGATATTGATATTTGACTTTAAGGTACCGGCATTTTTTTCTTCTTAGAAATCCACTACAGTTGACCGATGGAGAACGGCAGCACCGGCAGTACAGTCTGTTCTCTAACTGTGTGCTGGATTCATGTGTGCAGTTTGAGGATGCTCAAGAGCTGTGAGTTTTTACTGACCCAGATAGAAGAGACACTGCTGCTGCTGGTGGTGGTGCCTTTTTTATTCTTTTTAAATGCATGAAGCCGCGTGTGACTGTATTGGTGCAGCTTTTAGTAACTGTCACCTTGAAGCCACCTATGGGTGCTTCCCTTCGCAGATTAACAGCATCAGACACCTCGCTTGGAATTATATATTTTTCACCTTTCAGCTGCTGGTATTTAAATCTGCTGTGCACATTTCTGATGCAAACATAAGGTCAGGATGATGGTGGCTTACCAACATGTGAGGGAAGTAATGGAGCTGTATGGCGGCCCTAAGGGGGGTCAGGAGAATGGCCAGAGGAGAACCCCCCAGGGAGAGAGTTGTCCCTGCAGCTGTGTGATGCACTCCCGGGCTAATCTGTTCAATGACCCTGGATGGAGATATTGGCTAGTAGCGCGCCACGCCTTGACAGCCCGGCTAAGCCTCTGCAGACATCTGTCTTACCCGGCAACTGTCTTACACATGATGTGGTAGGATGACACTATAACTACAGGATATATCAGTGTGTCATTATGAGGACTGTGTCGTCTGGTTGCACACGAGGAAGGAGGGAAGATGAGTGATCCAGAGACAAGAATATCTAAGGTTCAGCCCCCCCAGCTATCAGTGTCCTCTCATGTTACGGTCAGCAGGGTTCATTCATGGTTTGTTGTGGATCTGTAGCAGATCGGATGGAGGAGATTAAGAATTTCAACCTGGTTTCCCTACAAGCATCAGTGCTTTATGTTCTGAGATCTATCCTAGTAGGATTTAGGTGTTTATTTTTATCCTGCAATCACTTTTTTTGTATTAGTAACATAATTAAATACCTCTTTTTTCTTCTTCTCCGCAGCATTTTCAGCTTGCTTTGATCGACTCCAATCTCTGCACTTTGTCCAAAGCTGAAAGTAAGTACTATCGCTCCGACTGCCAGAGGGCCACATGGAAAGCAGCCACACGCTGCTGCTGTGTGTGCAAATGCATTATTAGACTTGATGCACCAGCTAGTCAGTGGTAGACGGCACATATTGAAAGGGCACAGGAATATTTCTAGAGAGCAGTTTTTCCTCTCCGCTGCCGTTTCCCTGCTGACTCTGCCCAAGACGGGGGTTGCCTAGGAGACAGCACATGGAGAGAGAGAGAGAGAGAGAGAGAACTGGAAGTGCTTGCGAGCACATTGCACATACACACTGTGATTTCAGATTACATGTACACTCTGGGGAAACTGTCCTACTCCCCCTCCCATCTGCGCTCCATACTGTTTGCAATCTGTACCCGCTGAGGTCCGCCGGGGTGACTTTATATTAACCCTGATTTTTTTTTTTTTTTTTAACTCTTCTCTTCTCTGTTTCTTTTTCTGTTCACAGTTCAGTTCCACATTGCTCACTTGTATGAGATCCAGGTAAGCAATCAATTCTAATATCTATAATTAAGTGCAGTTTAATGTTGTACAAACTGTTGTATAGACAGCTCTGGAGGTTAAAACAAGCATTGTTCCCATTTCCTTTTGAAGGTTTCCTTCAAGATTCCTTTTTGCTCTCTGAGTCTGACCAAACTTCTCAAATCTCTTTTACTAATAATGTTTTTTAGTGCTGTTAGCTCTCATAGTATCTTTAAAACTCTCAAGGTCCTGTGGTTAAACGTTAGTGGATTTAAAAGAATTCACTAATCATTGAGCAATAATTGATCTTGCCTTGACACACACACACACACACACACACACACACACGGTCCTCAATGTTGTTGACCAAGCAATAAGTAGTCAGTCTCTCTCTTGACTGAAGTCAGTGAATTAGGTTACAACTTTTTTTTTGCACCAATACCATAAAACTTCAATTAAAAGCAGAGACCCAATTAGACGCCCTTTTGTTTGGCAACACATTTTTGACAAATAAACGCAGGTCTAAATTAGACGCTGAGTAACTTTTGTCAATATGGACGTTACACATCGTTAGATCGGGTAGATTCTCCACAATTCAATCGTTCAGTTCATTTTATGGAAATAATGAGCACCAAAGTATAATTCATTCAGATTTACCGGCATGATAAAACAAGAGAGATGAAAAAAAGTGGTGACTCTACCTTTTGAAGCGGTCATAAAGTCTCAATATGTGTCCATTACTTGATTATTTATATTCCTTTAGTACGTAAGGGTCCACCGATCAAACCTTGCTCGCTACAAAATAGAAGTATCCCCACCTTTCTCTGTTTAGTTTTCACCTCTTTTTGTTTTTGGTATTCCAAATGAGGTGAGTTTTAAGAGGATACCGAGAGGTGGTGTTCCAGGTGCCGTAAAAAAACAATTGTTGTTGACTGTCTCGGAGCTAGATCAAATGAATGATTTGTAATTGATATGTTATTCCAACTAACATTCATGCTGTTTTAAATACACCATTTGATAGTATTTCCCATGTTGAGCACATGCTGATGAGCAACAGTTTTGTGCGAAACGATTTAAAGGCCTGTCCCAAATATACGCTGGTTGAGTTCAGTGATTGAAGTAAATAAAAGCCGGGCCTTTAATTGCAGTTTTACGGTAAACCATTTTGTATATATCGAATTTTTGGTTTTAAATCCTGCAGACAATAGTAAAAGATTTTTTCCTATTTGATTATATTTCATTCATTTTCAGCATGAATTTTAACATCATTCATAATGCTTAATGTAATGCAGCCCTGCAAGTCCCCCACTTTAACCCTCCGGTGTCTCTTTCTGCTTAAGTAAGAGAACCTGGGAGCAGTTTGCTGCACACCGATCTGTTAACTTTCTTTGAGCTGATGTAAAGTTTGAATTACACACAAGGGAATAATCGTCCTACTCTCGGCCTTTCAATGGGTGTTGATCAAATGAAAAGCTTCTCTATAGATGGAGTTTAGCAGAGCAATACTGCTCACAATCGGCAAACTGTATTGACCAGTATGTTAAGCTGTGGCCATGTTAAACACTAATGTCTCTAGCTTGTTGGCACTGCATGCTTCTGATGTTAAAGTGCTTGCGTGTGTGTAATGTTACTACATCAGCCCGCCTGCTGAGACTGTTGTTATTATTGAGTGGATGACACATCAGCATTCCTGAGAACAGCCACGCTGCTCATGAGCTCATTGATTTAAAGCACACAGAACTATGAATGAAACTCAGCTCGAAGATATGAGGTTGTAAATCCTCCACCGACGAGGTTGTAAGGATTAGATCCGTTAAGAATGTGTATTGGCAAACATGTTAAGAACAGTTATTGAAACTACAGGTAACCATAGCAACAGTACTATAGCAAAGCTTTGGATCCATCACTCACAATTTTTTTCACATTTCCACCAACCTTACTACTTATAGCATCAGTTATTCCAGCTCACTTCCCCACTGTTGGAATTGAGACCAACTCAACACTAAGTTCAGTCTACTTTGATTTCTTTAATGGTAATTTTTTTTGTTTTGATAACTGGTCTCTCCTAACGCGTCGTCTCTCTCACGGCAGTCCCGCTCTGCTCAGGTGTAAATCTAAGTAACACTAAGTCTGAGGGACTTTGGACGCTGCTTAGAGTTCATGCTACATTACCACCTGTCACCCGTGCTTTGTTCACATAAGTGCAACCCAAGGTGTCATTTTAGGCCTCATATAATTTTTTTTCATTCACTTAAACGTATAAGTACATGGTTCTGTATTGAACTGTGATAGTCGTCACAATGTGCAGCGGTACTGTAGCTGACCAGATTCAGTGTAGGCACTGATGGAGGCCTGCAGCTCCTGCTGTCGTGCTGCTGACATGCTGTTTTTACTGCACAGCTGGTAGAGACAAGGTGTTAAACTTAAACTTGAAAAAATGAATGACTGTTTAATGGAGCTGTACTGAATGTCCATGTGTTTTTACATTCAAAGCT
This sequence comes from Sebastes fasciatus, assembly GCF_043250625.1. Taxonomy (NCBI): domain Eukaryota; kingdom Metazoa; phylum Chordata; class Actinopteri; order Perciformes; family Sebastidae; genus Sebastes; species Sebastes fasciatus. The sequence continues at coordinate 28,218,509 of NC_133808.1, read as the reverse complement.
TCTATTGAGGCTTTCGAATGAAGCTTTGAATGTCTGTCGTCATCACCATAAAAAAAAAAGAAAGATAGATAGATGATGTGTTATTGTGGTTATATAAATGTAATTTATGGTGCTGTTAGATTGCTTCTAGACCGCTCCGTCAATACAGTGGGAGAGCAAACAGTTTTTTTGACAGCAGTGAAAATGTTTTTGAAAGGCTAAATGCCAACAAATATGGATTGAAGCAAATCTATTTTGTTAGATAAATGTTGTAAACATGTTGTGAATCTTTTTTTTTCAATACATTTTGACTTTTGGACTTCACAACGCTCTGGAGTTATTGGGAATGTTTGGATGACATAAGTAGAAACCAATCCTACGCAGCCACTACTGGAGTCTTCCATTCTACAAATAGTATAATACTAATAATATTAGTGTAGCCTGATCTTTATCTGCAACAGTGCAGAAATACCGACTTCAAACACAATGAAACGAACGAGCGCTTGTCTGCCTCGTGGCATGTAAATGGCTTCTGCGCACTGCTATATCCTGTTGGTACGACTGTATTCTAAGAAAATATATCTTATCTGTAGGCTACATATCTACTGACTATCAGACTATAGGTATGGGAAGTGCATTATTATCATCTGTCATGATGCAAAGACAGCGATGTCGGCAGCACAGAGGCCTCCCTAACCTTGTTTTTCCTACATGTTTATATGCATATAGAGCGGAGAAGTGAGATCCAATCGCAAATGGTCACTCAGGACGCATGTTAATGCCAGGTCTGAACAGGGCTCATGATTCGAATGGAATAAAACACCCAGAGTGTCCCAATATGAAAAAGTCTTTCCCCCTCTTCCATTATCTCCTTATATCGAAACAACTTGATGCTCATTTTTTTGCTTACTACTATTACATCGGGTTCTGGGGTCTTTGGAAAATGTGACATGCAGGAAGGTTTAAGTCTGCAGCAACAACAGCATTTCACTCAAAACTAAAGTCTTGACATAAAACCCTAAACACTTTGACTCATGATGTCTTTATTTCAGTGAATCTCTACTCGTAATGAGTTCTTTGAATTGATCGGGGGAAACAGCTATTCATATATTCTGTCATATCAGTCTTTGTCGTCTGGCCCGGGCCTGGCTCGATGGCGATCATTACTCTAAGCAGGAAGGAACCACTAAGAGCCTCTCTCATTTATGTGCCCCGAGTGTCAGTGTTTACCCTGAGGTGTCTTTATTGTGTGCAGACAGGAAGAGTCCAGGACCAGACAGGGAGTGTGTGTGTGTGTGTGCTTATACCCTCACACACACACACACACACACACACACAGGGACATTTGGAGCTTCAGGGTCTGCAGAGATGTGGGCGGGTTGCTTTTAAGAAGACTGTGTTTGAGCTGATAAGAGAAGACTATGCACATACACACACACCTCTACGTATGGGTTCAGACTCAAGGTCAATAAGGTCGGCAAGTTAAAACAAACATTGGGCTCACCTCCGACCAGCCAGCTCAGGTTTCCCCCCAAAAACACAAAGCGTGTACTGCAGTGGACACACACCTACACACTTAAACCTGCCAGACGTGTTGAGTCTGGCCTGTCCTCCTCCACGCTGACCCTCCCCCGTGTGTGTGTGCGTCTGGCTGGTCATTACGAGTGTGAGGAGGTCTTAAGACTCTTTGTGTCTGTCCAGATAGAACCATAAAACACACTGACCCTCCTGTCTGGCTTAAACAACCTCTCCGTCTCTCTCTCCTCTCGTTTTCCTCCCCCTCTCTCATTCTGCCTGCAGAAGAAATACAGAGCGGCGAAGGAAGCGTATGAAAGTCTGTTGCAGACGGAAAATCTTCCTGCACAGGTGAAGGCGACCACACTGCAACAACTTGGTGAGTTTCCCTCGCTCGTATTGGCTAATACTCTTCGCCTCCACATGTGCAATCTAACTGGCTGAAAGTTGTGTAAACGTATTGGTGTTCTTGTATCATGAACTATTTTGTATGGCCAAGGATCACGGAAGAAGGAGTGTACTCTGGGCTTTGGCGTTTTGGCCGCCACATTAGATTTCACGTCACAGTCTTCTGCTACTTTCTACCTGTTTTTTCAAAGTGCTGGTTTGAGCGTGTGTGCTGCAGCGGAGCATTGTTTTCTCCCCTTCCCCCACACCGGGTTTAGACACACACGTGCACTGAAATGCAAAATGATGAATTGTTTGGTAAAGATTAGAGTTGATTTAGAGAATTATTTTGCTCCTAAATATCATCTCACAGAAACACATTTTACTCTGTAGTCGCGCTGGAATGATTGGAGATAATTTCAGAGTTGATTTAAGTTTTACTGCGATGTTAATTTAAGAAAAAACATCTATTGCAAATGTGAAATAATTTGTTGAGCTTTGCATGACAAATGTGGTAATGTGTAACTTGTACACTAGGAATATGATTGTGCTGATTTATGTGGGATCCAACTAAAAAACACTGCAAACAGTGAGGTTAGCTCATCTGCTTTGAGATCATCTAGAAAGGTTTTTCCAGCTTACAACACAAGAAGGTATTTATTACAGTGATGCACAGTGACAGGTGACACCACATAAAGCTGAGAAATGGTCAAACTAATGTAAATGTGCTGTGACTTATTATGACAGTTCAAATTAACCAGACTTTAAAGGTGCTCTATATGATATCCAGAGCATTCATATAGCAGCAAACAACTATTTGTTATGTGAAGATATAGAGGAGTAATGACTACCTGAGCAGAGAATGAAGTTGCTCTCCCTCTGTGTGTGTTGTAATCAGAGCTTCTCCATGCTTTGTTGACATTGCCGGGACAGCCGTGCATGCTTTTAGTGCATGTGAGCGTGCCCCACAGGCTAGCTCACGGCCGCCGCTTTGCATTGCTCTGATACGGCGGTTACTACGCCATCACGTTTTGGAAGTGTAGCCCCCACCCTCCGGTCCCCCCCTCAGGTTGACACTGTTAGCTCTGTCAGCACTGTTGCCTTTGTTTTCGCTGTTAGCACCGTTAGCTGTGAACCGCCAACTCAATCGTCGCCATGTTGAGAGCTTTGTGGAGGCAATAGAAATGCTCCCAATCTCGCATTTAGCACCTTTTAAATTCTGTTCGTAGAAATTCTACATTCATGATTCATATTACTGGCACAGATTTCTCTGACATTAACACTGAAAGCTAACGTTAGAGCTGCCAGTGTGGAGTTGAATAAATCAATTTGGGTTTGAGGACGTGCAACTGGTGTTTTTATGCTCTTTTATTTTCTCTCTCTTTGTTGTCTCGGTAGAGACGGGATATTTCTTGTGGTATCCTTCGGCCTCTATGCAAAATACTGCCTTGATGTTCCTCTACAGCCTACATGAAAGTATGATATATGATGCATATTGCAGAAGAAGTGCCAGACAAGTCTGTTATTTAAACCAACAGACCAGTGCTTTTGCTTGGACAAAGGTTTAGCTTTCCATATTCATATAAAAATACAAATCAATGGTGTAGATCTACAGTTTTGTGTTTATTGTCGTCATGAGAGGTGATTGATTGCCAGGAAAATGTGATTTGCCTTATGATACCTGTTTTCAAATATGGTGAATGAAGCAGATAATTTGAAGCTCCAAGTTTAAAATGAACCTGCATTTGGTTGTTTATCAGATGGTAACATCCTGCTCTGGTTGTTCCCAAGTTGTAGTCCAGCTGAAAACGCCAGGCGCTCTTCTGCAAACGATCAGCTGGGAACGCTCGAGAGCGCTTTGGTGACGCTGCGTTTTTTTCAGCTTGAGATGCTTTGGTTGCTATGATACGGAAAACATGTCGGCACAAGGTAGAATACGTGCTCTGGATCAAGAGAAGACTGAAACACGTAGAGGGAGAGAGGGCGTCAAGAGCTTTTATGGGCGAGGAAACATCTCGGCGAGTACGATCGTTTGGTTCAGATTCAGGTCAAATTTATTATCTCACACGGGGAAATTTGTTTGGTCCACAATAAAAACAATAAAATAAAAAAACATAACAGACACAATAAGACCACAACATACTCATAATAAAACGCATTTGATCTATTTGGTAGGCTATGTCCCACCCTCTTCCACTGTGATTGGACGGCTGGGTAAAAAGTGACAGTGACTGTGCACTACAAAATGTGCAGCACTCATCGCAGAATAGACGCTAGGGCTGAACAATTAAAAAAAATATATCTTGCGGTTATTGCAATTGTGGTATGATTTGCGATATTAGAGGGAATGATCATTTTACATTATTCTCATGTTCATTGAAAAACATATAAAAATGATTATGGTGTGATGTTTGCAGGGATCTGTACCAAACAAAGATGTTTTCTTAAGTCTGTAGAATATGACGTGTAGGACAGGAGAACATCTCCATATCGCAATTTCAGTGATATTTAGATTAATTGTGCAGCCCTAATGGATGCTCAACGCCGCGTCATGCTGCTGCCGTTTTTAGCATAACGTAAATACGCAGCGCTCTCATTGCAAATAATTAAAAGAAATATCCTGGCTTCAGGCAAAAACGCTTTTGTGAACGTGGCCCCCTTAGATCACCTTCAAGGTCACAGCTGTGAAAGTGTAGCCAGAATGTTGGATACATTTTTCTGTGCAAAGTAACACAGAGAGATTTCCATTTTCTTCCCCTCCGCTGTGTGTAGACGGCCCCTCCCTCCCCGCACTCACTCACCCAGTTGTAAAAACCATTCCCAGTCTAGCCTGCTGGGGTTGTCATGGTGACCTGTGGAGCTTGCCACAGGTGTATTAGGAGAAGAGCCGGGGAGGTCTGTGATTGCTCGCGTCGGTCTTCCTGAGAGATTGTTTATTTGCTGTAAATTGCCCATCAGTGCACAGTGTGTGTGTTTCTGCACGTTTTAGGGAGGGGTTGTTTGTGAAGACTGGTTCATACGAGAGCTTTTGAAGTGTGTGTGTGTGAAGAGCACCCCATCCCCCTCTTTGTCTGCCTCCTTCCTCCCTTCCTCTTTGCTTAGCGAGCTGTGTAAGAACGAGCCATTTGTTTAGTTTAGGAGTCTAACCCATTTGCACATCAGACAGTGGTCTTACCTTTTTGATTACACATTGTGTCTTTGGCCTGTTTCATATGATTCAACTCCACACTGCTCTAATTCTGCTGTTGCATGTAATAGCTTCTTCTCCGTATACCGGTGTTACATTAGGAGCAAGAGCAAAGCCAGCTGTTGTGTTAGTCTCCCCCCCCTGATCTGTTGCTCTGCTCTTCCAGGCTGGATGCATCACACGGTGGAGCAGCTGGGGGATAAAGGCACCAAGGACAGCTATGCCATCCAGTGTCTGCAGAAGTCTCTAGAAGCAGACCCAAACTCGGGCCAGTCCTGGTACTTTCTCGGCAGGTAAGACAAACAAGGGTGTGAGTGTGTGTGTGTGTTTTGCAGGACTAGCCTCCAACCTGTCAGAGCCCGGGACGCTTTGTGAGTCCAGATTAGACTGTTTGTTTTACCTAGAAGCCATCTGCCAGCGTGCTATGATAATCATCTCGGCCACATGAGCTTTTTCTTGTTGGTTGGATACCGTCGGCAGTGATTAATGCCCCGTCGGCCCAATGGAGGCACAGGCTTCTCTCCAAATTCTCTTGTTCCTGTGCCGTTGAATTGGGTTCCTCCTGGGGGGCAAATAAGCTGAAGGCTGAATGCACACAGGTGTTTGAATGGATAAGCGTACAAACCCCCCTGCTGTCCCTTTAGGTGTTAGCCAGGATGTAGCCAAGGCTAGCTATTAAAAAAGCTGTCTGCATTGTCAGCTGTTATTCCCCTTTTACACTAAACAGTCTGCAGAAGACCCTCAACATGTTGGTGTATAAGAATTACCCTTTGACCTGCATAGACACCCCACCTTTCCTTATCTAGACTAGAGCTGAAGGTGTGGGACACGCTGCAAAAAACTAGACTGAAAAGACGCTCACCGACATTTGCATACGGCCAACCGTCGGCCTGGTGTGTCGGGGCCTTTAAAGCCAGTTCATACCTTCAACGCTGCGGACCCTCAGTTGCTAGGACTTTAGCCGGATAGATGACTGGAATTGTTAGCAAATGTAGGAATTAATTTCATTGCAACAAGTTTATTTGCTCTACTTTCTGCTTTCTTTTTTTATACATGTGAGCAGATGTTTTCCTCTGCCTCTGTCTCTCATATCTCATGCATTTTTCTCTTTCTTTACCTTCTCTCCTCCAGGTGCTACTCCAGTATTGGGAAGGTGCAGGATGCCTTCATCTCTTACCGTCAGTCCATTGATAAGTCAGAAGCCAGTGCTGACACCTGGTGCTCCATAGGGTACGTGTAGCATGTCATTATACTGAGATGCATTGTGGTGCTAACGCTTTTCTTATCATCTTAAGTTTCTTAGAGAGAGAGAGAGAGAAATATCTGGTTTATAACAGTTCAAGGATACTTTGTGCTCAGGGCGTCAGTAGCTGTCAAAACGCCTCACGAAGATTCAGCAGCTGCAGTGCGACAGAGGACATAGGGAGAGGGTGGATAACAGGATCTATAGATAGATGTATGGAGGGTGGGGTACGTCCTCTGAGAGTTGGGATGCTCAGAAAGATAAAGACCTAAATCCTGGAAGATGGCACTGGAATAAACCCCCCCTCCTCCCTCTGCTTCCACCTCCAGGGTGCTCTACCAGCAGCAGAACCAGCCTATGGATGCACTGCAGGCCTACATCTGTGCTGTTCAACTGGACCACAGCCACGCGGCTGCCTGGATGGACTTGGGCACCCTCTACGAGTCCTGCGGCCAGCCACACGACGCTATCAAGTGCTACATCAATGCTACACGCAGCAAGGCCTGCCTCAACACTGCTGCACTCACACAACGCATCAAACTGCTGCAGGTAGGCCCGGCATTTAGAGCGGTAACACCCATCAGCCTACCCTGTTTGTTAGATGTTGTGCAGTATTTTTGGTGCGTGTGTGTGTGAGTGTGTGTATTGAAGTGCTGTGTTTATTGCCAAAGCAATCGGCTTTTTAAAATGCAGATTGTGCTTTTTTTCCATTTTGATTTCCGACCACTGAGATATGAATAATAATTCATATTGGTGTGTTTAAACACATTTTTCTCACTTGTAATTGTAAAGCATACCTTCATGGCATTGAACATTTCTGTTTATATTCTGTATATACGGTTACCTAAAACACCACCAGCAGTAGTCTTTTGTAGTGCCTTTTTCTTGTCAAACCCAAGCTCAGCACTAAAGTTTGTGTCTTACACAATTTCTCCTAGGCTCAGTTGTGTAACCTACAGCCAGGTAGTCTGCAGAATAAGAGTAAAATGCTTCCTAGTATTGAGGAGGCGTGGAGCCTACCCATTCCTGCTGAGCTCACGTCCAGGCAGGGGGCCTTGAACACTGCACAGGCACAGCAGGTGAGATCCAGTTTATACTAAGAGACCACAGCCTCTTTACAAATTTACTTTAACAACACATTCATGAGGACTATTAAAGCTGAGGCCTCGCTCTCATACTTTCAGACGTTTTATACGCATCAGACGATGCGGATGTTTCTAAAATCCTGGTTTGCAGCTTTGCATTCGCGGCCAATATGGACGTAAAGATAAAAGGGGATGCAGTCTGAAGGGATTGGAACGAGGCCCGTATTATAATAATCTAATTACCAGAGTGTAGTTGACCTTCATAGTGCCTCTCTGGGTCACATGACAAAGTGTTGAAATTATTAAGCAAAGCTACAAGGAGCTCGTTATGTCCCACAGCTCTTATCCTTAATGCCAAGATGCATCAAATTATGTTTGGCAAACTGCAAGGCTGAAAATGCATGCTTAATGGATAATGAATTTTCCTTTCTTTTAAAAAAAATGGTTGAAACTGGCATAAATAGTTTTTACTTCTTTGAGGCACATCTTAAGCCCCGTCTACACGTATGCAGATAGTTTTAAAGACGGATATTTTCCCCTCTGTTTATAAAAAATAAAATCTGTCCACACGACCTTCGTTTTACAAAATATCTCCACCCACACTGGAACGCAAAAAAGATTCCAAACGCTCGCTGTCACCACTAGTGAGATCACAAGTTAAGGGTCAAGGAGTTTTGTTACCTCCCTTCTTACTCCCTTTCCTTCAGCCTCATTACAGTCAGTTTGATAACAGTTATTCCTGATCATCACTCTGCTGTCATCAGCTGTTTCTTTACATGCGTAAATGGCGAAAAGGGAGGTCGTTCAGTTTTATGTCCATAGTAGGGATGTGACGGTGAGGAAATTTTCCCACCGGTAAATAAACTTGTAAATGTGTGACCGGTGTTACCGATTTCACAGGACATTTTACAAGAAAAGATGACGGTCAATATGTGCAGCGTGCATTGTTTCTGGCATATGCTCATTACACAAAGCGACAATGGGCATGTGCAAAATGAAGAGGGCATCCGTTTTACACGTCCACACAGATAAAAAGTGACCAGAGCTTTTAAAAATCTGCATCTAAGAAGGCGTTTTGGGATTTCAAACCTCCGTTTGTGTGTGGACGAGAGGCCAAAACATTGAGGAAAAAAATATCCGTTTATAAAAATATCTGTATACGTGTAGACAGGGCCTTAGTGGTGCACATTAAACGTGAAGGCTGACCCCCACCATCAACATATCAGTTTTATTTAGTCCTCTTCTTTTCCTCGTCTAATCTGTTTCCATGCAGTTTTGTGTATTATAATCTTTAACATCGACATCATCCTCTTTTGGCTATGAATAACATCATTTCCATCATTAGCACTTCTTTCTTGATCACCAAACACGGAGAAACAAGAGTAACAGAAATGTAGTTTTTAATAAGACATTTGACCTCATTTCATTGCTCCAGTATTGAAGTTTGAGGTGTGATTGAGTTACCAAACGTTACCTGTAAACATAATTAATGTTGCGACCCGTAGCAGAGTTGTGAGAATGTGTAAACAACCAGTGAGAGAGCAGAACACCACGTGGTCTGCATGTCCAAACAACCCTCCACTAATGCAACTGATGTTGCATTATCCCACATCTTAATCACAGCATGAATACTCTGATTATGACCTTAATCAGCCGCTTCCAATCGGATTAAGGTGATAACACAAACTTCAATCGGAGTATTGTCATACATGCGATATTTAAACGCGCAAACTGTTGTGCATGTATCAAGTTCACCCTCCAGTGTCATTTGTGCAGAAAAAGTCTGGATTTATGTCTGTTTGTACGACATTAGGGCTCATATTTGAAGAAGAAGAAGAGAAGCTTTGCTATTATTTTTAGTCCAGCGTGTGCTCACAAGCTGTGTCTCTGTGCTGGCTTTCCAGACCTGTAAGGGGGAGGGGGGCCAGTCCCAGTCCAGCAATCACACAGACCCACAGGCCAGTCCTGCCAAGAAGAAACGCACTGCCAGCCCAGCTAAGGTACAGCTACGGACATTAACGTTACTGTTCTGTGGGATAATTAGAGAAGCCGTGGTCCACATTGTTGTGTCTCACTTTACAGGGGGTTGCAGACTCGTGGGTAAACAGCCCCAATCAACAGCAGATCCCCAGCTGGTACCTAACGCCACAGAAGCTACAGGTGGGAAAATGACATGTGGAAAAACTCAATGCAATCCTGAGGCAGTTGAGTCTGTCACAGCTGAAGCTGGATTTCTACTCTATATATGGTGTAGATAGAAAATAGCATGTAGCCTCCGTAGCTATGCTGTAGGTAATGTGAACCTCCTCAAAAAATGCATCTAAAAACGATATGTTAACTAATATTTCCACCACCTTGATGATAAAAGAAAGCAGAGAGAGTTTTTCATGAGCTGATAACTGGAGATGTTGGATTACTTCAAGGTCTTCTCTCTCTAATGTCAGGAGCCCAGTTTGATAGTAAAGATACTTGGAGCAGGGCGTCCTGGTGAATCAGTGGTCAAGGTGCATGTTGCCTTTTTTAAATTCTTTTTTTTGGGGCATTTTATGCTTTTATTAGATGAAGCAAGAAATGAGGCAGAGAGAAATGCAACAAAAGCTCCCTAGCTGGACTCCAACCAGAGACGTTGGTCGATGTCTTAACCCCTACCTGCCAAGTTCATTCATAAATAGAGTTTTTTGAGCATTTTTCACAAATCAAAATTGTCCTGACACCATTTATGTTTGAACTGAAGTGTATTTATTATACTATTATTTATCTATTATACATTATAAACCACACATGAGGTAAAATTTATGTTTTAACGTCCAACATTTTTAGATGAAAAGACCTTTTTCCAAAGCAATATTTTTTATTTGCTAAATAAAATGCATCATGTATTTAACTTTTCTAATTAAAACGGATTGTGAGCTGCTGAATCAATATAACACTGTTGTTAAATGTGCAGCACCTGGATCATTTGCGGACCAACCGAGCAAACCTCAAGCCCCCCCAGGTGCAGGTGCTGGAGCAGCTGGAGAACCAGTTCTCCCTCATGCAGCAACATCAGCAGCAGGTACAAACAGGCAACTTTGATTATACAGAACTGCAGTTGTTTAGGTTGCAACTTCTGACAATAATATATCTGCTATGTAAATGTAAGTTTTTTAAGTCTAATGTGGCTGCACAGCGCCACCATCACTGTTTGAATCTCCTCTCCTCTGTGTCAGATGAGGCAGCAGGCAGCAGCGAGCGGCCAGCCGCGGCCCGCCCTTCCCAACGGTCCTTTGGCTGAGTCCTCCCATCACCACACCGGCCTCTCCCGCACCTCCCCCCTCAACCACACAGCCATCCGGCCCCCGTGTGTCACCCAGCCCACAGCCAACGGATCCTGTTCTTCAAGTCCTTCAGCGGGGCCGCTGGGACACCTGGACAAAAATCACACCCTGGGACTGGGAGGTGGCGGCGCGAGCAACGGAAACGTGCCTTACCCGCAGCAGAACTCTCTACCTCACAACTGCACAGCCGCCAGTCACCCCAGCACCAGCAGCACTACCAGTAGTCCCAGTCACGCAGACGAGACTTGGAGGAGCCAACAACGCAACACTACCACTCAGGTATCCCACTGGCTCATTCAAATGGCCTCATATATGCCTCTCTGTGCTTTTTATTCTCTTTTTTTTTTTGTTAAAGAGCGGGTCCATCTGCGTTCTTTTCCGTTTATTTTCAAATGGAAACAACCACTCGCTGTTAGCAAAAAGCTGAGAATAGCTGAGTCATCATTAGCTGTGCTAAACTTGGAAATAACTGAAAGGGTTGCTTTGGATTTTCAGAAGTGGAGTTGTATGTATAATAATGTTGAAGTGTGATATAGTTCTGTTTTTCTTATTGAAAGTATTTTTCATTGTGTTTTTCTTCTCCATCCAGGGGCTTCAAAAAGGTCCAGGTTCACATTCGGCAGGTCCCAATGGAGAACCCCCTTTCTCTTCCTCCTCCTCCTCCCCTCAGACCTCGTTCTCTTCCTCTGGCATTCTGAATCAGGTCGGACATTCCTCTGGGCCCTGCACTGCCTCCTCCTCAGCCTCCTCTCTGTCCCCCACCTCCCCCCAGACCACACCCAACCACTTGTCCTCGCCCCCCCACGCCGCTACTACCTCAGGGGTCAACACCAAAGACACCACGCCTTCAGGGGGCAACAACGGCAGCAATGGTGCCGCCGCCGCCGCTTTGCCATCAGGTCCGGAGGCCGCTGTCAGGCATTCCGCAGGGACACCCCTAAGTCCCAGCACCGCCCCCGCGCAGGGATTGACTAATCACGTCCAGCCGCGGGTGACGGACAGCTCTGCTAGCCTGTCTCGGCCCGGCTCTCCTGCCCCCAGCGTGCTCAGTTCAGACAATCCTCAGCTCTCAGCCTTGCTAAAGGGAAAAGCCAATGCTACCAGTAACGACGATAACAATAACCACAGTAACCACGGAGGGCCTTCCTCAGAGAAAATCAACAACGTCCATCCGGGTCTCCACGGTGCTGCCAAGCCAACGTCGGAGCAGTCGATGGCGTCCTCGCCACTTTTAACCGCCGCCGCCACGCCCTCTCCGCGCTCAGCAGACCCTCACACCACCAACAGCCTCTCCTGCCTTAACAGCCCGTCCAACACCAACAGCCAGGGGCCCTCGGTCAACGGGAAAGGGCCGGAGGACTCCCAGAGCCCTCAGAAGGTGGAGCCTTCAGGAGGAGCTCAGAGACACTCTGTCCCTACTGGTCTGGCACCCTGGTCCTCGGTCTCCATCTACCCCAGCTCCAGTGAGGTGCTCAAAGCATGCAGGTAAGACCAGTCTAAACTATGCATTAAATAACTCTTTTGTGTGTGAGTCTGAGAGACTGGGAGTCAGTGATGTGCTGAATCCTTCATTGATACTTTTGTGGTTATTTTTGGCTTCTTTAAAGTCAATTATTCGACTCTCTGGGGTCACGTCAGTCGCCCGTGATTGCAAAAGCACTCGCTTCATACTTTTAATAATATCTCTGTAACGGATATATGTAGAGACTTACTTTAAAAACTGTCTTGCAGCACACTGCTCTGCCTTTACATCGAGCCATCACTAGTTCTTATAATCCATCCAGGGGCTTCGTAATCCATCAAGGAGACAATGTTATTTTTGGACACTTTTTGAACAATAATAAAAGCGATAATTCAATGTTTTATTTACTTATTTATCTAATGCCAACTAAACAAACAGCTCTTTGACGTTACTGTTTTGGTGAATGAGATTTCTGGCAGACATGTTGACTCTCTCCTCTCCAATCACAAACTGTGTTATTAGCTAGTGAAGCATGCGCTAAGCCAATGATGGTTGCAAAATGGCGCATCACTGATTTACAAACGTGTTTGGAGGGATCTATGCTGTGTCCTGAGCATTTAGAAAATATACTGCAACACAGAAGCGACCTTCAGAAAGTGAATAGATATATCCCGATAGTTATCTGAAGTGTATTGAGCTACGTAAAGACGTTAGCGGAAGTGACAAAAAGGGCAGAGAGCTGTGAAATAATGCCGGTTCTATTGTGATAAAGACGTAAATAGTTCCGTTTGTCTGTTTAATAGTCTTTTTTTTTGTTTCTCACCTGAGGCCCTGGGCTACAAATGTGAAGATGGTAAACTTTTGCACATAGTTGTTTGTTGTAGAAAATGAATGAATTGTTGAAACATTCAAATTCAGTTTTACTTTTTCTTTTGACTTCTTGGTCTCATAACTTTTTATAATATCATGTGATATCACTGCAGAATACATATTCAAATAGCCCATGTTGTGCTGAAAAAAGTGTTATCAATTACTTGCCTTTGCCTTACAGTACTGAATTTATACACGTTTATATATTAAGAGAGTCGAGGCCCCAGTAATAGGAAATAATGGCTCAAACCCCAGAGGGTTAACCAACAAAATGATTGGTCATTGAATGTTTGGGACCCTCTGGCTGCTGTGGTTGAGATCACAGCTAATAATTTAACTGAGTTAGGTAACCAATCAGAAGCTGCGTTATTGAATGAGGTGTACTATGCACTAACGCTGCGCACACCGGGCCATTGTTAATTGAAAAAGGCGACACCGTGTGACACTGAGTGTTTGTGGCAGTTAAGCAGCAGCAGACGCATTCACATGTGAAATCACGTGTAGAAGAAGTGAATAATGTGTTGATTCTTCGCTGCATTTTGGGAAATGTCACGACATTTTGACCCCACGCTGTGTGCTGGTTGTATTCACCAGCATCTTGTTTGGATTAAAAACTGCCACTTTGGGGCTTCGAGGCCAAAATTGCATCATGTAGCATCATGAGCTGATGTCACACACAGATTGGAGTCCATCTTTGGGTGCGGCTGCTTGGATTTTGAGTCCAGTCGGGAGCTGTCATGATGCTCTCGTCACTGAGCCTCTGTTCCTCTGTAGTTGTAGTCCAGTCCTCATTCATCTGCCACTTTTACATCATATTCAGACCATCATTATGAGCAGCAGCCAAGCCAGAAAAAAATGTTCCCGTTAGCCTCGTTGTTGTAATTCAGAGTCGAACATATCAGGAGATTCTGACAGCTACAGTATCTCCCACTTGGAAAAAAGTAACTACAAGAAACTGCTGGAGAAATGGCTGCAGAGCCTCCGTCACTGCATCCAAATAAAATCCAATATTAACACCAATACAATGAGTTTGGCTAATTTTGAAAGGAACTATACACTGTTTTAATGTGAACCACAACAAAAGTAGCTGTGCAAGTGTTTTGTTATTAGGTGTGTTTTTAGCTCAGTGAAATGACGTAACGAGTTCAGTGTTGTGTGGAAGGGGCGAGGTTAACTGGGGCGAACTGTGCACTGTAGTTTTCTCTTGCAGATGATGTGTTTTGTTTAGAGGCCTGCTCTGTGTACCACATAGTGTTGCACGTGTCTATTTGTTTGTCAGTGACGGCTTGCTTTTACCTGAGCTGATAAACTGACTCCCCTTCGCCCCGGCTGCAGGAACCTTGGGAAGAACGGCCTGTCGACGAGCAGCATCCTCCTGGACAAGTGTCCTCCGCCGCGACCCCCTCGCCCGCCCTCTCCACCGCTGCCAAAGGACAAACTCAATCCGCCGACACCCAGTATTTATGTGAGTGCAGCCGCGCCATAGAAGGAGAAGTATTCATGCTGTTGTTGTGTGCAACGTTTAGAGCAACAGTATCTTGGCTACAGCACCAAATACAAACACTCTTTAATGTGTTGATTCCCCCGATAAGTCTGGAGTCGGTCCACGTTCCCTGACCGCTGCTGTGTCTCCTCCTCTCTCACATACAGCTAGAAAACAAGAGGGATGCCTTCTTCCCTCCTCTCCATCAGTTCTGCACCAACCCTTCCAACCCGGTCACCGTCATCAGAGGACTGGCTGGAGCTCTCAAACTAGGTACGAGGCTAAAAACATGAACTCCACTTTGCTATATTTTTGTGTTTCTAAGCATCTAAATGTGTTTGATTTAGCTGTTATTTGATGGCGACAGCAGCTGTGAGCAACTGGATGTTTCTGTCTCCTCCAGTCTCACGTGGCTCTGTGGGTGTGTCTCTGTAATCATTGCAGGGAGTGTGTGTGTATGTGTTTGTGTGGATGAATTTGACATGTATGACAATAGCACCACCTGCAAGTGGAAAATGTTACTGCACATGAAAACACTAGTCGGCTTTGCCAAGAATTTACAAACATCTGCTCTTCTGTTACAATGCCTTGCTGCCCTATTATGTAATACTGTAATCTGGCAGATTGATCCCTGCTTATTTATGAAGGAGTTATGCAGCCAGAGTTACACTAATACAAAATAAACACACAACCACACAGCTTACAACGAACCCTCCAACACTACCGCACCACTGCTGTGAGATTGGCCTCTGATCTTAGAGTCTCACCTTCAGTCAGAAGATGACAAAATGTTTTTAAAAAATTTATATATGAAAGGAAGATATACAAAATTAAATCCTATGAAAGCTTGAATTGGAAGAAATCTCTTTTCCTCTTTTAGATAATTTTCTGAAAATAATACTTAATTTGCCTCTTCTTCTTCTCTGGCTGCTCTCTTTCCTCCCTCCAATCCTCCACGCTCAGATCTGGGCCTGTTCTCCACTAAGACGTTGGTGGAGGCCAACCCGGACCATCTGGTGGAGGTGCGGACCCAGTTGGCTCAGCCCACCGACGAGAACTGGGACCCCAGTGGCAGCAGGAAGATGTGGCGCTGCGAGAGCAGCCGCTCCCACACCACCGTCATCAAATACGCCCAGTACCAGGCCTCCTCCTTCCAGGAGTCTCTGCGGGTCAGTGGGAGAGGAACACACACACTACACACACTACACACACACACACACACACACACACACACACACACACACACACACACACACTAATAGGGCTTTCATACACGTGTGCCGGCTTGGCTAGACTCCGTTTTGTTTTGGAGCGTCAGCCCAACATGACAGGGATTTGCATCTCCATTACAGCAGGGCTACCCGCTTGATGGTGTGTGTGTAGTGGTCAAATTTGCGACTGTACAACGGTGGATAAACACATTTCATTTCCTATATTCTTCACAATAAAAGTCCCCGTTATTTGTGCTGCTTTACTCTTCCTCTCTGCAGTATAAGTAGACGTGATTTTATTAAGAATAGCTGCTAACAAAGCTTCGCAAATTCTGGGATTAATATTTAATTTCCTATAAATTCTTCACAATAAAAGTCCCGTTATTTTGTTTTTTTTAAAAGCTTTTATTATGAAGCAGCAAAATTAGGAAATGTTGGGTTTTCATCAGCGGTAACTTAACACGACTCCTGTACAGCTGAAAGCGAAACCGTAAAATAAAGCAGGTATCTGAAAGTACAAACCGGGACGCAGGAGAGAAACTAAACCTCAAACCGCAGAGATTCAGTGAGAAGATAAATATGTTACCAGCCGTCGCTGTTGTTGTAATAACAATAGTGTCTGAAATATGGTGCAAGTTCCTGTCAAAAGCCAAAATGAAACTGTATTCAATGAACAATTGATGTTTAGCAAGCTTCTGAGGACTTTCTCAAAAGTTTCCAACACTTTGAATGCTTTTTCTTTGTGACAGGAGGAGAATGAGAAGAAGAAGGAGATGGACACAGAAGCAGGTTCCTCAGACAGGTGAGTTTTCTTCTCCTTTCTGTCTCCTCAGATTTAAATCTTCAGAGTGAGTGCTTTCTGTTACTAACCGTATTAAACTCTTGTGCTCTATTAGTGCGATGCGGCGAAGGAAAGGGTCTTTCAAACACATCAAATTTGGCACCAACATCGACCTCTCTGATGAAAAGAAGTGAGTGAACTGTGGAATATATTAGACCAACATCTGGTTTCATAAATTACCAAACATCTCCTCCTCATATTATGCTGGAACATCTGTCACATGCTGACCTAACCTCTGCCCTTCACAGGTGGAAACAGCAACTTCAGGAGTTGTCTAAACTGCCAGCTTTTGCCCGGGTGGTGTCAGCCGGTAACCTGCTGAGCCACGTAGGACACACCATCCTGGGCATGAACACCGTCCAGCTCTACATGAAGGTGCCAGGGAGCAGGACGCCAGGTACACACGGACAGGATGATAAATACCACTGCACTGTTCATCTTGCTATTTTAGATTTAGTCTTAATGCCATTTCACACCGGGGGGTGTGACGAATAAACAACACGAAAATGCAAAATACTCGCATGCAAATATTATGTGTCAAGGGCTTTTATTATGAAAGGTTGGATCTGGTCTGCGCTGCCTTTGTCAAGGTTGAAAGGAGTAATAAAGTTTGCCGTCCTGGTTCAGACTACGGAGCCCCCGTGTTGTTTGTATGTATTGAATATGTCCGTTCCGCACAACGTGATTGGTTGATGCCTCTATTCGCGTTGTGAAAGCTCAGAAAATCAACCTTGTTCCAGAAAACACTTTTTCGCCATCTAATATTTACGTTTTGTGTGAAAGTATTCTTGACAAAAACAACAATTCAAAAAGATATATTAACGTGTGAATTAATTGCACGGAAAACAAATGCCACATTTTAGTCATTTATATCCTTCGACGTTTTAGTCGCCAAAAAGTCATTACATTGTAGTCCTAATCTTTTCTCTTAATTTTGTCAGCTACTTTTTATTTAGTCTTTGTCCTTTTTTTAGTTGTCAGATGATATTGAACTTTTCTGTCATTTAAGTCAAACTTATGTCACATGAGATTTTATCTTATTACCTGATGAACAACACAGGCTGAATGATTAAGAATGCAGCTTTGCAGTTACTCCGAGTCCTCCTGACTGCGCTCATTAGTGATGCACAGTTCAGTCGCGCCCACCGGCCCGTCATGAGAGCCGATCCGCCCACCCAACATGTAAATATATGTGTTGATGAACCACCGGAATCGACCTGCAAACTGTATGCATTATACTAGCACATTGTCAGGACTGAGGTCTGAGACGAGGGACAGAGACTGTGTTTGAGACAGAGTTTGGTAACGTTTTTATTTTTAAACTACATTTTAGTCTCATCTTTTTTCATCAACGATATTGCATGTTTGATATCGTCACCGTTAGTGTTAATGACGTCAGTGCGGCCTCGTCTTAGTCATGATCTAAGTTAATCTGATTCTCTGATTCCAGCTTCTTAAATGTGAATATTTTCGGGTTTCTTTACTCCTCTATGACAGTAAACTGAATATATTTGAGTTGTGGACAAAACGAGACATTTGAGGACTTCATCTTGGACTTTACGAAACACTGATTGACATTTTTCACCATTTTCTGACATTTTATAGACCAAACAACTAATCGATTTATCGAGAAAATAATCAACAATGAAAATAATCGTTAGTTGCAGCCCTAGTTGACCACCATATTTCGTCATAGTTTTTGTTAATGAAATGAACACTGTACCACAGCTGTCTGTATTTTTCTCACTCTGTTAGTAATCACATATTTGTTTTTCTTTCATAGGACACCAAGAGAACAACAATTTCTGTTCAGTCAACATCAACATCGGTCCTGGGGACTGTGAGTGGTTCGCCGTGCCTGAAACGTACTGGGGCGTCATCAACGACTTCTGTGAAAAGTACGTCACCAGCAAATGTTGACGTTCTTAGCTGATCTCCGGAGTTCACACTGATGGCATGTTTTATTTAAATTTACCTCCTGTCACAGGAACAACATCAACTTCCTGATGGGGTCCTGGTGGCCCAACCTGGAGGACCTGTACGAGACCAACGTGCCTGTTTACCGGTTCATCCAGCGTCCCGGAGACCTGGTGTGGCTCAACACAGGCACCATTCACTGGGTTCAGGCCATCGGCTGGTGCAACAATATTGCGTGGAATGTCGGACCCCTCACAGGTGAGAAAAATAAATTAATTATAGATGTGTTCGTGGATGGTGATGCTCATAAAGACAGATATAATCCCTCCAGACGGTCAGTGCAGCCTCCAGGTGCTGCTGCCTGTAGACTTTGTGAATCTCAGCTGGATAAACACACGTTCCTACAGAATAAATGAAGAGTACCTCTCGTTTTTTTTGTCCTCAGCACATCAGTACAAGCTGGCAGTGGAGCGCTACGAGTGGAACAAACTGCAGAGCGTCAAATCCATCGTCCCCATGATCCACCTCTCCTGGAACATGGCCAGGAACATCAAAGTGTCGGACCACCGACTCTTTGAGATGATCAAGTGAGGATTCTTCTCTCCTAAATCATAAAACCTGATAACTGATAAAGACCGTTTACCCCTGAACTCACCCACCATGTTGTGTCTCCGTACGTCAGGTATTGTTTGTTACGGACTCTGAAGCAGTGCCAGATGCAGCGGGAACTGCTGTTGGCTGCTGGGAAAGAGCTGGTGTGGCACGGGAGGACCCAGAGCGAGCCAGCACATTATTGCAGCATCTGTGAGGTGAGCAAGCGTATACTAAACCACTCCGGGGGTTTTCCTGGCTAAGAATGGGCCTTAAGGGGGGGTGACTTCACACGGCAGTAAGCATGATCAGTCCACGCACAGTAAACGCACATCTACTGCGTTATAGAGCCTGGATGATACTGGATTTTTTTGGGGGCTACCAATACCAATATTACGGAGTTAAAATATAATACAGTTTAAAAAATAAACCGTATTGTCCAAAATAACACTAGTGCACTTAGACAGTAAACTTCACTAGGAATTAAATGATTATAAATACAGTGGAAACTGCTTATAGTGATCACAGTTACAGTGATCAACCGCTTATATGGATGAAAAAGCTTGGGACAGAATCATTCCTATACAAACACTGTTTAAATAATATGGAACACATTTTAAAACTACATTAGACTAACGTTAGTTGAATTTTAGTTTTGTTTTTTTACTTTACTCCCGTGATACTTTGCCTCACAGACCATCTTCTTTCCGGCTGGAGACCTGAAGCTGGTGCTGCTTGCACATTAATATCGTGACGGGAAAAAAGAGTAATTTTCTTAGAATAAAACACGAATGCACACCTGTGGTTGAAGCCGCCCTCGTCAAGTGGATTGATACTGCTTGGTCACATAATGCCCCCAAAGTGAAACTCTGCCAATCCTGAACCGGCTCTACGTCACACATGCAGACAGGCGCCCGTCTCCCTTTATATGCCGCTACAGAGTAAGAGAAAGAGGAGCCCCGGCAAAGGGGCGCTGTTCTGCATGCATGCACGCTCGCGCTGCAGAGCGAAAAATGGTAATCACTTATAGTGTTCAATTTGACCCGGACAGACGTGATCACTATAAGCGGTTTACACTGTAACTATAAATAAAAACGAAAGAGAAACGAAAAAGAGAAAATCAGTGACCTTTTCCTGACCTCTCGCGTCGGAGCGTGCATCATAGTTTGTTTACGTGCTTTGACCTCAGCAAGACGGCCGCATGGTCACTCGTCCCAAACTCGGGTAGCAGTTTTTGAATGACATGTAGCGGAGCGTTTATTCCCCTTGTCTGCGTGCAGTCTGCATGACTGTACTGACAAACCCCCAAATGTCTCAATGCAGGGAAACCCTGCACTCCATCCTTTCTGCTGCATTTGCATCGTGTCATTGATCCTTTCTGTCTCCCTCTCTCGTCCAGGTGGAGGTGTTCGACCTGCTGTTTGTCACCACCGAGAGCAACAGCAGGAAAACGTATGTGGTGCACTGCCAGGACTGTGCCCGTAGGGGGAGCGCTAACCTGGACAACTTTGTGGTGCTAGAGCAGTACAAGATAGAGGACCTCATGCAGGTTTATGACCAGTTCACCCTAGTAAGTATCGGGCACAAATCCGCCATCAGTTCGGGTCTCAGTCAGACCAGAGCGGATCAGATTAAACACAAAGGGGACCTTTAATGTCTGCAGGGCTCAGTGTGTTCTTCCTGTATGTGTCTGCAGGCGAGTCCCCTGCCTTCCCCCTCTTGATGGTAACACTGTTGTTCTGAGGACAGTTAGAACCACAATGGACTTAAAACTCTCCGGAAACCTTTTTTTTGTTTTCTGATATTCAGGAAGTAAGCCGGCAGTCCTCAAACGGCGCTCTGTAGCTCTCCCATAAAGGCAGCTGCGTGAAAGCTGTGTGTCTATGCAACCTGCCCCAGAGTGGCGTGCCTGCCCCCCGGTGGACTGGAGGGGGGTCGGCAGCGCCTCCCGTCGTCACGACCAGACTGTTCTACTGCTGGCCCAGCTGGACTCCCACCAGAAAAAACACACAAAAATCCCACATAAAAATGATGAATTTAAGTTTTGTACATAATGTTTTAACTGGCATCGTCACACAAAGACTACTGACTTGATAGTTTTCCATTTTTGTATTCTGTTTGTGAGTTTTTGACAGGAGAGCTTTGTTCCCTCCCCCTCCACGAGATGAGTCATTAGCATTAGCCCGTCTTTTTGTATGTTAGATAGACACCTCCTCGGTCAGGAAAACCACATTAAAATACTGTTTTTGTAATGTGAAAAGTTGAGTGACACATTATTTGCAACATTTCCCCCGTTTTTTTCTTAAATCAGTTAATTGATTTTATTTCGCTGGAGCTACGATTACGTCGGGGTGGCGGGGGAGAGGAAATCATGTGTAGACAAACAGCCAAGTCACAGAGAGAAAGGGTTGCACATAGACAGAAAGAGTGAACTTTAATTTGTGTTCTCTTTTTTTTATTTTGATGTAAATTTACACTATTTATAAATGCATATTTATTGCTTGAAAATATTTGTTGATGGAATGCTGTAATTTTTTTCCAGAGTACCTGCCATTAAATTTGAAGGAGCCGTGTGATTTTAAGCTCGGCCCCTCGTACGTTTTCTATATAAATAAAACTGCTTAGTAAGCGTTGTACAGAGACCTTACCTTGAAATGGGTTTATTGTTTGAAGGATGTTTTATGAGTCAATAAACAAGAACTGTCTTTATTTACATCTGTAGCTCTGTTGCACTTATTTATTACTAAAGTCAGGAGGTCATTGTTGATAGGTGCAGTTACCCAGCTGGATCCAGCTGGATCACTGTACTAATTAAAACCTGGAGTTCCTAGTAAAGTCAAGTCAATTTTATTTGTATAGCCCCAAATGACAAGTTTTCCTCAGGGGGCTTTACAATCTGTACAGGATACGACACCCTCTGACCTTTACAGTACGACCCTCTCATCGGATAAGGAAAAACTTAACCAAAAAAAATGTTACAAACCTCAGGAATGGCAACAGAGGAGGGATCCCCCTTCCAAGATGGACAGACGTGCAATAGATGTCGTGTGTACAGAGTAACAACATAATGAAAATACAACATAGACAATGCATATGACAGAAAATAATACATATAATGTGAACATATGTGAGAAGGTGGATTCAGGAGGATGTCAAGCAGCTTCCCGGCATCACCAAACAGATAGTCAGAGCGACACGACCACCTCTCCACGCCAACCAGATAGATATTGTAGAGTAACTAGTAACTAAAACTGTCAAATAATTTAAATGGAGTAAAAAGTACAATATTTCCCTCTGAGATGTAGTGGAGTAGAAGTAGAAAGTGCCATGAAAAGAAAGTACTCACTTTCTACAGACATTCGTGTTTCTCAGAGGATGGACTGGATATTTACTTCACACGACTGGATCAAAAACAAACTTCTGACTTTAAAGGTCCCATATTGTAAAAAGTGAGATTGTCATGTTTGTTATATTATAAAGCAGGTTTAAGTGCTATATAAATACTGTTAAACTATCAAAATACTCAATATATGGAGAAATACACACAGCCCGTATTCAGAAATTGTGCATTTGAAACAAACCGTTATGATTTCTGTCCATTTGTGATGTCACAAATATACAATATTTAGACCATTTCACAGTTTTAAACGTAAACATTCTAAATGTGTCCCAGTTTAGTTCCCGTTGCAGTGTATGTAAATAACATCAGCTGACAGGAAGTAAACATGGACCCAAGCTGTTGCCTAGCAACGCAATTCTTTTGAAATGCACTAAAACGGAGCGTTTCAGACAGAGGATAAATACAGGTATATTCAGGCTGACAGTATGAGGAAAATAAAGTTTTTTTTTAACATTACAGCATGTAAACATGTTCTAGTAGAAACACAAAATACAAGTATGAACCTGAAAATGAGCACGATGTGGGACCTTTAATGTGTAGCCATCTTACAGTAGTATTGGGATCTTTTCACAATGAGTATCATTATAACATGTATAACTGTCTTGTGTGAAGAACACGAGAGGCGCTGGCATGTTCACGGCTGCCATTTGTGCGTCTCAGTTGGTCTTCTCGTCCTCAGCAGGCTGCCAGGATAAATGTTGCCAAATGGATCACCAGGAGGACCATTAACACGGTTCCTCACATAGAGTACTACAGTCTTTCTTAATAAAGTATTGTACACGTGATTATGGAAAGATCTTGGCACTGCATGGGTTAGAGTAAAGCTATAAAGGTACTAATTAGTAACCAGGAACACAATGAATTATACACAAGATTGTATTGAATGTGGCCCAAAAAAATGATAGTTGGATGTGAACCAAAAGCAAATGGAAGAACAGCTCTGAGCTGCTGAGCAAGTGAGAACAATACAGATGGCAGATCGCAGATGAAAGATTCGTTATCCAAGCAGTTTTAACATGTTGAAGCCACTTCAGATTTAAAAAAGAGATTCTGCACGCTGTTAGTGTATTAAGGAGTTAATAATAGCTGTGATGCAGCGTTGAATTGGACGTCCATGAATGTCAGAAATATGAAGAAGATGGTTTCACACATTCAAAGAGCAACAATCTGATTTCTTGTCTTTTTCATTGTTTGTTTTTTTTCCTACATAGCTGAAGTCTCGCTGGTTTTGTGCACTCGGAGCCTTCTGGGGAGCCTGTTATCCCTGCAAAAATGTGCCCTGGATTTGCACCATGCAAACATGCCACAGTCAGATCCCTGCACCGTAACAAAGACATAAAGCCTCATTAAATGCCCACATGGTGCATCCAGTTGACCGTCTCTCCAGCTGGGAACTATTTTTATCTGAATGAAGTCTGCGACGATGGAAGAGAAAACAAATCTCTGGGAGAAAATAATGAATCAGAACAAAGTCGCTGTGAGAAATCAAAAGCTTTTTCTGATGTTTCGGACTGTAATCTGTGTAGCCTACAATCTTTTTCCCCTCTCTCAGTAGGTTTTATTATTAACAGTGTGCAGCTCAGTTTTAGGTTTACTTACAGCCTCCTAAAAAAAGACCTGATGATGCCACCATGATTTACGGGAGACGAAAAGAGGAACTTTAACAGTCGTCGGTTTGGAAAAGAGGAACAGAAAGCGTGTTCTTCCTGAGTGGATAAAAATAATCCAACAAACCGGATGAATAAAGCAGTGGTTCCCCTCCTTTTCCTTAAAGGGGATATATCGTGCTCATTTTCAGGTTCATGCTTGTATTTTGGGTTTCTACTAGAACATGTTTACATGCTTTAATGTTCAAAAAACACATTATTTTTCTCATACTGTCTGTCTGAATATACCTGTATTCATGCTCTGTCTGAAACGCTCCGTTTTAGAGCATTTTAGCGGAATTGCGTTGCTAGGAAACAGCTTGGGTCCATGTTTACATCCTGTCAGCTGATGTCATTCACATACACTAAAACAGGAAATAGACTGGGACACATTTGGTATTTTTACATTTAAAACTGTGAAATGGTCTAAATATTGTAGATTTGTGACATCACAAATGGACAGAAATCCTAACGGCTTGTTTCAAACGCACAGTTTCTGAATACGAGCTGTGTGTATTTCTCCATAGATTGAGTGTTTTGATACTTTCACAGTATTTATATATCACTTAAACCTGCTTTATAATATAAAAGACATGAAAATCTCACTTTTTACAATATTGGACCTTTAAACAATCCAAACTTTAAAAAAAAATAACAGTTTCATTCAAAGAAAATCAAGAATCAGGAAGGCCTCGTGACCCCCCCCATGAAGCTTTGGCGACCCCTAGTGGGGGTCGGGATCTCCAGGTTGGTAACCAGAGGAATAAATAATAACATAAGGGATTTTACTGATTTCATCATGGTCATTGTATAACAGTCTCATGTCACCATGAATCCTAATGACCTTGGTGACCCCCTGACTTTTCCTCTAGCGCCACCAAGAGGTTGATAAATGTGAAATGTCTCAACAACAATTGGAAGATTTGTTATAAAATGTGGTTCAGACATTCATGTTGCCTCGGGATGAATTTTAATAACTTTGGCTAAAATTTGTCTGATAATGTGATTGATGAAAATGCTTGTAAAGCTAATTAGGGCTGCGACTATGGAATATTTTCTCAATTAATCGATCAGTTGTTTGGTCTATAAAATGTCAGAAAATAGTGAAAAATATGGATCAGTGTTTCCTAAAGCCCAAGATGACGTCCCAAATGTCTTGTTTTGTCCACAACTCAAGGATATTCAGTTTACTGTCATAGAGAAACCAGAAAATATTCACATTTAAGAAGCTGGAATCAGAGAATTTAGACCTTTTTTATAACTTCTCCATCAGCCTCAGCTGTACTTTGAGTTTAGTCATCACATCTTCACATCTTTGCTCAGTATTACCAGCTATTTATGTCTTTTATTGCACAGAGAAAAGTGTTTATTGAATCAGATCCATCTCTACCCTGCAGTTCCTTTCATTCCACATCTCTTTACGCTCCTAATGCACCGCTGTAATGATGATGACTAACTGGGCTGATTGGTCTCTAATTACTGCTAATATACTGCTAGATGCTGTCCTGATGTAACCCACGCTATGGAACAGTAAAACTCAATTCAGAGATATAATAACCAGAAAGAATTATTACAATAAATGGACAGAAAAAAAACAATGAATAAAATAAAATTACAGTTAACTAATTATGGTTAAGATAAGCCTTCTTGTTTTTAAAACACCTAGTCGTGCCATAGGCTACTCTAAAAGTTACACAGCAAATTATGCAAGTACTTCGAGATTCAAGAAATTCAGCAACATTCCTGTAACTGTGCCCCTTAATCTGATTTAACCACAGACATCTTTTTGAACTAAATTATACCATAGAAAGGCAGAAATCTCACATGAATATCTCAAAACCTCAATGCATGGTTAGAAAAATATGCAGTTGTTTGTTTTCGTTTCTTATTAATCTATTTATTTATTTTTTATTTAAGAATACACAAGTACAATAATAGTATGAAGCCTACATACAAAACTGCTCATACCAGGGATACATATACAAATTTTAATAATAATAATGAAAATAGCATATATAAGAACCCGACATATCCTTAATGACAGACTGGAGTTATTTGAAAGGATTTGGAGGCCGAGGATCTCTTCTATATATAATGTTTTCCTGATTTGTGTGCCTTAGGGCGTTGTATGTGGGTTTATTTTTTATTTCTATTATTTATACTTTCATGTGTTTGCTTGTGTCTTTTGTTGCCTTGTTTTGCCTTTAGTTCCTGGTATTGTTTGTCTTATATTGTTACATATCTGAAATGAGGCATGATATTCACTTCACAGTATATATATAAACTAATATATCATCAGCCCATAAAAAATGTATGGAACACATAATTGATGCAGTTCTTAGTAACTAATTACATTTTCTCTTGGTACTGTAACAAACTAGTTTTTTGTTTACTTGTAGCCTACTTTATTGAGTATTAAAATATTAGTAATTTTACTTTTACCTAAGTAGCCTATTTTATATTGTTTTGAGTATTTAAATATTTGTAATTTTTTTTCCTAAGTCCGATTTTCTATTGTTTTGAGTATTTAAATATTAGTATTTTAAATTTCACCTAAGTAACATATTTTCTATTGTAGCCTATTCACTACATTTCAAGTCACATCTGTTACAGAATAGCTAGAATAAAAACAAAAGTCATATGAAAATAAAAACACCTGTCTGCAGCTGAAGTTGCAGGAGGACTGAGCATCAGAGAGGAGACAACTGGCTGCTTTATGTCTCCTCGATTCCTTTCCTCGCCTCCTCTCCTCGCGTCTTAGCCCCGCCCACTCACCTAGACACACCGGAATGAGTGTCGCAGTCGGTCCGGTCCAGGTCATCCTCTGGTCCAGCAGGGGCTAGCAGCTAGCAGCAGTTAGTGATAACTGCAATTTCATTAATAATTAGACAATGACAGTCTGGGTTATGGTTATTGTGTCTCTCTGCATGGTTAAACAGGTGGTCTGTACCTTAATTAACCCAGTAATTAAGCTAAGTGACCCAAATGAAACACACCTATGAACAGGTGCATGCTGGGTGTGGCTAACATGCCCATCATGGTGGATCTTTTACCTTCTGTGAGGATGCTCTGCTGTTCCTGACTGAGGAGGACTTCACCTGAGACTCAAGGACAGGTGTTCAGACAGGTGAGTTCAACAACACACTCACTGTGATGCTAAGAAGGTTAATTGATGATGAAGTGAAACTTAATAGAACAGCTCTCTTTCTGCTGTGTGTTGTTGCCATGGTGATGTTTTATTCTGTTGTTTTATTCTATAAGAAGTTTCAGGTCATTTAATTTATTGCTATGTGGCTTTATAATGTTTGTTACACCCGCTGCGGTGAAGCCTACTTTTTTTTTTAATTTATTGTCATTTTTGTGTCTCTTTTCTGGTTGATTGTTGTGAGGCTGCACTGAGGAAGGCTGTTGTATATTTATAGTTGATAATCAGCTGTATGCACATGCTGCTTAAATGGGATTTATTGTTGGTTTGGACCTCAGGGCTCTGTGGTGTGATGTGTATCCTACCTTGACATGTTTATACAGTATGTTTTGTAGCTTAATGTCTTCAATAATTTAATAAGTTATATAATTTATTACATTTATTCTTCCCCTTTTAAAAATGTAACGCTGTTTACTCAGAGCATATTTTTACTGACCTACTTTTTGCTTTTATCTGTGTACATTTTAACACAAGTAATTTACTTGTACTGTAAAGTTTTCTAGTACTCTTTAGCTCTGACGGCATCAAGCAGCTAAAAAGGAAAAAAACCCTCTTTGGAAAAACAATCCAATATTAAGGTTTTATTCTTAAATGTTTAGGCTAAAGAATAATTATTTCTCTATACTTATATAGAGCCTTTGTCCTGCATTCACGAGTTTACCTGAGAATAGGTGTGTAAGTAGTATCTGCAAATAAATCTAGGTCTACTGTTTATACATATATCTTAAAGTATTGCTAAGCATTGCACCTGTGTGATTATTTCTATTTCTTAATTTCCTCTCTTACCTAATGCAGACAATTTACTGTTATTTTAAATGTTATTATGTTGTAAAAACTAAGTTTAAAGAGAGTTCAGTCATGTTAAAGGCAACAATAACACACTGATTATGATGGGTACAAAATGATTTACTCATCTTGCTTTTATAAAAAAAAATGGACACACTTAATCTTCTGTTATCGATAAACAGCTCATTCATTTTGTTAATGCATACTGTATAATGTATTTTTTATACTTTATTTTGCAAATAATACAATAAGATACCATTTAAACCAGTGGTTTTCCAAGCAAAAGGAGATCAAAGAGAATAACGTTTAAGGTTTTAAATGGCCAATGATAAGAATCCACAGCTTACCGTTTAACCTGTTTATATTTATGACATTTTTGCCAGACTCCATTGGGAAATTTTTTTTTTATTTTACTTCTCAGAACACGGGAGTTACTGGTCCATCTTTATTGTTTATAATTAATTTTATTTAGCTTCCTACTTTGTACAGCAACTGCTGTTTCCCTTTGGGATGAATACAGGTCTATCTTCTCTTAACATGTCAAATTAAGACATTTAAACAACTAAGAACAACAACACATTATGTGTGGAAAAACAGCTTGTCTTGTTTTGACCAACTAACTGTCACATGCTGCATGTTTTAGAGAGCGCTCAACCTTTAAACGGAGCCTACAAGTATCCACTCAGTAAGCTGATGTTTTTTATCTCTTTGCCATGAACTTTTCTCTCACCTTCTAACAACAACCACTCCAATCGTTTCACAACTTTCATTTTATTGATTCCACAGTATTTTCTCTTCACTGCTGCACAGCAGGCTGTAGTACGATGACTTTAACACGCTGCTGGATGTATCAGCTGCACACATACTGTATTGAACCCTCATTCAGCCAGCTCAGTTGTATATGATGCTTACATGGTGTTACTGTATGGAAGGATAGAGTATTCAATGATGAATGCATCCTTGCCTGTGACTCAGAAGCTTGTAACCTTGGTGTGATGCTTTATTCAAATCTTTCCTTTGCTGCATGATCGAGTACCATGGTGATGCAACCATGTTGTCTTAGTTAAGTTGAAGTTTTTTAATTTTACTTGCTGCGCACCCAGTCCACTCTACCTTCACTGGTCTCCTCTGGGAGTGGATGTCATTTAGCTGTTTGAAAAATATATATTTAACACCTTGCGCTTTTGTCATTTTTAACTTTAAAGTTTGAAAAATCCTCTTAATTCCTCCGTGTCTGTAACATAAGTATTCAGTAGTACACTTATGGTACGTGTCCACAGGGTCCATCCTTTCCACGCTTCCCATTCAGTGTCTATGTAAGCAACCGTGCAATGCATTCTGGTAGCGCAGCGTTGCGTTTCTAAAGACGGAGCGTCATGTTGGCCGCTCCTCATTTGCATAAAGCTGAGGTCTAGGCTACTTTATGTAAATCAGGGGCGAGGCGATCCCTCACGTCCAAAAACAACAAACACAGGACTTTCAACCAGGAGACCGTGTTTTTTTTTGTTTCATCACTAGTGATGTGTTTTGTGTACTTATGTTCCGATGTTTCCGTATGTATTTTACATAGTTTATGTACATATTTTAAGGCCAACCATGATGTTTTTCCTAAACCTAACTAAGTGGTTTTGTTGCCTAAACCTAAGTGAGTTGTTCTGTTGTCTCCTGATGGTACTGGACTTTTATACACGCGTGTAATATTCATGCCTCGGCGAGGCACGCTATCCTCTGGTGGACAGGCGGGTCTATTGCACGCTTTGGCGTGATATCTGATTGGATTATGAAATGTCTGACCAGTGAGATTTAAAGGAGTTGAGTTTCAAGTCTTGAATCTTGTTGATTAGGATTTTGATTTCCATTAAGCTGCTTCAGCCATTGTTAATGTCATTAGTAACACCCGTGCTTTTACTTCTATGACAAGTCAAACTATCCGCTGTGAAATGTTTTATCTCCTCTCTCTTTTCTTTTCATTGGCAAAGAGAAATGTAAAAGTTCTCATTTAGCTAACTGGCAAAACCTGAAGTTTAATTATTCAAATATTTTTGAAACATTTAGTTTCTTGAAATTGTTTGAAGCCAAAGCTAAATAAGTGATTTAAAAGGATTCACGTTTTCGGTTCCGTTAGTTAGCAGGATTATGGAAAAACTACTGGCCCGATTTTCATGAAAGGGTGAAGTATGGGCCAAGGTAGAACCCATTACATTTTGGAGTGGACTGGCCTTGGCAAAGGTGTGCACGCTCTGATTGCCATTCTAGTTATTGGAGGATTTATTGCAAACAAACAAAATGATATTGAACCCCAATCCTCACCAGCTAATGTTGAGAAAAAAAGCCTGATCACTGCATGACATCCTCAGACACGGTCCCTCTGGCTGCTCTCAGTCTCACGTTGTCTCTAAGATGATCAGTACATCGCTCTCTAGGCTTTTCAACTGTACAACAGGCACAGAATATATATTTCCTCTGTTAAATCTAAAGCCCTTACCCTAAGCACTGCTAACTATTTCATTTATTTTCTTTTAGCCCTCTGCTACTTCGTTTTACTTTGATACTTGTAAAACTCTTTGTGACTTTGTTTTAAAAAGTGCTATAAAAAACTGCTGCTCAGAGAAATGTATTTCAATGATTATTATTTATCTCTACATGTGTGAAGAGTGCTTTCCATTAAAGCTATTAATGCATCTCGCCCATCACTCAACCCAGCAGGAGGAAAGTGTTCAGTCCCAAATTGCTGGCTCACATCAGAACACCTGATGGCAGGATTTAGATATTAGTTTTTTTAGTTCAGTCAGGTTGTCACTGTCAATGTTTCTATGTATTCAGATGAAGCAGAAAACTCCACAAACGTATTTTGGCTTGTTTGTTAATTTGAAGTTATTATTAATACTCAGTAAAACACCAAATGTTTATTAATTTGCTGATGAAAATAGTCCCCAACACATACACTATGTATCCTGTTTTAATGATGCTTTAACATTGTCGAGCTGTTTTAGGAAGTAATTTAGCTTTTTTAAAAAACAAACTATGTATATGTGACGCATTTTTTAAAGATTAACATCTTCAGTACAAACGAAGGGGCTTCGGGCTGAGAGCCACAGACAGGAAGTAAAGTATTGAGAGATGGAATAATGCTTCATGATATTCATCAGGCTGTTCTCATACACCGTTCGTAGATGCTTACAAAAAGTAATGCACTGTAATTCATATATATATACCAACAAACTAACACTGTGTTGGGAGGAGATCGAGGTGGATAGGTGGGTCAAAAAACACTGAACTATCACCCAGGAGACCGGTGTTCGTTTCCCGTGTGAAAACAGAAGTCAGCGTTGATTTATTTGTCATGTAACTTCCGTACTTAAGTAACGCCACTTTCGTAGTTATTTTGACCCAAACCAGGATCTTTTCCTAAACCTAACTAAGTATTTTTCTTGCCTAAACCTAACGAAGTTGTTTCCTGTAAAGACATAAGTTTATTTTGAAAACACTGTATGCATGTTACGAGCGGAAATTGCTGGATAATCCGTAGGAAAACGCACGAAAAATGAGGAATAACTTTTCTTAAGATATCACATGAACCGCTGTATAAGGAAGACAATAATAAGAATATAGAATTTGCCGGTCTTATCCTTTTGTGTTGATCTTAAACCTTCAGATCGCGGTTCTGTCTGAGTTCTCATGTGTTAGGGTTTTTCTCTCAAAGTCCAAAGACCGCCAAGTCACTGAGAGACTATACATTTTATAGAGTTATTACACAGCTGTGTTGAATACTCGATTCTGATTGGTCAATCACGACGTTCTGCAGTCTGTTATTTCTTTATAACAGACCGTTGCTACGTATAACAGACCGTTGCTATGGACGCAGTTCTGATGTCAGACTCTGGGGGATAATTTTTGTGTCAAATGATTGATTTCTTAAGTTAAGTAGCCGTGTAATAATGTACAGCTAGTGGGTCATTATTGTGAAATAAAACTCTTCAGGGCGTCAGGACGCCGCATTTCCCTGTCAGGGTTTATTTCACAACAATGGCCCACTAGCTGTACATTATCCCTTACGTATGTGTTTCTCATTTTCTTACGTATATGTTTTGTCGTGCCCATTAGAGGCCCTGTATGGGAAGCAAAAGAGAGACAAAGCTTTGGCATCCTGTATTGTTTCATCCCGCCTGTCTGTGGACAAAGAGAGGAAGGACACGAACAATACAAATCACATGTCAGATTCCCCACAAAACATTTCACCCAATATTACAACCCGTCCTGGAGATATGCACCAATCAAACCAACACAGAGGAAAACATTAAGTCAGACAATTTTCATTTCACTGATAACAATCATTTTGTTCTGCCTTTGTGGTGGAATAAAGATGCAGAAGTACCAAAGAAATCTGGCAAATGCAAGTGTGGATTGAGTCGGTGTGAAAAACCTTTTACATGAGCACTTGGTCACCGGGTGTGAAACGCATGAATAATAATAACACAAAAAAAATTAGACTTTTCGGTCACTTATGGTGCCAGAGTCATCTAACAATAATAACCCTCACCTGAACCTTTTCTCTAAACTTTAGAAAATAGCCTATATGATGGAGGATTTCATTGTTCTCGCTGACATCCATTGTGCTAAATTAGTGTGGGATCATTCACAAGTTCCTGTTGGCATCGTGCTTGACAGTTATTTCATTATCACAACCACAGGTGGCTGCGTTGGTCCGATGGACTGACAGCCATTTCAACCAATACACCTTTAATTTATTCATGATTTCTTTTGAATTTTCAGGTTTTAAAAAAATTAAAATTGGCAGGCTGTGTTTTTCCCCCACCTGCCTACAAAAGTGAGAAGAGGGAGGAGGTTGACATTTAAGAAAATATCAGAGCAGGAAGCCTTTCTGGGTTTTTATATGAGACGCAGTTCACATTTCCTAAAAGAAGGACGCAGTTAGACTTCTTTTATCCTGTTCCTGTGGATGTGTTTATGAGGTTCAGTTGTTCTGGGTTTAGCATCTGCAGAATTCACATTTTTGTTCCCGTTTTGTTGTTGTTGGAAAAATGTTGGAAAATCTACTGAACTCTACCTGCACAGCACCAAACGGCAAAGTTTGTGACTAGCTGGTGATCTATAAGATTATTTTCTCAGAGTTGGTGGAGACTAATACAGATCCAAAAAAAGAGTGATTATTGCACTAAATGGTTAAAGTATTATGAGAGATACAGACGTGATCAGTTTCTGTGTGAAACATTTGGGAAAGGGCTCTGAGTAGTCCTGTGACTTGCAGCCCGTCGCTTTTTGAATCAGAACGTTTTTGCAGGTTCACAATGTTTGAAGAGCTTTTATTTTGAAAATACTGCCTTTTGAAATTCATAGTTCCTGTTGGTGTTGGTGTCCTCATTGACTGTACATAAGAAGTAGACGTAGTCAGAGCTCCGTTAACGGAGGTTCCATTCAGTTACATTATGGTGCGTTCAAGTTGATTACTAACAAGACAATTATTTTTTGTATTACAAGTTTTCTGATATTTAACATTTACAGTATGCAAATGAGGCATTATCTAATGCTAACTTTTGATGAATTTAGAAGAATTTTACAAACACAAATAGACCAAGTAGTAAAATAAACACCTAAATGTGTATTTAGGATGTTTTCTTTCCACTAGTCTGAAAGAAGACATGTTATGGAAGCAAAATCTCAAAATTGATCAGTGCATGAAAAACAATGTTGTTGCTAGGGATGCACCGATACTGATATCGGATATCGGGCCGATACTGACTCAAATAGCTGGATCGGGTATTGGTGACAATGGGGCAGATCTATTAAATTAAATTCTATGTTTATATACTAGATGCGTTTTATGCTAGAATTTGAATTCCTGTTGAAGTTTTGACCAATTTGTTGCTGCATTAAAAAGGTTTATATCTGAACTTTAATTCATGTTAATTTTGAAGATTTTTTACCAAGTTGCTGGCGTACGATTTATTATTTTACTAATAAATAACAATTGACCCATTGGCCCATTGACCTGCTCACACTGGGGCCAACAGTTTCATGTCAGGTAAACGACCTCCATCTGGTCCTCACACAGAGTCTGACAACAGAAACAGAAACAGAGCCAGTGTAATCTGGAGCCAGCAGATGTCACTGTAGTTATGAAAGAGATGGATGCTAACTTATGTCTGTAACACACACACACATGCACACACTCACACACACTCACACACACACACACACTAATAAAGAGGTTCAAAGCTGTTCCTAAATCCTGAAAGTGTATTCCAGATGTCTTAGTCACTCATGTGAGTCAGCTTGTATTTGTTCCGTTCCTATTTGTTTTTACTCTTAAACCAAGTGACTCACACTTTAGTTGACAGAGAAAACATATGCAAGTATTTTAGGACAGGAAATGGATGTACAGAAGGGCAAACATTATATTTCTTGGACTGTGCGCATCAAGTGCTTTCAGCGGCCAAGAGGAAATCATAGTCATTTGTGGAAGTGCTGGGTTTGTGAGGAATGTGTCTGAGAGAGGAGCGCAGACTGCCGTTAATGCAGAAAGCCAAATATGTGAAGTCTGACAAGGCAATGACGGACTGGTTAAGATGGTTTCTGACAGCGAACGCCACCAACACTCTCAGACTATATCGTTTTATTTGTTGTTTAAATAAACCGGGAGGAGATTGCATTCTGTTTGCATCAATTTATAATTAGGAATGTCTCCTCTTAGTTGTTTTGGTCTAACATTTCTTTTGTTGGTTAGTTTTTCTGAATGCTTTTTTCATGCTGAATGACTTATTTCCCAAAAACGTATGAGCAGATCTCTGGTAAACACCAGATTTAAAGTGGTGCTTTTATGTGATTCTTTGAGGAGAAACTCAGTTTTACAGATCTGTCTATTAAATCAACTAATTGATTAGTCGATAAAATCATAGTGTGATGTTTGTCGACTAAGAATTTCTTTAGTCGAGGACTAACACAGTCTCACAGCAGTGTGTGAGATAGTCACGAAATTTAATCTATTTGATTCATCTACATAGACACGAATTTCCCTTTTTCTTGTGACGCTCAGCACGACTTTCAACAACTTATTTTTTGTGCTTTTTCCTACAAAGGTCCAGCAACATGTGACGCACATGTCAATTTCCGCTCCAGTCTTTTCAAAATAAAACTACTTAGTCAGGTTTAGGAAAAGATGGTGGTTTCAATCAAGTCAATCAAAGTAATGCCCCAACTTTTATCAATTAAACACAGAATGAAAGTAGCCCATTCAAATGAAATACTCATTGTGAGAATAAAGAAAGTTGTTAAATAAATATCATAAAAACACACTTATAAATATCAAAGGAGCATTTATAAGATATGAACTAATTCTATAAAGTAGGAAATGATCCCTATAAATGTTCTATTAAATGCAGAGGTGAAGGACATTTTTAAGTGCTGCACTTCACATTAATATCATGGAAATTATTATTATTTAATTATGATATTATATAATCTCATGCAACATATTGTGAACAATTCTTCTCAGCTGCATATCATTTTTCACTTTTTCTAATCTTCATATTGAGCTTGTTCAGTTTTGATACCTTCAGTTTGCTCCTTTATCTACTTTTGAATACAGGATTTATGTTTGAATAGCGGGTGTTTATTTTACCTAAATAAACGCAGAGATTCAGACATTATACTGCGTCCCTGTATGGGTCAGATATTGATAACTGGGTGGAGGTTAAATGAGCCTGCTGCGCTGCATCATCAGCCCCGTTCAACTGCTTATAAACGGCCCAGGAATAGGAGAGCAGCCCGGCCCGCTCCGGTGACTCAGCCAGGACTCAGGAGTTTATTGTTGGGATGAATAATCTACCGCAAACATTTCAACTCCAGACGACCTCACGAGGCTCTCTGGAGAAACGGAAACTATGCTCTTCATGTAAACACAGACTGTTGACAGTTAAATGCCAGTTAAATGCCAACAAACAGATGAATGAAGGTATTTGCATTCAAGGCGTCCATTCATGAATTTATTAAGTGTGAAAAAGTCCCGACATGAGTAACCAAAAACAGCGACTCATTTCCTGTGGAAGTTATGAGTTATTTATGTGATATGCAGCGGTGGTGGTGGTGGTGGTAAGAGTTAAATCCTTAGATTAAAGGAAACAATGGAAAAATACTGCATAAAGCAAATAAACCCTCATTGTTTTCAGTAAATGTACTTTAAGATTAAATTACTCATCAGACAGTTTAAGTGTTTAAAATCCCCCAAAGGTGGAGACATGATGTTCCAGCCTGACACAAAGACTGAAACGGAAATCTTTGAAATCAGCTGAAAAGGTTCAGACAGGTTCAGACATCTCTACAACTCTTTATGATCTAAAAAAAAAACTGAGATATTTATCTATATATTGAATAACCAACAAAATCTTAACCTTCACATCAAGCAACGGAGTAAAAAGTACAACATTCCCCAAATCCAGCCTCCTAAACCTTAAAGTAAAGAATCATAGCCTTAGTACTTCAACACAGCTCATCACTGCGTGTTCCCTTGCAGGTTTTTTAATGCAACTTTCAATTTCCAGATGCTATTTGTCATCTGTTCTCTCAGCTTCTTTACTTGAGCAAATACCACAACACACATACAAATACTCTTCTACAAGTACAAGTCCTGCATTCAGAAATGTGCTCAAGTAAAAAAATACAAAAGTATTATCAGCAAAATGTACTTAAAGGACCAATATGTAATATATTTACTGTAATAAATCATAAAATTACCATCATCAGAGATTAAGGAAACATGCTGAATTGAAATACTGGCTTTTCTGCGAGTATGCCTTGAGTAAATGTATTTAGTTACTTATACTTAGTTATCTTGATTGCATGTTCCCCTGTTGTTGTTTTTTTAATGCAACTTTCAATTTCCAGGTGATATTTGTCCTCTGTTCTCTCATTACTCAGCTTCTACTTAAGTAAAAATACCACAACACACATAAAAATACTCTTCTGCCAGTAAAAGTCCTGCATTTAGAAATGTACATCATCAAAATGTACTTAAAGAAGTATCAAACGTACTTCTGAATGATATATATTATACAGTATATCATATTATTGGAGGTTTGTGCATGAAGCTGTAAGCAGTATTTTGATGCTGTAGGTAGTTAAGGAGGTGCTAAGTATGTAGTTTAATCTAACACATCATATTTTATAGGCTCATTTGTTTTGAAAATGTGTAATAACTATAGTAAGTAAAAAGTGAAATTTCCCTCTGAGATGTGGTATAAAATGAAAATACTCCAGAAAAGTACCTCAAAATGAACTTGGGTACTTTCCACCACTGCTGCTGATTTAAAAACAATGTCACAGCTCAAAGGCAGATAATGGATGTAAGAGGCACATGTGGTCTGCAGGCTCTGTGACATCCATCCTAGCAAACAGGTGGACTGGATGCACTCCTATAACTCCACCTGTATCCCAGGAGGTGACGGAGGAAGCTCAGCTGCGTTCAGCGTGCAGCTATAACTCCATCAACCATCATGTGTGTTCAGAGAGAGTATCTCTGTGCCAAGGCAGGAACAAGGTCTCCATGTGGCAAGAAGTCCCCTGGATTCCTCTCGGATGAGTCCGAGGGTTGTGGAGCCGTGAGCCGTGAGTCACAGGAAGCATCGGGTTAACTTCATGGGCGTCTTGTGATTTTACACACACACACACACACACACACACACACACACACTCACACACACTCACTGAGGTGTGCGTGTGAAATTATAGTACTCATTATAAAGAAGAATCACCTCCTTCTTAGAGCGGGGTTGTAGGTCCAGGTGGTGGAAATCTACAGAGGTAGTCGCTGACAACAGTGCATCAGTTCTTTTGGCTTATACTCCGTGTTGTGCATGTTTTCATCCAGTCATTGCAGCCATCAGATGAATGTCTACTGTAGTGACTACATCCAGTGTCCAGAGTTGTTTGTTTTTATGCACCCTGAAGATAACTATCGGACGTCTCTCTTTTGTGCCTCTAAGGTCTGTTCTTATTGTGCTATATGTTGTAAATGAGTCGTGTTAACTACTCCACGCTGCCAGTATTTCTCATAAAGGGGATGATGCACCTCAGGAGAGTTTTTTGGTTGAACAAAGGTCAAATTAATAAAATGTTATTGAAGAAATATGACATTTTCCTCAGAAAGAACTGTACTTTATGTCCCCCGTCTCTTCTACTTAAAGGGCATCATAAAGGGGTATGATTACAGCAAGAAAATACATTTCATTTGGGTACCTGATTTTTGTTTTAAATGTTCTCTTTAGATATCCAGAGCATTAATATAGCATCAAACAACTATTTGCTATGTAAAGATATAGAGGAGTAATGTCTACCTGAGCAGAGAATGAAGTCTCTCTCTCTCTGTGTGTGTGTTGTAATCAGAGCTTCTCCATGCTTTTTTTACATGTGTGCGTGCTTTTAGTGCATGTGGGGGCCTTTCTCAAACCGCCCCCTCCATATTTGCACTCCGTTTGCACGTTCGCGTGTTGGGTACGCCATATTAAGTGCCATCCAAAAACCAATTAGCGGGGAGTGGAAGTGGGTTATATAACCCTCCAACAGCGAGCCTGCATCGATGCCGACTTACTGGTTACTCGCGTGATCTTGTGACATCGCAAGAATCCAGCTGCCGTGCAAGGTTATCTGTTTCTCCCACAGGTATACAGGTATATATATATTAATATATATTGTTGCCTTCTGCTGGTACTGCACCTTCATACACTGTTATAATATTCATGCCTAGGCGAGGCAAAACGTGACACTGACACACTATTCTCTGGTGGACAGGCGGGTCTATTGCACGCTTTGGCGTGATATCTGGTTGCTATGAGAGCGACGAGAGTGAACCAAAAGAGTAAAGCTGTGAGCCGGACAGATAAACAATGATCTGAAACTCACTATAAAGCTCCGTAAAGCCGAGCGGAGCTGCAGATTCAGCTGATAATTCTTGTTCATCACATAAGAGTGATCCTTTTCATGTTTTTTTCACATTGACATTGTTATTATTATAAATATAGCTTATTGATCGTAGCCTCTTTAAGCAGGTTTCAAGAGCCTGCTAATTGATTTTTATACAGTAAAGAGATTAATTGAAACAAATATCTGCCTGGAAAAAAAAAATTAAAGCTGCACAGCACTTTAAAAAGTGGTGAGAAAAAAAATTAGAAGTTGAAAGCACACTGCGGCTCATTAACAGTGAAAGACGACTGCTCTACTAATCACAGAGAGAGCGAGAGAGAGAGAGAGAGAGAATATTCCAGTAGAAACATGAATCCGTCTCCTCTACTTTCAGCATTGTCTGACTGCCTGAAGCCCACAGGCATAAAGACAGTGTGTGATGGCTTTGACATCTTTGCTTTTAACCCAATCCTGTCCTCTTTACTTCCACAAGCTCATCACCAATAACCACAAAGATATATCTCCCACATGAAACTGTTCATTTATTTCACAGGAAATGAAGAGGACGTGTCACTGCTGGCATGTGTCAGACATGACATCAGCATTGTCCCTTATATGTCCCTTATGTCCCTTTATAAGCTGCTGTTTATAGATGTTACAACATGAGGTTGTGGGTGTTGCCACTGAATCATACTTTAAAAACATACAGGGGGAAATTATTTAGCTGCTCATTCTGTTTGCGGTCGTGGTCGCTTGTGGTTTTTCTCAGTCAGACGGCTTCTGTTAACACCACATATTAATTATACTATCTTTATATGAATATAATTAGCATGAGATGATTTCGCTCTCACAGAACTGAAACGGGAACTATCGAATAATAATTTAGCAATTAAATGTTTGACAAGATTATTTTGATGCATGTCATGAAAAAGCTGATTAGTTTTCACAGCAATTTGACTCGGCGTCGTTCGCTGCCCCCTAAACACTCTCCATAAATAAATGAACACTCGTTTCTATGAATATATAAATTCGTCTCTCAGCCAATCTGACCATGTAAAAAAAGGGATTAGCAGGATATGTGCAGCTCTGCAGTGCCCGTCCTCAAAGACAGTATTTTACATGAGTTCTTTGCACGATCACAACAACATCTTTGCTGTAACTTTTTTTTATTTTAAACACTGTCTTTGTGTTTTATTATCACACGTATCGCATCAGAAGGAATTTCCGGTAGCACTTTCTATGACGCCCATGTCTATAATGCATTATTAACATATAGGTCTGCCCCCTCTTAGTAGATTAGTCAACTAATCGGCAGTGGTGGAGGAAGTTTTCGAATGCGAAAATACTCTGTCAAGTGAAAATACTACATTGAAAATGTTACTTAAGTATATAAGTATAAAGTAGTAAAAGTAAAAGTGCATATCATAATGTATTACATCTATGGGAATTATAATACACTATGATCCTTGCAGAAAATAGTCAGTGAGTGACCAGCAATTATGCAGTATTATGATACTTGACCTTTATAAGTCATTATAAAATGCTTTATGAAGCATTATAAATATTTATGAATGCTTATAACTGTAATTATACAGTGCTATAAGATGATTATAATGCATTATAAATATGTTTATAATGCATTATAGACATGGAATAATGAATAATAACGACATAGAAACTGCAGCTGCTGATATTTGATTGTTGATCTTTGTTGATAGTGGGATGTTGAAGCAGGGACCTCCTCCTCCTCCTCTAATATCTGTAGGTTGTAATAAAGCTCTCAGGTTGGGGAGGGGAGCCACATGGTGGCAGTGTCCACAAATACTGTCAGCTCGTCTTCGGTGTCCACATGAAAACAACCCTAACAGTCCTCCAACTATTAAGTCTCTGTGAGCTGTGAAGTTAGTATCATATAGGCAGAGTTTAAATGGAGGCTTCTGCAAAATGCACCCAACGGCAACCCAAGTTGCACTCTGGGAAAGTGTCCAAAAGTCTTTGAATTCTTTCCTGCGTTTGAGTCACCGTGACTCTAACGACAATCATCCATCAGCAGAGCTCAGTCAATCCAACAGCAGTGTGATGGTTCACGTTGCTAATTTGAAACAGTGGTTAAATTAACCCACAGTGGCGCCGTTTAGTCATTTTCTGTCACATTTTGGTGCCATGAATAGCCTACATGCTATGTCATATAAATAAACTAGGGGAAAGGTCAACGCTCTGAATGTGAATGATACAAATGATGACAGAAAAGGATATATGTTTATACTGTATATAGAGCGTAATCAGGCAGAAACCTACGTCAGGTCACGTGGAATTTTTTTTCCCCATTTTTCAGACATATTTTCAGATTTTTGGGGGGAAATTGTTCGGATATATATATTTTTATTTTTTTTTACATTTTTGAGACTCTTTTAGACTATCTCCGGACTTTTTTTTCAGACTTTTTGGGGGACATTTTTCAGAATTTTTTCTGACATTTTTTACAGGCATTTTTCAGACATTGGTCAGAAAAATTTTCTGACATTTTTTCCGACATTGTTCCGACATTTTTTAAGACATTTTTCAGACATTTTCTTTCTTTTTTTTGGAAATTGTTCAGATATTCTTTTTACATTTTTCAGACTTTTTTCAGACATTATTTTATTCCGACCCGCCCGTTAAAATACCCCTAATTGTGGTAAAAATAAATAAATGAATAAAACAAAATATATATATTTTCAACTGGCAGCAGGCAAAATCAGGTGGATTTGATGTTTGTTTAAGTCATAAAGCAACCGTCTTCCTGACAGGTGCTCTGCTTACCTGGGCAGCGAGGGAAACTCCACTGCTCCAACGGTTGTGAATGCAAGAGCTCTTTTTATAGACATAAAAAATAATCTCATCATATCATTTCACCTGTCCAAGACCTGTCCAGAAGTTTAGCTGTGGTTGGGACACATGCTTCCATTTTCTACTTGTGCTGTCGGGCATTGTTTGAGGGTGACTCACAGCTGACCTGGCCTCATCCTCCAAGAGGGGGAAAATGAACACAAAGATTGGACAGGATCGATCATTGTCTCTTTCTGCGTGCGTGCATGTGCATAACGAGCAGATACAGGAAGGCCAGCTGAATTTGGGGTTGTGTTGCTTCCTTTTACAAACATACCACAATATTTGGTCATCTGAAGTGCCTCCTACAGTCATCAGATTATCTGGCTTTGCCGGACAGTACGGTGCTTTCCACCTACTAATGCAGTATAAGTCACTGGCCCTTGACTAACCAGCAACACTACACCGCTGCCTCTGTGCTGACCGCAGGCTCCATATGACAGATGTTGTTTAGAGGTTGACCAGCCGGCTCCCAGCTTCGACCTGCTGTCGTCCCGGTGCAGAGTGACGCAGGTATTGCACAACATTTTCCTTGGTTATGACGGTGTCACATCACCGGCTCCTCTTAGTGCTCGCTGTTTCCCAGTTCCCCTGACGCGTGACGCACACGCCAACGATCGCACTGTTATGTGTAAACACCGCAAACAACTCGACATGCACACACACACACAGACGCACCTTCGCCGCCTCAGGTCCTGCCGTATCCACGGAGGCACCTGTCACACGTGACGTCATATATGAGTCAGGTGAATGCATGCATGCATGCGTGTGGGTGTGTGTACAGGCTCCTGCTGGCTGTGGGATGTTTGCATAATCAGCACAGCAGCACACCTTGGTCACAAGGTAAACTTTCCACTGTGCTCAGAGAAAAAGACCTCCGCTTCACACTTGAGTAGTCAGAGAATGGCCTACTTATACAGGTGGGAGGTAAAAGGTAGCAGAGAGAGGTGTCAGGGTCCTATTGTATCTGCTGTCTGCATACACACTGAAGGGACTCTTCACAGGTAGTTTATAGTATAATAGCTGGGTTTCAGCTTGTATTATAAGGCAGACAAACCTCTGCGTGTATTTTTATTTTTATTTTTTGTAATTATGTTTTTACTTCACTAGAGTTTTCTTTAAAGGAACAGTTTGCCACTTTGCTTAATTTGCTCTTTTGCTGAGAGTTAGATGAGATGATGACACCACTCTCATGTCTCTATGGTAGATCAGCCCAGATGCATGAAAAGAGCTAGTGACGTAGAATAAAAATTCAGAAAGACCGCTTATGGCAGGTGGGTGGGGAAGTTGACGGGTCCAACAAACACAGGACTTTCGACCCAGAGACCGGTGATCGAGACCAGTGTTTTGTGCATGTTTGTGACGTGTTTTCCGTACTTATGTTACATTATTTTACTTGGTTTGCATACTTTAAGCACAATTAAGTTTTTCCTAAACCTAAGTGAGTGTTTTTGTTGCCCCCTGCTAGTACTGCACCTTCATACACGTGTGTAATATTCGCAACTCAGCGAGGCGCAACGTGACACTGACAGGCTATCCTCAGATAGAGAATGAAGTCTCTCTCCCTCTGTGTGTGTTGTAATCAGAGTTTTTCTGAGCCGGCTGTGCATGCTTTTAGTGCATGTTAGTGCATGTGAGCGTGCACCACTGGCTAGCTCACGGCCGCCGCTCG
Organism: Sebastes fasciatus; assembly: GCF_043250625.1. Lineage (NCBI taxonomy): Eukaryota > Metazoa > Chordata > Actinopteri > Perciformes > Sebastidae > Sebastes > Sebastes fasciatus. The sequence continues at coordinate 28,174,930 of NC_133808.1, read as the reverse complement.
GCACTGCGCTACAGAGGTTACAGCTGATCGTTGCGGAAGCGTAGCGATTCTCAAATCTTTTGGTTACCAATTTTCTTTTTCATCTACCAATTCTGTTTCAAAGGCCCACACATGAGAACTCCTGTTTCACCCCATGGCATGAAGCATTTCTGTAGTCTGCAGATAGTTTTGGTTTTATTCAAGTAAGTTTTGAGAAATTCATCTCTGAGACTTTTGCTGATGCCCCAACACAATGGAGGTGAATGCAATTTTGCCAATAGTGCTAAAAGCATTGAAAAGGGATATTTAAAAGATTTGTGTCCTTCAAAAACTAATATGCTGGTTCCACACGTCTCACTGTGAAGGGGTTCATACTTTTTACAGAATAGAACATACAAAAACGTTCCACAGTCTGTTTTATGGATTAATACGATGGCGTATTAGGGCCATTGTAGGTAAAAAAAAAATAAAAAATTACAGAGCCGGGGGAGGGGGGTAATATTAACAGAGAAAAATCTTGCACTCTGATTGCACTCTGAGTTTTTTTCTTGTAGATTTAGGACTTTATAATCCTGCAAATTTGTGTTTTTTTCTCATAAATTTGCCCATTTAATCTCAGAGAATATAATTTTGTTCTCGTTAATTTACAACTTTATAATCCCCCAAATTTCAGATTTTTTTTCTCATAAATTTGCCACTTTAATGTCAGAGAATATCATTTTTTTTCTCATAAATTTAATACTTTATAATCCTGCAAATTTGTGAGTTTTTTCTCGTAAACTTGCCACTTTAGCCTCAGAGACTATCAGTTATTTTCTTGTAAATTTATGACTTCATAAACTCGCAAAGTTTTGATTTTTTTCTCGTAAATTTGCCACTTTAATCTCAGAGAATATCCAAGTTTTTTCTGGCAATATTACTCCCCTCCCCCAGCTCCGTAATTAGTATTTTTTGTTTTACCTACTATGGCCCTAATACGCTGTCGTAGATTACAGAGTAAAGTGGACATAGTTTCTGTAAAGGAGCTGTTGAATTCTCTAAAAATTCGATATTTTTCAGTGCTATGAGGACCACAAATATAATTATTTTCACGTTCACTGCAGTGCAAGAAAGCTCGCATGCAGATGTCTCAAAACTTGGACAAATAATCCAATCTGCATGGTTTGACATCACCACAGGTTAAGTTAAATGTGCAATATAATGTAATAAATTATTGAATTGTTTTATAATTTGATCAATCTGTTGCTGATAATCCTCCATACTTTACCGTGCTTTCAGTTAATTGTTTTATTAAGACTTGAACTGCAGTTCACCTGCCCAGGAGACGCTAATGGTGGACCTGTTGTTAGCTCGAGCCGTGCAACAGAGACCCATCTGTTCTGCTCCAATGAATGATCATAAGGCCAGACTGAAGCATCTAAATATAGACGGGACAAATTAAATTCAAATGACTCAGATGCTTGATGACTGAGACGAGTGACTTATCCCTCCTCGGTGCCCTGCTGCAGTCGGTCAATGTTCTGCCTTTCAGCAAACATACATGCACGCCGAACCGGGAGTCACTTATTCCACTCGAACCTTAAACTGTCAGAGGAAGGAGGTTGGGTGGTTGGGGGTGGAGGTGGGAGTAAAAGGAAGATGGGTGGAGGGAGGGAGGCTAAATCAGTTGGCGGTGGAGAGGAAGCTCTGTCATATCCAGGAGGAAGTGTGAGTCAGTGCTCGTACATTCTTGGAGGCTGATTCAGCGCTGCACAGGAAGTGGGAAACGCTTACTGCTGAGCTTTAACACCGAGAGGGAAAGAACCTAGTCTGGAGCGGTGTAACCGTGAAAAGAGTCCCCCCGGCAGAGACAGCAAACACACGCTGTCACAGGTGTAATCTCGTGCACGATGTCGACTCTTAGAGGTACTTACGAGCTTGGACGAGCTGTGCTAACCCCAGAAAGAGGTGGCTGCCACTCAAAAACGGAGAAAACAGAAAGGAGAAGAAAGCTACCGGCAGAGAGGCAAAGAGCTGTCAGAGAGGAGGAGGGCAAAGGGTAGCGCTCTGGTAGCGCTCTTCCTCTATTTCTTTGGTCCCCAGAAATTTCCCCTTCCTTCTCCCTCTCCCGTCACTTCTCAGATTTCACAGTTCCAGCTATGGCAACTTAACCCATTCCTTTCCAGTACAAAAAAAAGCCTTCAGCTACATCTGGGAGCAGTAAGGAAGGAGGAAGTGATTACAGAGAGGTCTGAACCGAAAATAAGTTGCTTATACGGTATATTGTCATTATTCAATGTGTTCTCATGCAACGGTTCGTATATCTTACGAAAACGTTATTTCACCTTTTTCGTTCGTTTTCCTTCGAATGTCCAGCAACACGTGTCAATTTCCGCTCGCTACGTGCATACTGTCTTTTCAAAATAAACGTACGTCTTCACAGGAAACAACGTCCTTAGGTTGTGGCAACAAAACTACTAAGTTAGGTTTAGGCAACAAAACCACTTAGTTAGGTTTAGGAAAAGATTGACTTGGTTAGATTTAGGCAACAAAACTACTTAGTTAGGTTTAGGCAACAAAACCACTTAGTTCGGTTTAGGCAACAATGCCACTTAGTTAGGTTTAGGAAAAGATTGACGGTTAGAATTAGGCAACAAAACTAGTTAGGTTTAGGGAAAAGATCGACTTGGTTAGGTTTAGGCAACAAAACTACTTAGTTAGGTTTGGGCAGCAAAATTACTCAATCAGGTTTAGGAAAAGATCAACTTGGTTGGGATTAGGCAACACAACTACTTAGTTAGGTTTAGGAAAAGATCATGGGTTGGCTTAAAATAACTCAGGAAGCGGCGTTACTTAAGAATGTAACATACGTGAAAAATAAGACAACGTTGACTTCCGCTTTCACATGGGACACTAACGCTGGTCTCCTGGGTGAAAGTCCGGTGTTTTTTGACCGACCCATCCACCCCGACCTCCTCCCTACGCGGCGTTTGCTGCTCTTTATATTTCCTGGTTCACGATTACGTGAATTACACACCAATTGATTTTTAGGGACATACACAGATTACAGTGCATTACTTTTCGTAGGTATAGCTACGAACGGTGAACGAGACCAGCCTGTATTGTTACATCTGTCTACGTTTGTCCCAATCAAGTTTTAATTTTGGTTCCATTGGGGGAGGTTTTCCAGGTTGTGACCTACATTTTAGCTCGGTTTGGTGACATCATGGTGGCCCATGTGGTGGAGGTGGTGGGTGTTTAGAGGATGTTCTCCCTCCCCATTTCTACACCCACGGACAGTGTGTCCCACCCAGACTCTCTCATGGTCACTGCCTCTGTCCTCGTGATAAAACACCAGCTTATCACCAGTTTCCATTCAGCTTCTTTGCGCTTATGTAACGTCAACCCGGGGAGGAAGTGCTGTCCGCTGTGAATGAAGAATGTGTGTGTGTGTGTGTGTGTGTGTGTGTGTGTTGGAGGACGGAGGAAGACGAGAGAGAGGAGTGAGACAACGCGTGGAGTGGAACAGGTTTCCACATGAGAGTAAACCCACCAAACATGTACGACAGTGGAAAAAGTGTGCTCAGCTGATTAATGCATGGGCACACACACGCACACACACGCATACACACGCACACACAAACACACACACACACACACACGCGCGCACGCACACACACTCGCAGATCAACCCGTTCCCAAAGTCTCTCACACTTCTTACACACACATCACTCTCACACTGTGTCTCTGTCTCACACAAAACCATGTTGTATTGTACGGGTTGTTGCTAGGAGACAAACTAATTCCAAACCTCTTGAAACAGAGGGACTTACTCCTCATTTCTAAGCCAGTGCGTCGGGAGAGAAAAAGGGAGAGTGAAGGAGAGGAGGGACGTGGGGTGAGGAAGGAAGGGGCGCTCTGAGAGACAAGAGACCAACTCTCCCACGCAGAAAAAAAAGCTTTCACTCTCAGCAGGAACAAGTCCACAGACTCATCAAGTCTCCTGGTTCCACGTCAACTCCGTTCCTGAAAAAAAAAAGAAGCACGAGATACACATCAAACAGCAAAATGGCTGTTCAGCACTCCTCTTCCTCTTCCTCTTCCTCATGCATGTTATTTCAAACCGAGGAATATGAGAGTGACAACTATAGCCAAAAAGACTTTCAGGATTCATATAGAGAAATTTAATTGTGATCTATTATATTTTTGGAAGCGATGTCTTATAGGATCATTGTGTGCTCTCCAACTCGAACCTAAAGGATTGCATTAAATCGGAATATCCTGTTGTATAGCTGTAGGGCTTTTATAGGATTAGAGGAGAAGAAGCTGTAATTTCAAAAAAAGTGTAAAAGGCATGAAACAAGTTCTTTATCCAGAGACAAAACAGTACAACAAATTCTTTAAATATTCTAATAAATAGTAATGACAACCTTTTATTTATCAGGTAAATCCCACTGAAGATCTCAAGGTAATCCTGAGAACATAAAGTATATTCAAACTTAACTACATAGTATATGAAACAAGACTAAAACTGTGTCTCAATTTGCTTATTTCAGTACTTATCTTTGCTATTTTGAGTGTATGTATAAATGTGTTCATACTGAGTAGTATGGCAAAATACAGTGCACAATAAGTACCCGGATGTTGTAATGAAAACAGTCAAAACATTGTGTGTAGAACTCTGGACACTCAACCGTCGCCATCTTTGCTTCGCGGAAGCAGAGGGGCAAGCAACCTATTTCAAACTTGTGAAAATGCCGGTCGAGGAAGCTGCAGCAGCTGCGATTGAAACGGTGAACGCCAAATTTAAGTTATACACATGTTTTTTTTCACTAAGTACCACTATACTGTAGTCCGAGAGAAGCCATTAGTGAGTTAATTTATCCGTCTGAATTGAATTACTGCCGATACGGCGTGATGTCCGTGGCTGACTATCACCAGCTGATCTACCAAGCTTCTGGTAAGTGCGTAGCAGCCATGTGCGATTTGAGACAACACTACCCTGTTGAAATGTATGCACTTCACAAGTATGTAGTGTGCACAGTATACTACATGGAAGTGTACTTGTGTAGTGTAACGGAAGTATCCATTAAAGAAGCCACACGCTGATGAGAACGTCATTAGTTTTGCAGGTATTAAGTCATAAACCGAAGTACTGAACAAATAAAAATGCTGACATGATGATGGAGCTGGATGCAAAATCAGAGGATTACCATAGTCAGTAGGATTCATCCTCTGAGGACCATGAATGTCTGTATGAATTTTCAAGAATGGATAAATGATTTATTTATAGAGCATAAAGTGCTTTACAATTCAGCAGCTAAAATGAAAACACAAGTTCATAAACCATACACAAGGAGGAAGAGAGAAGATTTGTGTTTCTATTATCTAAAAATGAGAGAAAATCATCAAAGATTAAAGCCAGACAGCTGCTAGTTATAGGCTGTATTAAAACGAGATGCTTTTGGAGTTGTCATTTAAAACTGTCCACTGAGTCAGCAAGTCTAATATTTAAAGGCAGACTGTTCCATATTTTTTGGGGCGTAGTGGCTAAAAGTAGCATCGCCAAAGGTTTCTGTGGTGACCTTGGGACCAGTTAAAAGAGCAGCTGTGGAGGATCTTCGGATGGAGGATCATAAAATGATAGACGGAGTCTGTGATATATAAAAGGGGGCGTAGCCATTTAGTGCCTTTTAAAAACTAAGAGAAAGACTTTACAATCAATTCTGAAAGATGCAGGGAGCCAGTGTATGCTGCGTAAAACAGGAGTTTTATGATCTCTCATTTTGTTTTAGTAGGACGTCAGTCTTATTTAGCTTTAGAGAGTTCTTCCTCATCCACTTTTTGATGGCTGACACTCAGTCAGTTAGATTATTTATTAGTTTATTTGACACAGACAATACATAGGCATTTTTACACTTAGTTAAAGAGCAACCGATGCAGCACATATAGGACTCCTAGCCATAGCTAATTTGCAGAGCTTGTCCCTGGTTAGGCTTTTAAGAAAAAGAAAATAAATAAAAAATACAGACTAGCACATCATACATACAATACAATCACATACAATCAATTTACATATGTATGTTTACAATCAATAACCAGGGATCACAGGTTTGGTTTAGTTTCAGCCAGTGTTTGGGGAAAGATTGTTCACACATTTAAAAATCAATTTGAGAAAAGAAAACTTGATAAAACTATCGAAACTGAGCAGCTTCTACTTTTTCAGAATTATACATTATGGTGCCATTTCATTTGTTTTTGATCCATTATTTTCAGTGCTTATAGTGCTTCAGTGCTCATATAGCGATGCAACAGGTTTGACAGTTGACTGTGAAGCCTTGGCTCCATACAGTAACAGAATAGGACAAGTGTGAAAATATCACAGCATGCATAAACAGTTGAGCTGCTTTAAGGGGTAATGTATTGTCATATCATTATAAAACAGTTCAGATATAGATATCAGGGCACTGCAAAGTTGGCCCCCGAGGGCTGACACTTAATATTCCCCTTAATATTGCAGAAAACTGATTTTATGACTCTTGATGGTTTGCAAGGTTCGCCTCATACCACCGTTAAAGGGTGCCTTGTGCGTCGGTATCTAACTCCGATGGCCGTGACAAAGCGTCTGTATTTGATGCCCTGGGAATGAGAACGGGCTGAAGCAGCACTTCATGAGGTTAAAATAGCTGAAGACACAAGTAATGAAACTTGAGAAGACAAGTTGGTATTTAAAATTCGGTTAATTGAGTTTGAGTTAAAATGGATACATATACGACGGGATCGCATTCAGGAAATCATTTATGAGAAAATCCAATGGAAAACTGAGGATTTGGAATATTGAAACATTTCCTCATCTATGATCATCCAAGCCCTGATCCCTGGAGTAAGGACATTTAGTAGTAGTATATAGGAGTAGTCCCTCCCTCATAACCACTGCTGATGTACCCTTAAGCAACGCACTTAATCCCCCCCGACTGCTGCTTTGTTTTAATGAGTTAGAGGTAAAAAAGATCGAGGATCACTGTTGAGAAAAAACACTTATTTGGCCTCTGAGAGACCCCGAACTCCCCGAGTAAAGTCTGCCACCATGTGTCAATCATATAGTGTCGGTCAGGTGCTTATAATGTCATTACCAAGGTGAACGGGGGCCTCGACATTCTTCAGCACACACAGAACAAATGGAGCAGAGAGACTCCTCCAACCTCCTGTCATGTGCTCCTCATTTCCATCATGCCATCTCTGCTATTCTCTGCTGGTTCCCTCACTCCCCCCTTTACTCCCTGCTTCTTCTCTCTCTCTCTGTCTCCCACATTGTGAAAGCTAAAGGGGGGAGAAAGAGAGATATTTCACAATGCCGTCCCCTCGACGGGGTCCATCCGTGACACCGGCTGGTCCTCCAGCCCATCGTGTCACATGCTGCGGTGGCGTGAGGTCAGCTGCCTGTCTGTCCATCTGTCTGACATGACAGGGAACGCGCTGCGTTTCTGCGTTGTCAGGGTTTCCTGCTGCAGCGGGATGGAATCCGACCAGAATGCCGATCTCATGCTTGTCTCGGTGTTTCTCTCAGACGTCTCTGAGCTAAAGTTAGGGGCTGACGTGAGAGCAGATACAAAGACTGGTAGCTGACACCTCACCTCCGACCTGCTGTTGCGACAGAAATACCCCCGGGGGTCACCTGGTGCGGCCGTACGTCTCTCCCTGCGTGTCACCTGCACGGTTGAAGGCCACTGAAGAGGCTACTATTTTTAGGACGGTATCAGTGCACCAAGGTTGACGCAGTCATCAGCATGCATGACTGACTTATTCCATCCAGGCGGTAGAGGTAGCAAAGACTGTGAGAGCCGTTGGGGGGTTATCCCAACGTGAAACTGAAACATTAAAAAAATATGTCTCTCTCAATACAATTCAGATTTGCTTTTGTAACTTGACCATAATCAATGCAGTATTACCAAAGCAGATTGTGTATGGTTTACATTTTGAAGGATTGTTCTTAGATAAATGCACATTCTTCTTGTACGACACGCTCTCTGGCAACACTCATGGACGGATTATGAGACAATGGGCACAGACATATAAAAGGACCTCAGAAGGGCTTGTAGGCGTGTTCACTAATCTATCCAGTAATCCAATATTTGAGTGAGAGAACAGAGCTAAAGATGGATGATGGAGTTGCGTCCACATTCTTCCTAAATCTGAATAAAAGCACGAGATCATATCAGTGGATTATTGTTTTATTTACAGTAAATAATATTGGGTGGTAACATCACGACCACAACACATGCTTATTTCTAATTGGCTGACAGGTAGAATCAGAATCAAGAACTTTATTGTCATTATAAGCAAAACGAAATTGCAGTTGCGTCACACTCAAATGGTGTACATATTTACATATGCAAGCCACTCATCTGCAACGATAACCCGATGCAAATGAGATGCTTGAAAAACAGTGATATCACTTGGTGGTTCATCCCCAATACGAGCCGTTGTATGAGGATACGTTGACCGACTCCAGGGTTGCTGCTATGTAGTGAACCCTGATCTCTGACTGTCCTGAGGAGTGTCGGAAACAAAGAAGGTTCTTGCAAAACGTCATATTAATGTAAAACTTGAGGAAGAATCTGACTTTTTTTTTTTAAAGTAAAAGGATAGATTCACAATTTTTCAAGTCTGTCTTAATATTAGTCAGGTGTATGACGGCATATTATGGCCATTGTAAGTAAAAATAATAAAAATAACTACTGAGCTGGGGCAGGGAGGTAATATTCTGAGAAAAATTTCCAAGGTTAAAGTTGTAAATTTACAAGAAAAAACTTGGATATTTGAAAGATTATAAAGTCGTAAATTTACAGGAAAATAGGGAAGTGCAAAACCATTGCAACGCCAGCCACCGTCTGAATTTTGTTGCTCGTAAAGTAGTGTTATTATGGTAAGGATGGCGAGTCGAAGGGGCTGAAAGATACTTGCGAGATTAAAGTCGTAAATTTACGAGAAAAAAAACTCACAAATTGTCGAAATATTACCCCCCTTCTTTTGCTCCATGATTGTAATTTGTTTTTTGCCCTAACACGCCGTCGTACAGGTGCCCATATGAATATTGAGGTTTGCTTGCTGTAATCATTCCTCTTGTTCATATTGGTCAACGAGATCTCTTCCTGATGTGCTTTCAATGTAAGTGATGTACATCCAGAGACGTGGTATAAAGTAGTCACCAGGTTTATTCTCTCCCAACATCTTATAGTGTTTTTCAAGGGCTGCTTAATGGAGCTATTGATCAAACACATGATTTTCTCTTTTTCCCTACAGACACAATGAGTGAACATTTTCACATGTTGGATTTTCAGTTTATCTGCAGTATTATATGAAGACGTCAGTGTGATTTTCTTTGAGGTTTTCTGACGTTTGGTTTCACCTCAGCTCTTTATGAGCAACCGGTGGTATAGTTCTTGTTTGGTCTAAGTTGGGAAAGAGGATTGTCCAGTGTGCCTCCCAGTCAGGTTTGGTCCGGCCGCTGGGACGCCTTCACACCAAACTCTGTGGTAGGTTCCTCCTCTGCCTGGTGAGTCACCAGGTTTGGTATGAGATAATGGGACGGTGAACGTGCTGTGATTCGCCTCGCTCACCGACAGTTTGAACTTCTGGTGAAGTGTGGTCACACCGAAGTATGTAAAAGCCTACGTTTCACTGGAGTAATTACTGGCCTCTCCAGCTTCCAATCTGGGGTATCATCTTCCAAGAGATGTTTAGTCACCGCTTTTGACTTCAGGTTTTACGCAACTGTCGTGATTCAGCGTGCGTCATCGAGTATATCGAATATGTTCACCTTTAGCCTTCATAGCGGTCGTCTATGTAGATGTAAGACGGTTGTTTAGACGCGGCTGTGGTCAACCATGTTTGTTTACCTCCTTTTTGCTGTGTCATCATCTGTGAGCAAAGACGGAGATGGAATAAGTTGATCAGAAATAGTTTTTGCTGAGTTTAGAGGTGCTGGTTTAAAATGAAATCCAATCAAATCTATATCTCACCGCCCTTCATCTCCTTCATCTTTATGCCTCCATGTTTTCCTTTCCTTCCCTGTGTTTCCTTTTAGCTGATTTAGTTTGCAAGGTTTGTTATGATGTCATGACACCCACCCAAAAACACTCCTGGGTCTGGACAATCCCCTCAATCTTTACCCCCAATGAATCCACACATTCATGCTTTTAACTCCCATACTGCTGCTGTAATACACCCAGTAAACTACAATCCATGAAACATGATCATGTGTAATTAATGCCTTAAATATTTGATTAATTGGATGATTGATTGGCTGAAACAATTTTGTTATTTCACTGTTTTTGTACATTGTACATAAAGTGTGCTTTTTATGCCTTCGCGCGGGCGACAACCGTGGCCAGAGGCATTATGTTTTTGGGTTGTCCTTCTGTATGTACGTATGTTCCTTCAAATTTGGCACAAACGTCCACTTGGACTCAAAGATGAACTGATTAGATTTTGGTGGTTAAAGGTCATTGTGACCTCACAAATCATGTTTTGGACATAACTCAAGAATTCATATGCTAATTATGACAATTTCACACAAATGTGTAATAAGATAAAGTGATGATATTTTGGACAGACATAGATGTAAAATGCAACTTGACTGGTTTGCAGAGGGCAAACAACCGTAGTAATTCTAGTAAACATTATTTTACGGATCATTAGTTCATAAATAATTTCCTAATATTTATATTTCCAAGAAGTTTTCTGGTGAAAATGTCATTTGGGACTCATTATAGAGACTAATTTCCAGTTAATTAATTAAAGAGCATAACCTCGCGAGTCTTTGAAAAAATGTGAAATTTATTTACAGACTTTTACCACACATGAAAATGGAGCTTTAAGGGGCAACATTACAGGTGAATAGGGTAAAAAAGAAAAATAGATATCATCATGAAACGTCCAGTTGATCACTAACATTAAGACAATTCTTTTTTTGTATTAAAAGATTTCTGAAATTTTATGTTTAAATATGCAAATGAAGGCATTATCTAACGCTAACATTTGGTGAATTTAGGAGAAATCTACAGACACAAATAGACAAAGAAGTAAAATAAACAACTAAATTTGTATTTTGGATATTTTCTTTCCGCTACATGCAAAATAGCCCAAAATCTCAAAATTGACCAGGGCATGAAAAACTATGTTTTTGCCTGCCCAGTGCCACATGAAGCATTATCACTTTTTTCTTAATGCTTCTAATGCACGTGTTTAATGAAAAAAACATACATATAAATATTGATACAGTAAGGGAATTAAACACTCTAATAATAATAAATATACAATCACAAAAAACTCCAGTCTGTGACCTCTAACACACCTGCTCCACCTCCTTTACTCTCGTAGGTGTTGGTCTCTACCTGGACTATTGAAACCGGCTCATTACTTCCTTAATGTGACCGGCCGGGTCGGCAGAGAGGATCTGGAGCTTTAAAAAGGAGCGCAGACTTCAGCCAAGACTGTAACATTTAGAGAAATGAAGCATTTCAGCTCAGGTTTTATCACCCTCACTGAAAGCCAATCTGTGTTTTTAATCATTTACCCTCGCTTATAACTCCATTATACTAAAACAAAAGACAGCCTGAATGAGACTCGGTGGCATTGGAAAGTACTTTCGAATAAGTAGACATTTAAAGGACACTGACCTCTAAAAATATCAGCGCACAATGAGAAATATTTCTGGAGCGACTCTACACGGTTCAATATGACTCACACAGACCTTGAGGGATGTGACACAAACTCAGACTGTGCTTTTTACAGGGACTTGTAAGAGGTTGTGAGTTCATACCTCAAACTGGGTCCACCTGAGAAAAATCACATTAAACCACAATTTGCTTTCAGTCCTCAGTCTGCTTCTTTTCCTCCCTCACCTCACCTCGCCATCGTAAACCGGCACTCTGGATCACGGCCATCCGTCTCCGCGATGACGCAGAGCTTTTAAATCTCTAATGCAACATTTCCAGCAGCAGTAGGTGTTGAATTTTCAAAGTACAATTCCTGAACAAATTATCAGAAGGTGTTTAATTTGTCTTTTATTCCCTTTTCTAACCTTTACTTCTCTTGAGATATATTATCTCTTTTACAAGAGAGACCTGACCAAAACGGCAGCGTAACACAGGTATCACAGTAGTTACATAACAATACTCATCGTTCATTTGTGACGATCACATATAGCACAACAAGACAGGACCTGAGAGACACCTGAGAGACCATGAAACATTTGTTCTACAGAGGGAGAAGCTGTATTACTGCGACTATAGAGATAACCTGAAGGTGATATTTGGTAAAATATTTAGGTGGCTAAATACGTTTTGCTGCCGGCCCCGTCCACAGCAGTACATTGCTTTGCTCCCGTTTGGTAACTCCTGACTGTTTCTCCAAACTGGGGGCGTGCCGACCGTCATCTACTGTAGGTAATACACTGACTATGGATAAGTACCTCATACAACTAGGGATGCACCAGTTCGACTTTTTCAGTCCCGATACCGATTGCGATTCCTGGGCTTTGGGTACCGATCCGATACCAGTGTTAAATTAATAAGCTGTATGCCTCACTGTGTGGAAGTGACTGGGATCATTCTTTTATGTGTAAGGCAACATCAGGCTTGACTTAAACATGTTACAAATAAATACATACATATAAATTTAGTGAATTATTATTTATTATTAAAATAATAAATCATACACCAGCAACTTGGTAAAACATATTTTAAAATCTTTTTAATGCAACAACAAATTGGTCAAAACTTAAACAGAAATTAAAATTCCAGTAAATAATGTATGTAGTATATAAACATAGAATTTAATTGAATAGATTGGCTCCATTGTCACCGATACCCGATCTAGCTATTTGAGTCAGTATCGGCTCGACATCTGATCTGGTATCGGTGCATCCCGACATACAACCCCACTTCAAAACACCCAAACTTTCCCTTTAAGTTTAGGCAGAACATAGATTTGGTTAGGTTCAGGGAAAGATCATGTTTTGGGTTTTTGCGGTAAAATAACAAAACCTTCATGGTTGTAGAGAAACTTTTCCTCCAAGGTCAGTGATGGAAGGAAGTGCTAACTCTCTTCTTGTAACTTCTGTAAACTAACAGCATGTAAATCCCCTGCCGGGCTTTTCTGCCTGCTGATGGGGAAAGCCCTGCTGTACTGTAGAGGTCATTTCATGACACACACAGATAACTTATTACAGCGGTGACGCAGACGAGACCGGGTCTGTGAGTTTGTAGCAGCGGGGTGAGACGGTACACCGGCTGATGACATCACTGATGCCACCTTCAAATGACAGCACCTTCACCTTCTCCCCTGTCCTCCTTGAAAGCGTGTGATAGATGGAGACAGATGGCTCTCTTTTCACCATTTCTTTTCCCTTTATCATCATCACCATCACTCTTTTTCTCAGCGCTCGTGTTGTTTTACACTCTGACTGTGCATGCAGTCCTCACACCACGCACGTCATCAACAGCTTATCAAAGCAACAATAAACCTCCCACACACCCCTCCCACTACGGGCCATTAGCAACCGCTCGCATTGTTGAGATTCTCACAGTGGGTCCCGATGGAGTCGCTCAGCTCCTGTAATATTTCTGCGTGGCTGAACTCGAGGGCTTCAGTATTGAAACGCAGACGAGACCTGTATTGATCATGGAAATAATACAGTGTAGTGAGATATAGAGCGAATTTATAATAAATGCAAATCCATTATAATTACACCCAGAGGTGCTACAGGCGCTTATGACTCCATATCTGCTGCAACTACGGTGCTGAGGCGTCTTTTGAGAACCAGAGGGGCGTAAATGACATTACCATTTTTTATTGAATTCAATCTTTAATATTAAAATTTCATAAACATGTGGATGACAATGTACTTAATGAACAATATTTTGACATTTATTAAAAAAATATTAGGGCTGTCAAAGTTAATGCGATAATAACGCCTCTAATTTCTTTAACGCATAAACGCAGTCTGTCTTTCTGAGGTTGTAGCTGGCTCAGTTCTAAAGCTAGAGTGAAGATACTGGTATCATATGAAACTAGAAAAACCTAAGGACTCCGTTGATACCAACCATGTCATACTAGCTTGTCATGATGGAGGCTAAATAATGCTCCAAACTTACGCTACATTTTGATGAGAAAAAACTGGCATGGCAATTTTCAAAGGGGTCCCTTGACCTCTGACCTCAAGATATATGAATGAAAATGGGTTCTATGGGTACCCACAAGTCTCCCCTTTACAGACATGCCCAATTCATGATAATCAAATGCAGTTTGGGGCAAGTCATAGTCAAGTCAGCACACTGACACACTGACAGCTGTTGTTGCCTGTGGGCTGCAGTTTGCCATGTTGTGATTTGAGCATATTGTTTTATGCTAAATGCAGTATCTCTGAGGGTTTCTGGACAATATCTGTCATTGTTTTGTGTTGTTAATTGATTTCCAATAATAAATATATAAATATATTTGCATAAAGCAAGCATATTTGTCCACTCCCATGTTGATAAGAGTAATAAATACTTGACAAATCTCTCTTGAAGGCTCATTTTGAAAAGATAAAAAATGTGCGTTTCATTTGCAATATGGACAATCATGCATGTGTTCAGTGGTAATGTCTTGTGGTTTTTGATTAATAACTCTGGATTGGTTTAGACTTCACATGTGTGCTTTTATTTGATATATATATATGTATATATATATATATGTATATATATATAACTCACAACATACATTACATAATGACAACAGAGTGGAAGCGCTGCTGGGTCTTTGTGATACTTGCATACAGGTGCTCTTATCCTTCAGGTGCATTGTGCTTATTCAATCTTGTGAAGGGCTCAATGAATGGGTGGAATATGTAAGATATACAAAATGCAAGTCTCCTTCAAAAATAACCCAAGGTACTCTGTAGAGTTTGTGCAAAATTAAAATGCATTTATTTGACATGGCAATAATTGTTAAAATGACCAACGCATTGCGATCTACATTGGTCTTCATCACGGTCATATGTCAGCAGTAGCTTGCACACCGACTGTATATTGTGAGACACTAAGCACTTTTTTGAGATCATATTCCACCCATGCAATGAACCCTTCACAAGATTGAATAATACATATTTTACATAATCTTTTAAATGTGTCTCCACAGGAATATATTACTGTTGAATTCACGTCAAGGTCTTTCTTTATATGCAAATCTTTTTACTTGAGTTGTGAAAGGCAGAACAGTTCAACTTTATGTTTAAGCATTTGTGCAGCTTGTGTTTTAAACCCTCTTACCTAAAGGACCGGTCCACACACGCATCAATCTTAATACAATACTGACATTTTCATATATGTGCGTACATTGAGAGAACCCCTGGTGGTGTAATTGTTCCTATATAGTAAAATCAAGTGGATATCTTTCAAAATAATAGTCTTTTAAGTGGTCTTTGTGTGTTTTCCCAGGGGTCCGTTTTACAAAAGCGATCTGCAAGCAGCGCGTACCTGCAAATCAGAAATCACAGCTCTAATGCTGCAAAATTTGGTGTAATGGGTTCTGGACACACAGGAGGGACAGTAACACATAGAGAGACTTTTGTACCAAAGAAACTTCAAACTCAGGGCATTATTTTCAGTGTTGATTCATCTGACAGAATATTGCACCAAAGTGCTTAATTATTTTTCCACTACTAAGAGAAAATCATAGCTACTTTACAAGAGGTGGTTTGACAGACTTCAAACCTTTTCGATTCAATAGCGTAATGGGCAAAAACACATTTCTCTTCAGTGCAGCTGTACAAATCGAGTATTCCACAAACATGTTTTAAAGTGGCCTTAAAGAAATGGTTACAAAGTGCCATGTAGTATATTCAATTTGAGTTATATTTAACTTTTTATGATCAAGATAGTACGAGCATGTTGACATCGCTCCCCTGCTGCCTGCTAGTGTTGTCACAATACTGGAATCTAACTTAAAATGTTGATATTCAATACCATTTTTGATATCACCGGGAAAAATATACACAACATTGAAGGCATAAAAGTGTTATACTAGAGGACCACAACCGGATTTTTAACGAATGTAATAACTGCAATGCTGTGTTCATCAAATAAATTCAATCAATCTGATGTCATTGACGTCTTCAAATGTCTTTATTTGTCCGACGAACAAGTCAAAAACAGGAGAAGAGCAGCAAATATTCACATATTTTATGAGAAGCTGGAACCTCAAATGTCTTGAATAATGATTTATACAATTATCTAAATTAATTTTCTATCAATCCACTAATCAGTTAAGCAACGGATTGTTTCAAGCTGTACTCGTTTTAGCTTCAGCTGAATTTTAAAATGCATTTTTACTGCAGAGTTTGTCTCATTTCTTACTTTGGAATTACACTAGAGCAGTGGTTCCCAACCATTTACCTCAAGGGACCCATTTTCTATCACTGAGTAAACTGACTAAGTGACGTATTTTATGGATATTTTCACATTATATTTAAAGCATAACAATAACAGTACAGAACAACTGATTAACTGGACAATTAACCCAAATAGTGAACGCAATAACTGCAGGAAGTTTGTGTAAAATTAGTGATTGGATGAGTTTTGAGCAGATTATTTCCTGTGAGTATTACATCAGAGATGAGTTTTCCTGCTATTTTTATTAACTTTTAATAGATTTCTCTGTCTGTATTATGTATTTTTGGGGGATTTTTAACAATCATACATACTTAATAGGCTTCTTTTTTTTGACAATTTCAGTTTTGTCTTCGCTTGACCATTGTTCTCTTAGCTCTTGAATATCTCTGTGAATATAACTTGTGTTCATGTCTTCACCATTATCACTCTTATCCTGTTTATATCTTAATAATAATCAAAACTTTAAAAATAACAGTTTCATTTAGTTTTCTTCACAGAAATGAATGAAATGCTGAGATATAGGGCCAGCTGTATATTTTTAAAATAATTTGTCTTACACTCTTTCAAATCAAAAAGGCCTCACTTTTGTGGAGAGAACAATCGCAGAGACCAATTAACTCATTCAGTGTGTTTTGTCTTGGTTATTCAAAAGGCCTGCTGCTGTGAGGGAGCTTTACCTCGGTTTCTTTTCTTGTCCGAGCTCATTATATTTTCACTTGTATTACTGCTGCAGGTCTGTGACAAGACCTGGACAGCACTGCTGAATACACAGCGACTTCCTTCAACTTTTTGGTGTAGAATCATGTCCCCTTTTTTCAGTTTCTTGTATGGCGCAGCGCCTTCATATTTGTTTACAAAGCCAGTTCACCTGCCTCTGCACGGCTGCTGCTTCATACCTAGTTTCCCTGCAGTGTGTGTGTGGAAAGAAGACTCCCTCGAGAGACCTTTGCATCAGAAATAATCAGACAGAGACGCACCAAATTACAGTTTAATTGTGTGTATCTTCGTAAACATCTGACTCAGATGTTTTCCTGAAATGCGCCGTGAAGTGAAAACAAACTTGTGAATGTAAAAGTTGTTTTTGGGGTCCTTAAAGGTGTCAGAAAGTGTGTGACTGTCACCGCTGCACACTGAGGTCGAGACGCAGCATGTCTTCTAAAAGCATTGTTGGTTTGTGTAAGGTTATAATCCCAGGTGTGTGTGTGTTGGCTGCAGGGAAGACAGTGCTGTCCCGCTAATAAGGAGCCAGTCTGACAGCAGTCTTGACAACCTCCTGACAGACAACGACCCGGCTTTGTGCTGAGCTACTAGAATATTCCTGGCATCTCTTGCTCGGGGTTAACTCCTGGGACGCACGCAGCAGCAACACTGAATCAATTTAGATTTTGCAGATTTCTGCTGAGATTTTTTTTTTTTTTACTTCCTCCTTTCAAATGTGATATTCAGTCTGACAAACGACAGTCACTCAGTAGTATTAATGTGGAATATTTATTGAATTGTCAGGGTCAGGCATTTGAGGCAGAATTTATGAATACTTACCTGTTTCTGAGCACCGGAGCGGTTATATAACTGCTGCTTATATTGCTAGCCAGAAACCCAGCAGACAATGTAGCTGTAGAATTGAACCACACAGAAATCTACATTGTATGCCAGGTTCAGGACAAAACAAAGGTACATCTCTTCATCTCAACTAGCTTTTAAAACATGCATCAAGTAATGCTTTTCATTTGGCAAAATCACATTTAACTTTGATAGCTTTCACCAAGGACGTTTCGTACAAAGAGGAGCTCAGAGAGCATGAGGAGGGAGAGAGAGGCAGAAACAGGGAGAATTAAAAGAATGGCGGAAGAGGAAGGAGTGAAAAACCCAACACAAAAAGCCTTGACAAGGGCCCCTTGTGGAGTTGTGACACAGAGAACATCCTGTCTGTGGGGTCACAGGATGGAGCGACCCCCCCCTCCCCTTGACATCGCAGCCAATCGGAGGATTGGAATGTGCCACCAGCCAATGGAGGGAGCAGGACGGGCACGCTCGACCGGGAAGTAGGCCGAGCCGTCGGAGACCCAGTAGCCAGATGTAGCTGCTGATTGCTACACAGGATCTACACTGCCTACTGAGCAACTGACAGCAGCCACAGGGACGCGAACCGTGAAGGCCGGCCGGTGCGGCGCGGTCACGCCTGGGTGGGGAAGACACTTCTGTAGACGGTCCATCTGAGGAGAAAGAACAAATAGCGCCATTATAAACACAGTCAGAGGTCAGAGCAGTGAGAGTAAATAAAGTGATGAAGGAGAGGAAAGAGAAGTGGATGAAGAAGCAGGGAGAGTGTGGTGGTGGTGGTGGTGGTGGTGGTAGCGAACCGAAGGGAGGAGATCAAGCAGAAGAAGAGCCCGAGGGAGGGGAAGGATATGGGAGATTATCTGCTGACGAACATCTCCAAGCGTGGCATTATCAGTTGCAGATTCCTGTCATTCTTTCCCATTAGCCCCGAGGCGCGACAGGCAGCAGCCACCGCCATGCGGGCTCCAACACTTAGCCTGACACATAATGGGAGCACTGACCCGGTCTTAATAAATTACGACCTATACAGGTGGACTAGAGGAGAGGAGAGGAGAGGAGAGGAGAGGAGGAAAGAGGGAGGATAGCACGGCTGATCCTCCTCTCTTTCTCTCTCTCTCTCTCTGTGGTCTGCATACCTGAGGCCTCATGACCGTATTGATCAAACATACTGTGACCAGCTGATCGTCACTTGACTCCAATTTTCTTTTTATTAAGGGAAATGTGCTGGCTCTCTCTCCGCCCTTATCCCCTCCTCTTTCCTCCTCCTCCCTCCTCACATTCCAGCTCCCTGTCACCATTACGAAGTCTCTTTTTCTGTCTCACTTTTATATGTTTTGTACCACGTTGATGACAAAAGTTAGGTCTTTGCATCATTTGGCTTTTTTTTATTTCTTCTACCTGTGAACGTAAGATTCAAAGATCTCTGCTCATCCCTGCTGCAGCTTTCTAGTGAGGAGGTATAAAGGGATGTTGGCCTCAGGCTCTGTTATGTGCTGGAGGGAGCACAGTTTCTAGAGAGTGTGGCGATGTGGGTGACACGGGGAAAGAGGTGAAGATAAGTGTGCAAATATCTATGAATGACTTTCTCACCTCTCCTTGGAAATGGGAACACATGATGGTGCTTCTGGAGGAATCTGTGCCGAATCAGCCAACCTGAAAAACACAGAAAAGAAACACTTGAGTCACTGAGTTTAATAAAGGAACACTAATCAATTATACAGGATGTCACTTTGCACAAAAATAAGCCCAGCTGTATGTAAAAGCTGTCAACGTCACTATAAGTACGAGTGTGATAGAAACAGGTCCAGACCGGTGAGCCTGAGTAAGCTCACAGAGCTGGAGATAAGGTGATAAGGTCCTCTATGTCTTATCTCTTGTCTTTTTTTTCCATGCTTTGGTGATGCTGCCACCGCCGCTGGGCAGAGAGGTCAAACGTACGTGAAGCAAGCGGCTTTTTTTTCCACTGAAAGTGAAGCCTTTGGTTTTTGTGAGACAGGGCGAGCTATAGCCGAGACGAGGTCAGAGGCTGAGGCAGACAGAGACTACAGAGGTTTTTCAATGAAGTGATGCAGGAGAAAGCTGAATGGTTAGTGCAGTGTTTGAGGAACCAAAGTCATATAAAAATGAATGATTGGATCTGAGACATACGGTTTGATTACAGATAGTGGCACTGTGTTCACCATTGGGATCATGTTCTCGTCACTACACTAGAGACTTAATCTCTATTCGTCGTATTTAGTGTTGTCACGATACTGGAATTTCTAACTTCGTTGCAATACCTTTTGTTTTTCGATACCACTGGCAAAAAATGGGAAGAGAAGAGAGAGCAGAAAGCGTAGCTGGTAGCCGTGTACCGATACTGTGGAAAATTAGTAGTTCAAATATTCAGTATCGATATGTATTGATACTTTGATATTTTTAACAACACTAGTTGTACTGACCAATCACGTTTGAACGGGCTTTGTTTGCATGCCGGTTGACAATCCGTGTGGAGAGCAAAAGAGGCGTTGGCCGAAATGCAATCTCGGATCCCATTGGCTATCGTCTGACGATGATTTAGCTTTTGACTAAAAAATGAAATGTCAACCGAGTGTAAAAGTCCTAATCGGACTGTAAACGGTGACCGGCACACAGAAGAGGAAGTCTTGGCCGGGATATCCTAAATCGTCGTGATAACGAAACTGTCCTGCAACACAAAAATGAATGAATGATTGAATGAATGATGTGGGATTCTACGAGGAGTTTAAGTGAAGGGTGCGGTGGACGAGAGGTGGAAGGAAGGTGGATCTAGGAAGGGGTGAGTGCTGGGAGGCCTGAGGACGGGTGAGGCACTGTGAGGAGGGGTGAGGCCAGGCGTGCCATTCCATTCCTGCCTGCACTGGGCTAGTCTATTCCTAGAGTGTGGTGTATGGCAGTTGATGTGGGTTTCCTCTTAGCTGCCTGGAAGATGACTGGGCCTGACCACATCCACATTCACACACACACACAGACACACACACACACACACACGCGCACGAAACACATTCACAAAGTGACAACTGTGCACACACATATATGGCATATACACCCCGACTTGTGCACGCAGAAAGCATGCATGTGCACCCAAACACATTGCGAGGGAAGCAAAGAGGAACTGAATCATTACCCTGCCTTAGCCTCAAAGTAGGGGGTGACCACTGTACAACTATGTGTGTGTGTGTGTGTGTGTGTACTTGTGCAAAGATAAGTTGCACTTCTTCTGCAGTAGGCGACATTGGTTCATTGGTTGTGTGCATGTGCTGTTTGTTGCTCAAGTATGTGTGGGCATGTGTGTGTGGGTGGCTGTGTAGGATGTGTGAGCTGGGTGTGGATGCATTCCCTCTCTCTCTCTCTAAGTGTGTGTGTGTGTGTGTGTGTGTGTGCGCGCGTGTGTGTCTGTACAGTATGTGCTTCACTCGTTTTTAAAGTCCTGTACTGTTGCAGCTCAAAGCTTATTATCTACACTTATTCCCCAAAAGAAATCGTGTTTATTTTGAATAACGAAAATTAGATACAAAAATATTTCGCTGAGAAAATTGGATTTTAGAAACACTATTCGATCACATTTTCTCTTCGCAAGACGTTGTCCACTGTCAACAATGGAGTACAATGTCTTTTTGCAGCAGGAAATACAACTTTTGGACGCATGTGGACATAAAGTCTGTATTCAAAATGTATTTTCACTGAAAATATAAAGTAAAAAACATTGTTCAAACTAGAGTTGTTCTGAAACTGGTGGAAATGATGAAACTGCTCAAAATTCAGGATCGGGTATCGGCGAGAACGCCAGTCTATGCACAGATCCGATACCATGATTTATTAACCCAGAAAAAAAAATCAACTTGTTTAACCGGAAGTCAATTCTTCTTCATTTCTTGCTCCAAAATTTGCAGCCTTTTAGAGCAGCGAAGAAGAACAGGTAGTTTGTCACGTGACGATAGCAAACAACGGCAGCGCGGTGCTAGTGGAGAGTGTAACGGTAGTCAGACCAAACCAAACCAAAACACAGCAATTCTGACTCTTCAAATGTTCATTAACTTGTTCTAGTAAAGTGCATCAAAAAACTTGTCTTCCTCTGAAACTGTAAAAAAACATGCACACCGGCGATGACATGTTTGGCTCTCTAGTCAACGTGCTGCGCTTGTTTCTCTTCTTCTTCTTGTGTAGATGCTGCGCTTGTAAAGTCAATGAAAGCAATTTGGCTTCGGACTATCGGACGGTCATTTTTGGGCTATAATTTAATTATCGAAATAAAACATACTAATATAAATTTCCCATTATCTGATATATTTCGGGCCCGATATATTCTGTGCATGCCTATAAGTAAGAATATTGGAGCTGATTTCCACACAGTCTAATCAATTTTGTTGAGTTCATGAAATGAAAATGGACAATCAGACATTGCACCAATCAGTGTGGCTTTGCTGGCTGAAAGAGATGCCTAGTCTGCAAGATGAGACGAGCCAACAGCTTGCCACCAATTAAGCCGTCGTTCCACGAGGCCGGCAGCCAATCAGATATCAGCTCTCAGCTCCCCAGGTTCCATTAGACCCCAGCCCGAGAGTCTGATTGGTTGTGATGGGCGAGTGAACGCGTCCAACCAAAGAGAGGAAGCCAAACGGCTCTGATTCTGTGGAGACAGGGGTTATGGAAGTCTCCCTGCCACCTCTGTTCGCTATCCAAAGTCATTCCCTGTCCCAGAATATTCTCCTGCTATCCAACTAGGCGGTCTCTGCCAGACAGACTGCTGAAGTCACTTTCTCCCCCCTCCTCTCGCTCTCTCACTTTCTATCCTTATTATAAACCGAGGAGATGAAACAGGCTTTACATGTAAAGCGATCCCAAATGGTTCCTTTGGGTGCTGCTAGGTAGCTGTCAGTTGAGGTGAAGACTGGATCCAGGCCTGCAGGCCGGAGAGCCAAAACGCTTCTCCAGAGGGAGCCCCGGCCTCAAAACGCACGGCCCGCACCCCGGCCTCAGCCCCCAGGCCGAGAGAGAGGGGTGTCTGCAGGCTCTTCCAGGGGGCTGGACTGATGGGAAAGAGCTGGCAAGATGACCAAGGAAAGCGAACTCCCTCCTCGAGCTGCTTTATGAAGGCCTGGCAAATGTGCACAGAGCGAAGAAAGGAGGCGGCAGAAAAGGGGAAAAATAGAAATATAGGCTACAGTAAAGAGGAGTGATCCATCCTCCGAAGTCAGCGTAAGGGCATTCCTGTGTCCCCGTCCCCCCTTTTGTGGGGGTCACAGGGTTTAAGCAGGCCTTGCGCTGCACCCCGGCAAACCTAGCCATAAATCTGCTTCATTACCCAAACACAAGGAGGGTGTAATGTTATAATGTGAGCTCTGTTTGCAACCTGGCTACTGATACCTGAACCTGCCTCCACCCTAAATACTAACACGCTCATTGATAAATAGCCTTGAGGAGTCTTACAAGGAAGTTTTAACATACCAAATGTCACAATGACTTGCTGTTGTTAAACTATCTTTTAATCAAGAACTTCATTCTTGATTTAATAATCCCGCTGATCCACAGAGGAATTACAGGGATTCTGCTCTGGTTGCCTCAGTGTTGCGTTGGGCTCGAACAATAGCTGCAGTTCCTTCTTGACGTCCTCCTACTGCAGCCACTTTGAATAATCAGCCAGGCTGAGTCATTGTGTTAACTGATTACCTTTGGAAAACAAAAGGAACACCTTAAAAACGCAGCTCTGCGGGCCTTGCCCATTGATCCTGGTTTTCCATGACGTGCATCCGTCTCTACAGCCTCTTCCTCGTGCACGCGCACACACACGTACTGCCACTTATTGGAATTCAGAGTGGGGCCCAGGTAGGGGAAGCTTTGCCCATATATGAGCAGGGGAGGAAACAGGCCAGGTGTGTGTGGTTAGTACACCGTTGGAACGAGCACTCTTGAGTACACAGACGCATACACACACATGCATGAGACGCGTGCACGCGCGCAAACTGTTGTACACTTAAACCATTTAGGCCGTGTGTGACGTCTGAGTTATGCCGCTTAAGCTCTTAACTGTACGATCGGCCCCGTGAATGACAGACTTGTGAGAGTGACTTGTTGCTGTATAAACAAAGACGAGTCATGCGAAAAAGGAAAGTAGGGAGAGAAAAAAACAAAAGGAGGAATGAGTCAAAGTGATGGTTAAGATAGTCCTTGTGCTGCTTAACCCAGTTTTACTTACATAACTGAGTCGATGTCGGAATAACTATGTCACAATGTCTTACCTCCTGACACCAGCCTGTGTTTCTATTACAGCAAAGTATGTGGTTCAGACTAAACCCTGGTGGACCGGTGACTTATAGCTTAACTCCCACCTCACTGAATCATCTGCATCTGCCACCTTTCATTATGTAGACCTCCACGCAATGACTCAAGACATGATTGGTAGCATTGGACATTTAACACTAACACGCTGGCTGCCTCCTGTCCTCCACACATACCACCTCCAGTCACTGAAAGCAAACAAAAAACAACTAAACTTAAAGGTGAAGGTCTGTCCAGTTAACTGTGCCAACATCATCAGTGACTTTTTCACCACGTACCAATAACAAGAAAAAGTTTAAAAACAACTTTATGAATGCAGCAGTAGCTGTTTAACTGCAGCTTTAAAGGTGCAGTGTGTAGGATCTGGCGGTATCTAGCGGCGAGGCGAGGAGATTGCAACCAGCTGAAGCCTCTCCCGTGTGCCAAGCGTGTTGGAGAGCTACTTTGGCCGACGCGAAAACGCAAATGTCCCTCTCTAGAGCCATTTCGAGCAGAACCAGTGACGGGAGCGAGTAATGTCATTGACTCCGGCCCAAGCAGGAAAAGTTAACAAAGTTTGGTTTGTCCATTCTGGGCTACTGTAGAAACATGGCGATGGAGAGGACCCGCTCTATAGGTAGATATAAATGGCTCATTATAAGGTGATTGTATACTAAAGAAAACATACTTATTAATATTATATTCCATTTCTGCCAAAAGATCCCCCTAAATGTTACACACGGGTCCTTTTAATGAAACTTTTCCGCAAGTTCTGCCCATCAATCCTGTCCTTGACTTGAAGATTTTTTAAACTTTAAGCAGTAAAAGTGAGGTAATATATTGGAACTGCTCTTGCTAACTTTTACTGCTAATTGCCATCCATCCAGTTTTCTATCTGTACCCACTTATTCCCTCAGGTTGCAGGAGGTTGGAGCCTCACATTGGAGGAGAGGCGAGGTACACCCTTGACAGGAGAGCAATCTTATCTCAAGTCTGACATTATGGATCAACATAATATGTCTATAAATAGTATTGTTTCCTCTCTAACCTTTAAACAGCTGTCTTGCAGTATTCCATTACAAAAACATACATTTTACTTTACAACTTCTGCCATAGTAAGACTTGAATTCTTATCGATGAATGCATTTCATAATGATAAATGTTACATAATAATCCACGATTGAAAACTGTAACTTTTCACGCTTTGCCGGCGGTGGGTTCAGCCTGCAGCTCTGCTGCCAAGTAGGACAGGTCAGGGTTCATTCTGTCGGCAGAGTGATAACACAGAGGGCAGATTCCAAGCTTATCTCTGCCAGGGAATTTAATCTCCCTCATCAAGATACCTGCGATGCATCTCACCGCCAATCTTTTCTGGTATCACACACACTCATGCCGGAAACGCTGCCTTGATAAGCGCTGATAGATCCTTTGCGCTCCAACGCGACAGTTTACGGCTAGCTCCTTATCACCACTCCTCACACTCTCTCTCCATCACACACACACATATACACATTTCCTGGTGCCATAAACTACAGAGTGAAGTCGTGCCGGAGTGGCCGACACCGGGGCTGTAAAGGAACTGCAGTAATCTTTTGGTGGAGCTCTCAAGGAGCGGCTATCGTTGTGTTGCAGTAAAACAAAGAGCAGGGTGTGCTGCACACCGTTTGCATGCATGTGTTTCTTAAGAAGGAGCTGTTACAATATCTCAACATCTGGATGAGATCCACAGATTGACAGTATCACTTCATTTCTAGTATTTCAGTTTAAACAGAAATCCAAAAATGTAAACGCAGGCACGCAGGAGAAATCAGTTTCTCAAGGAGCAGCATTATTATTACGTATTAAGGCTGGAGACCTGCCCTCCTATTACAGAACAAGTGAGTAAGAGTAATGATAGTTGGAGAGAAAGAGAGAGAGAGAGCGTCGTCTGAGTCAGAGAGAGTGGGAGATCATTTTGAAGAACAACAGCTGGGCAGAGAGCCACGACTTTTTAAAAGTCCAAGACACACACCCCACTGTTCAGCTTGTGACTAAGCCCCCTTTAGACAAACACATGTAACCCAGAACCACTAGCACTGATTCACACACAACCTCTCACACACATTTCAACCCCCAAACACACACACACACACACACACACACACACACAAATACACAGACACATGCAGCTTTAAGAGGAGGTAACCAGGAGAGACGGCGGCGACAGCGAAAGGGTAAGAATGAATCTAAACATCCCGGCTTTTCGTCACTCCCTCTCGCAGCCAATCACATCAGCCGGCTGCCATGTCCATTCATAAAGAAGCCACACTGCGCTGTCCGTGCTGTATGATACTGTATCACCCTTCCCCCCCCCCCTCACCTCCACCCATACGCTCAGTTCATTCATGCCCTCTGCTGTGGAGCAGAAGGAGTGGACTGTGCTATCTGTGTCAAATGAAATGGGGGTGAAGTAGGGGGGGAGAAACAGCGTGACTGAAGCACAGAGAGGAAGTGGAGCCTCTGTATGAAAAAACCTATTAACCACAAAGACCTATTTTTACAGCACTGACGGTCGTACATACCATACGTTGTAGCTGCCATCTAATCCTGGCGGTAGTACTGTAAGTAAACCTCGCAGACAAGTCGACTAGAAGGGTGAATCAGCTCTTCTGTAACGTGATCACATTGTGAGCTAACACTCCCCCCTCCTCCTCCTCCACCACCACAAAATGACCATTCAAA
Source organism: Sebastes fasciatus (assembly GCF_043250625.1). Taxonomy (NCBI): domain Eukaryota; kingdom Metazoa; phylum Chordata; class Actinopteri; order Perciformes; family Sebastidae; genus Sebastes; species Sebastes fasciatus. Next base: position 28,147,979 of record NC_133808.1, on the reverse strand, counting down.
CTTAAGACAAGCTGATCATTCTCCATCATGTGACTTTGACATTTCCTCTATTTTTTCACACTATTTTGTAAAAAAGAAACTCTCCTTGAGAGATTTGCTGACCCCTCAGTTCTGCTTATTCAGGATCTGGGAGCAGTTTCTCAACCTTAACTTGTAACATATGATATCCATCAACAGCAGTGGAGTATTTTCCCCCTTTTTCTTTTCTTTCTTTTTTCACTTACCCGTCTGGGCGAGAGTTTCCTCCCGGCGCTGAGTGAGCTTGGAATGAGGGAACCCCCCCCTCCTTTTCCTCCTCAGTTTCTTTTAGTTTGTCCTCCATTTCTGGGTGTCCTTTTTCTCTGTCCCTGCTTCAAAGAGGGATCCCCCTTCACTCTGGTCCAACAGAGAGTAAATGAGAGAGAGAGAGAGAGAGAGATCTATTGGGTAACAACTTCTCACCCACGTCACTGTCCACGGCTGTGAGAGCAAGTCACACAAAAAACTTGCCGGAGCTCAACTCCTAAAAGATTTCATCCTCCTCATCTCTCTTTTTTTTTTTTTTTGCCTCCTCCCGTTGCATTCTTCTGAGTGTAATCAGTAACAGGCTTAAAGTGACAGCACTACATAGCCGGCTCTCACACACTTTCTCACACACACACACACACACACACACACACACAGACAGTGTGTGTGTGTGTGTGTGTGTGTGTGTGTGTGTGAGTGTGTGAGGCTCCCTCTGGGCTAAAGGTGCTTTCCCAGAGCTCTGGAGACACCACAGCCGTTAAACTCCCTATAAGCCCCGCCAAAGTTGCGCTATCACATGTTTCACAGCAGTCTCCCTCTCTCTCTCTCTTCTCTCCCTCTCTCTCCCTCTCTATCTTTCTCTCACCCTTTCACCCTCCCTTCCTCTCCCTCACTGTCGGACATACTCTCTCACACACACTCAGGAGCGCCGCTGCACTCTCTTATAGTGTGGCTGTTAAAGAGGGGGCTGAGCCTACTGCAGCGGAGGGCAGTGTCCTGTTACACAGCTCTCAATTGAGGTTAGAGAGAGGACATCCATTCAGAAAAAAAGAGAGGAGGGAAGAGGGAGGAGGGAAGAAAGTAAGGAGCAGCCTCTCCGTCTCTCTCTCTCTCTCTCTCTCTCTCTCTCTTTCTGTAAAGTGTGTGTGCCTGGGGTCTTCAAAAGCAGGAAACTCCCCTGCTAGAGAGTTGGGGCGTCGGTAGAAAAAAAGGGAACCGACTCTAAATAAGGGAAAGGAGGCAGGGGCTTAAGCAGCGGGGCCCCCCCACACTGAAAACACACACAGCGGCCACAGTAGAGGGGTCTTTATGACTTCCAGCCTCACTGGCAACACTTAACTCCCCACACACACACACACACACACACACATAAACAAATGTGCATCTCTTCTCAGCTGCTCAGAAAAAATAAGATGTGTGACAAAAATTTTCTGGGGTAATTTTTTGTGATGACCACAAAGAGAAAGTACCAGAGTTTACAAGAACGCCAATAAACAAGTGAGTAACCCCGTGGCGACCACAGCTACTAAAAAGAAAGTACCCAGCAAAAGAAAGCCCGATGACAGGTCAGAAACTGAAAGCGACAGGGGTCATCACCATCTGTTGACCCCCTTCTAATTCTGACCTGAAACCACCCTGTTCTCACCTACATCCTGCTATTTTACCCCCACTTCTATTCTCCGCCCAACCACACCTCACATCAACAGTCCGGTCCTGCTCCACCCCGCCGCGCCCCTTCCCTCCTCCTCTTCCTCCTCCTCCTCCTCCTCCTCCCTCGTGGCGTTCGAGGGCGAGGGTGGGCTGATGAGGTTTTTGAATGGGAGTCTCAAACTTCAGGAATTGCATACTTGGTTTGTTACTCACAGGACGGCCGCGTGTGACTCATCAAAAGCCATGCTGCACCCATGCTACGCTCCCGTTACACATATTGTGGTGCGCAAACACGCACGCAGGCTTTTTTAGTGGCGCTGGAGAGCCGCCTTTGTCAGCCAGGCTCCATTCACAAACTATTTAAGTAACCTCAATATGAGTCACGTAACATGTAAATCGGCTTAAGTAATATCTGACCTATATATACATTTATATACGCACACCTCTCGTCTGCATCGCCCCCCCCTAAGAGTGATCTCTTACGTCAGAGGTTAACAAACTATTTTGGCCAATAATGTGAAGCAACGTGTGACTCATTGAGTTTGTATGTCTTTGAGGTGTGAGAAGATAATTTCAACTGAATATTTTTGGAGGTAAAGCTATCTTGTGATTAGAAACCTGAGGAACATGACGCCAAGTTGGCTCCTTGGATAACCTCACGGGCAGCAGCTTCTTCAACATCAGACATGATGTGGCTCTCTGGTTGTTGGTTTTATGTGTGGACAGAGAGCGAGTGGGTGTGGGTGAATCACAGCCTGTCGTGTGTCGGGTCCAGTGAATGGGTTTTCTGTGTGTTTCTCATTGTGTTCAATGGGTGCCGCAGAGCCCCGGCAGCAGGCTGGGCTCAAGCGGGGGGATGACTCAGGGTCGGCCGCGGGTAACCGACTCCAGACCTGCCGACAAAACAGCGGCGTTATCCTGCAGGAGGATTTAAATAAGAGCACTGTCCTCTTCTGGGCGTTCTGAAACTGTAAAAGGTTGCTCTATTCTGAAAACAAATGATATTCCTGTGTGGAGCGATTTCAGCTGCCAGAAGCAGCAAATCTGACAGATTATTCTTGTTCTTGTTATTCAGCTGCTCTCTGAGAGCCAAGGACGATGAGTCACCGGGAGAGAAATTATTATTATTTTCTTAACATTTCATGTTAGAAGGGAAATAGTGCTGCGGCATGACCTTAACATTATTAATCCATTTCACCAGAAAATTATTTCATTTATAGAAATCATCTCGATAGATGAAAGATAAAATATAAATGACATTGTACCTATTTATTATTTCCTTTGTGTAGGGCTGCAACTAATGATTATTTTCATTGTCGATTAATCTGTATTTTCTAGATTAATCGATTAGTTGTTTTGTCTTTAAAATGTCAGAAAATCAGTGTTTCCCAAAGCCCAAGACGACGTCTTAAAATGTCTCGTTTTGTCCACAACTCAAAGATATTCAGTTTACTGTCATAGAGGAGTAAAGAAACCAGAAAATATTCACATTTAAGAAGCTGGAATCAGAGAATTTTTACTTTCTTTTCTTAAATTTTCTTCTTAATGACCTATGGTTGGTACCAATGGATTCATTAGGTTTTTCTAATTTCATATGATGCCAGTATCTTCACTCTAGATTTAAAACTGAGCCCGCTACTACCTAAAAATCACAAGTTGCATTAATGCGTTAAAGAAATTAGTGGCGTTGAAACAAATTTGCTTTAACGCGTTATCACGTTGACTTTCACAGCCCTACTAAAAAGATTAGAAAACATTCAATTAAGGGATAATTCTGATTTATTAAAACGTAATTATTTATATTGGTAATAATCAGCGGAAAATAACCAAGTACATTTTCTCACTGTGTTTAAATAACGATTATTTTCATTGTTGATTATTTTCTTGATTAATTGATTAGTTGTTTGGTCTATAAAACGTCAGAAAATGTTGAAAAATGTCGATCAGTGTTTCCCAAAGCCCAAGATGACGTCCTCAAATGTCTTGTTTTGCCACAACTCAAAGATATTCAGTTTTCTGTCGTAGAGGAGTAAAGAAACCAGAAAATATTCACATTTAAGAAGCTGGGATCAGAGAATTAAAAAAAAATATATATACCCAAATTGATTAATCGATTATTAAAATAGTTTAAAAGATTAATTTAATAGCTGACAACTAATGTATTAATCGTTGCAGCTCAACTGTTGTAGAATTGAGATAATGATGCTTTAGCTATCAAACTGCTAAAATTGAAACGCAATTAAGAAAATAATCTGTATGATTAGTGATTAATTCAGGTGTAAATGATGATTTTGTTCGTGCCTGCGCTGTTGAAATTTTAAAAACTGTGATTTTCACATCACGTGAGTCTCAGTTTGACACCAGAGTCTCTCCTCTGAAGTTTGTCTTAAAGTTTCACAGTGAGCGAGAAGCTTTGCCGTTATAGAATGTGACTCAGTCTATTGTGGGCACAAACTGAGCACCGCCTGCTCGCTTTCTCTGGGTGGATACAAGGGTGGAGATGTGTTTCAACACACATGCACGACGCAGGCGGGGGCCTTTCCTTCATGCAGACACACACACACACACGCACACACACACACACACACACACACACACACACACACACACACACACACACACAATGGAGATTGCAGTGGAAAGGAAGCTGGGGATTCCTGAGATTCCTGTGGACAAAAAAGGTGTGAACTCAGGCAGCCGAGCAGCCTGGGAATTCTGCTGGGTTGGCTTGAGAGGCAGTTTATTGGCTGACCAGAGTTTCTAGTGACACACACACACACACACACACACACACACACACACACACACACACACACACACACACACATCACAAAGAGATGGGATACTTTCTCTTATATTTTAAGAGAAAAAAATGAGAGAAATCCACCAAAGATGCTGAATTATGAATCCCACTTGATCATAAATTGGAGGTGTGTAACCGATTGTTTATTATTAGCAAAGGTAACACCCCCTAAACACTATATAAGGGCAGGTGTTGTGTCGTGTGCAAATACTATAAGAATTAGAGGGATGCCATCAAAAAAGTCTCCTGCAGCTGTGAAACTGAGGTACTGTTAAATAAACTTAAACATGATTTTTCCGAGCGTCAGTACCGGTGTTAAAGGAAAATCAAAAAGCATCGAAGAGCAGTATGTATCAGAGGCTGAACGCACACAATATCATCCGAGGGTTTCTATCGTTTATTAGGATTAAATAGTATTTCTTTAATAATCCAATCATTATAATTACTCTAAAACATATAGCCTAATAATCTGAATGTGATTATATGATATTCATGCTTTTTTTTTTTTCGTTTCTCAAATTTAAAACTTTTCTTGCGTTGGACAAACTATCTGTGAACTGTGAAAACAAGTTTTTTTTCTTATCTTGGTAAGAGTACTCTCGACCACGCATCAAATGTTCTCTTATCTAAGAGAAGAAAAGAAAAATGAAACAAATATTGGTTATAGAATCCCAAAAATCAATGGGTACGAACAAAATAAGAACAAACCGTGGATACGAACAGAAATAAGGGTAAATTTGTTTATATATTAATTCCTACATGAGACCCGCTGTCAAAATGAGACAGATGCTGTGCGTTTAGATATAACTATCGACTATAAAATGACACATCTGCTAATAATCCAGTCAATAATGTGAGAATAGTCAAAGAGTAATGCGAAAAATGATGCATAAAACCCCCCAAAACAAACAAAAAGAACGAGCTACATGCGTACACATCATCCACCCCTAGAGAGACGTAATAAACAATGTCATTTAGCTTGATGTGTTTTTTAAAATTGTCTCAGCTAATGGTAGGAAAAATACCCAATAACATAATCCGAATTGCCTTTTTTCTGTCTTAGTAAACATGGTCAGAGAGGTAGTGATATAGATTGGGAAGGAGACACAGAAAGACGAGCAGTGACAGCAGCTACAGTACGTTGCCATGGAAATGTCACAGAGCAGTAAAATGCAGAAACTGCAGATTTATATATATACTCCTGTCTAAAAAGAGAGATTGTGAATGTCAAAGGGGAAATATCCTGAGAAATTAAATAAAAAAAATAAGAAAAATCTAAGACATGTGTATCATGCATGGTAAAAAGGTGTTGATATGACATTACTGGACAGCTGTGGACAGATGTTTCCACGGATAATCTAATGGGGAAAGTATTATACGTTTAAACAAAGCAAACACTACTCTTCACTATTATTTTAACAAATGCATTTTCATCAAAACCTCTCAGCTGCTCCAAAGTTTCCAAGTCAAGCAAGCGTAAAAACAAAAAGTTTTTGTAATTTGCATCCGACGTCCTTCAAGAAAATTTTAAATTCTGAATTAATGTCAATAATCTCATAACAACACACACACACACACACACACACTAGGGATATGAGACTAGATATGGTCTTAGATTTTGGATATCGTAATATATTGCCCAGCCCTAATACACACACATAGACGCATAGATGCACCTGTCTCTGCTGAAAAGAAACTCTCAGCCAGCGACGGACAAGAACAGACGTAACAGCGACGTCATTTCATTCACTAAAATGGCACACACGCACCACCGAAGAAACACATGCAACCAACAAAGGACAGGAAATGTGTGTGTGTGTGTGTGTGTGTGTGTGTGTGTGACATGGTCTGCACTGACTATATTTGGCCAGTCTGTTTCTAGCTCGGGTAGCACACAGATACAACTGTGATGTCACAGTCACGCTACGGAGGCATGACTCTACGTCTTATCTCTCTCCACTGACCTGCTGTAACGTGTGTGTGTGTGTGTGTGTGTGTTACCCTGTGATAACCCTGGACGTTCAGTGACACACAGGGAGACCTCAGCAACTCTGAGTTGTGATGTGTTTGGGTGATGCATGGATTTTCCATTACTTAAGCAAGTGTCTCTAATTACATCACACATGAATACTTCTATTGTGACGCGCCGGTTGACTTCTAGGTAACGCTATAAATAAAGTAATAGCTGTCATAACAGCAGTGTTGGTACCAGCTGACGTATTAAAGGACATTTATATTTACATATTTTATATTTCTATCAGTTGTGGGAACATTGCGATCAACCGGAGTAATTGAGGATAATTTTACCTTTCAACTTCATTCTCTCTTAAAGTTTGGCTCTGGGTTTGTTTGCAGCTTGTGTTTCCTGTTGGACGTCTTTTAAGAAATGTTGTCACATTCCCAGGAATCAATCAACTCCACAAGTGCAACGTTAAAAGAAGTATGGCGACAAATGCACATATTTATTTACTTATTTATATTATTTAAGTGTTATTACTAACACAGTAAATGTCTTAAAACTGATTTGTTTTACTGTAAGTGATAGGTACCCACACAGTCCTGATGACACGGATTAGCTGAGATTTAAACTCTTAATAAACTTTAATAAACTTTAACTTAAATGGATGCTTATTTAGTTGTCAATATAAAATGTTACAGACAAATACTTAAGCTCTGAAACAAGGAGTAGTATTTAAATGTTGTTTATTGTTGGATAGTTTAATCTGTAATAGTGCAGCATATTTTATAAGATCGTCGTGTGTTTTTGGACGCAACTAGAAACTAGAAACTAGAAACACGTCACACATGTCAAATAAATGTACTGGAGCAAAAAGACAAAGACATTCGTTCCCTCTTAAGGATCCACTAGAGCTGCAACGATTAATCTGTTAATCAATCAGTTGTCAACTGTTAAATTAACCGGCAAATATTTTGATAATCGATTATTCTGTTTGAGTAATTTTTTAAGAAAAGAAAAAGTCAAAATTCTCTGATTCCAGCTTCTTAAATGTGAATATTTTCTGGTTTCTTTACTCCTCTACGCAAAGTATATCCTTATAAAACGGTACATGTATCTCACGAAAAATGTATTCCTCCTTTTTTCATGCGTTTTCCTACAAATGTCCAGCAACACGTGTCAGTTTCCGCTCGTTACATGCATACAGTCTTTTCAAAATAAACTTCCATCTTCACAGGAAACATCTTCCGTAGGTTCAGGCAAGAAAAATACTTAGTTAGTTAAGGAAAAGATCGTGGTTTGGATTAAAATAACTCATAGGTACGTAACTTATGTGACAAATAAATCAACGTTGACATCTGATTATTACCAATAGAAATGATTAAGTTTTAATAAATCTGAATTATCCCTTAATTGAATATTTTAGTAAAAAAAAAAATCTATTTAGTTAAAAAACAAACATAATAACGCTCCCTAGATACTAAAATAAATTGCATAATGTGACATCAACAATGTGTACGCTGTTAGAAACTTGATGACAGCATGATGACTCCTTTAAAGGAACCGGCGGTGTAGCGCTCCACCCGACATCCCTGCCCTGTGAGTCCCTCTCCTCTCCTCCTTTCCTCCCTGTCCTCCCCCTTTCCTCTTCCTCTTCCCTTCAGAGGTGTCAGAGCAAAAACAGCTACAGTATGAGTCTCTCTCTCTCTCTCTCTCTTCCACAACCACACAACGTGGGCTATGTGAAGGCGGTGACTCCGCTACTGGCTGGCCCACTCACAGGATATAAGAGCCGCGAGCTCTGCCAAGGCGGTGAGGGGTCACACTCTGTGGAGAAAGTGTTTGTGTGTGTGTGTGTGTGTCACACATGAGCTCCCCCGCTGGCTGGTTTGGTGGCCGTCTGAGCAGCAGCAGCACCGACAGCAGCAGACGCCCTCATCCTGACGCTACAGGGTGGAGAAGGCTTCTTGTGAAACATTCCACTCTCCCCCCACTCGCTCTTCCTGCTCTCACTTCCCCGTCCTTCCCTGCCGCTCCTCGCCCTGCGTCCCACCTCCGCCTCGCGTCCGCCTCCACACGCCAACGCCAGCATTTCCCCCACCGCCCCATCTACCGCTGCTCCACACCCCCCGGCTCCAGCCTCCCCACGCCCCAGACTGGTGGACTCCCTCTGGGTTTCCTGGAGAACCACCTTCCATTATCAGAGCGGCCGGGCCAGCCCAGGAACGCCGCTGCTCACTTGGTCATTGTGGCCGTGAGCCTGACCTCCACCTCTGACGACGGACGTCACGCTTTGAAATCTGCTGAGATGCAACTAAAATAAATAAAAAGACCTGAAGCTTAAAGCCTAATTAGACTGATATTGATCTTTCAATAAAAATCTGATATTAGTCGATCAGTTCTGCTCAACGCTAACATGATGACACCTGCTTCAACCTCTCTTAAAAAAAAGCTTTAATCCTAACTAAAAACTTTCTTAGGATGTTTTTCAATTGATATTTTTTCGTCCCATTGTGGTCTAAAATAATTTAAAATTAAAATTAAATGGTTATATACTGACTAAATACCTTTTTATAGAGAAAAAAATGCTGATTCAACAGGGAAAACTGGCCCAACAGATTAGTTAAACAGTCCATACTAGACCATGTTTGTATCTACGATAACACAACTGAAGATTTGAGAGACTTAACTCTAAATAAATAAATGTGACAATAGTTTCATAATATATAAACATCTGTCAAATAAAGAGGACAGAATAAAGCTATAGTTTATAACCATTTATACCAATTAAAAAGAAAATGTATCTGCAACCAATAAAACATTTCAGTCATTTTTCACGCACAAACGCTGCAGCATTAGGGAACCTTGATTCAGCATCTTTACTGTGAGGGTTTTCTGTTTTTCTTTATTTGATGTGATAGTGAAGTGAATATTTTTGGAGTTTTGGACTGTCACCCTGGACTGTAGGAACTTATTACAATCATTTTCAACCATTTCATAGACCAAACGCTTGTGGAAGTAACCTTTAAAGTTATCAGTTTATTCTTTTGCTAAACCTTTTACTCCTTGGTATAGTTGTTTTACATATTCCAGCGGTTTTCTTTGTCTTGGAGAAAAGTATATAACCTGTGTTATATCTTTCTTCGGAGAGACATTCCTCTTTGACATCCTGTGTCTTCTGTTACGGTATTATGTCTCCTAATTGCAAATCAGTGTTTTGTGTGTTTATTCAAAGTGTTTTAAGTGTTACAGAACAATTCTCAATAACACGCTCAATCAGATTAATCGATAATGAAAGTACTCGTTAGTTGCAGCTCTATAGTCTAAATGCTGTTTCAGGGTGTTTTTCCCACCCTACTAAGAATCCAATATAACAGGACACACTGAATATTTTTCCTTGGAGTCGTTTGGCACTAAAATAGCCACATTTCAATACTCAGAAGATATTTGCACCAAATATTAGCTGGCAGGAGTTTCAGTCCAACTCGATCAGTACTGATTCCAACTTACAACAAACGCTCTGTTCATAAGGACTAAGGACTTTCCTTCATATGATCACAAAGTATCTCACTATCTGGGGTGAATTATCATCCTGCCGACCCCGCCTCCTACAAAATTACATTCCCATACAACTAAACTGCATTCTCAGTTATGTTTTGAGGGAAATGTATTTTCTCCTGGATTATGGTTGCAGTTTTAAACAGTTTAAAACACGTAGCTAACGTTGTAAATTGAAAAACAAAACAAAAAATTCAACAAAATAACTTCTTTAGGTTTAGGTAACAAAACTATTTGGTTAGGTTTAGGAAAAAACGTCATGGTTTGGCTTGAAATGACTACGTTGGTTACGTTATTTAAATGACAAATTAAAATAAGTGAACGTTGACTTTTAGTTTCACACGGGACACGAACAGCGGCCACCTAGATGAAAGTCCTGTGTTTGTTTGACGCGTCCACCACTCCGTCCTCCTCCATATGTGGACTTCCACAGACTGTCATTAGGAACGTATGTAATTCATCAAAAAACAAACAAAATCCGTGACAAAATCCGTTCCCCTCCAAACGTAATTCACAATGCAGTTTTATTGCATCCATTCACATACAGTACCAGTCCCGTGATGTGACTGTGTCCTTCTACAGAGCATGTCCAGATGTTCCTGTGCCACCTTTCAACAGCAGCTCCACATAGTGAATAAATGAACTCTCAAAGTCCCATACAGACTCTGACGAAGTCCACATTTGTGCAAGCTCAAGGCCAAAAACATGTTTACTAAACCCGGCACAATCACCAATGACGAATGCTCCCCATCGCTCGTGACTAATGGACTATGCATATGTATGTGCATGCACAAAGTGTGGAATGTGAGCATGTCATTCACAGGAGATTAAATGGACGTGCAGCATGGAGCTCTGTTTTCTCAGCTCCGTCTTTCAGACAGCAGACAGCAGTGAGAGAGAGAGAGAGAGAAAGAGAGAGCGAGTGGTTCCAGCAGATGGGGCTGGGTCTGATACGGCCATCTGTCTCTGAAGTGTGCAAGAAAATGAGAAATCGGGCTGGAGCTGTGCTATGCAGAGCCTCTCTATAGTTATATGTAGGGCTGTCAAAGTTAACGTGATCACGCACATTTGTTTTAATGACACTAATTTCTTTGATGCATTAACGTAATCAATATTATGTAGGTTTTACCGGGCTAGAGTGAATATACTGGCATCATATGAAACTAGAAAACCTAAGGAATCATGTCATACTAGCTTGTCGCTAAATAATGCTCCACACTTGTGCTAAATTTTGGTGAGGAAAAACTGACATGGCCATTTTCAAAGGGGTCCCTTGACCTCTGACCTCAAGATATGTGCATGAAAATGGGTTCTATGGGTACCCATGAGTCTCCCCTTTACAGACATGCCCACTTTATGATAATCACATGCAGTTTGGGGCAAGTCATAGTCAAGTCAGCACACTGACACACTGACAGCTGTTGTTGCCTGTTGGGCTGCAGTTTGACATGTTATGATTTGAGTATATTATTTTTATGCTAAATGCAGTACCTGTGAGGGCTTCTGGACAATATCTGTCATTGTTTTGTGTTGTTAATTGATTTCCAATAATAAATATATACATGCATTTGCATAAAGCAGCACATTTGCCCACTCCCATGTCGATAAGAGTATTAAATACTTGACAAATCTCCCTTTAAGGTTCATTTTGAACAGATAAAAAATGTGTGATTAATTCACGATTAATCGCGATTAAATATTTTAATGACAGCCCTAGTAATATGCAGTGATCTGTAGAGCTGCAGAGCTGCCTATACAGTGAGTCACTTATTATCTTATACCAACACCGTTTAAAATAATTAGAAACTAGCATCATTAAAATAGAAAACAAAGAAGGGTGCAAACATCCTGGTGTCCTCAGCCATCTTCGTCACCACAATCTCAGCAGCAATCAGCGCAAGTTTTCCTCCCGAAATCTTGACACTTTCTGTTCCCATCACTCTTTCTCCTATATGTGCAATTTCAGCAGTTACATCTTCTCCTCTCGCTGATTCTCCAGGACGCTCCACATAATAAACTTTCTTCGAATGCTGGCAGGGAGGGCGAGAGAGGACTCTAGCGGTGTGTTTCTTCCCTCAGCGGTCTCCTGTCTGGGAGCTTCGCAACAGGCTGACTCACAGCCCCGGCCCACTCTTCTCCTCCCACTCCTCCCTCCCACTCAGCCCCAGCCGTAGCCCAGCGTGGGAGGCAGCACAGCCCAGGACCAGAGCCTCCGGCTGGGCACACACACACACACACACACACACACACACACACACACACACACACACACACACACACACAGAGCCAGCACGGGCCCACGGCTCTGGAGCTTTGGCTTTCATTCCCCTCACCCACACAGAAACAAAAACACACACACACACACACACACACACACACACACACACACACACACACACTAGCTACCCACATGCAGTACCCACGCTGATTTTTTAGAGCACCTCTTTAAGGATGTCATGTGCCTTACATCTGAGGGGAGCAGAGGCAAGGGGAAACACGTGGGAGTGTGTGGGCCGAGCAGGCTGTATGTGTGTGTGTGAATCATGTTGCCAGTTTTTTTTGGTTACATTAGGTGCACCAAAATGTTTCATGTTGGCTACTGTAAGTAAAGATCTGCTAACGCGGCTGAGCTCAGTAGGTTGCAGTTATTTTTAAATCACAGCTACAGGGGAGCATTTAGATCTAATGAAAGGACACTGATGAATGGTTTTAGATGTAGTAGATGCATTGGTTGCAGTGTGGAAGAGACCTTCAGTGCAAAAGTGCATTAACAAAAACCTCAATTTAACAAGGAGCCAGAGTTAACTTTTCCATTTGAGAACCCAAATTCACACTATTTCTGCATCAAATCAATGATGATGTGTGATTCTTACCAGCAGGACGGTAGCCTCCTTCCATCGCACTCCTCATCTTTTCACTGATCATCATCATCATCATCATTACGAAGAGTTCAGGCTGCGAAAAAGAACAGGTTTCAGAGGAGCACGTCACTCACATCATACCTCTTCAAATATATTCTCATCACTCACACCTTCATCCAGCTAAAAATCATCTACGAAACATTTCTTACAAGAAAAAAAATTTGATGGACTCGCACAATGTCACACGTTGCAGGATGCCTGTACTGCGAAGAGGAATAATATTCAGAAGGGCCAGATTGCTCATTAGAATATCTCACATTTGTGTGTGGGCGAGCGTTTAGCAGCCCTTCTCCCTCTCGTCCCCAGCGCTGTTCCAGAAACATTGTTCTCTGTCCAACACCAACCGGTATGCTAACCCCAGTCTGTCCGCTAAAAACAAGTGAATCCAAGCACTAACTTCTGTCCAAGTTTCAAGTACAGTATGATGACATACACTGTCAACTTTTGTAATGCACACCAAAACCACCTAAAATGCTCAGCCTGCTTCTATATTTCCTGCCATGCCAGCATGAATACTCAATGCCTGAAGGTACATTCAGATCATATTGGAAATTCATGATATATCACAGCAGATAATGCTTTATTTTAACTGCACACACACATGTGGAGTGATGGATGCATCATGAGCTCCTGCTCACGAACATCACTTAACACAATGTTGCTATGCAGTGAAAACCATGTTCTCCAAATTTGATGAGTTTGTTTTGCATTTTCAGATAAACCCAGGGATTAAATATCCTTTATGGACTATAAAACACTTCATATGCCTAATATGACATTTAAAAAAAAACATTGGATCATCTGAAGGATGCATCGTCACAAAGCTTGTGCAAAATGGACATTTTGGAGATGCATGTTATTTCACCGAGCAGCGACAAGTGTTTTGCAGTGACTGTTAAAAAGCAAGTTATCATCCGAGCCAAAAAATGCAAAATTAATTTACAATTCTGCAGACGCCTAATGTGCTTTTTATACACGATGAATACCAAGTTCTGCAACATTAAACAAATAAAAGAATGCTCATTTGTAAATATATAAATGTAGAATTGAGACTATAGACATTAGAGGCACATTAATAACCAGTGAGATCCAGCTACATGTGTCACAAGTGCCCCCTGTTGGATAAAGCAATCTGAAACTGAGGGCGCATGGTTTTAATTATATTCTACAGAGACAAAAATGTTTAAAAATGTTGATAGTTTATAATGATATTGTTGATTATTTTGCACATAGTATGACATTTGCATTAAAAACAGCACTAACAGCATGGATTCAATTCTCCCTCTCTCTTTTCTCTCTCTCTGTATGTCTCTCTCTCTCTTTATGTATGTCTGTATGTCTCTCTCTCTCTCTCTTTCTCTCTTTCTGTATGTCTCTCTTCCTCTCTCTGCTCCCCTTGTCTATCCCGCAGTCACGGGGTCTCCCCCGGGGTAAACGCATTCCAAAACACAAGAATTTCCTCCAGCCCAACTCACACAGCCTACCACCACCACCACCTCCCCTCTCCTCCTCTCTCTCTCTCTCTCTGGCTTGCGCGCGCACACGTACACACGCGCGCACACGCACATTAAGAGTGCACAATGGTCTTGCCAGAGAGCCGGAGAAGACCACACACTGTTGCAATGCCATCAACAGTCTCACCACACTGCTGCTGCACGATCACACAAACAAATGCCCAAACGCGTAAAAACTACATACATAAATTCAAATAAAGTCAAATTATAGTAAAAAGCTTGTGCATGGATCTCTCACTTTGTTAATCATCACATTGTTTCTAGGAATAATAATAATAATAATACAAATAATAGTAATAATAATAATAATAAGCTAAACATTTAAATGTATGCAGATGATAATGTTTAAATAGTACCTGTTGTTGTTTGGTGTTGCGCAGCGCAGCGCGTTGGAGAAGAAAAAGCAGCCCCGGTTTGCAGCCACCTTCCTCGAGCGCAGCGCTCCTGGATCTATCCGTTCAACACAGAAACACACGAGAGGCTCAAACTAAAACATCACCGACGGCTGAACACAAAACAAAAAGTTTCCGTAAATGAAGCAGAGACAGCCGCAGATATATGCAGGAGGAAGGAGGAGGATCGGTGTAGTAATATTCTGCTCTTATTACTCATCTGATGTGAGTCCCTCTCTGTCTCTCTCTCTCTGTGAGTGTGTGTGTGTGTCTCTCTCTGTGTTATCTGCCTGCATGCCTGCCTGCGGGGCTTTTCACCGGATCGCTCGGAAATGCCACTGACTGACTGACTGGCTCTGGTGGAGGTGGAGGCTGCATGGCGAACCAAAAAACTGTCCCCCCCCTCCTCCTCTGGGGACCGTCCCCGGTGCGCCCCAATAAGCTGAATAGTGCTGCCGCTGAGTGCCGGTAGCAACAGCTAAAGGTGCATGTAAAGAATAGAAGTGACAGAGAAAGGGGGGGAAGGAGAAATTTCTATAGTAGAGGCTGCGTGCTAAAAAAAAAAAAAAGGAGTATCCATAAATTAAATGTGTTCTTGAACAGCAGAAGCACTTTGATTCATTAAAGCATCATGCACTGCAAGAATGCAAATCCTATGAAGTCAAATTAACAAATATTTGATATTATAACCACAAAAAAACAGAAGTTTCCAAATGCATTTTTAATTTTCCTTCCTCTCCTTAATTTCTGATAATGATGAGAACAGAAACGGCAACATTTGCTGGACAAATCTCACACTTTTCAAATATAAATGAACATTTCTGTCTTGAGCTCTAGACAGAATAACATTCACATTTTTTTTTTGCTTTGTGCATAAAGGTTTTATATAAAATAGCAATGGTCCCCAAAAAAAGTAGGGGGTCCAGTGAACCTCCAGCAATCTGAGCACAAGCTGAACAATTCCACTGAAGCACAACAGGTGAATCGTCTGTCAGAGATTTTTCTCTCATCCACACAGAAAGAAAGACGTCGATTATCTGCATCTATTTAATTTAGGATTTGTGAAATGCTAACTCCTGGGCACCCCTCTGTTCTATCGCTCCAGGACCAAACAGCTCTGCACACAGACGCACACGTTCATGCTTTTAAAATTTGACATTATCGTAGAACCTTTTTAAAGAGCAGCTTCTTCTTTTATCTTGTGCCATTTAATTTTTTTACTTTTAACTAAATCATAATTGCTCACAGAAAAACCAGTTTGAAAAGCGAGGAATCACGCTCGACAAGATATCTTAACAAATTAACTAAAACATGCAGTGAATTTAAATGAGCAAAGTGTAGCTCCCCTTCATGTTTTCAAGTCAAACCAAATGTGAAACATTTTCTAATCATATCTTGACTGAGATCTGTGTCTTTGGGGAAATACACCTGCAGTGGGATTGTACCTGCTCACTTAAATTTATGCGTCTGCGTTTGTATAAATTTCCTGTGAAATGTGCGAGACGGTCTGTTATTGCTCACCTGCTCCTTCCTCCCCTTCTCTCTCTCTCTCTTTCTCTCTCTCTCGCAGGCTGTCTCATCACTCTCAGTGTGAGAGCGAGAGTGATTTTGCTATACAGCAATCTGGGAAATTAACAAATGTTTTCACTTGCTTGTTTTCTTCTCACTGCACCGGCGGCACACGGTTGAGGAGGTACGAGACGATATTACCAGCATCATGACTGGGGGTTCATATTGTGAAATTCCCTGAATAAATTACTGAGCCCACTCTTTCTCTTATCTGGTTATGAGTACAGTTATGACCTCAGTTTCTGGTCTTTGGGATGGGTATTTCTTCAATGTAAACTTCCCAGAAATATTATGCATTAAGAGTTATTTTCTGTAAACCTCATGACGAAATTAATTTAACCCTTTGCACGACGGGGTCATTGTTGAATATTGAGGTCACACATGACGTAAGATGTCGCCTTGACGAAAGAGTGACAGGTTTCTCATATCTTACAGAGAGCTTTTTGACGTTTGACTAAATTCGCTCTAATTTGATTTGTCGTTTGTCATGAATCTCGCCTCAATGCTGCTTCTTGAAATTCACAATTTGACCTTTAAATCTACTGTTTGGTCATAATGAACACTGATGATCGAAGCAGATAAGCAGGAAATCAGATGTGTTTTTGCTGTGTCATCGTGAGCCAAATAAATCCAGTACAGTGTGTATTTCTCTCTCACGCTGAATCCAATAAATTAATGGAAAATCATATGAAAAAAATTAGATAAAATCGTACATAAATTGAGCTTTCAATGCAAGAAGATAGCTGTATGTTTTAACACTCAATCATGACATACACGCCAATTTACAATGAGCTCAATCTGCCGCTGCAGGACATGCAAAGCGATTGGGGATAATCCCATACTTTCCCCTTCATATTTCCCAGCAGAGGGGCTGTGCTTTTGATTCTGCGTCTGTATTGATCTGACTGTGAGTGAGCAATATTGATTCCAGGTCAACCGCAAACGCACCCCCCCTCCCCATCCTCCCCCCGCCCCCTCCCTCCATCACACATCATACGCACAGCGAAGCGAGCATGCAGCAGGACATCAGAGGCACCGGGGGAAAAAGGTTGACCTGCAACGTCCACTGAACTCTCTTTTCTGTCTGCCTGGACGGCAGACGACAAACACCTGACGAAATCGCCAAACTTCCAGATACCGGGGCTCGCTTTGAAGTCCGAGATAAAGACGTTTGCAAGGGCAATGTTTTCATTTGATAATGCATTAATACATGACGGCAGCAGAAAAGAGATGTAGGAAAAAAGTTTGATAAAATTGCTGGAAACATTGTAAAGTGCGACATTAGTGGCATTCTTTCCGTCGCTAATTGCGTTCATAAAGCTGCACTTCAGAGTGTTTTTGAGTTGCTTTATCTCAAGACTTGGCCAATTGCTATTTTACAAGCCTATTTGACAACTCAGTCCTGGTTGATCTTTTACACATGAAGCCCACAAAAACGAGCCACGCCGCTCCGTCATTCTTTGAGAATTTGTCACTCGCAGAGCTCCCCTTGAGCTATTTGGTGGTTTCGAAAAATTCAAGTCGGTAGCGTACCGTAGAAGTCAACGGTTTACCATTGAAATCGCTGGTGCACCGCAGTGGTGTTGGGTAAGGCTACTATACCTCCACCAGTGTGTCTCAGTACTGGTATGTTGGGCCCATTGTGTATATGAAGGCAGAGGTGTAGTGTGTTTTCACTGTCTCCTCCCTGGGAATTCCCCTCTGTTCCAGGCTCTAACAGCCTGTTGGAGCCGCAGCTGTACATATGTGTGTGTGTGTGTGTGGATGTATAGCAGTTATTCGCATTTCAGTGCACGTGTAAGCATGCATTAATGTAAGCGTGCGTGTGCGTGTTTCCTCCCTGATTCCCAGGGTTCTGCCGAGTTAAACCCTCTTAAATGTCCCCCTGGCTTTTGTCCTCACGTTTCAGCTGAATTTCCCCGCATTCATCCCACCATTCAGACTCTGTGTGTTCGAGCGCTCAGGAATGCGCTGGGTTTGACAGGCGCCTGAACTGTGTGTGTGTGTGTGTGTATGTGTGTGTGTACATGCGTGTAAATGAGCATATACAACAAGAAAAGAGAGCTATGGAAATGGAAAGGGGGAGTGGATTTTTCTTTTTTCCTTCCACTTTCTTTTGATGCAAAAGGTGCTCGGTCCGACTCGGAAACACACAAATCACCTTACCTTTGCACACACATACTTTTCACCTTTCTACACACACACACACACACACACACACACACACACACACACACACACACACACACACACACACACACACATGCACGCACGCACTCAACACCCACACACACTTGGAGTCACATGTGCTCTCACTCAAAGAGAGCTCTGCACCCACTCACCCTGACACCCACACAACCACCCACACACTCACGTGCACTGCCAAATAGCTCTCACTCTTTACCCTCCCACCCTATCCACTCCCCACCCACCACCACCACCACTGAGCACACACATGTCAACACACACACACACACACACACATACACACACACACAGTTTCACACTAAGTGCCGGGCATGCGCCTGATCTGGTTTCCTCTTTGCTTTGCGAGCGACCCGCAGTGATAAAATAAACACAAATACGTGATAATCACATTCCAGACATTTCTCTCCTGCCGGTGGGAAGTTTCAACTGGTTTTCTGCAAGAGTTTGGTTTGACTGTGAGTGTGTGTGTGTGTGTGTGTGTGTGTGTGTGCGCGTGGTGTGGTGTGTGTGTGTGTAGTGTGTAGTGTGTGTGCAACCCCGGAGAGAAAAAAGGAGAAAGAAAATGAGAGAGAGAGAGAGAGAGAGAGGGAACAAAGAGATCTGGGGCGAAGTCTCACACATTCCTCAGTCCTGCCAATATCCTAACAGTATACTAGACCATCACAGCTCTACACACACACACACACACACACAAATACACACACACAAACACACACACACACACACATGGCAGGAGACAGTGAGATCTGAATAAAATCTCCTCATTTGTGCTACATCTGTGGCATCAATCTAACATGAACATTTTTTTTTGTGCAAATCACATCATGCAACACTGAAACAAAAACTTCCACTGACAATCATGAAACCCCCCAAAAACACAACAACACTGCACAGGATTTAAAAAGCTGAGTGGAAAGAAGCCAGTGAGTGAAAACACATAAAAACTATTTTGAATACTAAAGCCTGAATAGCAACAATAAAAAGACAGTCCTACCTTGTGTTATTATTGATTTTTTTTTTATGTAAAAAAAAAAAGGGAGCCGGAAGCAGCGAGAAAGAGGCTGTAAAAAGTGAGAATCGGAGACGTGCGTTGAAAGAGCAGATGTAGATGGGACCTACCTGAGCACATGGCCCGCATGGCATGCACACTTCCTCAGTCAACACGCTTTGTTTCTCCTCCTCCTCCTCCTCCTCCTCCTCCTCCTCTCTGCTGCTGCATGCTTCTCTTCCATCTGTCGGTCTCTCTGTGTCCTTCGTCTTGTCTTTCTCCCCCTTCCTCTTCCTCTCTCTCTCTCTCTCTCTCTCTCCTCTCTCTCTCTCTCTCTCTCTCCTCCCCTCTCTTGCTCTACAAACCCTCTCCTCTCACTCTCTCTTCAAACTTCTCTGCTTTTTTGTGTGGAAAGAAATATCAAAAAACAACTTGTCCCTCATTTTGCACCTCGCTCTTCTTCTCTTGCGCTCAGTAAAGTTGTCCCTCTTTATGCAAGTGAGAGTGATCCATGAAGGCAGTCTTAACTTGAATGTCTCTCTCCGCACATTGCATGGTGTGTGTGTCTATATATATATATGTGTGTGTGTGTGTGCAACCATTTACCTCCACATGTCTTTAAACATGTTTCTCACTTTTTTTTATTAGTCTGCCTTTCCTTTTTCTATCTTTCTTCTCTCACACACACAAATGTTGTTTACTGTATGTCAACTGACAATTTTTGTTCCTATACTATTTCCTTGACAATGACATCCAACCTCTAGTTAATTTCTCCTATAGAGATGACACCTGCACATACAGTATAGGTTCATACTGAGGAGAGAGAGAGAGAGAGAGGGCGAGTGAGGCAGATGGAGGATGGGAAAGACGGACAAATGGAGGACGGAAGGACGGCGATAGAAAATCGTTCATACAAGCTGCAAACGGCCTTGAACAGCCGAGCTCATGCATCATATGGTAGAAAAATAGAAAATCTGTGCACACAGGTTGCTAAGCCGTGCATTCAGTTTATCAATCCATGTGCTCGGAAAAAAACAGTACAGATTCATTTTGAAGCCGTCCAGAATATGCAGAAAGATTAAGAAATGTAATGCAATATTTATTCATCATGAAAGCACATACAAATAGTGAAATTGTGAAAACACTATACCATCAAACCTAAAGATTATATTTATATACTACTGAATGGGTACTCAGAATGGAGGAAACATAATTGCTGTAAGGATTTTTTTCAATGGTACAGGAAGTGTTACGTCATTATACTGTCACATACAGAACGGTCGGCGTACAGAGACCCGGTCGGCTACCCAAAGCACTGTGGTTAAGGAAAGATGCATATTTTAGTTCAGTATTGAGAAAGTGAATACGTCTTGTTTTGTGTCATCATCGACTTTTTCAGTATTTAACCAAGATCACATCTTTCCCTAAAACTTAAAAAGGGCATGAAACTTGCATGTTTTGGAACCAAATATATTAGAAAAACCACCTTGCCTGAAATCTGATTTTTAAAAAAGGTGTTAAAACCAGTTATGACAATTTTATTTTCATAATTTCCACTTAGCCATCTAGCTAGCGAGCCACCATTTTGGAGTGACACCATTGCATAATGTAACAGCGTTGGTTTGCCTCAAGCGGTTTCCTGGATGGACCGTCAGACGGTCAACACTTTGGGTTGAAAAAGTAAGGCTATGATATTTTTTTTAATTTGCCTCTAGACATGTGTGATGCCTTTTCAGCAGTTGATAAATTGATAGATTAACCTGACCCTGTCAGATGGTTTGTTACACAGAACCATCTGAGAAGCCGTCTTTGGAAACTGTTTGGAAAAGGGCAGGCACTTTCAAAGAAAATACTTGGCAGGTGATTGGATGACCCATCTGTCAATCAAACTCTTGCCGAAGCCAGTCGGGAGAAGAGTGAAAACATCTTTTCCATCAAGAAAAGCCTTCAGTGCCGTTCTTTGCTCTTCTTTCAGTGACTAAATACTCTCCAGTTCTGATATAACTGCAGCATGTACGTATTGACATCAGACAAAAGAAAAAAAAAGTTTTCTTTGTGACCGTCGTTTTGGTATGCTAAGGTTGAGCCCGTAGCTAGCTGGCTAGTGGCAATTACATGTCAACAAATGCTATAACATGGGCTATAGAGTAAAGTAATGCTTTTGGCATTTATTTTCTTAGTGACTGTCTTTGAACGGCCTGAATGAGACAGAAGAGGAGGAGAGAGACAAGTGATCAGAGACAGGAGAGGACGGGAGATGGAGAGACAGTCAGCTACAGCTGGACTCAGTGTCTGTCAATACCACGAGCCAGCGATGCAGTAACGTTACTGATCACCGTTTCAGCAGCAGTTTATGAAAATGGACTGTTTTGTCCTTGGCTATAACATTGTTAAACTCCCTTTTACATCCAGAAACAATACAATAGTGTCTTCCCTTTTATTTTCTTCTGTCCTGTGTCTCCTCAGTCTCCGTCACTCTTTCAAGGTCTCTACCGTTTTATCTGTGTAACTCAGCCGAGCCAACCAACCTTGTGACGTCACAGACTAGAGTACTGCAAGAGGGCGGCGCTCTTGCCATGAAATGGAATTTAAAAGCTGACATTTGTCATGTTTGTTGTATAACTGTTGATTAGAGTTGAAATCCATTTAGTACAACAGCTTAACTCGGTTAACAAAGTCCTTTGAGTTGCCAAAACATAACCAACAAAATGTCAGTCATGCTTTAGTTGCCACGAGCGGATATTGTTAGGAGAACAAACGTGTGAACATTTTGCAGATATGTTCAGTATGAACAAATGTTTCCTCATCAACAGATGATGTCCCCGTGTGCAGCTATAAGCTCATTCATCATCCAGGGTGCTGAGCCAGAGCAGGAACAATGTAACAACAGAATGTCTTCATTAATTAGATCAGTCGTAGATCTCATAGTTACCAATCTGTGAGCAAACAACGCGTGTCATGAGTCACGAGAAGGCACATCCCGAACTAACACATGCATAGATGTGTGCTGGTGTTTTTATGCTCATATCTCCTCATTATGCTGATAAAGAAATGGAATCGGTCAAAGCATATTTGAAAATGAGTGGTATATGAACATAATTCTTAGGAGACAGGGTTGCTGTGTCGTGTGTGTGCTAACAAACTGAAAATAAGCCAGTCACATCATGTTAGCCGTTGTGCAATTCCTTTCTGATAGTTAAAGGATAACTTTGGTATTTTTCAACCTGGACCCTATTTTCCATCTTTTTTGTGTCTAACTGACTAATGGGGACAACACTTTTTGAAATTGGTCCAGTGTTGAGGGAGAATGCTGTATCCGGCAGCCGCGAAACGAGCGTCACTTTAACGTTACGTCCATTAAAAGTTCTTGTTTTTGCCGCAGACAGGCTCAGATTGTTATTATAAGCCTGTGACAACATTATGGAAAGAACCCTACAGAGAAATAAAACCTTCTTCTTAGCTTTCGCTTTCCGTTTGTCATTGTGTCATATGACTTGTTGCTGGAAGACAATGGTGGAAACGTGAGTGAGAGAGGAGAGCTGGTGTTGTCAGAGTTTGTTGTGTTGGAGTACAGAAAGCGTAGCTTAGTGTTATCTAAAAGATTTTTAATGTCATGGCTGAATATTTAGTTGATTTTGACAATGTGGATGCAACGCGAGATTTCAGAGCGAGTCTTTTATTTCTCTTTAGGGTCCTTTCCGTAATGTTGTCAGACACTTATAATAACAATATGAGCCTGTCGGTGACAAAAACAAGCACCTTTAGTGGACGTAAACTGTACCAGGTTGCCCAAAAATTATTACATTACAGTTCTTTTAGCGGCTAGCGGCTCCAGCTGTTGTCCCGATTAGTCACTTAGACACAAAAACATGGGAAAATAAGGTTGAAAAATACCAAAGTTACCCTTTAAAGCTTATCATTACTTGTCATTGTAGCTCATCTGGCCTGAACTTTATCCTCACATTTGTGCTTTATCGATCAAGGAGAGCTTGCACAGTGTCTAATTCAAATTAGCATAATTATACACTGCTCCGGGTGGCTGATTGTCACTCTGTTATCTGCAGCGTACTGGACACGTTACAGCATAGTCACTATTTTTTTGACACCGACTATTTAGTTCTGCATTCAGCCCTTTTATTCTGAAGGTCATGGTCTGTATTTCCCAGTTCCCATGAATGCATCTTTAGTGAGTGGTCTTCCAAGTAATTTCTTTCGCCTTACAGTTTATTAATCTCTGCACATGGATTTCCACATGAATAGTTTGGCTCCGTAGCCTTGAAACCTGGTCGGGGAAGCTTTATGATTGCATGAATAAAGGTGTGCTGTGTGTGAGTGATGGTCACGCACTCTCTTCCCTGCAGCCACGAGTTTTCCTCGCACTGGATGCAGGGAAAGCGAGAAAACACATGCGCGTGTTGACGTTGCAATCAGAAATTCCAAACGTGGTTTGGTAGGGCAGCGGCAACCCAAACACAGCTCAGGGGGCTGGCGAGAGGGGATGAATGTTGTCCATAATCTGCCGTTGTCTTTTCCATTCCCCCTCCAAATATTATCCCATGTTTCCACCGGCTCCATAATATTATGGAAGGGAAGTGGACGGGGTATCTGGGTGCTTTTGCATGTGAAGGGATGGCAGTCACAGTCCAGTGCGAATGTGTACCACTTTACGAACGAGCCGAGGATTTGTGCGTCTTGTAGGGCTGCACAATTAATCTAATATTTATCACAATTTTGGCTTCCCACAATTAAATGAACACGATCACCTGCGATATTGATGTTTAAAATGTTCTGCTCATAGAAAACGCTGCAGCATATCAAATCAAGAGCTTCCTAAACTAACAGCCAGCCACCAGCCGGTGATGGAGATGTTTTGGCTTCACTTTCAGGTATAGATATTATCTATACAACCAATGTGTTTATGATTAAATTAAGAGCATAAAATTGTTTATCTAGCTTTTATTGTTACTAATTTTGCTCTTGAAATGCACCACATTAAAGCATTTAACTTTAAAATGTAGCTAACAAAGAGGAAGGGTGAATATTCTTGTATTTATTAATATTGTAATATATATATAGAAGAAAAAAATATTGCAAATTGCAGTTTTTTTACAACATTGTGCAGCCCTAATTTGTACATTAGGAGGAATGTAGCACAGCTGTGTAGTGAAAGTGCAATAAAAATATGTTGTCGCTAAAATCCTTGAAAAATTGTGATATCAATATCGATCAAAATAATCGTGATTAGCATTTTGGCCATAATCGTGCAGCCTTAGCGTCTTTGACACGAATTACTGACATCACAACAGAGGGAACTTCCTCCAGTGTGCTCCGTAATGTCACCTAACAACACATACGCACCACTGTGTCAGCCACCGTGGTACACATTTTCTCCCTGAGTGATGAGAATGGAGACTAGAAACTGAGAAAAATAAGGAGAGGCAGATTGATTCGTAACGCTTAATTTACCCACGAGGCACTCTGCCTACAGTCGGAGCCCACATCCTCCAACAATCAAGGCACAAGGCGAGTGATTTCATCTTGTTTTCTGCTTTAATATGCGGCAGATTAGAAAACTCTTCGGGACCAGCCTTTCTACTGAATGACTATCCTGCGTGCCCACCGCCTCTTCGCATCCGCCCTTCTTCCCCCCGCCAGCTGAGTATGTGTGTGTGTAGGCTATGTACGAGTTGTGTGTGGGAGTGTGAGGGTGAAGGAGGACCACTCTGCGTGGGCTGAACAGTGCCCGGGCTTTCTCTGCTGTGGTGTTAATAGGCCTTTTTCTCCCCTCAGCGGGACACAGAGAGCTGTCATTTACATGGAGGTAATGGAGTGATGTAGAAGTGGATGGAATATGTGTGGGCGAACGATGATGAAGGCCTAGCACCTCTCTCTCTCTCTCACTCATTTTTTCCCTACTCTTGCTTTTCTTTAGAGTCTTTCTCTCATTCCCTGCCTCGATGCGAGCCTCATTCTCTCTTTTTCTGACATTACTCACCGAGAGCTTGTTGTGATTGCTGCCAATCAGAATAAACACCTGAAAGTAAACAGTAAAAGTCCTCGACGGTGCTCTGATATGAACTGTGTTTTTGTCTAAAGTCTGATGTCAAAAGAAAGAAAGGTAACGGCAATGAGAGCGAGTCAATAGAATCGAATGTCTCTGCATATTAATTGGATATTCTTTCATAACATATTAACAATCATTTGGTTATCAAAGCATTTTGTCTTGCTTGGCAGTGGCACTGTGTCAATGGCTGAGCTTGAGCGCCGTCCAAACACATGGGAGAATGAATTCACTCTGTGGGAGAGTAGAATAGCCTGTGTGGAAGGAGAAGGCAATCATCCAGCCAAGCTGCTACCATGAATTTACTTCTTCAGTTAAAGCTACGGTTGGTGGTGTTTCTTGTTATATTAGTTGAAATTCTCATTGCATCCTGACAGCAATAAGCGACCTGCCTGACTGGCTGCGTGCACTCTGCCCATGCACTCATTGTTCGTCACCTGTGTCTTCCACAATCAATCAATCAATCAATCAATCAACCAAACTTCGTTTTAGGGCTGTCAAATTCAACGCGATAATTTGGCATTAACGCAAATTCACTTTAACGCCACAAATTTCTTTAATGCATTAACACAATCGATCTTTCAGAGGGCTCAGTTTTAAAGCTCGAGTGAAGATACTGGCATCATATGAAACTAGAAAAATAGAAAAGAAGGAATCCATTGGTACCAACCATGTCATACTAGCTTGTCGCTAAATAACGCCACAAGGTTAGGCTAAATTTTGGCCAGGAAAAATTGGCGTGGTCATTTTCAAAGGGGTCCCTTGACTTATGACCTCCAGATCAGTGAATGTAAATGGGTTCTATGGGTACCCACGAGTCTCCCCTTTACAGACATGCCCACTTTATGATAATCACATGCAGTTTGGGGCAAGTCATAGTCAAGTCAGCACACTGACACACTGACAGCTGTTGTTGCCTGTTGGGCTGCAGTTTGCCATGTTATGATTTGAGCATATTTTTTATGCTAAATGCAGTACCTGTGAGGGCTTCTGGACAATATGTGTCATTGTTTTGTGTTGTTAATTGATTTCCAATAATAAATATATACATACATTTGCATAAAGCAGCATATTTGTCCACTCCAATGTTGATAAGAGTATTAAATACTTGACAAATCTCACTTAGAGTTTTTCAACAGATAAAATATGTGCGATTAATTTGCAATTAATCCCGATTAAATATTTTAATCGATTCGGGCAACCCCGAACAGGAGCAGCCAAAAGACCAAGAAGTAGAAGAATTCTTAGAATCTAGTATACTCTTGATCTTTTCTCAAAATGACCGACCCCTAGCTTTAAATGACTTTAGGAGGAAGAGTCTCATCGTCGTTGTTCTGCCAGTTGAGTCATCAGTTACGCTGAAATTTGAACAGTTGAACATCTTGATGAAGTATTGCACCGTGTTCCCTCTAACTGTTTCATCCAAACAAATGGTCTTCTTGGGAGATGGAAAATTCATTAACTTTTCATCAGTGAAAAATATAAACATGTAAATGATCAGAATCATTATTAAGGAATGATAAAAGAAAGCTCTCTTCACAACACCATATCAAAAAAAAGCAACTGTCTCTCCAAAAAGTTCTCATCCCAACTCGTCACATACCGGCGCTTTGTCACGCCCGTGGTGGCATCACAACCACTGTAGTTACTACATATACTACATAGTTCGGCTCAAAACTACTACGTGAAAATGTCACTGAACGTTGTGAACGTGGGACACGAACGAACAGCTGATTGTAACGTGACGCACAGGACACGAACAGCGGTCACCTGGATGAAAGCATTGCGTTTGTTGGACCCATCCACCTCACCTCCCACCCACCCGGTGTGTCTTTAAACTACGTCACCATACTCCTGGTTGCACTTTGTCGGAGCGTTTATACTTTTGCCGCAGATGGGTTTATTTTGTTTATGGAACGCCTGGTGCGTCTCACACCGGCGCTGAAGGGTGCTTTCTGCGGCGGTACCAAACGCCGACTCGGTATTTCACGCCTTGTGGATGAGAAGGAGCTGATCTCTCATATCTTCATCAGCATTGTGGAAGTAAACTGACAGTTTATCATCATATATTCATATGTTTTGTCATCCTGTTTGCAAATACATGTGCACATCCTTTGGGAAGCATCCTCGTGGTCACAACTCGTGATTAGATTATGGTCCTTGTGTTAATCATTTCTCCTGAGTGTGTGTGTGTGTGTGTGTGTCATGATACATATGTCAATCTTAAGAGCAGGATGTCTTCTATCTATCTAAAGTCAGGGTGAGCAGGGTCACGGAGAGGGCACAAGTACCATCCATATTTTAGACAAAGGCAAGCACTGTATTTAATGCATCACGAGCTAAGGGACATAAAGTAAAGCTTGTTGCACATTAAATAGAACAGATGTGGAGCAGTTATGACCCGTTGACCAATCAACCTTCTTGTATAACAGCACAGGGACTAATGGTGCGGTTTCTTTGTCCTCTAAGTGCTCCCCGTTGAGACACCTAGTACTGCCTCCTGGGATGCGGTTCATGGTCTCTCCCATTGTAATTACAGTATAATTGTTTTTACTTTAAACCCATCAATGCTTTGTGCATCATTTTACAAGTGTTTGAGTGCTTACAGGTAATTTCCCCGACAGCAGACATGTAGTCATTTTATCACATGAATTGCAGATATTAAAGTTTCCCTTCTTCTTCGTCTCCGTCTTCGTCTTCTTCTTTTAACAAAGCTTATTTCTGAATTTTGTTAATACAACATTGACAATCCACTACAAACACGTTTGGACTGATGGATATCCCCCTTCCGCCCCCCCATCCATGATAACATTCAGAGGGTATACAGCAGAGACACTACAGGGTAAAAAAAATGAACTAATAGATATCACCATGAAACTTCCCCAGTTGGTTACTTACAATTATTTTTTGTATTGCAAGTTTTCTGAAAATATATGTTTAAATATGCAAATGAGTCATTCTCTTGTCAAATTTGTGCTAATTTGCATATATTATCAGAGCAGAAATCTGAACATTGGATAAAGCCAGGTTCATAATTCTTGTTTCATTTTGTTGACATATTAGAGTCAAAGGTTTTTTCAGAGGGAATTTTGGAAATCTCTTTGTACCACTCCATAAATCAGAAAATACTGTCAACAGCCATTCAAAAAGTCAATTTTCACCATGTTTTTAGGAATAAAATGTTCTATAAATCAGGGTATGAATGATAAATGAACTAACCCCTCAGTAAAAACCTTCAGAATATAGATAGGAATGAAACTGGAAGGTTTGGTGGATGTAAGTGTTACTGAAGTGGAAAGACACTACAGATTAATAGGGTAAAAAAAAAAAAAGAGTTAACTAATAGATATCACCATGAAACTTCCCCAGTCGATTACTGACATTAAGACAATTATTTTTTCTGTCACAAGTTTTCTGAAAATGTTATGTTTAAATATGCAAATGAGACATTATCAAATGTTTTAGGAGAAATCTAGAGACGCAAATAGACAAATTAACACCTAAATTTGTATTTTGGATGTTTTCTCTCTTCTAGTCTGAAAGAAGACATGTTATGGAAGCAAAATAACCCCAAATATCATGCATGAAAAATTATGTTTTACCCTTAAATTATGCACTGAAAATAAGTAAATAAATTAACATAAATATACAAATAATTTAAAATAATCATAGTTAAACAAAGACAATAAATAATGATAAATTATTAGGGGTCTAGGGCACTGACATGCATAAAAACGAGCACAGGAAAATGTGAACACAAAGACAAATAAGGGGTCTTTACAATGCTTCATTTGCAACTCTCCTAGTTACACATATTTACATATTATATATATACATACATATAGAGCCAAAAGCATCAACACAGCGAAGGAAAGGTTGCTTTACCAATGCAAACTTATCAGCAATATCTTCTAAATTCGTTTTTTCTTGGCAAATATTATTGTATGTTTATGATAAATTTGAACTTTATTACTAATACGTGTTGAGGTTCTTGCGTAGATAAACCACAAAAATATAAAGTGACATTTAAATAGAACAAAATCTGCATTGATGAAGATGATTTGCAGTTTCTATTCACGTCAACTGAAAAAAAAAAAAAAAACGACCTCCAGTGTTTTGACTTTGGAGCTAAAGAGCAAACAGCTGAGAGGAAACAAAGCTTTTTTTTATCAAAGAAATCAGATATAGTTTGCGCACATCGTGTTCTGAAAGCAGGGTGTTTTTTTTTTTCTTCTTTTAGCCAAGAAAGGTACTTTTTCTTTGCGTGTTAACGCCGAGGCATCTCACAGTTGAGGTCTTTTGATGAAGGGATTGTCCATGGGAAAGTTTGGGATGGTTTACGGTGACAGTAAATGACACAGAGAGTGTGAATGTTTCGCAGCACACTTTTCCATCAGCATCATTGTGATGTTATTGGACAGAGAAAATAAAAAACAAGGGAGAATTTCACTAAAACATAGTAGCATAATTAAATATTTAACATTTTCTGTTAAAACTTCCCCTTCAGTTCCTTGAAATTTAGAAAAAACCCTGTATCATATATACTGTACATCTGCTTGTTGCAACCCTTTATTGAAGCTATATTATACTTAACTGAGTTAAATCAAAAAAGTTTACATATTTTGTTTGTTTGGACACTTTAGAGAGAATTTTAAATATATAACTGAGTGGGTTTGAACAAACAAAGCCTGGCTGCTCAACATGCAGCGACGGAGCCACTAATTCATATTTTGCCAGAATAAATGAAACTCCTTGAAGGAAAGATCAACAAAATAAATTGTAGTCTTAATAAAAGTCTTATTGTAGAGATAAAAAGTTGCAGGTAATGATTCCAAAACAGAGATACGATTGGAGGAAACGGCAGCGAGTTTCGTTTCATATCAGGAGACACACATGGAGGATCAGGGGGGGGATTATCCCCTCCTCTTCCGAGAGAAGGGTGGTCCCATCAACTTCTCACTGACAGGAAACTCACCACAAACCAACGTCTTCTCCCACCCAGAACACACACACCACACACACACACACACCACACACACACACACACACACACACGCACGCACGCACACACACACACACACACACATACACATACACATACACACATCACCTTAAATGCACCATATGATTGTAGCAGTTGTCAATCTTACACTTATTCATAATGCTATAATAGCTCATATGGTTGTGTGACAGTGACGGGGAAATAATGTGAAAAAATAACACTTGTGCACATGCATGCGTACACATATGTGTGTGCGTGTGTGTGTGTGTGTGTGTGTGATTTCCCTTCACCTCGGACAGGGAATTCCCCTCCGTTTTTCTCTTTGCAGAGGGGACTCTCAGCTCGTGTCCCGGCTGAAAACACACCTCTCACTCTGAGTGCTGGAAACTTTTCAGATGCTCCGCCGTCTCTCTCTTTCTTCTTTCTACCTTTCGAACCTCCTTCACATCCACATCTTTGATGTTCTGCCGTTGTTTCGACGTCAGCTTCGGCTTCCGTCACATGCTGAACAATGCCTTTCAACTTCTACTGTTACAGAGGTGATGACCTCATTATAGCGTCCAAGTTTATTTCATCATCGTGCACAGAAAAACAGAATTGCTGCACATTTTTATATATTTCAATTAATTTAACAGTAATAACACCCAAGGTAAAAACATAATTTTTTATGCATGATTTTTGGGCTATTTTGCTTCCATAACATGTCTTCTTTCAGACTAGTGGAAAGAAAACATCCAAAATACACATTTAGGTGTTTATTTTACTTTTTTAGTCTATTTACATTTTATAGATTTCTCCTAAATTCACCAAAAGTTACCTTAAGATAATAACTCATACATATTTACCATAACATTTCAGAAAACTTGTAATACAAAAAGGAATTGCCTTAATGAAAGTAATCAACTGGGGAAGTTTCATGATGTTTGCACTTGTTGCCCGTTTACAAGTCAATTATACTTTATATATCACAGGTAATGATTTCACAAACCATGCTGTTGACTTTTACAAATATTATGTAACCATTGGCTCCCATTCATTTTTGTACAATTATGATTTATACTGCACAGAAAGGAAAAAAGAAAACTGATGTGTGGAAAGGGAAGAAAATATCCCAAAAATATACTTGCATGGGACAATGGTTAGCAAAACTGTAAAATATAGGCTATGTGAAACAAAGTCAATGTAAAGCAATCGTTTTTATTTGCAGAAATTTTCAAAAGGAACATAACATGACACCGGCAGGTTTGTAAATAATTTGATTAAAAGCCCTTTACAGCACCATAAACAACGACAATGTATTACCAAAGATCCCTTTCACATTATAACAAGATATTTTTCACACTAGTATAAACACATTTATTGTTATTACAACATACAAAGTGTTAACTGGAAACTTTTCTTGGTAACAACATATCACCTCATATATCACAAAACTTTCCAGTTTCTAAATATAATCACTATGTAGCTTGTTACAAACAACAAACTTACTTACTATAACATGAAAGGTTGTTGTCGTTATGACATATGTTATAAAGAGAAAAAGGTAATGCCTTAAAGTGGCAGTACCTCAGACCTCAGATCAGCTCTGACTGCTTGTTTTCCTCTGGTCTGTGAAATCTTGCAGATGCCGTTAAGAGCACCGGAGGAAACAGGAGGACACAGAGACACATGATTTTTTTTCAGGTTACCTGTTTCATGTACTTCTGTCACGATATAGCGATTTATAAAAATAACTTTTATTAATCATATTTGCTCCAATCTCGCCTACTTCAGCTTTAAGAGAAGACATTATATCCTACACAACCCTGTCTCCTACAAAAATGATGTTCCCATACATCTACACTGCATTCTCAGTTACCTTATGAGGGAAATGTATTTCCTCCCAGGTTACGGTCGCAGTTTTAAACAGTTTTAAACAGTTTTAAACAGTTTTAAACAGTTTTAAACACGTGGTTAAAGTTGTGAATTGAAACAAAACCAAACAAAAAAATGCAACAAAACTACTTGGTTAGGTCTAGGCAACACAACTTTAAGCTTAAAATGACTACATTTGTTACGTTATTAAGCTACAGACGTGAATTCAAATAAGTGAACGGTGACACGAACAGCTGTCTCCTGGGTCAAAGTCCTGTGTTTGTTTGACTCGTCCACCTCTGATTCCTCCCTATGCGGATCATTACAAACGTATTTGTGATACGTTAAAAAAAAAAAGTGATTTGCAACAAAATATGTTTCCCTTGAAATGTAATTCACGGTGCAGTTTCGTTGCATGAGAACGTCATTTTTAGGAGACAGGGCTGATCATACATCAGCTACAAGCATGTACAACTGGTTCACATGGTTTTGTTTTAGTAGTTTGTATTGACTGTCTCACTGGTGGATGAGTGATAAACAACAAATCATTTTATTTTACGAATACAAAGGCTTTAAAATGGGTTTATTGTATGTTCTCTTTCTGAGTTTTTACATTTATTGTGATGATTGTTGGGCGGTTGCAGAGAGCCAGCCGGTAAAGTTGTGTACTGTGTGACAGACACAAGTGTCCTCGTCCCCGCTGATCCATGAGCACGTCATGATGTAGCTAGTTGAACCTTCACCGCTCTGATGGAGAAGCCACTAGAGAAAAGTCAATGAGATGTTGTCCCATTTCAGGGCAGAGAGGCATTACAGAGCTTGGTGACATTTTGATTCAGCTGAGTTCAGCTTCGGAGGGGCAGCACAGAGCATTAAGCTGTGTCAAACAAGCTTTTCATTTGTTTGTTTTTTAAGATTTAACGACAGATGTGTGGGTTCTTATTATTCTGTGGGAGATCTTTGTTGGAGAGCTTTGTTTTCATGTAAAGGTGAGAGATGTGGGCATGGTGCGGGGAGGAAGGAGGATATTTAGAGCATTTTTATCAGCCTCTTTCCATCCCACCCTCAGATGGACAGCATCACACAGACCTGATTTAAAGCAACAGTGTTTTATTTTTCTTGTGCCCCACCAAGCCTTTCCATCCTGTCTGGGGTGAGTCTGGCTCATTAGAGGGGACCCCACCTGTCCCGTTACATTACCCGTCACAGCCGCGTGTGTGTGTGTGTGTGTGTGTGTGTTGTGTTTTCATTAGTGTATATGTGTGTGAGCGTGAGGGAATCTAACAAATACATAACTGCATGTGTGTGCAGGTGGACAGGTGTGTGTGTGTTACCGTTGTTGGAATTCCCCGACCTGAGTCCTGTCAGCTGTCCACGGTTCAACTGTTTCTGCCTGAAGCCGAGCAGCAACTGCTCTTAACCCCGACAGCATTTAGATCCTTTAATTGGAGATTGTAATCAAAGCTACACATCAGCTTCATGTACACCTGAAATGTTACCACCTGTTGCAAATGCTGACATTGGAATTTTTTTTTTCGGAAATATTCTAGATAAACAAATGCATAAGAAATTGTGCTTTTTATAAAGGCAGTTTCTTCGAAATATGTGTAATGCCTGCTTCAGACTACACAATATCTTTGTCGGTTACGAGGGTCACTATGTCAGATTGGGCGATAGAGAGTCATAAATTCTTGTTGTGACTTGGCCAAGAGACTGACGGACTACACGTCGGTCCCTGACCACTTTTTTTAGTCTGTCACGGTCATATATCTCCCGATTTTCCCGGGAGAATCCCGTTTTTCATTGCCGTCTCCCTGTTTTCTCCCGGTGTCATATTTATCCCGATTTATGGCAAATGTTTCACACCTTTTTTTCCTTTTCCTACAGTTTGATTTTGAAATCCTCCCTATTTTTGAGGTCTCAAGGTTGGCAAATATGGTTTAGGTAGTCCCTGAAGGCAACTTCAAAAAGGCTGGAGTGTTGTTGCAATAGCTTTACAAATTGTTCCTCCATTTCACAATTCTATCTTACAGCTTCGCTTCGCCATTGTTTACAGCAGATCACTCTGTGCTCCTGTTGGTCAAAGTCACGGCCACGACAGAACACGAAGCAGAAGAATAAAAAAAACGATCAAACATGCTAGACTTTCTGTCAGGACATCGTGAGGCGTCCAGGACACGGCGACGGTTGTCGTCTACTATGACACATTACACGGGATAAAATGATCAATGTGTCGCGCAGACCAGTCGTCGTCATTCCCGATCCAAGCCGGCACTCTACGACGGCCGTGTCGGACTGTAATCTGCCTGATATCATGTAGTCTGAACCTGCCCTTAATCCGAGTTTAATACTTATACATGTAAGTAATTTAAACTGTTTTAAACGAGGTAATTCGACTTTTCTTTAATAGTAAAAAACCATACAGGCACAATTTATAATTCAAAACAATGTATTTGTATATGCTCTTTAAAATATGCGGACAAACAACGAAATGTCACAGAACAAGCAAGGAAAGAAAAGGAAGCAAGAAAGGCATTTGTGCAGAAAAGGAAAAAGACGCTGAGCTGTAAGAAGAGGGATTATTACCCCTCATGTCTACCGGATGCTGCTGCGCTGCGCTCGCAATCCGTCATCTCCTGCCATCCTAACCAGTGTACCAGTGTCATACAGAGATACATGAGGGGAGCGTTTCACTCACGGCTCCTTTATTCCGCTCCACGTCTGCCAGCATGTCTCTTAAGTGTGAAATTCACTTGTCAATGTATAAAAAGGTATATATTTACAGACAATTGACATGAAATTCATTTAATTTTCTTTTTTGTTTATGTCACTTCTCCTCTAAAGTCTGTGGAGCAGATGAAAGAATGCTAATGTCCACTATTTATGGTATCCAGATACAAAATTAAGGAAAGATAGCGTGTTGTATGAATATGCTCCAGTTCTGAAATGTTACATAAGACTGTAAAGAAATGTAAAAAGTGCTAATTAGAAGAGAAGCAGTCTGACTAGGGCTGTTCTTTGCTTTTATTTTAAGCCATTTTAAATAACATCGGCTCTCCAAGAGGAAAGTTATCTAAAGATAAAAAGCGGCAGAAGAGAGTAGGTTGTTTAAAGCAATACCTCACCCTGGAAATGACCATTTGTATATCAGTTATCCCAACCCCGTGTTACCTTGAGTTCTTGACATGCCTCGCATGCCTCCACGGTGAACGAACGGAGAGTGAAAAAAATGTGTTTACCAACAGAAGAACTATGTCAGAACACCCGTTGACAAACTCTCACACAACTCCCGCAGTATAACCCAAGTCTCATTTATCCAGTCGTATGTCTTCGCTAAAACTTTACTATTTAAAACACTTGGCATAAACAGTCTCAGGCTTGTGCACTACTTGTCCAAAGTGTTTCAAATAGTAAGGTTTTAGCAAAGATGCGTGTTTTTCGGAAGTATTGAGCATACAACTGGATAAATGAGACTTGTATTATACTGCACGAGTTGTGCGACAGTTTGTAAATGGGTGTTTTGGTTGTCATTAAACGCGGACCCCATTCACTTCAATTCATCAAGACTTTTCTGTTTCTTGATTCTCCGTTCACCGTGGAGGCAAAATGAAGTTTTCCTCAAGAATTGAAAGTAACACTGGGTGAGTAATTTATATACAAATGGTAATTTTGTTGGTGAAGTATTCCTTTAAGTAAGCATTGACTGTACTCAACAATTGAGCAATTTACATTTAACCTTACAACAATTGTAGGCAGTTACAAGAACCTGCTAATTCCTGATTTAACTATGATTGTTTCTAAATTAAATAACTGTGTAATGATTATGATAATTTAGCCGCTCCAGTAATATGGTGCATCATACTGAGATGTTACGAGGGAATGCATCACTACTTTATGATTATCATTTTTGTGTCCCTTCATGTAGAAAGTCCCCTCCCCAACTACTGGGTTTTAATTGGGAATTCACCATTACATCATCAGTGACTCAAGCCAGAGACACAACTTACAGATGTTCATTTACACGAATATGGTCAGACCATTAATTATTAGCACATCATGTTAGCCTGTTGGCTAATCATTATAGATGTGTTGAGATATGTTTGATGGTGTTGACATCTGCATGCTTCACCAGCTTCATTGTGTCCAGCAACATGTGACAATTGTGTCGATTCCCGCTCCAGTCTTTTCAAAATAAAACTACTTGAAAAGATGTGAAATTCGTGTCCATGTACATTAATCAATACATTCAATTTTGTGACTATTTCACGAACTGCTGCGCAACTTGGGTGGTTATTCCAGCTTTGAAACAATGAGACAACGGCCACCGCTCACCAGTTAGCATGTCTAACATATAGTGACGCTTATATTATTATTTATAAACATGGATATGAATATTAATGTGGATAAGCTCTTAATGTTTGAGAATGTGTTTATTGACTTGTGTCATTTATAAACTAACTGTGAATTCATTATTGGATGTCAGAAGGTTTCTTATTTCTCAGTATGGCGGGGTACCTGAGGGGTCAGTATGCAGATTCACAGACAGAAGCTAATCATTAGACAGACGGTTTGAATCAATAGAGCTGTCTACACTGACAGCGTGAAGGCTCACATTTCACTCACACTTTACACATGTAACTGGGACCTAAAATGTCTTTTTAATAATAATAATAATATATTAGATTTATATAGCGCTTTATAGTTTTCTCAAAGACGCTTTAACATAGTCGGGGGGGAAAACGGTGTGAGACAGACAGACAGGAGACGAACGACAAAAAGCGACATACACAGGCACAATCACATCCAGACACACGGACTGATGGGTAGGGGGAAGGAGGGGGCTTCAAGTCAATCTCCTGACTTCCGTGTAGAACTTCATCGACTGACGGAGGACTGCAGCTGCAGCTCTGTCTCCTAAATATTACGTTCCCATACAACTAAACTTCTTTCTGAATTACATTTCGAGGAAAACGTATTTTGTTGCGGATTACGTTTGCTCTTGACGTATCACAAATACGTTTGTAATGATAGTCCGTGGAAGTCTGCATTGGGAGGAGGTCGGGGTGGATGGGTCAAACAAACGCAGGATTTTCACCCAGGAGCCCGCTGTTTGTGTCCCGTGTGAAACTAAAAGTCAACATTGATTTATTTTAATTTATGTCAGTAGTTTAATTAAGTATCAAACATAGTCATTTTAAGCCGAACCATGATGTTTTACTAAACCTAACCAAGTCGTTTTTTTTGTTTTGTTTCAATTTACAACGTTAACCACGCGTTAAAAACTGTTTAAAACTGCAACTTTAGTTGTATAGGAATGCAATTTTGTAGGAGACACGGTTGGCAGCTGCTCACATGCTGGTTTTGCCTTCGTGGCTGAGGGAGTCAATTAAAGGCTTTGTCCAAAATCACACCCTTTTTTTTACTGTATAGCACACTAATATTTACCCTTTGTCTTTTTATTAGTGTCCGGATTCTGAGTTTGATATTTATGCTCTATTTCGTGCCACACATTTTTCAACAATGGAACGATAAATGAGTGTTTGTGGCACACTACATTACTGTCTGCTAACAATACCACAATGCAGCGCATGACATTTTAAAGATGCAACAATTATCATTGTGCGACACTATTTGTCAGACGTTCCACAAAATGACAACACTCTTGTTTCCATTCAATTGTTAAGTCAATTTGAAGTGAACTTTTGAAATGTCGCAAAAAAAGAAATGTGAATTAGGTGCATTTCCATCAACTGGTTTGGAGCGAATGAACTAGGCTGCTTAGTTTGGTCAGAAGTTGGTGCTATAGGCTACGCGAGGCTGTAATCCGCCAGTAAACAGCGTAGAAGAAGAAGAGGTTGCAAACTGGAAACAAAACAAGTTGCTTTGGCCATCTAACCCATAGCAATATATACATAAATGCCACATTGGACGCTTAAGCCCGTTGTGGTGAACGCCATATTGGACAGGGCAAGACTGATCTGTAACCCTATACAAATCAACTGCTGTTTTTCTGGATAAAAAGCACCATAATGTCTACATTTCTCAACCGATTTCAACGAGTCGTTATTATATTCAAAGGTTCATGATCTACGTGGAGTAGAATAATAAAGGTTTGTCTCGAGTTACATAGAATCTCAATAGTTAAGCTATAATCGCTGAGTCAATGTCTATGAACTAAAAGAAAAATGGAAAACGGTCTTCAGGGATTTGTTTCAATTGGGCAAGTTTTAATTGTTCTTTCATACTAGCTAGTATTGGACACGTTTCATGTTGTCCAGAGACAAAGACAATATAGATATATATCCGAGAAGGTGGCAACAGCAGAAACTGCTGATCAGTCACGCGAGTTAAATGTTCGCTACGTCAGGATTTATTCGGCAACGGCGTTTCCATAATCCATTCAGCGCATCAACTTCTTTAAAGAATTGTGCTGTTTCCATACAGCTTTTCTAATGTGAATGAGTGAATGAGGGATTTGGGACACAGTTAAGGTGTAGGAGTTCAGCTTTTGGTTCTCTTTTCTCTGTGGAAGTGATGATGGCTTACACCTGCTGTGAGCTATTAAATGTACAATTAGTGTTATGCCATTTACTAATGATGAGGACGAGACATTCGTAGGTGTACTTTTCTGCTGTTAAGAAGAAAAAAAAGCATATTGTGAGTACAGATCTCTTCTTCTTGGGTGATGCAACTGATCTATGCTGCCGTGTAAAGATGTCAACCGTGACATTAATAACGGCTCCATGTGTGTGTAGGTGAGCCAGTTTCAGGGTCCTCCTGGTATTTTGCATACTGACTCTCTGGCTTCGAACAGAGCCATCAATCATTGTAGGTGATGACAAGTCAAAATGTCTGCTGTGGAAAGGACGATACTCGACTCCAAAAAAGTCGTTTCTAGTTCAAAAGGAATCATGCAGATTATCATTTTAACTGTGAAGTCATAACTGTAAATTAACGTTATCTATAAACCAGGCATGATCACACTGGCAACAGTCTGCAAATATTCACACCATTGTTGTGTCGTTATTGGTGCCGTCACCTGTTGTTCTAGACATTACCCTGTTGAGCTGCAACGAAAAGCACCCTTTTAGGCTAATTAGTCTATTTTCCCACCTTCTCGTGTAACTACGTGATTGTTTAATGAGATGTGTTAAAACTCTTCCGAATGCACAGCGGTACTTCAGCTGAACAGATCCTACAGTTGAAAAGGTGTTATTAATGACCCTAAGCTGATGGTTTAGGGACATGAACACAGCAAAATCCCTTCATGTTGGTCAAATTTCTTTTGTTTTGTCACATTTATTGTCCCATTATTGTAGATAAATATAAGAACTGTCACGATATCAGATTTTTTTACTATATGATTATTGTGGCCAAAAGAATTCACGATATATATATCGATATAAAGATATTATTGTGATATCTATAGAAAATTTGAAAATAATAATAATGCTTTCAGTCAAATTTTGCTTTAACTTTGTTTATTGTGCATTTTGTCTATTGTTTTGGCAAACTAATTAAACTTTTAGTGGACTTTCTCTCTTGTTATACTCGTTATTTATACCACGTAGCTTTCAAAAACGTGCTCTAGATATATTATGTCACAAAAGTCGACATCAGCGTATTCGTGGTTTGCAGAAACCAATTTTTTTCCTGCCGACCGGGCCGGGACACACCTGTGTTTCTGTTCCCATCAGGAGAAATCACCTCCTCTTGTAGAATCTGTTTCGAGTCGTCCCGTCTTGTTAGACTTCATCATCCCGCTGCCACACACACACACACACTTTATCTACACACCACCATCAGATACCTCTCCCTCCACCTCCCCAGAGTTACATATTACACAGTATAATGTCGGATATCTTCTCCTCCTCCCCGTGTACTTAACCTTGTGTCTCACCTGCGTGTTTTCAAGATAACAGCCAGAGAAATCCCTGCTTCAGCGGCCGGATGCTGCGGGGTTCGCTCGTTCTTTGGATGTATATGGAGGAGGCAGAGGACTCATGGGAAGACTTCTCCCTGGAAATGAAGCATCGTCCACCTTTGTGTGTCAGTTCTGCCTCCTCTCCCCAGCTGCTTTTACACCTACGTCGTCCTCCACCCTCGTCCCTCCCCGTCCCTTCCTCCTCCTCCTCCTCCTCCTCCTCCTCCTCCTCCTCCATCCTCCTCTCCGCTTCACATCAAAGAGGAGAAACACATGAACACAGTGGATGTGTCTTTTAGATGTGGTGCAAATTTAACAGAGCGTTGGAGCTATCAGAGGGTTGTAGTTTCAAATATCCCCTTTTGTTTTTTTAGATTACGTAACATTACGTAACTATTGTAAGTGTTAGAACATTTGGGAGGCTCTCGACCTCGTGCTCACTATATTCCTCGACAAAACTTCGATTTTTTAGTTCCCCTGACATTTTACCAATAAAAACGGCATCAAGCAGAATACACATCACCGGGCTGACAATCCTGACTGCTTCAAAGATAAAGAGACTGAATACTCTACTCTGTTTTTTGAAGGTAAAACACAGGGTGACATGCATCAGGATGTTTAGACGAGCTTAGGAATGAATGCGAATGTGTAGTTTTATGGGAAAGAACAGCGTGACTGTACGGGGACGACCGTTGACTGATCTTCTCTGTGTTATCTGTTGAAAGCGTTGCTGAGAAAGAAAGGAAAAACGAGAGCTTAGAAAGAAGGAATCCCCTACTCTCACATTTATCTCCTGTATCTCCTCGTCTTTATTTATTTCTATCACACACACATAACAACCACACCCAGTGTTTTAGTGCAGTAATTCTTTGGGCGAGTGTTTGCCACAATCAGGATACAATTGTTTTATTGCCCGCTGTCGTACCTGAATATCAGTACACCAATTCACCTCAAGAGCTGCTTCTTTAACAGCAAATCATAATGAAAATTGTAGGTTTAGGAGGCAGAAAGAAAGAAAGAAAGAAAGGAAGGGAGGAAAAAAGTGAGGTGCGCTGTTTGGTTTCTAAGCAACAGTTAACGCTGGGTGCAGCGAGAGCTGCAGGGTGGGTTCCTGAGTTCCCATGTTTCTGCCTTCGTCTCCACATTCTCTTCCTGAGGAATTTGACCCGGCTGACCTCTCTGAATATGTCTGGATTTACCCTCCCCTCCGACACACAATCACAGCGCACTGTAATCGAAAGCCTTTATGAGAGCAAATCTCACTCCCTCTTTTTTTTTGCCTCTTCATCGCAGAGGTAGCCTCGGCCACAAAGCCGTGTGTGCTGTAGCTGACACGCAAGTTGATTTAAAAGGCTTTTGATCAAATTATGCATCCAGTTTTATGATTTGCTACATGTAAAGATATGTATGCGGGTGCAGTTCAAATAAGGACCCTGATGCAACAAAACATTTATACTCCAAAGCTGCACAGCCGTCAAGAATTATCGCTTTGCTCGAACTCGATAAATAAAAACAGAAAGAAGCTACCGGAGAGAACTGTGAGGAGAGACTATGAATATGAAGGGTTAAAGAATTAAATAACAAAATAACAGAAAGAAATGCAAATGATCAGTCTCGGTTTGCATTGAGCAGAACAAGAATTATCACAAATTAATTGAAAACTACTGTATATGTGCACATTAGGGCCGTCAAAGTTAACGTGATAATAACGCGTTAACGCAAACTCATTTTAACGCCACAAATTTCTTTAACGCATTAATGCATCTTGCGATTTTTAGGTTGTAGCGGGCTCTGTTGTAAAGCTGAGTGGAGATACTGTTATTGTATGAAACTAGAAAACCTAAAGAATCCATTGGTACCAATCATGTCGTACTAGCTTGTCGTGAAGGAGGCTAAATATCGCTCCAAACTTGCGCTAAATTTTGGCGAGGAAAAACTGTCATGGCCATTTTCAAAGGGATCCCTTGACCTCTGACCTCAAGATATGTTAATGAAAATGGGTTCCATGGGTACCCACGAGTCTCCCCTTTACAGACATGCCCACTTTATGATAATCACATGCAGTTTGGGGCAAGTCATAGTCAAGTCAGCACACTGACACACTGACAGCTGTTGTTGCTTGTTGGGCTGCAGTTTGCCATGTTATGGTTTGAGCATATTTTTATGCTAAATGCAGTACCTGTGAGGGTTTCTGGACAATATTTGCAATTGTTTTGTGTTGTTAATTGATTTCCAATAATCAATATATACATATATTTGCATAAAGCAGCATATTCACACTCCCATGTCGATACGAGTATTAAATACTCGACAAATCTGTCTTTAAGGATAATTTTGAACAGATAAAAAATGTGTGATTAATTTGCGATTAATCATTATCACACACCGTTACGTACGGCAGCTGTAATTCAAACCTCAAATATATGACTGATGGATAGGAAGGCAGAACTGTTTTGCTGCTATATCTATTAGTGTACGTGTGTATGTATGTGTGTCAGAGAAAGAAGGGATGGTGTGTGTTTGCTCGCGCATGCCTGCAGTGGGGTGAAACATGGAGGTGTATGGGGGACGATCAGACAGAAGGCCATCTGAGAGCACGGTACACACTCCATCTGGACACACATTCACTGTGAAAAAGAGTGTGAAAGAAGAAGAAAGAGACACACAGAGAGAGGGAGAGAAGGTGATGTTATAATCTTGAATTTTAAAAAGCAACCTG
Organism: Sebastes fasciatus; assembly: GCF_043250625.1. Taxonomy (NCBI): domain Eukaryota; kingdom Metazoa; phylum Chordata; class Actinopteri; order Perciformes; family Sebastidae; genus Sebastes; species Sebastes fasciatus. The sequence goes on along the minus strand of NC_133808.1, from coordinate 28,104,853 downwards.
TAAAATGTCCACCAATCTCTCACTTCTCCTTTTGACTGATGTTTATCATGTTATACATAGATTGCATAATATCCATTTGCACATTTTAATGTGATGTGTCTACCGCTTTTACAGAAAAACGTAACATCAAATTTAAAAAAAGATATTTAAAAAGGAAAAATAAATGAGGAGAAAAACAAACAAATAAAAAAATGTACATATAAATATATACTGTTTATATACCCTCGCAGTCTGTCATGAGTTTACCCTGCACTCTATGTAGGGTCTATTTGGGCTCTTCCAGTTACATACAATCACTGTTGCTGCTCCAATAAAACCTGTTACTGCAAACCCGAACTCTGCTTCAGTGAGTCCTGGTGGAGTGAGAGGTTTAATATTAACATGTTAATAGTACATGTCAACGGGGGCGTTTTTGGATGCGAGGGGTTGCACTGCTTCCCAGCATTGGACGCTTGATGGGCTGCCACTCGGCACCTGATTGGACGAACACTTTCACTCATGGGCTGTCTGTTCCTGGCTTTCAAACCGGAACCAACATGGCGGCTCGTTTGGAAATGTTTTCTGTTATAACATGAAAATAGTTCATGAAATGTTTCTGGAAACATTTGAGGTGAGAAATAAGCCATGCAGTTGCTGAATCTGTCTTCATTTTCTATTAACAACAGTTAGTTTACACGTTTTTTGGGAGTTTCCAGAGGCGGCGAGTCGCGCTGGACGCCCCTGATTTGTGTTTTTGTAGTGAATTCAGCGGAGGTGCATGCGCCATAAAATTCTATCATCAAGGCTTATGTTATATTATGCAAGAAGGCTCCGCAAGTTGTCGCAGCGCTTGGTCATGCATCAATTTTTGTAACTACCTGGTCTCTCTGCGCGCTGCACTTTTCATTTCAACATGGATGCCATCGAGGGAAGACTGGCCAAGCAGGTTCACCTGTACAGACATCTCTACAACTTTTCACTGAGAAACCACAGGGACAGTCACGTGACATTAAATTCTGTGCTACCAGAATGCATTGCACGACTGCTTACATAGACAATGAATGGGAAGCGTGGAAATGACTAATCCTGAGGAGACGTACCATCACAGGCCCATGTGTGGGGATTTTGTAGAGATTCTTTGAGCCTCTCTCTCTCATTATCAAAAATAAAGCAGAGATGTAAAAAAAAAAACCCACTCATTAAAAAAAGGATAATCCCACAGAACATATAAAAATATACCCACTTTCTTGTTACATTTCCAACATTTATAGTCTATTTTAAACAGTTTGATGGGTGTAAAACATTATCCAGACCATTTTATAATAGATGAACTTACTTCTTGCATCCCTTGAAGCCCGGCCTACATTTGAGTTCATGTCCTGCCATAAATCTCGCCTAATCTCACTATCAAGATAGTGCCATATTTTCTAGATCTGAATGCAACCTACTATGTAAATATTTATATACATTTATATAGAGTATATTTCCAACTGGAGTCCACGTAAACTGGAATAATGGAGGGGATTGTTGATTGAAAGCATCCTCTTGATATCTACATAGCTTGAGGCTTTATTTTATAGCCTGATATTTCTGAAAAAGATTCAACCCAGTCCTGGGCTTTTCCCTTTTCCTCTCTCTGAAATGCCTTCAGGAGGTTTGGATGGAAGTGGCGCTCTGGCGAGCCCCTCCTGACCAGACCTCTGGCCATAGGCGGCGCCAGGGAGGGGCTTGGGGCTTGCTGTAGGATCGCCATAGCACCCCCCCCACACACCCTAGCACCCCCAAGACATTTCTGCGGTTTATTTATGATTTTTAATGTCTTAGAATGGATTTTATTGAGCGAGTCAAAGTGTGCATGCACGTGAGTTTCTGACGGGGGATTTCTGGCGGGTCACGGGGAGAGAAAAGTCATCAAAAATCCACAGCGCCTGGAGCACATTGGACAACGCCGAGAAGCTAGCTATTAAAACTATACAAAACTGTCAACAGCAAACAAAGCATTGTTTATTTCTATTTATTAATAAGAGCATTCACAGACTCAAAGTCAGTTGTTTATGCTGGTCTCTCTCTCTCTCTCTCTGTCGTCGGTCTGTCGCGATGCGAACACAACGCAATGCTCATTCATATAACATTAGGTCTATGGAACGAAATATTATTGATTCATTAGTAGAGGTGTTGGAAACCAGCAGCGTGAGTTTATGATCTCAGAATCTGTTGCTTGCTGCTTGTGTGAAAGCCATGTCCTTGGCATAATTGTGTGAAATGTTATATTGAGGTGCGTTTACGTAGGCAGGCTTGTAACCCGTACATCTATACATCCCTTGAGATGAATATGTTGCCTTGTGTTTAACACAGAATGAAATTGTAACTGTCGCGGAGCAAGTACTGCGTATGTGCACGTATATATACATGTGTCAGAGGTGTTGAAGTAGATATTAAACTGAGGCGACCGGCACATTAATGGGAAACCCTAAATTTCGGAGCACCCGCACTGAAAAGTCAAGCAACCCCATAGCACTAGAAGTCTCTGGCGCCGCCACTGCCTCTGCTGGTTTCTCACGAAATCAAATGTTACACAAAAATCCATCTTGGCAGGCTTCAAGTAATGCGTTTGTGTCTGGCTCGCCAGACAACGGACCAATCGGCGTCCTGTAAGGAGCTACTGCAGCTACGGGCGTGGCTTAGGTGTGTAAGACCCGTTGAGACGACACATAGAGGTGACTGTTCGTTCTAAACAACAATGGCAGCTCCTGAAGAGGTAAGCGTAGACTTTGCAATAGCATCAGTTATATCAGAACTGGAGAGTAATTCTTCATTGAAAGAAGAGCAAAGAACGGCACTGAAGGCGACCTGCCAAGTATTTTTAGTGCCTGCCCTTTCCCAAACAGTTTCCAATGACGGCTTCTCAGATGGTTCTGTGTAACAAACCATCTGACAGGGTCAGCTTAACTGCCTCTGGCTCACCCCTCACAACCAACGCATTGGCCTCAAGCACATTTATACTTTCCCGCATAGATGATTGCTATCAGAATATTAATAATGAGATCAGTCGTGTGTGTGTGTGTGTGTGTGTGTGTGTGTGTGTGTGTTTTTGAGTGAGTGAGCATCTCTGTGTCTGTCCACGGCTAATCTCGCATACCGCTGCACCAAACTGCATAATACTTTGGGTGCTCATTTATGGCTGCATGCTCAAGGACCTCCCGTGGTTGCAGTGACTCAAACACCTTTCATTACCCGTTTGATGCTGCCATTGATTGACTGCTGACTCCTCACTCACTACTACACAGCTGAGTGCATCATCGCCGCCGCTCAGCCGCTGCTCTGTGGCCAGAGACACAGTCGGGGAAATCAGTTTGCTCACTTTTATTGTTTTGGACGGTGTGTTTGGCTAACAACTAACAGAACTACCAGTACACACACTGCTGAGTGCATTGCCACTGCTCACCGCCGCTCAAGTTTGTATGAAGTCTCTTATACGATGACTTTGAGCCGATTGCCTGAGTAGGTTACCACAAAAATACTCCTCAATACCCAAGAAGTTTTGGATTGTGTGGGATTACAAGCAGCACTCACTGCTTTGCCTAGCCTAGAGCGTGCTTATTGGGTTGCTTATTATCAACCTCACATTTGTGGGAGACTTGTGGGTTCCATAAAACCCATTTTCATTCACATACTTTGAGGTCAGAGGTCAAGGGACCCCTTTGAAAAAGGCGATGCCAGTTTTGCCTCAGTCAAAATTTAGCTTAAGTTTGGAGCGTTATTTAGGCTCCTTCACAACAAGCCAGTATGACATGGTTGGTACCAATGGATTCTTTAGGTTTTCTAGTTTAATATGATGCCAGTATCTTCACTCTAGCTCTAAAACTGACTACCCAAATTTGCGTTACCGCGTTAACTTTGCCAGCCCTATTTTGAATACTTTTAACGACCCCTCTATGGTAACTGAGATATTACATTTATTCATTGTTTTTGGGGAGGGTAGTGAATATGTGTGTTAGTTAGTCATCCTTGGGCAAGATACTGAACCCCAAATTGCTCCCGAAGGCTGTGCCATCGGTGTGTGAACGAGCATTCGTTTACATCCTGATGAGCAGGTGGCACCGTGTCTGTCATCAGGGTATGAATGTGTGTGTGAATGTTGACATGGAGTGTAAAGTGCTTTGAGTGCTCGGCAGTGTTGCCAACTCTTTTCCAATGAAAGTAGCTAGCACTATAGCTCCAAATGTTGCTCAAAATCGGCAGATTACGTCATATGCTAATTTGCATATATAACGTCATCGTGCATCATTTGCATAAAGCTTAGTGGTCGTGTCGGCTGACTGCCTGAGAGAGGAGAGGAGAGACCCTGTGCTGTTGGCAGCAGAGCTGTGGACTGTGATTCTTCTGAGCAGCATGCATGGGAATGAATTACATAATATATTTCTCGCTTTTTTTCCTGATGTGAAGAATGCTGGGTACACACTACATGAGAATAAAGCCGGTTTTGCGCCCCGATTCCTCGCTTCTGACAATCGTCAGCAAAGTCCCGATTTTTTTAATGGTTCTAAAGTTTATCTTTCCAGATATTCCTGTAGTGTGAGGCATGTTAAGAGCGTTTTTTACATCCCTCCGATCGGCTTGGAAGTCCATCCTAGCCGCACCGATTTCAAATCATAGATATTAAACATGTTCAATATTTACGATGGGATATCCTGTTATGTGTTGGGAACCCAGAGGACAGCCGATGACGCAGTCACATGAGAAAGAACGATAGCCAATTGAGAACCAAGCTGACGGAAGCGCAAGGACAACAACTGCCATCATGGCGGCCGCGTCTAATGCATCAGCTAAAGCAAAACACGAAGCATAAAATAGTAATAAGATGGAGCTCAGAAATGGAGGACCAGCTTGTTGATTTGTGGCAACAACACAAGTGTTTATTTAATGTGTCTCCATGACTTCATCCATCCATCCTTTCTGAATTCTCAGTACAAAGTAGTGCAGAAACTAACAACGCAATTCATCCTGCCCGCTATGTTTGTTTACGTTTCATCACGAGAGATTTTGCGAGATTTCTGTTTTTTTGAGAGTCGGGACTCGTTGCTCTCCACACACTATAGGAACAAAACTGTTCAATTTATCATAACATGTTATGTGTGGGCTCTCTCACATTTTGAACATCTGTTAAGATTTAAAAAATCTTTTAGTGTGGGCCGGCCTTAAGAAATAAAGTCGCTAAGAGGGTCTGAAAAGTTCCTAAATCTAGCGACAAAGTTGCAAAGTTGGCAAAACTGGTGGTCAGAAGACTAGAAAGGCAGCTATATAAATGCAAATCCATTTACCATTTAAGAAAAATGAATGAACATTTGCTACAAAATCTGTAAACTTGAGGAACACATTTTTAATTGTTTTAATTTCCGTTGTTTTGTGGGTCAGTACGTGCACGCAGACACACAGCCCGTATATGCAATAGCTGCTCGCTTTTAAATCAGCCGCACCCACACTGAAAACCGCATAATCTTAAATCTTGCAAACTCACACATACACACACGCGTTATTGCAGAGGTGTTGAGAGAGTTGACCTGTGGCCTCGTAATCAGCGCTCAACGTGCTCCAGTGTGTTATATAAGGGAGCAGCGAGTGCTAGTCAGATCCTCCTACAGATGCCTGAGCAGTCACGACTAACGCGGATGTTCTCCATCCATCCACTCAGCCTGGCGAACGCAGACTTCACCTTAGCCTCTGCTCCTCAGTCCCACACAAACACACACACACACTAGCACATGTGTGGTTACATTTACAGGGTGCATATGTTCGTTCCCACAAGTATGTAAAAGCAATAAAATTAAGTATTTATGATATGGGATTTGTGATGTGTTGGGGATGGAGAATCTGAAGGGGGGGTGAATGGAGGTTCAGGAAAGAGGCAGATCTAAAATCAGATCCTCCCAAATGTTACACCTCCAGTGCTAAATGTTTCTGCTTTGTGATATACGTGATATGATCGACTCCTGCTCGTTCTACAAATCCCCGAAGGTCCCGCATCCTTTTAGATGCATTTTTCCGGTCTCAAGGAAAAGGTTATTTCACCACAGACCTGCAGCAGCCTTTGGGACCTCGGTACCTCGGGCTCTGAGAAGCCTGTAGCTGAGAATAGCAGGCAGATCCTACCCACCATCTGATGTTTTTCATGCAGCACTGTCTGCAGGGAGAGAGATGAACCCTGATGAATAAATATGAAGATAACCTGCACCTCTACTGCACTTTTTCTCTTCCCGTTCCCCATATGGTTCTACTGAAGAGAAGGATAGGGGAGGAAAAAAAAAAGAAAATCTCAGATTTTTCAAAAGAAGCCTCTGGGCCATTGTATTCGTCTATGTGCTCGTGCATGCGTGCGTTTGTGTGTATCTATCTATCTCTCTTTGTGTGCCGCCATCTGAATGCGTGCATACACATTAGTGTGTAGTAGTTGTTTGTGTGTGTGTGTGTGTGTTTGTGTGTGTGGGCGGCACTGTGTAGGAGTGTGCAGTAGCTTTTTGACAGAGCCTCCAGTAGCATGTATTTGCGAATCTTTTGTTTTATTCTCCATCTCCTATTCAGCTCTGCAGTAATCACACCTAGCAGTGCTGCTCAAGTGCTGCTGCCCTTGAATGAAGAGAAACATAAAAAGAGGGCTCTTTAAAGACTCATTTTCACAGGTCATCCTGCCCCAGTCATCACAGCTGAATGCTGACAGTAATGATGATCATTAAGATATAATAATTTACATTATAATAATAAATTTCTCAACCATAAATCAGTGCAACAAACAAGCTAGGAAACTAACAACCACAAATACGAAACCCAAACCTGTTGCGTATGTGAAATCTGTTTTGAATATGTAAATACTTTGATATCAGCAGCGGTTGGTGCACTTCCTGGGCATGGCTGGTTTAGTCTGGCTGAGTAGGAAAGAGATGTGGGTGGGGGATCCATCCATTCAGGGCCAAAGTGTACCTTGTTTTGACTCTCGGCAGGTCTGCAGTGACGAGAGCAAGCAGGCAGAACAAAGCGTTTCACAGGAAAAGACAGAGAACACTGTGAAAACAGTGACACTCAAAAGTAAAGTGCTTGGCTCATAACACAAATACCGTTTTGTTTAGATATTCTTTTTCACCGTTATTTTTTAGATCATGCTTTTAATGCCTCCGAGCCGACAAGAGCCGTGGACTGAGGCGTTATGTTTTCAGGTTGTCCGTGCATCCGTCCATCTGTCTGTCCATATCTCAGGAACACGAGGAGGGAATTTCTTCAAATTTGGCACAAACGTCCACTTGGATTTTGGTTGTCAAAGGTCACTCTGACCTCACAAAACATGTTTTTGGTCATAAGTCAAGAATTCATCTGCTAATTCTGACAATTTCACACAAATGTATAATAGAATAAAATGATGAAGTGATGACATTTTGGACAGACAAGGATATAAACTGCAACTTGTTGGCGGAGGCATACGACCACGAGGCAGACATTCTAGCTGTACAGTAATAGCAATGACAAGTTTGTGGAACACAAATGGCTAATTTACATTACAAATAATGTGATTCCATTAACCTGAAACTGATTAAACAACAGCTGAGTTTTATTTCTTCAAATAAATATAACTAATTCAACATGATTGTAGTTAAATATTTGGAGTTAATATCCTGTGATATACTATTTAGTAAATTTCCTCAATGTATTTTAAGTCTCCTGTACGAACATGACGCATGTCCCAAATGTAACATTGCATTAGATAGATAGATAGATGTACTTTATTGATCCCAAATTGGGAAATTCTAGTGTTACAGAAGCAAGTTATCCAGGCAATGTACAGGAACAGTAAATATACACTAGAGATAAATACCTATAGTAAACACAATATAAAGAATATATTAGAATACACTATAAATATAGCAGACTACTACAACTAACTTAGAAAATATAAAATACAAACATAGAAAAACAATGACATACTATATACATCATTTTTGCTTTAAAATAAAAATCAGTCACACTTGGTAAGTGTTAGAAGAAATACACTCTTTACTGGTTATTTTAGATGTTAGGACCAAAGTCACAGCTTGATTCTCATCTATTTGCGTAGTTCTTGCGTCATTTGCAGATAATACAAAAGGTTATGAAGTACGTGTTTCACCCACATTTACTGATGAAATCCAGAGGATTATTTGAGGAGATGACTGAAACCCAACCTGTCATAAGATAGTACTCTGCCCTGCACCACTTTTCCATGTCTTTAACTGGAGGTTTGTCTCTTTTTGATGGATTTTATTCACTCTTCCATGTGGGTCTCCACACTGAGTGAAGGGTTGATGAACACGCTAGATGAGCCGAAGGTTTCATTGAAAGAATAAAAGCACAAAAATACAAAAGTACTTTTCGTGAGAAACAAAACAAAATAAAACATCTACGCTGAATTACTGAGAAAACAAATTTACACAAAACCTGTTTGGAGGGATTTATGTCTCACTGATCAGTGGAAGTACAATTTATAAACTACTTTGTAATTTCTTAATTTTCTGTGTTTATATACAAATAACTTTTTTTTTATCATATTTGCTCAACGTTACCGACTGCAGCTTTGAGAGTTAGCATGAAGAACTGTAATGGATATTCCTCATCGGGACACATGACAAATTGTGGTATGTACTGTATGATGTCAACAGGCTGTCTTCCTTTAATGCTGTGTAAAAGGCAGGACTGCCATCTTCATGTTCAGCTTAGTGCATCAACAATTCATGTGATAACTGGCAGCGGACTGATGAAGAGCAACTGTGAGAATGAGACGGAGCATATTGTGATTCTATATGAATAATGTAAGCTAAAAACAGACAGTGGCACCACAGATACATGATGTTCTCTCTTTCGGTGGTAATGGGACAAGTAAGGTCTAGTTAATATGCTGACTGTCAAGATAATGAGAGGTTTTAACATGGATCACCCTTACAGACCTGTATGGGAATAAATCATGAGGCATGCATACATAGGCGTGTGCATGTGTCGTTAAAATTATCTTTGTAATTGCCCATCTACCATGTTTGCATTAAAATACAATAGCTCTATGTCTCTGTTTTGTGGCTTTAGGGAGATAAATAGTACATACACCCATAATTAATTGTACAGCTTTGTGTGTGTGAACGCTGCAAACGGCAGTTCATGAATGCCGGCGAGATCAGAGAGACACAGAGAGAGACATGTATTGCCCCATGTAGAGAGATGTGAAGTCAATGATGTGTTGTGCAATAATGGAGTCATATTTATGCCTCATTTGTGCTGCCAAAACTCCCAGCATCTCACAGCCAGTCTCAGCTTCCACACTTAATGCATCCGATCTGCACACCGCCGTATAGCTCTGACACCACCTAACACCAAAAATCAATCATTTATAGGCAAATGTGTGTTTGCAGTCAGCCTTGTGCCCGTAAGGCCTGTTCTACGTCCCGGGGATGATATCGAACGTGGAGAAGAGTGCTCAAGAGGTCAAAGAAAATTGAAGCCTCAGAGAAGCTGTGAAAACAGGCTGTTTTAAAGCCAGAGAACATTGGATTTGTGAGCTCAAGGCCTTCGCTACAGAGCGGCCTTATGACTGCGTAGGTGGCTGGGCCGAGCAGCGTTGCGTTAGCAGGCAGGGGAGAGATATATTAACAGCAGGAATGCTGTAGATCGTCAATTACCAGGACTTCTGCACTGACAGTTCTTCCTCTAGCGCTTAGCCAGAGGTCTTTTGAGTTCATTTCACCTACCTCTGTCACCTAGCCCTCCACCCCCGCACATCCCATAATAATCCTCTCCATAAGGGGACAGCGGGACGCGCCACACGGGGCGGGGGGTGGCAGTTATTTAGTGAACTCTCAGCTGCTCATTTCCACGAGCAGAGCTGGTGCGAGTAATGGCCACGCTGGATGATTTGTCAAGATTTGAGGTGGGATCAGTGGTCAACCTCCGGGTCTGAGACGTGAAGCCAATGCTGAAGTGCCTTAAACTTGCATTCTCTCTAATATCAAGAAGGGGGCGACTCCTCTGGTTGCAAAAAGAAGTCAAATTTTGTAGAAGTCTATGAGAAAATGAGCCTACTTCTCACTTGATTTATTACCTCAGTAAACATTGTAAACATGAGTTTATGGTCTCAATCGCTAGTTTCAAGTCTTCTTCAATACAGCATGATGTTCATTTAGTAAATTATGGTCCCATTTTGAGTCAAATAGACCCTAAAGCATGGGATGCTTACCTTGTGATCGACAGGTTACTACCACGCCAGTGTCCGGTCTGGGAGTGTGTTTTCAGTTCATGAAAGTTAATTGTAACATTTCAGTCGCCTATAAATATCTTCAGCGTTCGGTTGTACTTAGCTCCACCCTCTCCTGTCACTTCTGGTTGCAAAGAACCAAGATGGCGACAACCAAAATGCCAAATTCAAAGCTTTAAAATGTCAGTCCACATACCAATGGGTGACGTCACGGTGACTATGTCCCCCTTCTTATATACAGTCTATGGGTAGGATGAGATGCAGAGCAAGATTATAGCAACCAGGCCAATTATTCATGATACTTTTGTTTCTTCAAATTTATGAGCTTTGGGTTAAAAAAAAGACTTATTAAGTTATTAACTGTTATCGCCGACACAGCAAGAGACTACAGACATATTGCTTCATTTGACAAAGGTGTCAGGTATGCATGAGTTGCGTGTATTTGTGGCTGTTTGCTTGGTCAGCAGGTCATGATTTATTCCTCCCATCGGTAAGACTGTTGGGGATGTGGAAATATCAAATGCTAAGAGGTTTATTAATTTTCTCCGCTCGTGATTCTCATCTCTCAAAAATGCTGTGCTGGTGGAGACGGTGGTGGTTGGTGTTCACCAGTCGTCCTCTGCCAGGAAGCAACTTGGATGAGGTGAGGAAAGTAAGGGAGGAAAGTGAAGAGAAGGAGACAGATGTGAATTGAACTAGGATGATGGTTTACTTGCTAAAAGTCCAAAACTTCAGTCGACTAGAGAGGTCAACATATGATGCACTCACCCTTTATAGACCTGACAGGTGGCTTTCAAAAGTCTGGTGCTTTGCAGAGGACAGAAACTGTAGTTAGTTTGGACTCACAGCAGTAGATTCCAGTGGTGACCCAGAACTTCTTAAACCACTGTGCATGCAGATGCTCAGTATGTTCCAAACACTCATACTCCAGACTTAGCTAAGTACTGTGCTTGCCTTTTTGCCATCTGAAAACCCAGCCCCGGCACACCGTTCTGACACCAGAATTTAAGGGACTGAATTCAACAAATTTTGCAGCTTTCAAGACTTCACGAAACGACTGGCCAGGTATGCAGAGTGGTGCAAGTAGGCGGGATTTGAATTATTCACACAACCTCTTCAATCACTTTTGCATCACAATGAATGCTTCCAAGGAGCGATCATCCGAGTGTGTGTGCCTTCATCTCTATTTGTACGATCCATTGCATCAAGATGCAGAGCTCTTGGAGAGAGGTCAGTGAGGCAGTATAGGATGCAGCCAGGAGAGGATGACAGCAGGCTTTTCGCCTTCACCTTCGAGAGTGGCCGTTCGGATCAGGTAAAAACGCTTCTGCGTCAGACAAACTAGTTAATTTCAAGCATACTGAACCATTCCCTCACATGGCTAACTTGACGTAACCTGACCCACCAGATGGTTTGTTACACAGAACCATCTGAGAAGCCGTCATTGGAAACTTTTTGGAAAAAAGCAGGCACTTTAAAAAAATACTCTGATTGGATAAACCATCTGTCAATCAAACTCTTGCCGAAGCCAGTTGGGAGAAGAGCGAAAACGTCTTTTCAATCGAGAAAAAGCTTCAGTGCCGTTGTTTTGCTCTTCTTTCAATGAAGAAATACTCTCCCGTTCTGATAGAACTGATGCTACTGCAGCATCTACGCTAACATCTTCAGGAGCTGCCATTGTTGTTTAGAGAGAACCGTCGCATGCACCGGCTCGCCGGACACAAACGCATCACTTGAAGCCTGACGAGATGGATTTTTGTGTGATTCTTGCGGGAATCCAGCTGCTGTGCAAGGTTACACCTGATACTGCACTTCCAATAAACAACAAAAAGTCAGATCTGGGGTGCCAGTATCAGTTTTAAAAGGTCCCTAAATATGTTTCCTTTCTCCACATGTGCATGACCTCAAGTGAATGGCAGCACTAAGGAAAGGAAGAAGTAGTGAATGGAATTTTTTAAGGGCGATTGAAAAAAATCCACCCAAGGAGAGTTTTACACATCCGAAAGGGTTAAAATAGTAAGATGGGAACGAAGGTATGAGTCTGGGCTTGAGGCGGCGGAGCCGTTGCGCGCCTTTTTGTTGTTTGGTGCGAGGTGATGATATCTCCAATTCATTTGTGGTATGCCAGGTATATCTGTGGGCGAGCAGTTTGGCCATAGGGTATGTCCCATTCTTTTGCCGTTTGTCATGAGTGTAAGTGTGTGTGTGTGTGTGTGTGTGTGTGTGTGTGTGTGTGTGCGTGTGTGTCAGAGTGTATCTGCATTCTGTGGATTCCTGGTGTGCAGGTTGCATGTGGGAGCAGAGAGAAAGCACCTGGCTGAGAGGTGAGTCACAGACGCAGGTAATCGTTCTGACATTTAATTCTAATGAAGCACTGGGAAGATAATGGTACCTATTGGCATTAGCAGACAAACACACACACACACACACACACACGCACGCACACACACTACTGCATGCACAATCCAAGCAAACAAATGCACACACAAAAAGCCCTCCTCAACACTTACCACGGTAAAACCTGTGCTCAAGACCCTGACTCATACACATTAAGGCAGAGAGTGCGGAGGAGGGAGAAGTGTATCGAGGCCCCAGACGAGATGACAGTCAAAAGGACACTTACACAGCCAAACAGTGCAAGCACTAACAGGAGGCAGACGGCGGGGATGGAGGAAGAGGGATGGAGAGGGTACAGAGGTGACTAATGCAGGAGATGCTGATTAGCTTACTTGAAAACACGAGTCGGAGAGTTAGAGAGAAATAGAAAGCGAGTTCATAGTTTCTGCAGCCGAGTACATTGAAAACTCTCAAATATTTCACTTCGGAGGACGAGGGGGGTAAATATTCTCACAAGTAATATTGCAGTCAAACAAAGAGTGGGCAGTTTCACAAGCTGAAACATTTCCAGTTGGTCTCTGATTGCATTTATTCGAAAATGTGAAGATGCAGTAAATTAAAGTGGGGTTTTCTCAGTTGCCAGTCCGTGCATTTGCATGTACAATAATAATACAGTCATGCATGTGTGTGTGTGTGTGTGTGTGTGTGTGTGTGTGCAGAGCTCATCAGCATGTTTAAGGTCACGTCTGATGTCACCGTGCTTCCCCTCAGTGAAAGGGTTGACGGCTGATTGTGGTTTGTCCCTGAGTCACTGTGGTTTCCCTCTATCTCTACCAGATATAGCCGTGTGTGTGTGTGTGAGAGAGAGAAAGAAAGAAAGAGAGAGATAGCAAGAGAATGACCAAAGGAGTGAGAGACTTTTCAGTTTCGCGATGTGAGTCAGATGTGACTGCTCCCTCACTCCGTCATAAATGGCAGGGTAAATGTTAGGACACGGGGTCGCCCTCCATGCCGCAGAGATCACAGCTCCGTTGCTCGCTCGTTTTGCTTCTCAGAGTTTTGTTTTTTTTGTGGGTTTTTTTTTTGTTCTTGTGCCCACACACACCAAATAACACAAAGTACAAAAGCCGTCATTTAGTTAACCTCTGTCAGAGTTTTGATGTTTTTGACACACTGTAAAACGCCCATGTGGTTTTGGGAAATTCTGCCTTTGAATTTCTTGCTCTTTTGTTCTGTCTCCCCCCTCCACCATCCTCCAAGAACAGTCACTATTTGCTGATTGTCAGCTTGTGCAAAGACTACAATGACTTTATGAGTGACTGTGTATTAAAAAGAGAGAGAGAGAGAGAGAGAGACGCCGAGAAAAAAAATGCATGTTTGATGAGAGCCCTAGAAATTTCTCTTGTTGCTCTGGTAACAACAAGGACAGATTCAGGTGAGCATCTGTGTAAAAAAGAGTGCGAGTGCAGACAAACTATGCTTGCAATTTATGTTGTTTAAACGCGGCTGCGGATAACGCGCTGTGATTTTGTCTTTTTACACGGTGCAACAGGTCCTGATCCTCCTCTCTTGTCAGTCAAAGCAGCATATTACTCGCTAACATTTGTTTGTGCACATCATTCTGCCGATCCTTTCACTACTCGAGTAAGCTCAGCCTCGTTCCTTTCATTCGTTTAATAGTGGTTTGGCCTCACTAATGTACGTCTCTCCTGCACGACTTTCAGTCAGTTTCTATGGCAGTGTAGCATTAGTGGCCTTTGCTGTCAACGCATCTTTTCTTTATTTGGGGATAGAGGGGGATTTTCTTTGGATTGTTGCCCCCCTGCCCCCTAAGTACATCCTTGTATCTCCATTAAACATGACGCTTTTCATCAGATTCAAAACAGACAGTCCCTTTCACCAGGTTGTCACGCCCTCGTCATTGTGCCGCTATTTGACGATGAATCCCGCGGCTGCAAAAAAAAAAAAAAAGTCTTGAAAACTGACAGTCACTTCTCAGGCGTGGACCTTTTTTAAACAATGTTTCAATTTTACTTTCGAATGAATGTTTTTTTTCTTTTGTTTTTTTTTGTTGCCTGCCGAAAGCCCGTGTTTGAGTGGTGGAGGTGAAACCCATTATAAGATGTGTCGGCGGAAAGAGGAGAGAGAGAATGAGTGAGAGGGGGAGAGAGTGGCTCTGTGGTGTTCGATGAGTGGGCTGCCATGCATTCTTTTAGCCTTATTCACTGAGTAAGCGTGGGCGGCTAATTCGTGTTTGCATTCACCAGGTTTACCTAAGGGGGAAATGTTTTATTATATGCTGTCTTTGAAATCGATGACTAATTGTGCTCTTTTTTTTCTCTCCCTCTCCATCCGCTCGTCTCGTGTCTATCCATCTCCCTCAGCTCCATTTTCTCTCCCGATCCCTGCCTTCTTTTCCCCCTTCGTGTCTCTCAACACTGTCCCCTTCTGGACTTGGATCTGAGGGTGTTTTGGGTGACGGTCTTGCAAAAGGGAGGATGAGGAATCTGGGCTGTTACAGTCTGTCAAGGTGCACTGTAGGACTGCTGCAACATACAGGTGTGATACTCACATTTTTTTCCATCAGCTGAATCTTTCAGAGAAAAACACAAAGAGCTCAGGAGAGCAATACAGACATGGCCTTGGGAACTGTGGAGAAAAGAATACATAGAGATCTTAAAAAAATGGAGTGAGAGTGTGATTAAGAGGCAATAAGACAGTTGGAAAAAAAAAAACGAAGAGAGAGAAAGAAGTGCATTCTCCCGACATGAGTCACTTCTGAGTGAAAGCTTTGTAATTTAAGCCACACACGGTGAAGGAGAAAGAGAGCAAGAGGGACAGATGGAGCGATACAGAGGGAAAAAGCGGACAGATGTAGACGTTATCCAATGCAAAAAATCCCCAGCTTTAACCACAGCACCGTTGGGGGGTTCAATTAATTAATGGCTTGACTCCAACTTACAATAATTACACACTAAGTACTGAAGCTGACTACAGGTAAACACAACATGTACTTTATGTTGGCATTCTTTTTAAGTGTATGTGAACCACAGGGTCACTTATACACTTTACCTCCTAAGTAAACACACACTTCACCACATCCTCATCATTCACTTCATTTCCTTTTCTTTCCAATTTGCAAACAGTTCATTCATTCAACCTTTTCTTAAATCTAGAGGAATCATTGAGGGCACGCCCTCATTTTCAGAATACAGAATTAATACACACATAAAGAAATTAACGAGAAAGCAAACAACCAGATATAATAACAGACGACGTATTCTCATATGATGTCTTGTGAAAAATTAATTCCTCCTTTTTTCTACGAATGTCCAGCAACACGTCAATTTACGCTCGTTACATGCGTACAGTCTTTTCAAAATAAACTTCTGTCTTCACAGAAAACAACTTCCTTAGGTTTAGGCAAGATAGAAATAATTAGTTTGGCTTTGGAAAAGAATGTGGTTTGGGTTAAAATAACTCTGGAAGTGGCTTTACTTAAGTACAGAAGCTACGTGACAAATAAATCAACGTTGACTTCTGGTTTCACACGAGGTACGAACACCGGTCTCCTGGGCGAAAGTCTGGTGTTTTTTTTACCCAGCCATCCACCCCGATCTCTTCTCTTCGCAGGTTCGCCGCTATTTGTATTTCATGGTTCACGATTACTTAGATTACACACAAATTGATTTTATGGGATGTACACGATTTACAGTGCATTACTTTTTGTAGGTATAGCTACGAACGGTGTATGAGAACAGCCTGCAACAGAACGCAGTTAAAAACAGTTAGATTCATGAGCGGAGTAGTTTGTAATCATGTTTTTAAATTGACCTTTAGGTATAACTGTGTTAAATTTGAATGTGTGTTGTAAAGTGTTCCAAGAGTGTGCAGCAGTTTTGCCCAAATATAGTGTTTAGTGTTTTCGGGACTTCAAGTATTAGAAGCGTTCAATCACTTGAATGAGTCAAATAGTGACTGATGATATGATATGAAGTGATATATGATGGAATAGAAACCAATGCTTGTCACGTCTTACTGTTAGAGAGGCCCACCCAACCTTTTCATACAAGATGTAATGATGAGTAGAATAACTGTCACTGGTAATAAATCTCAGGGCGGAGTGATGAACTGAATCTAAGGGTTTAAGAGTGGAGGAAGAGGTGTGTCTATAGATAACGTCACCTTAATCCAATTTCTGTACAAATATCCAGTGTTTTTATCGTAGCTTGCTGACAGGTGTGTCAATGTGAATTTTGCAATTTCACTTTGAATTTTTTTCATGATGTGCAAATATACGCCCAAACATACTGATTTTATGAATGACTGAGAGACTAAAATGTTTGGGTTTCCTCTGATAACTATCCAGGACCGTGATATGTACTATGAGGGTCACACAGCTAAATCCCTGTAGGTGCATGCAAATACAATAGATAGATAGATAGATAGATAGATACTTTATTGTCATTGTCATTGAAAACAACAATGGGGGGCATAATGCAAAAAGGTATAATTAGATTTTGCTAACCATAGCGCTCTGCGATGGACTGGCGACCTGTCCAGGGTGTACCCTGCCTTCGCCCAATGTCGGCTGGGATCGGCTCCAGCCCCCCCGCGACCCCTAACGGGATAAGCGGTTGCAGATGGATGGATGGATGGATAACCATAGCGCTGTTTTCTATGTTGTAAAAGAAAGGCACCAGAGGGAAGGAAATCATCTCAGTATCTCATAAGGCAGGGGGATAAACATTGTCAGGCAGGTGTAAAGTAACAAATGTATGACTGATTTTGATGGAGTACACACATACAGTGCACTACAGAGCCATTTCCAAGCTCTCTATTTTAGCTAAGGTCCTTGAAAGGCTGCTGAATGAACAAATTAAGGAATGCATGTGCTTGAACAACAAATGTATCTCCTCACCAGTCTGATTTTGGGAAACAGCACAGTACAGCTTAACTTGTACGACAGCTGGATTCTGGAGAATTGCGGGATCACATATCACACGAAAGTCCATCTTGTCAGGCTGCAAATAATGAGTTTGTGTCCGGCAAGCCAGAGAACGGACCAATCAGTGTCCTGTGAGGAGCTACTGGCAGTTACGGCCGTGGCTTAGGTGTGTGTGACGCGACACGGAGAGGCGACTGTTCGTTCTAAACAACAACGGCAGCTCCTGAAGAGGTTAGCGTAGATGCTGCAGTAGCATCAGTTATATCAGAACTGGAGAGTATTTCTTCATTGAAAGAAGAGCAAACAACGGCACTGAAGGCTTTTCTTGATGGAAAAGATGTTTCTACTCTTCTCCCGACTGGATTCGTCAAGAGTTTGATTGACAGATGGTTCATCCAATCACCTGCCAAGTATTTTTTTGAATTGACGGCTTCTCAGATGGTACTGTGTAACAAATCATCTGACAGGGTCAGGTTACAGTACACTAACTGCTGCCAAGAAAGTAGTAAATGATATTGTGGAAGCTGCGGATGCCAAGAACTATTGGCTACTGCCCTTTTTATTGATTTGTCCAAGGCATTTGATACCGTTGACCATGGCATCATATGCCAGAGATTGTCAGATAAGTTGTTGGTTGGTTCTCAAATAACTTCTCCAACTGTAAGCAGTGTGTGCAGTTCAGTGGCCTCTCCTCTACATTTCTTAATGTCACCAAAGGTGTGACACAAGGCACAAGACCCACCCTTTTCACTATTTATGTAAACGATGTGGCTCAAAATATGAATGTATCTGTACATCTTTATGCCGATGACACCATTGTATATTGTTATGCAAGCACTGTTGCCCTGGCATTTGAACATCTGCAGTCTACATTTGACACTATTCAGTCACACCTGATCCACCTCAGACCAAGGCCATGTTCTTTTCTACCAAAAAGAAGGAGCCAGCTGTTCTTCCTTGAATCTTGTCTTCACAAGGCCCCCAATTGAGATTGTGACCACCTACAAATATTTAGGCATCACAATTGATGAGTCTGTCTTTCAAATTTCATATTGATCATCTTTATGAAATTGGAAATACTAAATTGGGTTTTCTTTTTTCTCGTTTAATGCCTGGTAATGGATTGTTGCTGCCGCTTTTTGGCCTATTCTAGACTATGTGAACTCTCTAAGAAAGATGGAAACAATGCACGTTCCAAAACTGTTTTATTTTACCAAAAAACTACTGCATAAATCTAGTGAAGGAAACACATGAACACATGGCAGACACTGATCAGAAACCTGCACGGGCTGTTTATGTGTATGATGCAATATCCCAGTTTCTACCACAGTAATTCAGCTAGCATTTTGGGGTTTCTCAAAACCGATTAAGGGCTTATCATGTTTTCTACTCCTAGATGTTAAATACACAAGATAAAATGTAAATAAGACGGATTTTGAGTTGTCTGAAAGCAACGCTGGTGGAGCAAGTGATAAAATCAGTTTTCCCGCTACACTAAACACACCTCACACTTATCTCGGACATGAAAATTGATCTTCACATTTTACTCTGAGTGAGATGTTAGTGTTCTTTAGTCATATTTCATATATACAAGAGAGGTATAACTACCAAGATACATCAGCTGAGCAAGTATATCTGCCTCTAAAGCAAAATCATCTCACTCTATTCTGTTATTTCCCTCGGCGATACAAGAGAAATGTTTTCATCACTTGCTGTATGTACGTACGTCATATATATTATTAACTGTGAGGCTTTGTATCTGCCGATGCCAGGATTTAAGCATCAAAGGTCTGGAAACGTACATTTGGCTGAAAACGTCAAATCTGTTTCGATCCGCATGTCCAACTGTACATGAGTCATTATTTATCATGACTTGCCTCAAGTCCTACCTGACCGCCAGCTACTACTTAATTTACTGTGATCTGGATGATGACAGTGTCCTTGCTACGCACACACGTGCACAAATCTGCACGTGTTCTCAAATGTCCACTTGACAGCTGGTGTTTTTTTTTTTGTTTTTTTTTAAAAAAGGTCAGTAGGCTTTTTGTGTTTTTTTTTCTTCATCTTTCGGAACAAAAACAGAGACACATGTTGTGAGTCACCACAGTATGTGATGATGATTTGTCAGAGAGGACGGTGTCCTGTGTTGGCGGCGATGTGGTCCCACAAGCTTTTATGACCAACTCAGAGCCGCCTACTGCCAGGGCAGCGGACAGAAATATAAGAGAGAGCTTCTCTCCAACAGGCTGGTCACACTGACTATAGTGTTGGTGCAGAATGGGTGGAACAATCTCTTCAAGCACATGTTTCGGTGTTTGTCATTCCAGGTTAGGTCTGCAGTGGTGGAATACATACTCATATCTCTTACTTAAACAAGTGACAATGTTTCTTAAAGGGACAGTGTGTAGGATTTGGCGGCATCTAACGATGTGGTTGCAGATTGCAACCAACTGAGTACTCCTCCCCTCACTCTTCTTTTTCCAAGACTGCGGTAATGTGAGCCGCTGAATGCAAAATCGTGGTAACGCCGTTCCCGTCGCTCAGAGGCCATCTTACCATATTAACAATAATACTTTAGGAGCAACGAAAGTCAGACGGTGGCTGGCGGTACCACCGTTTTGCACTTTGCGGCTCACGTTACCGCAGTGTGGTACTGTAGAAACAAAGCTCGTTAAAATACCGCCGCTTTGTCACGGCCATCGGCGTGTGATACCAACGCACAATGAAACGCACAAGCTTTCAATTAACTACAATCCGTGGCAACAGTAAACGCTCAGAGAAAGTGCGCCGGGAGTGTGGTGACGTAATTTAAAGTGCAAAAGCGGGCAGATGGGTGGCAGGGCAGGTGGATGGGCGTTTCACTTTCTCTTCACAATCAGCCTTTCTGTTCTGTTCCCGTCCTCACAATGTTCAGTTTCATTTTCACTTTACAAACATAGTAATTTTAAGCCTAGCCAGGATCTTTTTTCCTAAACCTAACTAAGTGATTTTGTTGCCTATTCCTAAGCAAGTGTTTTATTTTTGAAATTCACAATATTAAGTTCATGTTTACTGCGACCGGAAAGTGAAACCAAGGGGTCTGTCAAAGCCTCAGTATGTGATGAGATGGGATGAGAACATGTTGAGCAACATGGCGGACTCCGTGAAGAGGACCCACTCCCTATGTAGATATGAAGGGCTCATCCTGAGCTAACGAAAACACACCGATTAGTTTCAGGTGATTATACACTGATGAAAACATAGTTATGAATATTATATTCCATTTGTGCTAATAGATCCCCCCCAATCCTACACACTTGCCCTTTAAATCAGCAAAATAACCAGTAACTAAAGTCAGATAAATGCAGTGGAGTAAAAATATAGTGGGGTGGAAGTTAAGTGCTGTAGCATAACATTTAAATATGCCAGAAAGTCCTATCTATCCATCTATCTAAAGCAACATTACTGATTTCATAACTCAAAAAAAAAAAAATGACCCAAAAGACAAATCTCAAAGTTTTTACTTCTTTGGGAACAAATGTTCTAACAAATGGCTCTACAGCTGACGCCACGCTGCGGGTCTGCTTGTCAGAACTGTGCAGCAGAGTGACAGTTCAGATACATTATTGTTCAGCCAAACCAATTAAAAACCTTTTACATAATATTTCATGTAACGCAATATTGCTGTTCTTTGACAGACCCTCATTACTGTAATCGCAGGTCTGAAGTTTAGGGAGAATTCAATGCAAAGTTAAGTCCTCATGACTTGTTTCCAGGACTCATAAGGAGGCGTTTGATCGGTACAGGTGAGCTGATGGTTACTGTGATTCATAAAGCAGTCTCAGAGTCTGTGCTATGCAAAGCACGTTGACATTACTCCCAGACAAAGCAGACAATGACACTGGGGCTTAAGATGGATTGTCAAGGTTGTCAGAAGAATGGAAGCTGTCATTACCCCCTAACTGAACGTCTTACTGTTCATATAACTTAAACTGTGTCATAGAAACCAATGCCTCACAGGTATAGAAAGCAAAAAAGGTGGAATGCTAAACCTGAGTTGTGATGAAATCTATCACTAACTTCCTGGAAAAGGTTTTAAGTTCTATTTTAGGGGTTTCCCACTGAAATCAACAATGCAGATTTTATGAATGAGAACAGAATAGGATTTCTAACCCCAATCCAAACCAACAGTCCACGAGCATTCACCTGACAGCGAAAGGACTCTGACCTGGTTTTGAAACACAGCCATAAACGAGGGAAATCCCTAATATGGAAATCAGACACCTCCACCATATAGCGTCAGGAACTAGGGCAAATATTCGTCCTGCAGTTTGCCCTGTGCGTGTGTGTGACTTAGTCATCATTACCCAACCGTTACAAGTCATTCCAAGTCTGTGACAGGGCAGAAGTGCGAGCTCCTGGCTGAAGTCCACGGCCAGCGCCGCCAGCCCTGCTACAGTAGCAGCGTAGTCCCTGGAGTCGGCCGCTTTCATCTGCCACCGGTGAAACTATATCAAAGGAACACAGGTGATAAAGCAGTGCACCGTAATGTTCCTCCCCTCCCAGTCTTCTTGTCTTCACTCTTATCAGTGTGGCCTACATCACACAACTCTCAGGTCATGTACTGTGTGGACAAGCCCACGCATGGTGCTTTAAAATAGTGCACTGTTGGGAAAATGTGTGTGTGAATAAGAGCAGAGCAGCATTTTAAAGGGACCTGGGTGGAATGTCCTTGAATATGATGTTTAGCAAAAAAAGCTCCACGATAAAGAATATATGGCTGTGAAACACCTGCTGCACCTTTACTCAATAAAAATGTAAAATAAAAGAATAAAAGAAAATTATATTCTTAGCTTCTAGTCATAAGAGCATAAGAAACTCCTTTTTCCTAGCCTCTATATCAATGGATAATATCACGTGAAAAGCACTTCTATTTGACGTAAGCACGAGCACATTTCATTTGCTGTACGGCTCTCTATCACTGATAAGGATCAAGACATCAAATGTTTTTCATGGGGTAACTTAGCAACCCGTGAGCCGGGAACAGTAGGAGATTTGAGGCTAGCTAAAAGTTTGACCGTCTAATTGCTGACATCAAAGCGGACTTTCACAAGCCATGTGACATCACCCTGCGGCACACTGGTCACACGCACGTGGTATTGACCTAAGCTACATAACCTCCAAGTACTTGAGGCCAAAATAACAGAGCAGCCTGTGCCGAGCTGAGCACGGTTAAGGCCAAAGTATGACGCAGCATTCTGGTGTGAAACTAAAGGAGGAAAATGTTTGATGAAACATAATAATGTATCCTTCACCTCCGCATATGATTATGTTAAAAAAACAGAATAAAATGCGTCTTTGATGAATAGAAAAGAAGTACAATACCTTACAGTTCAGAACGAACCGAAAAACTTTAACAATTTTAACTCCGGTTTGGGGCTACACGGTGGTGCAGTGGTTAGCACTGGCGCCTCACAGCTAGAGGGTTGCAGGTTCGAATCCGGCTTGGGACCCTTCTGTGTGGAGTTTGCATGTTCTCCCCGTGTTAGCGTGGGTTTTCTCCGGGTACTCCGGTTTCCTCCCACAGTCCAAAGACATGCAGGTTAGGTTAATTGTGGACTCTAAAAAAATTGCCCGTAGGTGTGAGTGTGAGCGTGAATGGTTGTCTGTCTCTATGTGTCAGCCCTGCGATGGACTGGCGACCTGTCCAGGGTGTACCCTGCCTTCGCCCAATGTCGGCTGGGATCGGCTCCAGCCCCCCCGCGACCCCTAACGGGATAAGCGGTTGCAGATGGATGGATGGAACTCCGGTTTGATCTGGAAGGTGATTTTTATGTCTGTAAACCCACTGCCTTTCAAGGCAGGACCTTGAAAACACGAGTGTCTTGAAAGGCCTTTTTCAGAGGCACAAGGTCTCTCTCTGCCGTGGTTTTGTGTTGTGGAGAAAAGCAGTGATGGGAGAGGGAATGCTTCAGATTTCTCCTCTAACAGAAAGTCACATATTTCTAAATGAAAGGCCTTTCGCAACAAGGCTGCAATCATGTTTCTCTGAAAAGGCTGTCTGCCCTTTGGCCTCAGATATCTCTTATAGGCAAGCAAGGGAAGGAAGGAGAGGGAACAAATGAGAAAAGGCGTATTGACAACCTTTTCCTCACTGCTTTATTCTACACCTCACCTTTTCTTCCTAATATGGAACCTCTATCTCTCTATTCTCTCTCTCCTTCCGAGGCCATGTCAACGTTTATCAGAGTATCCATCCTTTATCTATCCAGCCATCCATCCATCTCAGCTATTTGAGCAGGAATTAGCCGGTATTGCCAGAGCATTGTTTCCCACGCCGAACATCGAGGGGTTAACAGAGTAGCGTAGGAGTAGTTTCGATCCGTCAGGTAGGTCAGGTTTCTCTTAACATTACTGCATACCTGTGTGAAAACTCTGTGTGTGTGTGTGTGTGTGCGCGCATGTGTGTGCATGCATTTGCATGCATTTGCATGCTTGTATTGAGACACATAAAAAGGAGGTAAGGAATCCAATCGTTGTTGGTACGGCCGGCCCAGACGGCAAACACGACCAGGCAGCCAATCGCATTTCTGTATTTTCACCAGCAACACGTTCACAGATTCACCCCGTATAGGAAGCTGCATGTCCTTAGTGACCCTCATAGAAACAAATACACGGCAACAACATATACAATACTGACAGAATCATCGCTATCCTTCTGTAAAGAACAGACAGGACAAGAGAACATTTTAATATAGAACGTTTTGGAAATTAGTACTTTGACAAAAAAATAATGAAATAAAACTCGACTCAAGCTCCACTTAATAGCTTTTCCTGGTCTTTCAACTGCATCTCACTGTCTGCGTTAGCAAATAGAGACCAGATAGCTCTCGAAAAAGCCAGTAAGTGGACATTGAGATGTAATTATTTTATTTATTTGTCAAACACAGTACCTTATCTCAGTAATTTAACTCATGGTATATGATAATATACACTATTGCTGCATTTCCACTGCGTGGTACAACATGGTTACCTTGCACGGCAGATGGATTCTCGTGATGTCATTAGATCACACGAAAATCCATCTCATCAGGCTTCAAGTAATGCATTTGTGTCCGTCAAGGCATACCATGGACCAGTCAGCGTCCTGTGAGGAGCTGCTGCAGCTACGGGCATGGCTTAGGTGTGTGTGACGTGACACGGAGAGGTGAAAACAACAATGGCAGTTCCTGAAGAGGTTACCGTAGATGCTGTAATAGCATCAGTTAAATCAGAATTGGAGAGTATTTCTTCATTGAAAGAAGAGCAAAGAACGGCACTGAAGGCTTTTCTTGATGGAAAAGATGTTTTCGCTCTTCTCCTGACTGGCTTCGGCAAGAGTTTGATTGACAGATGATTCATCCAATCACCTGCCAAGTAGTTTTTGAAAGTGCATGCCCTTTTCCAAACAGTTTCCAATGACGGCTTCCCAGATGGTTCTGTGTAACAAACCATCTGGCGGGTCAGGTTAACGGCACGGCTCTACTCAACTCGACTTGCTCTTTTTTGGTTTCCCATTAGCAAAAGTTGTGGTTAGTACCCGGTACTTCTTTGGTACCACCTCAGTCGAGGTTTCAAGCGAGCTGAGCCAAGAAGGTGGAGTTAAAACACTGCAGACCACAGAATGGTCGGAGTGAATCGACACTTGCGCAACACGGGACATCCTGCACTAATAGCCAAACTACCGTCAATAGCGACCATAATTTAGTTATTCGCTCGACCCCGATTTGAAAAACTACGCCATCCACTACGTACACTAGGCTGCAGTTGACAAAGTGCAGGCACTGTTTGGTTGCCGATGAAAGGATTCAGCGTGTGTGGCGTTGAATAGGATGTCACGGCAGTTTCAGTCAGATCAGCTGATAATCCTTCCTACCCTGAGCTGGTACTATCTGAAGTGGAAAACGAAATAGAGAAAAGGACCTGGTACCAAAAGTGAGTTGAATCAAAACGAGTCGAGTCGAGCCTAACCATGCAGTGGAATTGAGGCATGTGTGGCCAAAAGTATGTGGACACGTCTGACCACATATTGCACAAACGAGGGTCCATAAAATCCGAGGAGTGGATGCTGTTAGCATATTAATACCCATGTGGGTGTAATATTTCGGTGCCCACATACATCTGGCTGCGTAGTGTACATTAACCGCAGCCACTTGTAGTTAATAACATCCCATTTAGGTCAGATTATTTAGCTGCTAAGTGGAGGAATAGCCAGCATGAACAGTATATAGGTGTGATGTAGGCAAGAGCGAGAAAAAGAGAGATACTTTGAGTGATTTTTTTTAATGTGAACACACACACACACACTGCAATGACGAGTGTTCATTCACGACGAGTCTTTCTTTTGTTTATGTTGCAGCTCTCGCAACAGACAGAACGTCGAAGCTCTGAAAGGCGCCGTGGCATTATAAAGCATCCTTGCTCTGTCGCTATGCTTTGTGCAAGGACAGTTTGAGAACCTCCAATCAGCCAGACACACTCAGTCTCTCTGTTGCGCTCTCTGTTTGTCTCCCACACTCACTTGCTCACATGCACACACACTTGCATACTGAGAATCATGCTACCTGGAAGGTGGCATCTTGCGCTTTTTCTTAATAGTCTGACTTTTCTGTACAGTAAATGACTAGCAAAGAGAACATTTCATCAGTTCAGGTAACTTTTTTTCCTGCAAGTAATGGATTTATTCTTGAAACATGTGACACTATATTGAAATAATCAATAATGCCTCATGTAGTGACTATGTAAGTGATAAGCTGTACATTATCCCGCTTATTACACAGCTACTTACTGAAGAAATTAATATTTTGACACAAAAACGGTCCGCCAGAATCCGACATCTGATCTGCGCCCATAGCAACGGTCTGTTATACAGAAATTACAGACCGCAGAACGCCGTGATTGACCAATCAGAATCATGTATTCAACACAGCCGTGTAATAATATCAATTAAAAAGCCGCTAAGAGGCTGAAGTAGGCTCTTGACTGTGTGACTCGTTCCAAAAAGTCCAAATGCGTTTTACTGTTTATTAAATTAAAGGAATTACAAACAATAAGGTTAACTGGAATAACTAAACCTGAAGTGACGGCCAACAGAAAATATCCAAACCTATCTCACCCTCTCTGTCTGACTCCCGCGGTCCAAGGGAACAGGTAAAAATAGGTGAAACAACACCCCTGTCCCAATTACCGGAAGTGATGTTAACCAAAAGAATGTGTGTAGCCTAAACAAATAACAATAACTAGAATGGCACTCGGAGAGCGCAGACCTCCGCCCCCCTCTCCATTCAGCTTGCGTCTTCACCTATGTGTATTTTTGTTTATGTTGAGATCAGCTGTACGCAGCGGAGCAGCGTAAAACACTTCATTCAAACTGGACAGAAACAAAGTAAAACTCACCTAAACCGTCGTCGTTACTCTTTCCAACAATCACCAAGTGTGCTTTGGTCGAACTCAGCTCTAATTTCACAGAGTTTAATGTGAAAAAACGCAGAATCTACAGTTGTCCCCCATCCCCCCACCCCCCACTCTCTCTCTGAAGGAAAGAGGCGGGGTCATGCGTCATCAAAGCGTCATCAGATACACTGCGCGTGTGTTATACCCAGAGGTGTTAATGTTCTGGCTGATCGGAATCCTTAAAAGAATTCCTGAATCCAGATCATGATCCAGATCGTCACCAAAATGTAATGGGTTGTTCATTGTGCTACACTTCACCCCTCCAAAAACTTTCATTCAAATCCATCGCAGACTTTTGGAGTAATCCTGCTAACAGACTAACCAACAAACAAACCAACAAACCAATGCCGGTGAAAACATAACCTCCTTCGGCCTTGGCGGAGGTAATAAACAACAGGCTAAATCCACTTCGGCTCCTACACCTCATGCTAATCACAGGTAGCACAACACGGCGTTAACGTCACTCCATTCCACAAATTCTTGAATGCTGACTTGTTTTGGAAGCAAATTAAATCAGGACACCTCACAGGTAAGTGTTACAACCCAATACTGGATTAAATGATTTATTAACATAGACATTTTTTTTTTTTGCAGTGTACAGTACATACACGTATAAGCACACACACACACCTTGTTTAATCCCTTTCATGGCGTGTGGCTGTGCAGGCGGATGCTGTTTAAACAGAGCGGGCCCTTGATGTGGGGGCCTCTAGGGGCCAGGGTTTGTGTGTGTGTCTTTCACCCTGGATGTGTATGTGTGCCTCTCCGAGTTTTCTGGCCATGGGAACAATGGTCCTTTAGAATGTGAGGTTACTGGTGCGCTGACCCCTGGCAAATAAGAGCCATGTTCTGGCATTCCTGGCCTGATTGGCACTTTGAGCCTGCAGAGAGCTCAAAGGAGACACAGGAAATGTGACCAGTGTAATTGGTTATATATTAGCGGAGCATTCTCCCCCGTTTAAATGATGGAACATTCTTCAGTGACACTTAGGTGGATGGGGCTGGGATTCCACCAGCTACGGGGAGAGAGGGGGGGGAAGGACAAACAAGGAGGTAAAGAGGGGGAGAAGACGGGAGGAAAGAAAGGCAAGATGAGGAGAAAAGATTTAAAGATTTGTTCCAACCTTATTCAGAGAAGTGCGGGCTTTCATGCAGGAAAGTGACCGTGGAGAAAGTATCGGGGTGGGGTCATCTCTCGTGCACCTTGTGTATTTACCCCTGTGGTGGTGAATGGGGCTGTCAGGTCATATGTTCAGCACTCTCCCTCTGAAGCGTGGCGAGAAGGGAGGGCTCTATGTGTGGATAGAGAGGAGGGGGGGAGAGGAGGCCAAATCAGTAGCTTGACCTTTGACTTGGGGTGCTTGGTCTCAGTTCATGAAGGCTTCATCCTCCACTCCCTTCTGTGTGATGTATTTGAGCACACTGAGTGCTATTGTGTTTTCAACCCATTCTGCAGACAACCCGTTTGTGCATAACAGGTATCTGTCAAAATAACAGCTCCTGTATTGGCCTGTGAAAGTGGCTTGCATAGATCTGTAGCCCGGTGTCAGAGGGATGAGTTATTATCCCCTGAGGCACAGCCAGGGGAAGCTTCAGAGAGGCAGTGGACCCACAGCACCACCCTGCATTCCTTCCTCACGCACAATGAGTATAAGGATGGAGGATAAGGATACTGATGAGTGCTAATGTATTCACGATCTTATCTAGGCCCTGCCCATTCTAAAAACTAAATACTTGTTGGGGTAGTTTAGATAACATTAGTCTGGCAGAGACCCCCAAAGCTCACTGAATGAGTGTGCACACACACCTTGGTATGTGGCCTTAGGGTAAATGCAAAACACACAGATCTTGTTGTAAACTAACTGGAGGTTGTCAGTTTCTGTCTGTCAGGGCATTAAATCCTATGGGAACCATGAGAATCTTGTCAAAATGTACCACCCACTCCCATCAACACAGAGACAGTCTCTGGGATTCGCCGAAGTTCACATAAAGACGATGACAGCAACAAAACAGTCGGAGACCATAGCGATGATTTAAACTCACTTTCACAGTTATTTTGACAGGAAAAAACAGCTTTGAAATATGGTTGAAACAGGCATTGCTGTAGTCTACTGTGAAATTAAATATTTAGTAAATTATTTAGTTTATTGTTAATTACAATTTGCTTGCATTCATTAATTTGTACAACAGAATTTTGTAAAATGATAACATGATATGCTCACCAAAATATGATTCTACTGAATCATCCACCCGTCCTGCATCCAATGCTTCGGCCAGATTTTATCACTAGTTGAAATTCACCCAAAAAAAAGAGCAGTAACACCACCAGCCTCCACCATCAACATCTTCACTATCAAGATCTGCAACAGCATCTCACATTCAAACTCACATCTTGATGCATTTCCTAACGTGCACCTCTATTTGCCTGCACAAACAGGCTTATTTGAACTGTTCCACCACATATTTCTAAACATTGTCCTCATTCACACCATGACTCTCACCCCAACTATTTTCTATATCTGTGCCCCAGTGTGCACACACACATGCACACACTTATCCTCATCCCCGTATGTGTGAATGTAAGGAGGGCGAGTTGATTCATATCCTGGGTTGTTAGCCATGAGAACCGAAGAGCATTCCTTCCTTTGCATTCCACGCTGAGGTGAACACCAGGGTTGAGAGGAAGAGACAGGCATGTCTGTGGATGTCAGTGACTCACTGTCAGACCACTCTGGATCATCTGTCTTTATTCAAAGAGGCCGCCACAGTTGGCACTGCTAGAAGCTTGGGCTGAATTTTCATAATTTTTCCTGCGTACCTCCCCCCCCAGCGATGGCTGTATTTCAAATGGCAAAATAAAAATGTCGGGTGGTGAGATTTGTTGAGCGTATTGATCTGGCTGCCCTCAGGCTTTAGGAAAAGCTTGTTGGTAAGTGAGTTAAAGCTTTAGGCTTGTGTGATCAATCAGGTTGATGTGATGGGCCAAGACAAGATGTCTCCTGAGTGACCGACCCGAGGATTACACACATGCACACACGGACGTGGCACTCGCAAAAAAAAAAAAAAACGGCGCATAAAAAACACACTCGCAAACAGAGACACAGGGATTACACAGGCATTTAACAAGCTCTTTGTGCAGGTCAAAGTTGACTGCAGGCCCCTCAGGAAAAAGGAGGGGCGCAGGGCGGCTGGAGAGGCAACAAAGGGGAGAGCTGGGGAATGCAGGGGTACGGGGGGAACACAGACACCGACTGAAACGAATAAATCTTAAACAGACATGATAGATGAATTTTACCCTTCCTTTTTTGGTTACTTCACTGCCACTCATACCTTCCCCTAATCTTTAAAATACCCAACTGGAGTGAAGGACCTGGCGTGTATCTATATGATTTCATTTTTAAAGATGTTATCTAAACCACATCCTAGATGGATCAGGAAAAAATGCAGTTGTGTAATCTATCACGTTTCCTCCTGTCAAAGCAGCTTTCAAGAGGTATAGATAAGACAAAGACGAGATCCATTTAATGCTGCTGATCTGTGTAATAGATTGTCAAAGAGCAGCAGTCCCCCCCAGTCCAGGGGTTGGGACCACCCAGGAACCCTAACCCCACGAGGACTAGAGGTTATTTCAGGATGATGCAAGAAAGATTTATATCTACTGCTTATATTTACTTTTAAAATCGATTATCACGTTTTGATTCTTGTAAAGTATTGAAATTATCACAGCTTTCTTCCTCTGATCAAATGAAATCTACTGAAACGGAAATCATTCTGTAATTTTACCACCAGAAACGGTGATATTTTTCAAGTGACATCCATTTTCTTCCTGCTGATTTATTAGTACCTGCCAAAGGCTTTCCACTTTTAGAAGACTGAAGTGCTCTCTCAAGGGCACGGACCATTATGAACCATAGTCCGCTGATTTGCTGAAGAACTGAATAACAGATATTTGAGGCATGACAAATTGATTTTCTTACCCTGTACGAAATCTCATGGATTTGTACCTTCTGGAGCAGATATAACTATATACTAAAAACCTGCTTCTTGTTTCGTTAAAGTAGACATGCACCAACATGCAATTTGTGTTTTGCTGGCCCCAGTCACAACCACGAAGCAAACTCAGTCACAATAAGCCCCATCAATTAAGCAAAATTACCATTTAATACAGTAAAATGCAGCTGAAAGAATATCTAGAATCTAGAAATTGATTAATTATTATCTTCCAAAGACACACTTTGTATGATAATCACCCAGGTTTGGATAAAAGGAGGTCTTCCTGCCATGCAGCTACTTAACGGGTCACTCCAGGTCAAGTAGAAATTACTGGACTAATGGCTCCCTCTTGTGTCTGCATGTTTATCATATTACAAGAGTCTCATTCTTAGTATCACCAAGAGGCGGCAGGCTACTCACAGGACATAACAAATGTATGAGAGGACGGAGGAGGCCAGGGGTAAACTGAAACTTTAGGCAGAGTGGGCAGTAATGGAGTCAAAGCCCAGCAGGAGCTACAGTGTGTTTGCTAATTGTGGCCCATAGATGGCGGTGTTGCATACTTTACTTACAGTAACATCTCTACATTGAAACACACATATAAATAGATACAAGTATGTGCAAAAAAACCTGTTGTATTACCAGATTTCAGGAGCATTTGCGCTATGAAGAGACTCATATTGAGTTCAAACAGGTACACTGTGTGTGTAGACAATTTACCTGCAGGGATCAACAGTGTATATTATTAATTATGCATGCATATTGCGCTTGTGTGTGTATTATGTGCAGCGTGGGTGCTTTAACTTGTGTGTTTAGGTTATGTGTGTGTATTGTGTGAGTGCATCTACACAACACAAGTTAGTTTCTCTTTTTCTCAGCGGCTCTTCTCGGTTTTATTCCGAACACACTCTGACCTCTGCGTCTCGGTGGAGCATTCCTGTGGTGATTGTGTCTGTGAAACGAAAACAATCTTCAGAAACCTGGTTGCTCCCTGTCTTTGGTGGTGCTGAAACTCTGACATTTCAGCAGAAGTTCAGGTGTGTGTGTGTGTGTGTGTGGGGATGGGTGGGTGTTATGCTTGCTCAACTATTTCCAGAGAACAAACAGCTGAGCAGATATTCTGGTAGGCAAATGTGAAAGGATTCCATTATTCAGAGACTCGTGTCTCATTGTGCAATATGGAAATAATGGTTAAAGGGGTGCTTCAACATTTGGTGAAATTTGATTATTTGCTTTCTTACCATGAGCTTGGTGAGAAAAACAATATCAGTTCAATCATAAAGTTAAAATTGTGGAGAGTCTTGGTGAGGTTAGTACAGGAGTTTTCCCCAGATGGAGTCTAGACACTGGTGGTGGTGGTGAAGAGGTAAAGAGAGTTAAAGACCTGATCTTTATGATGGGATGTGGAGCGGGACTTCTGATGAGCTCAGTGGAAGGAACCTTGGGCACTGATGTGATGAAGACTGGAGGTGAATGCGGTCGAGTAGGGTCGCATCTGTTCGTACTAAAATGACAACTGACTGCAGAGAGGAGAACTCTCTTTTATTTAAAGTTTGACGGCACCAATATGATTTGCTCAGGGAGATCGTGGCAAAATCTGGTTTGTTTAATTTAGAGTGAAAACCCATAGTCAACTGATGGAGGATAAGCCGTAGAGTGTGGGCGTAAAAAGAGATTCTCCCTGATCGAACTTTCGCTAAGCTTCATTTTCACTTCTGTGCGTTCAATGCACAGGTAGCTCTGACATGTTTAGCTTGGCACAAACACTAATGGCCCCTTCCACTTCTTACCCCCGTACTTCCGACGTCCTTGCTTGGACCACACCCATCTTCTATCTCAGCCTTCAATTTGATCTCAACTATATATGTGTACATTTTCGGGACTGCATCATGCACGGTTGCGACGCTATCGCGGTCACAAAATCTGTCCACAGTCAAACACCTGGCAAAGTACTCAAAACGTTTTATGTGGTACTTCCTGCTACAGTAGGTACCTCCAGGATCACATATTGCCACGATAACACACACACACACGCACACACACACACACACACACACACACACACACACACACACACACACACACACACACACTCACAAAGTGAAAACAATACCAGCCACAAACTGTGGCGGCCGGTAATGACATCTTCCATCAACACCAAAACTCTCTTATTTACGCATTATATCATCAGTCAGCAAGCTACTGACCAATCCTACCAGGATCCAGCTGGATGTTGTTCAGAGTTATAAACGTTTCATGAGGTTTTGCAGCGCTAAAACAACACTACACTGCTTTTTCCTTTGCTCATGACAGACTAAAATCATTATGCATACGGCCACAAGAGGTTTGAACAAGCAACGAATAACCACATTTTTCTGTTGAGGACAGTTTCAGCTGAAAGTCTTAGTGCTGAGCTTGACGCTAAACATCTACCAGAGCTATCTCTGTGCTGAACACAAAAATTAAATTGATATTCTTCTTCTTATCTAGCTCTCAGCAAGACAGGCAAAATCCAAATCTCCCAAAATGTTCCCAGAATATTCCTGTAAGACGTGCCCTGTTAACTGCACAGCCTGTCTTGTACGAGTCCCAGAAGTAATCTGTAGTGCTGCCAACGTTACTGACAAGTTCCCATAAACAGAAATATCTAAGCCTTTTTAAAGTTAAAAGCAAACCCCATTTGCTTTCTTTATTTGTTTATGCTTTTGGAGGAACTTCATTGGAGTTTATAGTAAGTACATTGGGCGATACCATATTTGCTCTTTAAATCTGGAGCCTGCTGGAAAGAGAAATCAGGGTTCATCCCCGTGAGAATAAACAAGCGTATTATTGACAGCACTGACAGCCGAATGTTCCTGATTCAAGACTCCTGAATGTGCAGCCAAGTCAGTCAGATTTTAACGTGTGAAATGGTCATGCACAATATATCACAAATTCAAGATTTCAATCACATTGATGATCTCAGAGACTTTACCGTAGACAGTGCCATGGAAGTGTTAGAGGGGATTATGGTTTTATTTTCTCATCAAAATAGATAGCATCTTGTAAAATTTTTATTTGGAGTGGACTGTCATGGGTATTATCAATAAAGTCTGATTGCTTTAACAGGATTTTCTTTCCTCCCAGGTTAGTAGAGAGGAAATTATTTGGGCGGTCGTAGTTTCAACATCGGGTCGGTGACTCCTGATGCATGACGCGCTGCGGGGCTCCAGGAAAACAAATGGTACAGCTGTCATGAGTGTGCAGTAGCACTTCATAGCTCAAGGATGCTGTAATAGTTAACTTAACTCCCCCTCTGTCTGTCTGAGAGTCCTTTATGTAAGGTGACGTCAGTGGAAACACTAGTGGCTGTTGACTGATTCAGCTCTGTCTCAGCTGGGGGTCGTCTCATGGGACCCAGACTGGGACATTTCTCAGGTTCCAGGATGTCTGGAGGCAGGAAACCTGTTACTCATATTAGCCGTAGACGTCACTGGTGTCGGAAAACCTCCACAGAAAAGACTATTAATGTTTGGTCAGTCAAACGTTTTAAGGCCCAGACACCCCAACCTGACATCAAAGAACTAGTGGCGACTAAAGCAACCTGTTGCGTCGACTCGCGTCGCCTTTGTCTTGGCGGACAAGTTGCATTTGAACACACCGCGAAGACTACAGAGGACTGCCGACTGAGATGAAATAACTCTCCATACCAGCAGGTCGTGGTAGTCCATATTCGTCATTCAAAAA
Source organism: Sebastes fasciatus (assembly GCF_043250625.1). NCBI lineage: Eukaryota > Metazoa > Chordata > Actinopteri > Perciformes > Sebastidae > Sebastes > Sebastes fasciatus. Next base: position 28,070,138 of record NC_133808.1, on the reverse strand, counting down.
GAGAAACTGGAAGACCGAAGAAGGCGGATATACAAGCCGTTGGGTTACGATACGTACATGAAACAAAGCGGCGTTTGCCGCCCATTTTCACACCACTCTCACTCAACACTTAGCTTTAATCCAGATGACCATATCGATGTGAAAATATCCATGCATTAAAAATTACGTTGCCGTTACTCGTTGGCTTGCTTTCCTCACTTCTGTTTCTCTTCTCGTGCATCGTTTTTTGCATCTCACCAACAGGCGCCACCACTGATTCAACACGTTGAATCGGCCGAAAAACTCAGACACAGGCAGACTAGAGCCAACGATGCGTCAAACTGTATGGCAACACAAAACTTCTTGACTTCTTCATTAATACACTGGAGCAATGGAGCAAGTCTCTAGGGTAAAGAGATACTCACTACCTCCCTAACGTGTGATTGTCTGCACAGGGTTCACATGTTTCGGGTCGGAGGTTCTCCTTATGATACAAACAGAACACTCAAATTCCTCTTCCTCCTCCAAAGGAGGGCTTTTTTGGAAAAGTACCGAGAGCTTTTTGGACTCAGGCCTGTTTCCGCTCACAATGGGGAGAAATAGCCTTGTACTATATTTAGCTGTGAGTTTGTTTTGAACACATACAGTACATGCGTGAATACGGTGAGTACCTTGTCCAGGTTTGTTTTTGTGGGCTTTACGCATATAGTCCAGGTTCTGTTGCTTCTGGACAGATATATTTAGCTCTTGGTCTCTTGAAACCTGGGTGTTGCAAAACCTGTGCTCAAAAAAAAAGAAAAGCAAATGCTACAAGCTGCTTCATACTTAAATAACCAGAGCATAACAAGAGTCTGTGAGGCTTTACTTAGGCACAGGCGGCTTTGAGCTAAATGCTAACATCAGCATGCTTACACACTCACAATGTTTACCACCTTCACCATCTCAGTTTAGCCTGTTAATATGCGAACATTTGCTAATTATCACTATAAACATATAGTACTGTACATCTGGAGGCTGATGGAAATATTATTTTTGCAGATATAGTCATAAACCAAAGCATTAAACAATTTAACACATTTTGACGTGATGATGTCGTTACATTACATCCATTAGGGATGCAAGATATGGATCTTTTTCTTTGGATACCAAATACCGATAATTACCTGCTTCTCATGGCCTATACTTTAATAACCTTTAGTTTATTATGCACACCTGAGGATAAGATGCTAAAATATAGTGAGAAAGATGGATTATTTAATATTCCATAGCTCTGACCAAACCAAATATAACTGACATCACTATTGAACAGTTCTGACTCTTCAAATGCTCATTTAGTTTTTCTAGTTAAGTACTTAAAAAACTTGTAACGCAAATTGCAATCGTGTTGTCTTCCTCTGAAACTGTGAAAAACATCCACACCGGAGACCACATGTTTGGCTCTCTAGTCAGCGAGCTGCGCTTGTTGTTGTTCTTCTTCTCTGTGTTTATTTGCGGATTGCAAACCAACTTTATAGGTGCATACACTCTTTCGGAGTGTGTAGATGCTCAGTGAAAGCAATTTGGCTTTATATTATTATTGTTAGTTATTGGAATAATACATAATAGTATAAAATTCCCATCATTGGCTGTTAATTTATTGGGCCTGATATTAGGGCTGTCAATCGATTAAAATATTTAATCTCGATTAATCACGATTGTCCATAGTTAATCGCACATTTTTATCTGTTCAAAATACATCTTAAAGGGAGATTTATCAAGTATTTAATACTTTTATCAACATGGTAGTGGGCAAATATGTTTGCTTTATGCAAATGTTTGTATATATTTATTATTGGAAATCAATTAACAACACAAAACAATGACAAATATTGTCCAGAAACCCTCGCAGGTACCCTCATAAAGTAGGCATGTCAGAGAGGAGACTCGTGGGTACCCATAGAATCCATTTTCATTCACATATCTTGAGGTCAGAGGTCAAGGGACCCCTTTGAAATTGGCCATGCCAGTTTTTTCTCACCAAAAATTAGTGGCATTAACACATCTTTTTGGATGGATCTGTACTAAACTGCATGGCAATCCATCCAATATTTCAGCCTGGATCAAAGTAGTGAACCAAGTGACTGACGATCGTGCCCATAGCCACATTGCCAGCATGGTTAAAAAGTTCCTCTATTCATTCAGTCCAAACGTTAGCAATTACTGTTGCAATTCTGAAACTTGATCAAAAGAAAGTAGATGAGGAAGGACATTATCAGTTATTATATGCTTTCAGAACTATTTTGAGACTGTATCTGTATGACTCAGTCGGAGCTTTTCTCCGCCTCTCTTCAATCTGTCCACAACACACAGTCCCATTATTAAACAGCCCTCATTACTCTCGTTTGCCAAACCAGCTGTGTGGCTGGTGTACTACCCCTCCACCAAGATTTGAGTCAGACACAGATGTCCCTGAAAAGAGACCCAGAGCTGAGTGGGAAAACTGCTGTTTTCACCACACTACAGTTCTTGGACCTGATTTAAAAGCAATGATTTTTGACCCTGATTGATTTTTATTGTGAGCAGATTTTCTGAATATTTCCTCCCATGAAAAACTTTGTTTTTGCAAGACACTGTTTAGGTTCATTTGTCTGAATGTATACAGACTTCAACACTCTTCCTAAAACTGTCCATTTTACCAAGACTTTACACCTGATTTGGATGTTTTTATTGCATGTTCGGTGCTGCTGTAATTCTCTTCATCCATCCCCATGATTAAGGATGGATCCCAAAAACTCTCAAAGTCTGACTTATTAAAGCTCTTGAATGCAACTTATATTGCAGATTATGTGTTTTCTGCCACCATCCTCCTCTGAGTGTTTCAACGTTGAGCTCTTTCTCATCTCAACAGACCATCAGCTCCTGTCGGTATTCTTCCAGAGAAGGATGCCTGGGAGAGTGGGATGAAAGGCCAGGAAATGACTGTGAATGGGAATAACCCTCCCACTGGTGCCACTCCATGAAATCCACCCTCAAGAGTCTAGTCATTCAAGCCTGAGCTGCTATAGTGTGGAAGGAGGAGGAGGACTTTGAGGGGATCCACTGCAGATCACTTAGCATGGTGCTTTAGCAACCTCAAGTGATTGACAGCTACTTAGATTGACATTTGACCTTCTTTTTCTAGCTCACAGTGAGGTCTGAAAATAAGCATGGGACCAAATAGTTTCCCCCCTGTGCATTTTGTCTATATAATTGGCTGTGAGGGCCACCCATGCTGACTACTTATTTACTTTAATATACCTAAATTAAACTAATATTAGAGTAATACAGTATAAACCTCACATTAAACATACTCAACATCATATTTGAGTATTCTCATGGATTCACACGTTCCATAAAAGGTTGTTTCTCGCTTGACTTTGATCTCGAATGATGACTTAGTGTTATTTTTTCACACAGTCATCTGTGTAATTGTGTGAGAAAGTCGGACAGTCTGCGCTGCGGAGACTTTGTCATCATTGGAGCTGTCACTGTAGCAGTAACACCGCTGTTGTCTCTGTGAAATGTCAACATTAGTACAACACAGACTGTCTGCCTCTCTGCCCCACAATGGGGCTGTTGTATCAGTGTCAAAGACCACGACAAAGTCTTTAAAGTCGGGACACTTGGGAAAGCTTAGCTTGGCTCTGTTTTTAAATATTTAAAGCTCTATTCCAAACTTTGTGTGCGCCATCAAAGGTTCTTCCCACCGATAACCAGTCTCCATTTGTATTTACAATGGCATAATTACACCCATCCAACATGAAAGATCATTCTCAAGCCCTCAGTCTGGAAATGTGCAACAACTGATAATGATTATTCTGTTATACACACCCTTTTCTTCATCCGTCCCTTCTCTTATTATTCTCTCTTACAGACATATCTTGCATAAGGATCTGATACTGCACTCCTTTGAAAGCTGGTAAATGGATCCTCACAGCAGCTGCATCTTGTGTAAAAGATCAATGGGCAACCTAAAAATGTTAAACCACATGTTTCAGATTAGGATTATGTTCTCCATATGCCCACTTACATACATTAAAGTAGAATTCAACCCTGTACAGTATTACTGCTTTGGGTGTTTACATTTCTTTAGACTGAGCAAGTGATGCTCTCTTCCAAAGTTAGTCTTTTTTAGAACCAGATTCCCTTTTTGTGGCGCTATCCTTCCACCACAGCACTGAAGCACTGAAGCACTGAAGCACTGCTCATGGTAAACACAACGAGGGCATTTTGTCCAAAAAAAGTAAAACCAACTTTGGAACAGCCCATTTGATTCGTCTAACTCCCACTGCCATGCAGTTTCGTAATAATTTCTTATTTACACTAACAGTGTTGTGTCCCTTGTCTACAAAGATTCATTCAATTGTTCACCAACTTACTCTGTACAAAATATTGTTTTCTACTTTCTACTTTTGTATGCATTTTTCATTAACGCTCTTTAAACAATCTTTAAATTTTAACAAAAGAGCAGGCCCACCACTGAAATTCAAGCCAGAGGAGTAGAGCCTGCTATCAATCCCAAAATTGATTGGCAGGTAAAACAATTAAATCTAAGAAATTAGTGATATCTAATGTAGAAAAGGGTTTGTTTGTTTGCATCACTCATTTCTGTAGACACAGAGTGTCAAATAGTAATTATTAATCATGGTCAGTACAGTACATCAAACTTGGGTGTGGGCACAGATGCACACCTCAGACCACACCTGAACGCACACATCATCAGTGACACAAAGTGTCAGAGACTTCCAAATCGCATACTTTCTTTTTGCTTTTAGTACATACTGCAGCTTCCTTTACAAAGTACGTACTGTTGCATGCAGTAGGCATACAATTGGGACTACTTTGTCATAACTATGCACCTTTAACTTTGACCCTCTTGCTAATATATATCCGCTACACAGAAGATTGTGGGTCAGAATAGACAGAAAAGAATGCTGCAAAATATAAAAGTATTTTTGGCAACCTGCATTTGACCTACTGTGTATTAGGACATACTAAATCTTTTTTCTGGCATACTAAATAGTATGGTAGTGTGGGTATTGGAATGCACTGAATGAGCAGTGTTAAAAGTCCCCTGGAAATAAATGGCTTTGCGTAAACAGAATCTGCTGCTGGCTGCTTCTCATTCTGTTGCTCATGTCATTAAGTCATGCCCATTGTATTCCTGTCCGACAAGTGAGAAACAAACAAGAGTGAAACAATGCTTCTCAGTTTGGTTTTTAGTCACACTTTAGAGACTGCCTTCGTTATACATCATGTTTGAGAAAGATGTGATTCACATATGTTGCTATTAATGAACTGATGAATTGAACGAAGTCTGCATACTTTAGGAAGACAACTTGAGAGCGCCATGACACTCAAACCCAATCTGCTCTCTCAATATATCTACATATTTTGCTTCCCCATTACAATCCATTTCACATGAGTTGGTTGCATGATTGTTTGTTTGTTGCCCAGAAAACAATTATTTAATTACAGCTGTTCATCTTAAATAATGTTTAAATCAGTGTAGTTATTGCAGGGGCGCGATTGATTTCAATCAGGCACCCTTTTAAAAGAAAGCTACTTTTACATACGGTTAAATATGATGGTTTGTTGGCACAGTTCAGACCAGCACATTCATTAAGAAACTTTGTACAAAAACAATTCAGTGTGATTTACACCTCCCGAGAATATCATTATCTCTGTCCAGAACTTCAGAATAGCTGACGCTGGCATTGCAGCCCATTTAAAGAGCTCATTTGTCTTCTTTGTGCTTCTCAGAGAAAAGACACAAGGTGTTGGGGGAGGAGCAGCAGACTGGATGGAGACGAGGACATCAAGGTGAGGAAAGGTGGACCTGGAAAACACGAGCGTCTGTACACAGCTGGAAACTGCAACAGTCAAATAAAATGATTTTTATATTTGAATGTGTGTGATGTGTTTTTTTGCATCTCCGTCCTGCAGAAAATGCTGGAGGAGCAGCTGGAAATCCTCGGGTGGGCTCAACAGAAGAAGCTCAGCCACCTCTGAGATGACATCTAAGACAAGCAGAGGATGCTGCACGAATTCAGAGTAAGGAAATAAAAGTAAAGCAAAATATTGTCTTGATACTTTGATTATGATCATGTAATTTGTTGACATACTTTACTATAATTTTTCATGACATTTTATCCACATATTTTACTATAATTTTTTATGATTTTTTTTTCGACACACTATACTATAACATTTTCTGACATACTATACTATGACTTTTGTTATGACTTTTTTCGGACATACTATACTATGACTTTTTTCAACATACTATATGACTTTTTTATAAATTTTTTCGACATACTAAACTACAACTTTTTTCGACTTTTTAATGATTTTTTTCGACATACTATACTATGGCTTTTTACAACACATTATACTGTAACTTTTTTATGAAATTTTTCGATATACTATACTATGAGTTTTTTCATCATATTATTCTGTAATTTTTTAAAGAATTTTTTCAACATACTATACTGTGATCTTTTTGTCTTTTTTTGTCATACTATACTAATCTCTGACTTTTTAATGATTTTTTTCGACATACTATACAATGACTTTTTAATGATTTTTTTTCAGGAAATTTTTCAACATACTATATTATGACTTTTTTTAATGATATTTTTTGACATACTAAACTATGACTTTTTTTGGTAAAATTGTTCAACATACTATACTATGACTTTTTTAGTTGAAATTTTGACATACTATACTATGACTTTTTTTGGTGAAATTTTTCAATATGCTATACAATAACTTTTTTAATGAAATATTTCGACAAACTATACTATGACTTTTTTCGCTGAACTTTTTTGACATACTATACTATGACTTTTTTTGGTGAAATTTTTCAACATGCAATACAGTATAGTATGTTTTTTTCATGTCAAAAAAGTCATAGTATTGCATGTCGAAAAATTTCATGAAAAAAAGTCATAGTATAAATGTCGAAAAATTTCATGAAAAAAAGTCATAGTATATGTCGAAAAATTTCAAGAAAAAAGTCAAAGTATAGCATGTCGAAAAATTTCATGAAAAAAAAGTCATTATAGTATGTCGAAAAATTTCATGAAAAAAAGTAATTATATTATGTCGAAAAAATTTCATGAAAAAAAGTCATTATAGTATGTCAAAAAATTTCATGAAAAAAAGTCATAGTATTGCATTTCGAAAAATTTCATGAAAAAGTCATAGTATTGCATTTCGAAAAATTTCATGAAAAAAAGTCATAGTATAAGTCGAAAAATTTCAAGAAAAAAAGTCATAGTATAGCATGTCAAAAATTTCAAGAAAAAAAGTCTTTATAGTATGTCGAACAAATTTCATGAAAAAAAGTCATAGCATAATATGTCGAAAAATTTCAAGAAAAAAAGTCATAGTATAGCATATCAAAAAAATTCTCCAAAAAAAGTCATATATATAGCATGTCGAAAAATTTCATGAAAAAAAGTCAAAGTATAGCATGTCAAAAATTTCAAGAAAAAAAGTCTTTATAGTATGTCGAACAAATTTCATGAAAAAAAGTCTTTATAGTATGTCGAAAAAATTTCATGAAAAAAGTCATAGCATAATATGTCGAAAAATTTCAAGAAAAAAAGTCATAGTATAGCATATCAAAAAAATTCTCCAAAAAAAGTCATAGTATATATAGTATGTCGAAAAATTTCATGAAAAAAGTCATAGCATAATATGTCGAAAAATTTCAAGAATAAAAGTCATAGTATTGCATGTCGAAAGATTTCATGAAAAAAAGTCATAGTATAAGTCGAAAAATTTCAAGAAAAAAAGTCATAGTATTGCATGTCGAAAAATTTCAAGAAAAAAAGTCATAGTATTGCATTTCGAAAAATTTCATGAAAAAAAGTCATAGTATAGCATATCAAAAAATTTCTCCAAAAAAAGTCATAGTATATATAGCATGTCGAAAAATTTCATGAAAAAAAGTCATAGTATAATATGTCGAAAAATGTCTCGAAAAAAAAGTCATAGTATAATATGTCAAAAAATGTCACCTAAAAAAGTCGGGGTATAGTATGTCGGAAAATTTTACCAAAAAAGTCATAGTATATGTCGAAAAATTTCATGAAAAAAAAGTCATAGTATAATATGTCAAAAAATATCACCTAAAAAAGTCAAAGTATTTTTTTGACATGACATTTTTTGACTAATACTTTTTTTTGGTGAAATCTTTCGATATACTATACTATGACTTTAAGTGAAATTTGACATTCCATACTAAGACTTTGTTTCATGTTTCAAAAAAATGTCTTAAAATTTCATGAAAAGTCATAGTAGAGAATGTCGAAAAATTTCTTGAAAAAAAGTCATAGTAGAGAATGTCGAAAAATTTCATGGAAAAAAAGTCATTGTATAGCATTTTGAAAAATTTCACCAAAAAAAGTCATAGTATAGTATGTCGAAAAAGTTCAGCGAAAAAAGTCATAGATTAGTCGTTCGAAAGACTTTATGAAAAAAAGTCATAGTATAATATGACTTTTTATAGTATAGTAAGTCAAAAAACTTCATGAAAAAAGTCATACTATAGCATGTCAAAAAACTTCACCAAAAAAAGTCAAAGTATATATAGCATGTCTAAAAATTTTATGAAAAAAAGTCATAGTATAGTATGTCGGAAAATTTTACCAAAAAAAGTCATAGTATGTCGATAAATTTCACCAAAAAAAATTATTAGTATAGTATGTCAAAAAAGTCTTATTATAGCATGTCAAAAATTTTCACCCAAAAAAGTCATAGTATAGTATGTCAAAAAATTTCACCAAAAAAGGTCATAGTATATATAGCATGTCGAAAAATTTCATGAAAAAAAGTCATAGTATACTATGTCGAAAAATTTCAAGAAAAAAAGTCTTTATAGTATGTCGAAAAAATTTCATGAAAAAAAGTCTTTATAGTATGTCGAAAAAATTTTATGAAAAAAGTTATAGCATATGTCGAAAAATTTCAAGAAAAAGTCATATATGTCGAAAAATTTCAAGAAAAAATGTCATAGTATAAGTCGAAAAATTTCAAGAAAAAAAGTCATAGTATATGTCGAAAAATTTCATGAATAAAAGTCATAGTATAATATGTCGAAAAATTTCATGAATAAAAGTTATAGTATAATATGTCAAAAAATATCACCTAAAAATGTCAAAGTATTTTTTGACATACTATACTAATACTTTTTTTTGGTGAAATCTTTCGATATACTATACTATGACTTTAAGTGAAATTTGACATTCCATACTAAGACTTTGTTTCATGTTTCAAAAAAATGTCTTAAAATTTCATGAAAAAAGTCATAGTAGAGAATGTCGAAAAATTTCTTGAAAAAAAGTCATAGTAGAGAATGTCGAAAAATTTCATGGAAAAAAAGTCATTGTATAGCATTTTGAAAAATTTCACCAAAAAAAGTCATCGTATAGTATGTCGAAAAAGTTCAGCGAATAAAGTCATAATTAGTCGTTCGAAAGACCATGAAAAAAAGTCATAGTATAATATGTCGGAAAATTTTACCAAAAAAAGTCATAGTATGTCGAAAACTTTCATGAAAAAAAAGTCAAGTTTGGAGAGAAAATCAGGCCAATGGAATATCTTGAAGATCTATTAAAATATGTAATTCTTTTGCACAATTATGACGTCAACCTGCAGTAAATTTTGAGTTCTAACACCCAAAATGAAGAAGTTATATACCTGAAGAGAATAGTTCTAAGTGTGCATGGCATCGGTGGCGTGGTTGGTTACCAGTGTCTCGTTGTTCTCGAGAGATAGACACATTTCAATGATTTTTCGAATTGAGAATGCAGCAGACATCCCCCTGAATGATCCCTCTGAGTACATTCATACAGTAGAAGAAGACAAAAGCGTGGATGACGTGAATGAAGAAAACTCGTTCATCCTCAGTTTTGGTCAGGAACTCTGCACTCATCTGGGAAGAAAAGAAGAGAAGGACAACATAAGAATTTGCATCAAATTCACATGCATGTGTGCCTAATACTACAACAACTACTCCCGACAGGATTTCTCAAAGTTTTGATGATGCCAATTTTGTGAGTCAGCATATTATTGAGGGTTTCACAGGAAAAATGTTCTATACTATGATATTTCTTGACATTTTATGGTTGTTGCCTGTTGGGCTGCAGTTTGCCATGTTATGATTTGACCATATTTTTATGCTAAATGCAGTACCTGTGAGGGTTTCTGGACAATATCTGTCATTGTTTTGTGTTGTTAATTGATTTCCAATAATAAATATATACATACATTTGCATTAAAAAAGAATATTTGCCCACTCCCATGTTGATAAGAATATGAAATACTTGACAAATCTCCCTTTAAGGTACATTTTAAAACGGATAAAAAAAAATGTGCAATTGATTTGTGATTAATCGCGATTAACTATTTGAATTGATTGACAACCTTAGACACTACACATGTTGGAGCTAAAAATTAATCACATTATCAACTAAATCGTATCATCTATACTTCACAAATGGTATGCTCTTAAAAAAGCCCATTCTTGTCTCAGGCCATAAATATAAAATCAGTCTCCAGCATGTTGTTTGGAGTTAGTCCAACTAAGTTCAGACATTTGCTTTTCTTCCAAAAAAGATTAATTTTGCATGTTTAAATATTTTGATTTACAGTCATTTTATGTCGACACGACATGGCTGTTTTATGTTTTATGTAGAAAAGCTGTTTTGTTCTTTGTTTTTTTGTACATGAAGGGCATTTTCTGCATTTTGAAAGCTAATAAATCCTCCTCAGAAATACAACATTTTAATGTTAAACATGAACACATTACTGTACATGCCAAAGAGGGAATAAAGTGTACCCAGCTGTAAATCCTAAACCATGTATCATACTAAAGAATGAGCTGCCTGTGTCCTGATAATGAATAAACTGAGTGAATAGTTCAACAGTTTAGTGTGTTAGCATTTACCTTCTGTTGTCTGTGCATGTCCAGACCTATACAATGCACATACAGAATGGACACACATTGATTATACTGAACTCGTGTGACTGCACAGGTACAGTATGAGCGCCTAAAGGCCTGGATCATTAGCTGATGGGGCACTTGGAGTTATTTGTACCAGTAGCTGTGCATGAAGGGAATGTTATTCTAAAGCCTGACTGTGGAATGCACTATTCAAACACTATAGACCTACCCACACACTGTACTACGTTCCCTTCACATGCTGATTGAAAACATCAGGGTCGCACGTCACTAGTATAAAATGATGTTTGCTCAAAATGTGTCTGTACAGTATATGAAAATATCACGCATGGCTGGGAGCGTTTATCTACCGGTGTGTCAAAAAACATGCATGGTCATACATATTCATGCACCATAACATAACTGGTCAAAGACAGATCTGCACAGTCCCGTGCTCCCTCCCAACCGTCAGTCTCTGTAAGCTGCAACATCACTGGGAGGTTTGTGGTTGTGATAGCCTCCTTTCAAGAGAATTTTTGGATTTAAAAAAATAATTCTTTACTGAAAACATATCTGTTTCTACTCCCATGGAGGCCAGCACAGAAACAGGTGTGGTGTGAGGAGATACAGTCAAGAGCTTCTCCAGATAACAGAGAGGCTATTATTCAGAGCCACCGGTAAAGCTACAAATCCTCTTTACGTGAGAAAGAAAGAAAGACAGAAGTACTTTAAAAGAACATAAAATACATTAAATCAAGACACGGTCCAAACCGAGTATATATGTCTGGACCGTTTACGGTCGGTCTGTGAGTGGTCATGTCCAGCGAGGAAGCGAGGGGACCCGCTGCTCCACTCAACTGGCAATCGTGGAATGCACCTGACCTAAACTTTCTGTTATTCCTTCTAAACAATCCACCAAAATCTACTTCTGAAAACATTTTAAACGAGAAATAAGCGACGCCACTGCTGAATCTGGTTTCATTTTAGAACTAGATTGTCTACTTTGACAGCTTGGTCCAAGTTTTGTGAGCCGGACGCGTCGCGCTGGATGGGCTCATTTGCATAAAGGACTATTCCCGCCGCCTTTTCATTTTAAAAGAGTAACGACCAATGAGGAAACGCCAACACTCGACCAACCAATCGTGTCACTCAGTGACAGACTTTAGCGTTTATAGGGCTGGCCTGCTGCGGTTCGGCCAAAATAGAAACTGAGAGAAGTTAAGTGACGTTTCTCTGACAACCCTTGTGACAAACTAGTCCAAGACTGATACACAAAACAGTTTTCTGATCCGATACGGCTCTGGTGAAGGTTTGGTTTGGTTTAGGCAAAAACAAATTAATTAAAATGACTTGGTTAGGGGAAGATCACAGTTTGGGTTGATATAATGACTTGGATAAGGTTAGGGAATGATGGTGGTCATGGTTGAAAGATCTCATTCTTATTTTTGTCATTTTATTTTTCCAACATCTTAATTTCTGAGTCCTGAGGAAGCAGTTACATCACTCGAATGGACTCCAGCAGGGAAAGCGACACAAGTTGTAGACAAGCACCTTATCTAATAACATCATCTTAACCACTTAATTGGAAGAGGAAACGTAAGCTAATAAAGTAATTACCTGGCCTGACTCTTATTAGATTTTGCAGAGTTAAAGTGCTTCCTTCCTGGTGTTGACCTACTATATAGCTTTTCATTGCAATAGATCAGCATTGTCAAATGGGAACGTTGGAGGCGTCACAAAATGGTTAAATTATTGTACATTATGGCACTTTTGGCATTATTGATCATTCATCGTACAGAGGGCAAAATTATCATACAAATATGATGATTATCGTACATCTGGCAACGCTGTGATAGATACTTAAAAAGGGCATTTTGAGTGCATCCATTTAAGGTTTCTCTTCTGAAAAAATGGTTTACATAACAAAAGTTAACTTCTTTCTACTTTACTTTGCCTTGTTGAACTTCATTTTATTGATTTTGCCAAATGTAGTTATCATAAATAATAGGAATGATTTATAAAGTACAAAATAAGAAAGAAATCTGATATTTCCCTTTAATGCAGATTGCTTTTCATTAGCGCTCCTCTTCACAATGAGAAAACGGCACATTACTTGTAGAATATAAAATGTTATGACGTAAATATCGGATACGACGCCCAAATTGAGTTTTTCTGAAGTTAACTTCCAACACTGGGAATGTTAATTTGTATTAATTTATTTAAAATACATTAAAGGAAGTCTCTGATAGGTTGATAACTTTTCATCTTGACAACTTGAAACTCGCTTTAAAGTAAAAAAAAATCTATATTCTTAACCTCTTGCTTTCAGCCTCAAGCCACAGAGAGGAGTTTGCATATGTGTGTGGGAGTTAGTGAACTTTACCAGCATGTTGACTGACGGGGGGGATTATCATTGTGGATGTCTAACTTGTTCAATATGAAGGTTTCTTATCTTTTTTCAGTCACAACCCAAAGCTCTCCCTATAAATTCTCTGGTAGAAAGCCAGACGCTGCTTCCAACACATGGCTCACTCACTCCTCCGGTTGAGGGCTTTTCTGCCTCTCACAGTAAACTTGCAGCGTGTTTTGACATACTGCTTTAACTGTGAGCTTGGTATTTCTCTCACACTTACTTTATTTTAGGGAGACCTTGTCCTCTGACCCACAGCCCTCTCTGTTCAGGGAGGTTTTCTATCCGCTTGGTTGACCATGACCCACGCTGCAGTTTTTCTACCCCCTTTCCCACTCAACAAAAACCACAGCATAGACAGACACAGACTGTGAGATGACTCATCCATCCTTACTGGCTTGGAGCTAAGGCCAGCACAGAAGTAGAGCACTTTGGCCAGAGGGGGATTGTGCAATATGATATAGAGGCCTAGTGTTGTATGGTAGCCTATACATGATGATGTGTCTATTGGTACAAAGCAGAGGTTGAGAGAGGGGGTGGGTGCAGAGATAGAGATGCAATGCAAAGATACTACCTGAGCTACAAGGGTGCATAAAAACAGTTTGTTATTGTAGTTTGGTTTGGTAATTTTGTCACTTATCAATATTAGAGGAGCAGATAATGGAAAAATCATGCAAATAGTGATACAAGCACCAATAAAGTCATAGGTTTACGATAAAAAAAGTCGTAATATTATGAGAATGAAGTCATAATATTATAAAGTAGTAATTTATTATTATAAAAATAATATTTTTTAGGAGGAAATTACTTTTTTCCTTGTAAAGTAAAATAAACTAAATAAAATTATTTTATTCTCGTAATATTACGACTTTTTTCCTTGTAAAGTTATGACTTTATTCTCGTAATATCACAACTTTTTTGTTCTTGAAATAGTATTGTCTTTATTCTATATAACGACTTGTTGAATTGGTTTCAAAGAAGAAAAAAACCTCCACCATATCCTAATCCTGTCTCTATAATACAACGCATTAACCCCCATATGAGTTGCCTGGATCCTTGACCTGTAGGCCTACTCAGTAACACTTTTAAACTCCATCCCTGATGCATATAAGTAGGCTACACAGTGATTTAACCTTAAACCCATTTATTCAAGAGTCCAAGAGTTGACCAACATATTGCACAATAACTGTGCAGGCATTAGGCCTACTGCGAATCAGGAATCCTAAGATATTGTGAGTTTCTCGGAGTTAATGGGAGCACATTATGGTGCTGGAAAACTTAGGAAATCAAAATTGCTTGTTATTACAAAAAAAAAAATTGGATTAGATGCGGAAAGGAATAAAGATATTTTATCTTTTAAACAAGCGGACACAGTAATTTATCTAAACAACGAGGAATTATTAAATAAAATTTAGGAAGAGGGACATTTCCTCCTCAATTATAGGCCTAATTATCCACAAGCTTAGACGCCTAACATGTTTACAGGCTTATTAAAAGATGCCTATCAAGCAAAATCAACCTTAAAATCCAAGAAAAACATCCCCCATCCAGCCTGGATCTGATTGTCGTCTCTGGATCTCTTTCCTCTGCAACGTAGCCAGATTTCTTTATCATCCTCATCTGTGCTCGATTATATATCTGCTATTTCCTTCCGCTAGGCATGGGATTTCTATTTTGATATGTGCGTTTGGATTTAGAAACGTTGAGCTGCATGTGTGTGTGTGTGGCTTGTATTCAAGGTTAATAGTCCCTGTGCTCTCTCAACATGGATGTCTGCAAGTCATTATCCAATCTGTACTGCAGTATAACTAACAACAAGACTCCTGAGTACAGAAACGGCACATATGGCAGATACATATTTAATGCTGCATATATTTCATATTTGTTGCACAGTTTTTTCTTCTTACATATTCTGCATTCCTTTTTCTTCGTCCCCGTAGATTCCTGCAGCTATGTATGGTTATTCAAACTCTTTTTTCTGTGTAGATTTATGTTTATGCTCTATTTTGTTTGCTGTATCCTGGTGCTCTTCACCGCTGGGATGACTCACTTTCCACATGGGAATCATTAAAGTCAAAATATCTTAAGATCACCATTTTTTGGAGGTAGCCTAACTTCTAATAAAACTATTCAGCGGTGAATAACAAGGGGAATTTTCAGTTTGTAAAGTAACTATTGCATCAAATACAACTTTTTAAACACAGCTAATATCTTCCTTTTTCCTCCAAGATCTCTTTGTTATTGTTCCACAGCTTCATTCGCACATTCCCGGCGTTTCACAGCACTAAAACTATTAGCATACCAGCAACAAAACTGCACATGGGATTGATTTGGGATACAGTGTGGTCTCAGTGCATCACTCCTGTACTCGAGATAAGTCAGGCAACATTCTTTCCAACTTCTTCATACAACACTAATGCAATGCAGGAATGTGCTTTGTCCCGCTGAGTTCGGGGATGCGGCTCATTGCAGTTGGCTTTTGCTAAGTTGGCCACGAGTGGCCACAACTCCACACATCACTCACCGCTTAACTGAATTATAGTACACTCTGGTCAGTGTTCCCTCTGCTGTCAGATATTGATTTGGAGCCAAAAGTCGATCAGCTTTGAGTGTAATAATTACCAGTTTGAGTCATTTATAAAGCTACAATGACGGTCTTAGTATTCACTTTTGTACTGTCAATGTACAAATTCCAGGTACTATTTTCATTTTATGCTACTTTAGTCTTATACTCCAGAGGGAAATATCGTACTTTTTACTGCAATGAAGCAAAGCCTGCGAGCTAGTTCAGGCAGCCAACTCAAGTCCTCAGATGGCTCCTCTCACTGCAACACAGATACAACGCACCCTGTTGATAATGGCGCTGTACTTAAGCCGTCAGTGCTCTGCTCACTCTTGCTCTGCTACCACACCACTCACCTGAAAGCTATGCTGTCGCTTGCTGCTACTGCTTCTGCTCATATAGCATTTTATTAAAACCCAACCTCCACCCCAGCATCCACCTGAAGGCTCTGAGTCTACCTTCCCCTTTTCATGTGTCACTTCTACGCCATGCAACAAAACTATGGTAATAGTCGCAGTAAGGTTTAAGCGACAAAACCACTCACTTAGGTTGAGGAAAAACGTCATGGTTGGGCTTAAAATAAGAACATAAATTAAGTAAAATATTTACGGAAACAACGTAACAGAAGTACAGAAAACATGTTATAAACGTCACTAAAAAACACGTCACAAACATCATTTCAAAAAAACTCAACAACACTTTGGAACATGAACAACGGTCTCCTGGTTATAAGCCCTGTGTTTGTTGGACCCATCCACCATAAGCAGTCTCTCACTTCTTATTCTACGTCACTAGCTCCAAGCGTAACACATTTACGCTGATGCGTTTACATTGCAGTCAATGCAACAGACTACATGGCATACAAACAAACAAAAGCAAGAAAGGCGTTTGCATGCAAAACTACTTAGGAATTACCTTCTCATTCATGCGCAATTTAGTGTGACTGGGCTGGTCAGAACAAGTTTCAGTTCCTTGAAGACAAGTCCAAGTCGAGTGACGAGTCTCCAAGACAGAACTACAAGAGTCAAGATGCAAATCTTTTTGGTGTGTGATTGCTTGCCATTCAAAGTACCAGCTTAAAGCCCCTTAACACCAGATTTAACATTTATGTTTCACCGTCCTGTCTGGTTGAAGTTTCAAGTCTGTTTCACCTCTGCCTAGCATCACTGCTGGGTCTGGGTCAGAGGTGGGCTTTGTTTGTTGCACCTGTAACTCCCAAGTGTTGCCCCCCCAACAGTGATGTCACAAGGTCCTGGAGTGCACTTGCACATCACTGTAGCAAAGTGAGAAGTTAAACCAATGGAGGTCAGCAAACAACAATATACAATATATCTGCTATGCTCCACAGAGCAAATAGAACAAGTACGATGTGCGAGCTCCACATGTTAGGGTCATTAGCTGGGAAGCCACGGCCTGGGCAGCTCCATGTGGGGATTGACTCATACTCTGTCCCGCTACACCACAGGTCCTCTATGATGTTTCACCGCTATGAAAGGATCCCTATTGACATGAGGAATGGCTTCAGCCTCACGCTGCAGCACTCGGGGGAAATCGAGTCACGGCCAGGAGGTCATCGGCCCAAGCCTGGTTTACACATGAACGTAATCATCCTAATAAGCTCACCCTATAGGCATCAGTGGGTTTACACACTTAGAGGCTACTTAGCTGAGCAAATGTTACTGAAGAATCTGTTCACATGTCTCAATGGGTGGGTTTGTCTGCCATGTTGGGCTGAAGGCTTTTCTGAATGGTGAAGATCCTGTTCCTGAGAATGAATTTAATGCATTTTCTCTGTGCGGACAGTATTTTTATGTGCTCTTAAAGTTTTTAAATGCCACGTTTCTAATATTATAAATACTTTTCCCTCCTAATTTCATCCATGTACATTGGATACCTTAAAAAGGGTACGTTTTGACTTTGAAATGGGAAGTTTGTGTCTTAGTTGTATGGGCTGCCAATCAATTAAAATACTTAATCGCTATTAATCATTAACATGGGAGTGGACAAATGTGCTGCTTTATGCAAATGTATGTATATATTTATTATTGGAAATCAATTAACAACACAAAACAATGACAGATATTGTCCAGAAACCTTCACAGGTACTGCATTTAGCATAAAACATATGCTCAAATCATAACATGGCAAACTGCAGCCCAACAGGCAACAACAGCTGTCAGTGTGTCAGTGTGCTGACTTGACTATGACTTGCCCCAAACTGCATGTGATTCTCATAAAGTGGGCATGTCTGTAAAGGGGAGACTCGTGGGTACCCATAGAACACATTTTCATTCACATATATGGAGGTCAGAGGTCAAGGGACCCCTTTGAAAATGGCCATGCCAGTTTTTCCTCCCCAAAATTTAGCGTAAGTTTGGAGCGTTATTTAGACTCCTGGTTGGCACCAATGGATTCCTTAGGTTTTTCTATTTTCAGATGATACCAGTATCTTCACTCTAGCTTTAAAACTGAGTCTGCTACAACCTAAAAATCACAAGTTGTGTTAATGTGTTAAAGAAATTAGTGGCGTTAAAGCAAATTCTAAACCACGCTGTCAAACAGATTATCAGCACGCAGTGTGCAGGATGCAGCATGAAAAATACACAGCCTAGTTCCAGACTTCTGAATCACACAATCGTACACATTTCTAATATTTTAAGTGATTCAAATACTAACTTTAAAGAGAAAACAAATGGTAATGCAGTCTGATGGTCAGCTAACAGACTAATCTTTGAAGTAAAATACTAAGTATCAGTAATCTTTGCTGTTTTTCGTGTTAAGGCTTTAATTCTCCTTGCTTGCGGCCTCATCTCTCTCTCTCTCTCTCTCTCTGTTGCCCAATATAAAGTGTTAGAATATAAAACAAGCACAATAAATCAGTTCTTTACTTCCCAGCAGGTTTTCATTTTGTGCTGTTTGCACAAGGTGTTCACAACACGAGTGGACGGGGGTCTCTGCTCTCAGCAAAACACTTGTGGTTGGGATTAAGCTCCACACCCAGGAACCACCAACACACACACACATGCATGCACGCTCACCTACTTTCACAGCTGCTCTGTGTTTTCTTTACATGTGAAGTCATGGTCTGAGGGAGTGAAAACAGTAGTAGGAGGAAACAACCTTGGAAAGAACAATGGAGTGAATGTGAGAGAAAGGGCGTTAGAAAGTGACAGCATGAGACAAAAGATCAGGGAGTTAAAAAGGTGTCTGACTTTTATCAACCTCTGCATGTTGCTCTGTTGAATAGCTTTTTTTATAATTCTGCTAAGCTCCACTAATTGATGACATATGAGAATCATTAAGTTGTTTCTGTCATATACAAGCGCTGCCCTTTTATTTAAACCAGGTCCTCTCTTTCATGTGCTTCTAGCCAAAACCTTAGTGGGTGGATATGGTCAACGGGTCTGCTTCTGGAGCATGTTGGGCGATCTTGTGAGGAATATACCAATTAAAGGGCACTTCTTAATCTCTGTAATCAGCATTTCAATAATTGTTTTGTCTGCATAGCTTTGGTCACATTTTCTTCCTATACGCCTAATTTCTGTGGATGCAATCTGTCTTCTACGTCCTGTTCCTATTAAAGGCATAGTTCGGGTGTTTTGAAGTGGGGTTGTATGGGGTACGGATTAGGGTCGGGCGATATGTTCAAATTTTCCAACCGGCCATCATCAGCCAAACAACTGCCGATTGCCGAAATATTGTGTAGGTGTGTGTGTGTCTGTGCACGGCGTGGCGCCCCAATCTCTGCTACCGTAGTTTCAGCTGGGAGATCAGCTGGGAGATCAGCTGTTCTAGCGGCAGAGCATTGTAAAACACATTTCATTCAAACTGGACAAACAAAATAAAACTCACTAAAACTGTCTTGGTTAGTCTCTCCAACAATCACCAACTCGGGTTTGGTCAAAATAAAGTTAGATGTGAAAATAGGTCGCTCTGCACGTTGTTTTTCCCCCGCTGTCTCTCGCTGCCTGCAGAGCAGCGGCTGAGCGGCTCTCGTTCTTTGGAGGAAGACCATTAAATTAGCAAGATAAAATTACAAACATCTCGCCCGATCAGATATTGATTTTTTTTAGGTGAGCCTTTCTTTTAGGTGTCTAAAATACATTTTGCTGCCGGCCCCGTCCACAGCAGTACATTGCTTTGCTCCCTTACGGTAACTCCTGTCTGCTTCTCCAACCTGGCGGCGTGCCGACCGTCATCTCCTATAATAATACACCGACTATGGATAAGAACCTCATACAACCACACTTCAAAACACCCAAACTATCCCTTTAAAATGTAGACGGATTTGTCTGTGCGCACTCGTGCGTCATGTAAACGTGTATGTGTATAACGAGTGACAGGTTATCCTCTCACTGATGTGTCAGCGGGCTGATGAAACAGAAGGAGAGTTCAAAGGTCAAGGTCAAAGGTTGTTGTGTTCATGAATGCAGCCCTAGACTGGACGTGCTGCGTCAACAGAAAGTCATTAGGGTCAGGATGTCACTGTGGAGTGAGACACCGTGTCTCGTATTTCCACCAGGTTGGTCTGTCGCTGAGTTGATATATATCTCAAAAATAAACTCTGAGCAGGTTGAAGCTTGAAGTGATGAACGACATGAGCAGAGACCTCAAAAACACAGAAACAGTGACCCCATATGTCCTCTTGTGTCTGCAACTGTGTCAAGTTAATGACGAATAGACATTTTGGGCCAAAATAGGGCGGGATGAAACTCCAAGGTGTTGCCACATCCTCTGATCCCTGACTGATCTAAAATTGATTAATCATTTGAGATGTAACAGTCTGCCTCTAACACCCCACTAACTGTTTTATGGGACATATGAGAATTATCACGACCTTCTCATTACACTCACAAAGAAAGCCTTTGAACAGAACATGTGAGACACAGATGGGTTGTGTGGGATGTCAGACTTAGTGATTGATTTTAACAGAAGACGGGTGGTGCAGAAAAAGCCTAAATGTTCTTGCATACATGCTTACATTTTCATAGCATACCGTTTTTGAATAAGTAAAAATACATAAACACAACAAACTGTTTTCCCAAGGAGTTCAAACTTTGTTGTTTGTTTTTCAAGATCTTCCTAGAATGGTCTCACCACCATCTGCAGTTTCTTTTCATTTCTTTCCAGCTGTAAGTAGCACTTTTTGCACCACACTGCACACAGTTCTCTACATAAGACACAGGAATCGGATATAAAGTCACTTGTTTGCCATTTGAAAAACACTGCCATGCAAAATGCCACATGGACCAGTTGGCCAATACACGCACCACCTGGAAGAACACCTAATTGCTCGATTGTCGACTCATAAATCAGGATAGAGGCACCATAAAAAGACCACAGGTGAGAACCTGTTTACAACAGCAATGGAAGCCAACATACAGTAGCAGCGAGAGACCCGTTTTCAAAAACGTGCATTAGCAATTGAAAAAAACTGTAATTCATGTTTTCTTTTTTGTCTCCACAAATGTTTTTGCTGTGTTTTTGCTGTGTTTACAATAAGTTCTATTCTGATTTTCCATGCAAAATGCATCCTTTGAAAATGAATGGATGTACTGACAGATTTTTACAATATGGAGCGAAATAAATATTTTCAGTATGCAGTACAACAGTGTTTGGTCAACATATTCTTGTACTTTAGCTACTCTAACAAAACCTCTGAAAAAGTCAAATCCAGATGATATCATTAGAAAAGTACAGAGTGCACAGCAGTGTTAAAACTGGTTCAAACTAGTTACAAACTGGTTCGGAGCCTATGAACCATGTGTGTGCCATATACGGTGACATAATTGGGTTTTAATAAAATTATTGTTTTCAACAAAGTGTTTCATTTTGCAAGAGATCTGCATGTGTGACTGTTAAAATCGTGCTTAAGCAGTCATGAAAAACTGTAAAACAATCCATAAATGTTTCTGTTCATTGTCAGGTTAATGACAAACAGATATTCCTATTGGATGAAAAAAAGAAGGCTGCTGTAGAGACAGAGATTTGATCTGCAGAATATGCCACAATTATCACGCCCTGTGACCTACTGAGGAACAGAGATCATGTTTGAATGATCATCATCAAAAAAAAAAAGTATACTACAGCCAACACAGAACACATTTTAAAAAAAGCAATGCAGCACATGTACTGTGTCTAATCAGGAAATTAGATTCAAGAACATCTTAGAGACAGTCCATAAAAGTCTTGTTGAAAACTTTTAACATGTGTACATGGTATGGGCACCTGGGGGCTAAGAACAAAAATAAACCATCCAGAATTACAAACGTGGCCAGTAGGATTATTGGAAAAGAGCAAAAACAACTGTGATGTATATACGTATAAAACACAGGCGAAACTAAAAGCCCGATAAATTGTGTCTGATCCCGTTCATCTGCAGCCAAGAACATTTACAAAAAGTCTTTCATACCAAATACAATAACTTTACTATTTGTACTGTGCATGTTGTGCTATTTATTGTATGTATTGTGATTTACTATGATGAGTTTTAACCAGCATGTGAAGCCAAAGGCAATTTTCCACATTTGTGCACAATAAAGGTTGTTGTTGTTGTTGTTGTTGTTGCTGTTGCTATAAACCTCAGTAAGTAAACGGTTTATAATTCAGATCATGATCATCTTCAGATCAGCTGGCTGCTGGATGTTCAGGTCAGTGGGTCAGCATCAGTTGCACATGTGAACACCACATGCAGCATGTGTTTCAACCACATCTTTAAACCTCTGTTAGGGCTTATGAATCAACTTCCCTAATGCCTGACGTATGTGTATTTGACTATGAATGTTGACCGACGTTTGTATGACTTTACTGGTTTGTTTAAAATGTAATAAAAAGGTCTTTAATAAAGAATCATCTGGATGGAAGTAAAGTACACGGTTCAAGCTGGCGGTGCCGGGAATGATTTGCACTCCGGTTCATTCAGAGTGAAGGGAACGCTCTGTGTAGTGGGCAGGAGGACTGCAATGATTTCGCATACAGAGAATGTAATTACAGAGTAAATTGTAGTGACCTTTGCAGACAAACAGACGGACAAGGTACCATAGAGAGACAGACTGAACATAGGCTTAAAGCCCATCTTGGCAAGTTCAGCTCACCATAGCTGAAATCACATGAGCCATCACTCTCTATCCTGCAGCTGTTATTATCTGCTGACATCGGCAGGAACACAGGATACTTCAGGCCTGTTTGCTGCTCTCGTCATCCAAGAAATATCTATTCTACATCTGTAGAACCTGCATGTGACTGATATAAACTGCATCCATACAGTAGACGAGTATGTGTCTATTCTTAACGTGATGGTGTAGATAAACAACTGACATCCTCTCCTGTTGGAGGTTTTGAGAGTAAAAGAGTATGTGGTCAAGTGGTGATTTAAAAAATATATATATTTATTTAGGTTGAGGCAGTCGGTCTGGAAGTGCATGAAGTTGGATCACAGTTGAGAGCGTTCTGGGAGACTTTTAATTGTTCTTACATTATTTTTTGATGCAGATGTCAGAGCCAGAATCGGCAAGGCAACGGCTTTATTCATACAACTTAAGAACATCTGGAGCTCCAAAGAAAATCAGCTGGCAGACAAAGCTCAGACTCTTCAACTCCAACATCAAACCAATACTCCTCTATGGTTCAGAGACAAGGAGGACAACCAAGTCCACAATAACAAAAGTACAAACATTCATAAACAACTGCCTGAGGCGGATGTTAAACATCCACTGGCCAGATATCATCAGCAACAATGATCTCTGGCAGAGAACAGGTCAAACACCTGTGGAAGAAGAGATCAGGAGAAGGAGATGGGGATGGATTGGCCACACACTCCAAAAAACAAGTACCAGCATCACCAGGCAGGCCCTTAGATGGAACCCACAAGGCGAAAGAAGGACAGGCCGGCCCAAGAGCACTTGGCGGAGGGACCTTGACACGGACATCAAGCAGAGCGGGCTGACATGGAAACAACTGGAGAGGAAAGCCTAGGACAGAAGACTCTGGAGGACTGTGGTCAACGACTGTGGTCTCTGAATGAAAATGAGTGAACATTATTTTTTAGTGTCACTTTAAATGTCTTTTATTTCCAGATGCTTCCAATCAAGTGTTGCATCTCAACCACTGACACATGTCACTTGCTGCAGCACCAAGAGAACAATGAAGATAAGTAATAGAACTGCTATAAAAATACAAGATGAGGTGCAAAATGTATTCTGTTTTGTACAAACTAGCAGCTATACAGCATGCATTTGGTGTAGGGTTATGTCTTTGCAGTGAGAGTGGATGTGGTTCAGACCTATACTTTTCTTTACTTAGGCCTTAATTACAAGCCAAACTGGGGGTTTTTCTTAGAGGAAATGGAAAGAGTCTGATTTGGGCTAAAAACGCCACCATAAAAGACCAAAACCGGTCATTGCAATTGTGATATTTTGGCACTAAACATGTAAAGACAACATTCAGTTTTGCCTTTCCTCACTATAAACAGTAGAAAAAAGAGTAAATGGATGGTCAGCCTCTAAGTTTAAATATACACCAGCACTGTATTTCCCTCTAAATCATCTGTTTCTGCGCTCCAGAATGAGGAGATGGGGAAATCTCTTGGAGGAAAACCAGAGTGGACACACTGTAAACAATTGCTGTTAATTTACAGCAGGATTTCAACAGTATTAACCTGTTATTGCTAAAAACAGTGCTTTACTGTTAATACAAAAGCAAACCTGTTAAATTACGCTCATAGGTTTTTTAACTAATGCATTCTTAAAAAAACAGCACTTTACTGCTGATCATCAGTTTCATGATGTATTTTTTTAATTCTGGGACCTGATCTGCTCATGTGAGGCTTGTACATTGTACATGATTGTAAAATCAGTGAATTAGCTTTATTGTTCTTCACTCACATGTTGTTCTGGTTTGCGTTCTGTGCTTGTAGCCAGCTAGAGACAGACATTTTGGGAAAAGTGTCAATAAGTCTATTATAGCCTTTTTCCTAACAAGTGCCTTTAATTGTATTTAGTGTGACTATTCCTATGTCTGTAACCTGCTAAGTCTATTCATCTAGGCAAAAAATAATGTTTATTAAAATGTATGTAAAAAATAAATAGTGCATTAAAACAAACCAGTAAGATAATGTAAAAGAAAGGTGGAAAACAGATATATATAATGTATCTTTAAACAGTAAGTTAAGCTGTAAAATACTGTGAAATTAATAAAGTTCAAACTGTATTTTTCATTAACAGTACAAAGCTGTAAATTTCAGCGACAGTATAATAATGTTAATTTTACAGTAACATAAAGGCAACCCTGCTGCCAGTTCTTTACTGTTATTTTACTGGAAAATTTTTAACAGTGTACGCTGCTACTAGAAAAAAAGAGTAAATGGATGGTCAGCCTCTGAGTTTAAATATACACCAGCACTGTATTTCCCTCTAAATCATCTGTTTCTGTGCGCCAGAATGAGGAGATGGGGAAATCTCTTGGAGGAAAACCAGAGTGGACAGACAGGGATGGGATTTAGGGGCGTTTCTCTGTTGGCTTCAAAGAAGGAACTTGACACTGAAAGTTTGATTCTGGTCATTTTCTCCTCCTGGTGGTGATCTGGCCAGCAGGGGAACAAAATGTTTTACTGTTCTCACATATGTTGAAATGTGCTTTTTAGTCAGCTAAAGTTGTGCTTCAAGTGAAACCTAAAACCATCCCAGACACAAACTTTGCGCAGAGGTATTTTTCTAATGAAATGGGTGTTGCAGAGTGAACTCGTCCAGGGGCAGGTCCTGCAACAGTCTGGAGGCTGGTCTGGAGGTTTGTGTGGACATTTTCTGGGAAAGCCTCCAAAAGCTCAGTCTTGCCAGGGAGAACCTTTTGGAGGAGCACAGTGCAGTTTGTTCCTGTGCACAGTCAGCAGCAGCAGCGTGCACATTTCTTTGCATTTTGTCGGAGGTTCCTCCTTCCTGAGCACCAGATGATCGTCTCATTGTTGGACATAAACAATGCCTGAGGATTAACTGGATAAATTAACTTATTAGGGTGTATTTTGGAGATGTGACCAAAACTTTTCACGGAAAGACTTTCATTCATTTCTGCCCTCGAGGGCTGAGGAGTTAATACAAAAGTTTTGGATGTTTGTTTGTATAACAGATGAGCTCCTCATCTCCTGCCGGGATTATATATTTGTAAACGGAAGTGTTGCTGAGATGAAGTCCTGGATATAACCATTTACGCACAACAAACTATCTCTTATTCGCTTTGTGCGTCAGATACAGAGAGGACAGTGATTTCCTCAGCAGAAGACATGCTCTGAAACACAACACTGTGCTAAATCCCTGCACGCCTGTATGTCTTCATCTGGAATTAATTGATTAAATGCCCTAAAAAAGACGCGCACAGCAGCAGGATCTCTGCTCCACATCTGGATCCTCATCTCTTCCTCCTCAGTGAGTGTTACTTTCTCTGACATCTCGCCAGAATGCGGAGGCATATTGTTCTCACTTTAGCTGTGATATATCTGCTAACGTGGACAGGTGAAACCGACAGACAGACTGCGCAATTACGCACAAGACGTGTCCAGTTGCGCGCAACGGACAGGGACAAGGAGCGCATAGGTGTGGGACGAATGCGACCTGGGTATGGCTCGGCCATCTCGGTGCGAGGTAACAAGGAGGACGGTGTGCAGGCTGACGAAGCTGCTCCAGTTTTCACCAGGACAAGGACTCTGCATGGCAGGAGAGCTGGAGGTCTGGTGCATAGGAGAGGAGTGGCCGGGCAGGTTGGTTTGCACCGTCCACAGAGCATGCTGCAGGATGAGGGCACTCCAGGATCCAGAGCCAGAGTCACCAGGATGCCCAACAGCGCCGGATCACCCAACCTGCTGGCCAGTTTCGCTGGGAAGAACCGCGTCCTGGTGATTTCTGCACCGCATGAGTCAGACGGCTACTACCGGCTGATGATGTCTCTGCTGAAGACAGATGTGTACTGCGAGCTGGCAGAGAGACATGTCCACCAGGTTAGCTACTATACACCGCTCAACTGTGGAACAAAACTTCCAGATTATGGAAGTTTTTATTGGACTTTATTAGTTGTAACCCACAGAAAACATTCCACAAATGTGTACCATGATCTGCAAATATTTCACTATCCACAAACATGCATTTTTGTATTTGTGTTGTGTAAAGTCACAAGTTATATGTATTTGCAATTCGCCCTGTATTTTTCGTGGATGTGACTTTACACAACACAAATAACAAAAATACATGTTCTAGACTCAAGACCAAACTGTTCTCAGACGCTTTTCTTAATTGATTAAATGCTGCACTTTACTGTCTTTTGATTGTTTTTATTATCATTTTAATTTTTTCTTTTTCTTTTAAAGGTACTGTTTGTAACTTTCAGAAGTGCTTGTTAACAGCGACACCTGTGGCCGTTAAGTCAACGAAAGTCAGCGTCCTGTTGCTCGCGCTTGTGCTCGCTTTACATAGACATGAACGAGCATCGCTCAACACAGTGAGGCGACACACGTCAGCTAAAAGCACAATATCACTCTATATTTCACCTTCTTGGCAGTAATGTTAGCTGACCAGACGAAGGTCTCTCCATGAATCACTGCTGATCCCAGTGTTGGCTTTTCCTGCTTCAGCCTCCCGACTGCGGTCGGAGGGAGACACCGGAGTTTTGGTCGAAGACGATAACGTTTCTCGCTGCGGAGCCCCGTCACTTCACAAGACACGGGAAACCTCTGTTGGTTTGGAGGAGCTGCAGCAGTTATTTCTGCACAAACGTCCACTGAACATTCACTAGATATTCTCAGAGCTAAACTAACTCTTCTGCAGTGTGGAGTGTGCGCGCATGCACGTGAGAGTTGGAGAGAGAGAGAACGAGCGCGGTGTGTGAGTGAAGGCAGGCAGAGGAGCAGAGTACAGCAGAGACTCCGGCCACACGCGAGCGCGCATGAGAAACCGACCCGGTAAATTTATACGTGTAAAAAGTTACAAACCGTCCTTTAACTTATACTTTTATATTCTTTTATTCGTTTTTATCTTATGCACTTTGTGCCTTTTTATCTTGCTTTTATATATGTAAAGCACTTTGAATTGCCTTTGTGTATGAAATGTGCTATATATACATAAACTTGTCTTGCCTTGCCAGGTTGTCATGTTCCATCAGGAGGGAGAGATGGGAGGCAAGGTGAGGAGGATCAGCACGGAGGGGAAGGTGATGGAGGAGCCGCTGGACACCGCGCTCATCCCCAGACTCATGAGCTTCCTCAAACTGGAGAAAGGTAAGGGATGGGTCCAGGTCCTGAAGGAGGTGATGACACTCTGACTGTATTTGTTGTCCACACACCCAGCTCCACATCTGGCTTAAAACATGACAGAACACCTGAAACTGTTTGTATCTGATGAGTTCTGTGGTGACCTGCAGGTAAGTTTGGGATGGTGCTGCTGAAGAAGACCCTGCAGGTGGAGGAGAGATACCCGTACCCTGTGAGGCTTGAGGCCATGTACGAGGTGATCGACCAGTCGCCCATGAGGAAGGTGGAGAGGAGCAGACAGAAGGGCTTCGTCCAGAAGTGTAAAGCAGCAGGTGTGGAGGGCCAAGTGGAGGAGGGCACACTCACAGGTGAGAATTTTAGACTTTTTCATAATTATCACAGGAGGGGAGGTCATAAGTCACACTTTTTGAATTTCTACCTAAAGGGTCAGTTCACATAAATGACAAAAAAAGAAACATATTTTCTATCTCTATTGGCATCTATTCATGCAGAGTTTGGTTTCAGACCAAATTTTGAGAACTATATCTGAGACTTCGCCTCCACTCCAATGGCGATGAATCTACTTTTATTTGTGGTTCTCACTAGAGCTGCAATGATTAATCGATAAAGTTTCAACTATTTAATAAGGACCAACTATTTTGATGATCGATTAATCGGTTTGAGTAATTTTCTAAGACATAAAAAGTCTAAATTCTCTGATTCCAGCTTCTTAAATGTGAATATTTTCTGGTTTCTTTACTCCTCTATGACAGAAAACTGAATATCTTTGAGTTGTGGACAAAACAAGAAACTTGAGGACGTCATCTTGGGCTTTGGGAAACACTGATAGACATTTTTAACCATTTTCTGACATTTTATAGACCAAACAACTAATCGATTAATCGAGGAAAATAATCGGCAGATTAATCGACAATGAAAATCATCGGCAGTTGCAGCCCTTGTTCTCAGTGCAATGAAAAATTCACATTTAAAAAAAATCTCTTTCCAGTGTTTCCTCATTACTCAACATTATCCTCAGAACAGCTGTTTTCATTGGAGCGATTTCATAGAAGAGAAATGGTTTCCATGAAAACTATGACAGTGTGTTTTGTGGATTAGTCAGCGTTAAGGGGACGTTGTTCCTGGAAAGAAAGGTTGCTGTCGAAAGTATTTTGCACAATCCCAAAATAAACTTGCATGCATTGCTAGATATCACTAGAGAGGAGGAGTGAGAAAATGTGTTTTGTTTTTTTATGTAATATTAAACCATGATCCCAGTTCTTACAAAGACTGAACAGATATTTTAGCAGTAGTCATCTAACACTGATTAAGCATGTATTCTGGCAATACTTGAAAAGGGTCATTTTAAAATAAGATATTCAGTGACTGGAATTTTTTACACTAGAATGCATTTTGAGTTTATTGGACTACTGTCTCAACGTACTTCTCACAAAATAGGAAAGTATTGGAAGAAAACTTTTAATCTATTGTCTGCTTTTCTGTTTGTGTGGATAAATAGAAGCACCAGTAGGAAGAAAACCAGGGAAGAAGATCCAGAGAAAGCCCACAACAACAACAACCACAGCTGCAACCACAACAACAACTACACGACCAACTACAACAACTGTAGCCACCACAACAACAACTACAACCCGGCCCACCACCACAACCAGAGCAGCAACAACCACCAGACCCACCACTACCACCACCACCAGAAGAACCACCACAAAACGACCTACCACCACCACCACTACCCAGAGACCAACCAGAGCCCACACCTCGGTCCCGTGGCTCCCGGACCCGAGAACCACTGCTGATCCTTACTACTACAACCGCAGAGAGAGGGAGCGGTACCCGGCTAAAACCACCCCGGCTGGAGATAACCGCACCGACAAGGACAACAGAGATCCACACAGCCGCAAGCTGGTACCCGCCACACACAAACCCTCCAGGATCAAACCCACAAGGAGGAAGAACGGGGGAGAGAAGGTGAGCTAAAAGGGTTTGGGGTTCATTCTGCACATACTTTAGGCTTCTAATCTTAACTTAATTAGTTTTAGGAAAGTATATGATTGTAAAGGTGAGCTAAAATAGGCACAATGATCATCAAACGTCACTTTAGGGGTTAAAGTGCAATACACTTTCCTCAGAGTTGACTCGTCTTTTTCTTCAGATTGTGTCTTGATGACATGAACGCAGGGATCAGACCTTTCTTCGTCTACTCAGCCTTGATATATATTACATTTTGTAAATAAGTGTTTCAGGCGTTTATGTCTATATGCAGTGGTGGAATGTAACTAGATACATTTATTCCAGTACTTAAGCACACATTCCAAGTAGTTTCCATTTCATGCTATTTTATAGCTTTTATATACTTTTTACTCCACAACATTTATCTGACTAACTTTAGTTACTAGTGAAAACCACATATCTCCAGATGTGTTGATGTTGAGTGTTTGTGATAAACTGAAGGACGAAGTGTTCCTTTATGTGTTGAGACAATCATCCTCCTTCTTCAGCTAAATAAACTCTTTAAAAAAGCCTCTTGGATCAGCTGGAAACTGCATCGTCACAAAGCTGAAAACAGGGCTGGTTTTCTGACACCATGAACTTTTTAGAGATACGTGGTTCTTACAGGACAGCTACGCTACAAACATATGATGATCGTATAGATTATGATGCATTGCTGTAGATTAAACTACCCAACAGTATATAAAGGAGTTAAAATTAAATAATAAAAAAATTACACATTTATGCAGCAGCAATATTAATCCAGAAACATCAGATATAAAAGTTAAACACTGACAGGGAACATTTTACTGAACTATCAATACCTTTAAAGTACATTATGCTGACAATACTTGCATACTTTTACTTAAATCAGGTTTCTAAAGCAGGACTTTTACTTGTAGTGGAGTATTTTCACAGTGTGGTATTAGTACTTTTACTCAAGTTTAGGATCTGAATACTTCCTCCACCACTGTCTATATGGCACATGTCAATTAGAGTATTATTTGTTTAGTAATAAAGTTAATCTGGCTCTGAATGGGCCTTTTAAACGTAACTGCTAACTGATGGTGGTGTGGCTTTGTATTGGTAATGCTAGCTGCCAAATGAATTACAGTTGCCTCATTTTGTGTATACAAGGAGATTTTTTTTGCCAGGAAACATTTATGAGACACTAGGTCTTGAAACTTGACATTCTTGTGGGTATAGGCTAAAAATCATTGTCATATTATTTTAATCAATATGCAAACTGGACAGTTACTATTACTTAGTTAACAACATGTATTTCTCTGTGCAGGTGTTGACTAATGAGTACGAGGACCGGTACGAACCGAGCAAGCCAACAGTCAGTGAACCGGAGGAGAGAGAAACCTTCACCGACGCCAGCCCCACCAAGAAGGTGAAGGGTAAGCACGATAAGCACGACAAGAAGAAGAAGAAGAGCGACAAGGCTGCCAAGAAGGCAGAGAGGAGAGGAGGAAAGGCCGGGAAGATCGGAGGGAAGAAAAATGGAAAGAAGCTGCCTAAGTACCCAGAGAGAGAGGAGTACCCGAAGCCCACTAAGAGGCCAACGCCCCCTCCAAAGGGAGCTCTGGCCTCCTTCCTGGACTACTTTGAGAACAGGAGGCGGCTGCTGGTGAGAGCATGACGCAACTCACAGTTCATGAGAGGCTCAGTACCGCTCTCGCTTCATGCTTCGGCCAGGGGGAAATATTAGTGCTCAAATAGCATTATTAAACTGCACTGATCTACCAACTCCCATTACATACTAGGGATGCAAAACCAAAACCTTTCAATGACGTACAAACTGAACCGTGGGCTTGTTGAACCGTTGCACCGCTATTAAATACAGGCCTGCTAATAATTTGATGAGAAGCAATTATCTGAACATAGACCTACTTGACCATTAAGTAGCCTGCTTTATTTCATGTATAAAATCAAAGTTATGGCTTCATATAATATAGAAATATCACTCATTACTATCAATCAATCAATCAATCTATTTATATATGTTTTGTTCAAACACACTGGAAATGGTTGTTTTTCTTCTCCCAAATGTGCAAAACAAACCAAAACCATGACCCAAAATATAAACCGAACCGTGGGGTTGTTGAACCACTGCGACATACACATACCAGTTTTAAAGGAATAGTCTGATATTTTGGGAAATACGCTTATAAACTCTCTTGATGAGAGTTAGATGAGAAGATCGATGCTACTCTCCTATCTAAGAGTGGTATCAATCTTCTCATCTAACTCATCAAGAAAGCAAATAAACATATTTCTCCTAAAACTATTGTTGAACTATTCCTTTAAAGCACATTTTCATTGAGTTTCCTACATCAGTAGTGATTGGAACTTTAATAGAAGTTACAGAAGTTTTGTTCTATGCCTCCAAATCACATGTGGTTAACAGTAGGGCTGCACAATTGATCAATTTTATTGAAATCACAATATGTCCTACTGCAATTTTCACATCTCAGGAGGCGCAATATTTGTTAAAAGGTGAAATGTGGGTCAAAATACCATTTTAAATTAAATATTGTTGTGCTGCAGAGATGTTCTGGAGTACACATCATATTGTACAGAAAACATACTGTATGTTTGCAAGTTTGCAAAAATCACACCATAATCATTTTAATGTTTTTCAATGAAAATGAGAATAATGATGTAAAATGTGTCATTCAATCTTTGTCTGTCAAAATAATCAGAATTAGATATTTTCTTAAAATCGTGCAGCCCTAGTGAACATACAATTATATTTTCACAATAAGAGAGAGTAATCCAGACCAGTAAACTAGCTACGTTGAGCAGTGATCCAGCAGGAATGTCTGGTGAATCCATTGAATATCACAATCATAAATTCTAGACAAAACTATTTGTCTTGATTTCCACTTTTGACTAATTCTCAGCCAAAATGAGTCGTGGAGCAGGAGGAGGTGAATAGGAGGGAGTTTGTTTTCCACAACAGAGAACTGGAAAGCTATGAACGTTTTGAAAGCCAAACATCTGGATAAGAAATCTATTGTTGATTAATTTTTACCCAGTCAACAAACCGGTAAACACTTCTATGCTTTGGGGCCGCAAATCATTCACGTTTCCCCCTTTCATTTTCTATAATGTCACAGCTTTCTAATCACACTGAAGTGGTTTGTAATGTGAAGAGGCATAAAGTATGTGGAGCAGCTTTCTGACAGGCTGCACAGCTGTGTGCTAACAGACTGTGCGTCTCTGTTTTGCAGCTCGTATAGATTCTTATCACAGCAGTGCTGCGGGCAGGCTGGGAAAATATGTCCCATCCTCCTCCTGCAGGTTAATGTAAACATCGCCTCTTCAGCACAGCTGTGTGTATATGTATGTGTGTGTGTGTGTGTGCAGGCGTTTTCTTTTCATTGCATATACATGACAGTCTGACCTCCCTCCCTTCCTCCAGCTGATTACGTCGCCCGGTGAGGAGGACAACATGTATGTTCAGCAGCGGGACGAGTACCTGGAGTCTGTGTGTGAAATGGCCATCAGGAAAGTCTCCATCATCACCATCTTTGGCTCTCTGACCAACTCCACCATGAAAATCGACCACTACCAGCTGGGTGAGTATCATGCAGTGCTAGCACACAGTTTCACTTCTCTCAGCGGGGTATACGGGAAGGTTCAAAAGGCACCGACTAGGCGTGAAATACATGATTGGCAGCTCTCTCAGACACCAGTGTTACTTTTACAATTGCTAACAAGCATTTACAGATACTTATGATCTATACTTTTCACTCTTAAACACACCTACATCACACAATTAGCCAAAGAGTTAAAGGGGACTTATGCTTTTGTGCTTTTCCTTTCCTTTAGTGTGTTCTACATTTTTTTGTGCATGTAAAGGTGTGCAAAGTTACAAAGCGCAAAGTCAACACCAAAAGGAGTGACCTGACCTGCCTGAAACACCTTGATTGAAGTCCCGCCCTTTCTTCCATAATGCGGTGATGTCACCAAGTAACACATTTGCATAAAGGCTAGTTTGGCATACCCTCAAACAAAGCTATTTAGAGCAGAGCTGGAGCGGAGTCCAAAGAGTTTGGTTCAGTTGACCAATCACAACAGAGAGCCAGCTAACCAATCAGAGCAGACTGGGCTTTTCGTAGGCAGGAGCTCGAACGGAGCGTTTCAGACAGAGGGTGAAAAGAGGTGCTGCAGAACAGCCGGTATGAGAAAAGTAAAGTGTTTTTTTTAACATTAAAGCATTTAAACATGGTCTAGTAGAAACCCCAAATACAAGTATGCGCCTGAAAATGAGCATAATAGATCCTCTTTAATTACCTGCTCAAAACCACATTTTGTTCATTAAATACCAACTCTACTTTCTCCACATACACTAACTATTAAGACCCGACAAACCCGACTCAATATCATTCTTTCAAAACAGTAGCACATGTTTTCTATCCAAGAGGAACATGTATTCAATCATAGCACAACGATTTTCAAAATAAAACAGCTGATGGCATTACAAACTGCGTAACTTTTCCTGTTTCAGTTCTACTTGCATACAATCGACAATATGAAATCCAGTGATTTTATTATTCAGTTTCCTTTTACTATAAGCAACTCTACATGTGTCAGATGTGTGCATTTCTGGCGACATACTATCTACAAGTGAATTAGTCAACTTTACTTTATAGAATATATCGCAGAAAAACATAGTAAGTGACAGAATTGCTGCAGTAAAAGCTTTACAGTAGTAACATGAAATTGCTGCCAGTGATCAACAAAAAGCTATGCACCTTGGATAGAAACACGTGGCATGCCTCATCCACCCCTGGCAGTATATTTTACAGAAGTTATATTTCTCAATGATGTTTCAATGAGTTGTGCATTCAAAAATGCTTATCAGCTGTTTCTATATAGCTGTTGAGCTGCAGTACTTGTGAAGTAAATGATCTAAACTACATTCAAGGTTTTGAACATTAGGTTTTCACTTATGGCATGCTGTGTGCAAGCATTTGTAAATAAGACATGAAAGATCCATAATTTTGGACCTGGGTGAGCTTGTATGTAAAGAAAATGTAAACCTGTTAATTGACAACATGGATTGTGTTAACGGTGTGGTCCACAACAGACGGATGTTGTGCTAATTGCGTTTAGAGTTTTGAAAATGTGACTACGATTGGACAAAAGAATGTTAGTGATTGTAAAAAACTGTAACTCATCCAACTCTTCCATCTGGTTGGGCAAAATGCATCTTATGCTGGGCTCTGCAGTCTCTGAGTCATACACCTAAACAGAATAACTGTTTGAGAATCCAAAGTCTCAGTGGATGTTTTCCACATTGTAATCCTAGCTCTCCTCTTCTCTTCTCAGTCTGTAAAGATCTTACACATTCTGAACTGAAACTCTCAAAATGAAAAGATAGTGTAACTGACTCTTTGATCAGATTGATCAGTGTTATATGAATGGATATTAGAGAAGGGGCATCACACAACTGGTGTAGAATATTCACCAATCAAGACTGTATATGAGGGGTATGCAGATTCCCAGGTACTGTGATCAACACTATGGATATGTGGTCCGGCACAGTTGAAGAGTCCACTTCAATATTTTCACAGCAGCCATTTTGTCCTGTCATAGCAGGGTGAACACATTGATAAAATCAATTGCATTTAGTGTCACAGCCATTCCAGTGAGCCGGCATGCACAATACCAGGACATTGACCCACTTAAATGGAACAGGGCCATAATTAATTAGTGTTATTAATGACACCAGGCTGTGTTTACCCTACAATGACACAATGGCTGTTGTGCAATGGGCATATTGTGATTTATTGTAGACATGGAACAGGTGGTAGGGCAGGTCAAGCTGAAAAATTTAAGCAAAATCAATGTTAATTTAATCTAAACAGAATATAGCCTATGTGTACCATGTACTGTAACATAGGGAGCAAACATCTGACTACCCCATAACCGACAAGAATTAACATTCTGTCTTAACATAAATAACTCAAGCGTCAGGGTAGAGTAAACATTAATGTAGTAAGAGAGAAAGGAAACTCACATTTTCATGCAGACAAACAATTGTTTCCAGTAGAGGGCCAACAGGGTTCTGCTGCAGGTGATCCAAAGGGCTCCTACCTGAACTCAATCCCATATATATTAACTCCTCCCACTTCCTGTTCCTCCTCAGACAGCTCCGCCTCTAGACCTGCTTTTCACAACAACTGGTCTTCAATAGATTTTCTAATGTTTATTGATAGTTTTTTAACCTTTCATACCTACAGGTATATGAGAAATAAGATGCACATTTTACATCTTTTTTATGGACTTAAATTAATATCCAGATAGCATTTAGGAGCTCCTACATTTGGTAAAGACATGTAGATTTCTATTGTCTCCAACAACAGTACTCATACTCTACACCAGGGGTAGGCAACCTTATGCATGCATGCCACCACTAACAAAAAGCATTAAGTGTGCAAGAGAGTTTGTTGGAAATGTTGAAGCGCCCTCTCATCCGCATGCCAAATTACCTCTTTCACAGCCGTTAGCAGTTGCGTGGCCTGTTATTCACGGTAGTTTGATTGACTTTGTCCCCCCAACTATATTCCACAAAGGCCCGTCTTACTCTGCCTCTACTTGTTACTTTCTTTGCAGAATTTGTTAAGTTTATTGCTGAAGAACAGCATTGGTGGAAGGTTGGTACAGTCGGGTTAATAACATGTCTGTTTTCATAAGGATGGCAGCCTTCTTGTACAGTGCTCTCATATAGAATTACAATGTCCAGACTACGGGAGCAAAAATGTTTTTTAAAAATGCTGGAAGGCATGTTGCCTACATGAATGGAATAAAATTACAGATCATTTGGAGATTTAAATTTTGATGTGGTGTCATAATAATAATAGATTTTATTTGTAACTGACTCAGTAACTCAGTACTCATTTTTTCAGTCACATTTCCCAACATGACACGCTCCTATCGCTATTCAAGCTCCAGCAGGTCGGTGCAGGGGAAATGTTATTGTGTGTGGGAGGCCAGGAGAGGCCACGTCTGCCGTCCTGTCCTCGTTTTACCTTCTTCGCATGATGTCAAACTAGATGCTATCGCCAGCGGTCTCTGCTCCAAGTATAACAATCAGACTGTACTGTTCACTTACTCTGCCAAAGCCACAGCACTGTCTTCTTCTCTGCATGCGCAGGTGATAATAGACTGAGACTGGCTTCTGATTCCTATGATCTCGACCTCTGTGGTGTGACGTTAATGTGCATGTAATCCTGCGGTAACAGTTATTTTTATATTACTTAGAAATGTTAGACTTTTATAGTGACAACAAAATAGGAGTGTTGGAAGTGAGATTAGGAGTTAAAGTACAGAATACATATTTTCCTTGTGTATCATCCTAAACAAGGAGGGCTAGTCTGCCTCTTCTGGAGCTGATGTGTGAGCTGAAGACAGTCGATTCATCACACCCACACACACACACACACACTAACACACACTCACGTGTTGTTATGAAAACTTTCCTTTTTATTAAACAGCTTAGAGCCACTTGTTCAAAAGGAACAAAACCACTGCTGTTTTTATGAAATGTGCTGTGTCATTTGAGCTTTGCGGCTATTTCAGGACATTTTATAGCCATCTAGAGGCTTGGGTTGGTGCGTGTTAACGTCAGGACATGCAAAGCCACTTTGTAAAACTTTACAAGTCTGTCACTCCGCATGACAACGGGGCTTTACCCTGATGGAATGCTGGAAAAAGTGCCAAGTTGACGTCAACCGTCCCCCCACCCACCCACTCATGGTCGGACTCGGTTACACTTTTGTTCCATGTACCGGCCAGAGGGTCAGCGTGTGAGCATGTACTGTATACAAACAACTGGCTCTTTCAGCGTCGCCCCTCCCTCAGTTAGAGTGACCTCATAGTGTTTTAAGATGTTTGGTTGGTCGACAGCATGTGATATTTGTTGTGTATTTTTCTGTGTGCACAGTCTGAGTCTGCTGTCTCCAGCATGTGCTGGGGTTTTCCTGATTTCATACACATTGCACGGCACCGAGTGGGTGAACCAACCACCAAAAAACACCATTCTGTGGTATCTCTGTGTGTGTGTGTTGCGCACACATGCATGGAGGGAGTGGTAATTAAAGGCTTTTACTTTGGTCTGTAT
This sequence comes from Sebastes fasciatus, assembly GCF_043250625.1. NCBI lineage: Eukaryota > Metazoa > Chordata > Actinopteri > Perciformes > Sebastidae > Sebastes > Sebastes fasciatus. The sequence continues at coordinate 28,031,841 of NC_133808.1, read as the reverse complement.
GAAACGCCAGCTACAGTAGATATCTTCGGTATCCCCATCATGCCAGATGTCGGCGAATAAAAGCTGCTCTTTGTGGAGTTTGTCCCTGATTCACTCTGCGTGTTTTCATTCTGCAGACTCCAGTTCACTGTCATGTCAGACACGTTTTTCAAAGGAACATCATTTTGAGTTCAGCAATGGAAAACACATTTTACTCCTAATGTCTCTGAGCTGCACACCCTCTCAAATTGTGTTTGTGTTATTATGGGTTATGTGACGGGAAAATGTATCATCACAATTGTGCTTCATTTTACAGTTAGAAGGCTGACAGTTATGTGACTTTCTCACGGTTGTGTAAGAGCTTTTATTTGTCAGATATGACATGAACATGTCAGAATTACATTTTTCACTTCTTTGGAGCAAAATATGAAAGCAAAAGCTGAGGTGTCAGACGTTATTATATCTTATATGTTCTCATGTTTAGGTTTCATGGTTTTACTGAATACACTGTGGAGCACAAGCCTTTTATCCACAAGAAACATAAAAAAAAACATTTGTTAATTTACCTTCACAATAAAATAATGTGAATTAACAAATATAAACTCTCACAGTATCTTACCACTCTCTCTCTTTTGTTCTCCAGAACATGACAAGCCTATGAAGGGTCTTCGTCAGGAGGACTTGGTGAACCAGGATCTGATCACAGAGCTGAGGAAAGACTTTAGCATGACACACGATGACTTCTACATGGTGCTCACCGACGCCGACATGAGAGTCAAGGTAAGGACTCGCTCTCCGTAGCCGTGTCCCAAAGTCCTTCTTCTCCTCCATCTTTTTTTCCTGAATTTGGAGGATAAAACTGGTGTATTCTCCCACAGCCTTCACCTCTTCTGAGGGACCACATCCTTTGAAGGATTCAGCTCCTGAATTGGGACATATTTTGAAAGACATGCCGTGATATTTTAACAATCTGAACATGATTTTATTCCTACTTTCCCTTCAAGGTTAAAGTACTTACTCTTTTTCATGTTGTACTGGTTAAAACTGAAGTAGGCGAGATTGGAGCAAATATGATTTTTAAAAAAGTTATTTTTATAAAACGGTCACTATATCCTGACAGTAGTGCATGAGAAAGGTAAAAAAAAATCATGTTCCTCTGTGTCCTCCGGTGTCCTCTGGTGCTCCTAATGGTACCTGCAAGATTTCACAGACTGGAGGAAAACAACCAATCAGAGACGAGCTGGAGTCTGCCATCTCTGGGCAGCTGTCAGTCACTCGCAAACTCCGATCAAACGGTCAAACTAGGCAGTGCTGATCAAAATATGAATCAATATTCTGTTACTTTAATGCCTATTTCTCGCCTCAAATGTTTTCAGAAACATCTTGTAGTGTACTGTTTAGCTGTTAAATGAGAAAGTTTGTGACCCGACCGTCATGTTGAGATCAGCGCTGCCTAGTTTGACCATTTGATCGTAGTTTGCGAGTGATTGACAGCTGCCTCCGCTGAATGAACAGCCAATCTCTCTGAAATTACCTGTGATTGGCCAAAGTCTCCCGATCCATCTAGATTTTTTAAAGCCTGAAAACAGAGCCATGAGGAGGTGCAGAAGTCTAGTTTTCTCTCAGAACACTTGAATTACAATATGCTGAAAGGTTATTATGGAATTTTTGCCCAATGGTGCCAAACATATTCTGCCTACTGAAGCTTTAATTCCCTTAAATTAGCTGCTTTCCTGCTTTATTCATGGCACTGCCGTTGGTCTGTTGGTCTCCACTCTCTGTTTACAGGATCACCACCCGTCTGTCCAACACTTTCATCCTCTCTTTCTCTTTGAAGGTGGACTGACCTGTCCTCGCACTGCCAACACGCTGACTTCACTAAAACACTGTTTTAATTCACACAACATGACATTTGTGTATGCGTGCATGCCAGGGTAAATCACCAGGCTGTTTTGGGACAGATTCATCAAAGAGGCCAGTGTTCACCTCTCTGCTGACAGAGGCAGAGACAGGGAAGTCTGTGAGCGCACAGGGATGTGGGCGTGGGTATGAGACAGAAAGACGCAGAGAGGGCGAGTGGAGAGAGGTGTGAAATAGTGAGAAGGAGCCGTGCAGCAGATTCAGCGTATATCCGAGGAGGAAGGTGTGAGAGTGTGTTAGATATTCACGCTGAGGTTGTTCAGCATTTTGCAAATTAAACAAGATGCCGTGTTATGTTTTGCCTTGTGCTGCTTCCCAGAAGTTATTCTGAGGAATGTTTGTGATGTGGAAAAAGGCCACACCGCATCTACCATCATGTTCCAAAACTTCACTTCATCACTTCATTGGAAACAGTTTCACCATTGTTTAATGCAGCAGAAATCTATTTTCATATCCTCTGAGTCGCTTCCAGGTTTCTTTTCACAGGCATGTTGATTTATTTATCCTGTGGCTTCACCACATGTTAGAGTCGACCTTCAGGAGGGTATAACTGCTTCTCGTTGATGTTCTTTTCTCAGCAAGCCTATGAGGTCCCCATCGCCATGAAGGCTGTGTTCGACTACGTCGACACCTTCTCCTCCCGCATCCGAGAGATGGAGCAGCAGAAGAGAGACGGGGTTGTCTGCAAGAAAGAGGACAAGCCCAGGTCGTTGGAGAACTTCCTCTCCAGGTAAAGTTGTTTCTAAAGTATGTGGATACCCAAACATTACATCCATGGGTATTATATTAATATGCTGCTATAACCGCCTGCTCTTCAAGGATGGATTTCCACAAGATTTTAGAGGGAGATCTGCAGGGATTTGCTCCCATCCTGCCACAAGAGCATTAGTGAGGTCAACCACTGATGTTGGGTGATAAGCAGCACTGGCACAAATTATGCCACCACTCTATTTGTAACGTACCATACCATACGCAACAACACAAAAGCCAATATTCCATATACATAACGACTAGTGAGTTCACACAGTGTCAACAATATTAAAGTATGAAGGCATTTCACTGATCCATATCATCCATATACAAATAACACACCATAAGGTCTGCATAATAACTCCAATAACCTGGTTCCAAATTCTTTACAGCAGAGTCATGACAGCATCATGTAGCTATTTTCCAAATAATCCAATTTCAGCTCCTCAAACGAAATAATAGCAGTGTTACGTTACCCCATTAAGGGTCCAGGGGATGGGTGGAGTAACAATAAAGTAAACCCAAAAATGAGAAGTATACAACGACCACCTTAAAGCTACTAACCACCACAGACACAGATCGCAACAATCTGGCCAACTGGCACGGGGCTGTTCCTCTCTCCTGGTCTCTTAACCACCCGGCACTGATGGGTGATGGGGTGCAGCCGCGTACAACCAGTCACTGCAGCAGCACGGCGGGGGGGAGGGCGGCATCTAAAGAGACACAGGAGAGAAAGCAGAAACACAACAAACAACACATAACAACCAGTTTCATCAGTAACATAAACAACAACTAGAGAGCAAATAAAGCTTACCTTTTCACATCTGACATGCGAGCGCTAGTACCTGCTGCCTCTTTTGGAGCAACGACGACAACGTTAGTTGAGCTAGCGGCGCTAGCGGTCTCTTGGTTCGGTGGAATCGGACTTGAAGGCGCGCCGTCAACCCTGCTAACACTCTGGGGATCAATATCTTAACAACGAATCCCTCTGTGTTTGGAGTACTTGCTCCTTCAATAGTCTCCTCTTTTCGATTAAGATCATTTCTGTGGTTGTTTAGACACGCTGCAGTATTTCATTATTCTCACATTGTATTTGTTTGGTTTTTCTAGAAGACAATCGAACTTGGTGTCAGTAGGCCAGGCTGCCATTGGCTCGTGAGAGCTGCAGGTGCAGTGTGATGAAACTGCAGTTACTGCTCTTGGTTACTCTGCGATTTTGCTAATGAAAAGTTGGCCCACATTTCCCCGCCCTTGCCAAAGTGCCGCCCTAGGCAACTGCCTAGTTCACCTATATGGACGCGCCGGTGCTGGAGATAAGGCCAGGCTTGTAGTTCCGCTCTGGAACAGATCAGCTCTGCTCATAAAACCATGTCTTTATTATGGACCTGGCTTTGTGCACAGTATTGTTGCACTGTTGGACTGAATCACCTCCTCAAATTGTAGGTAATGTCTTAGTTAAGTGTTTTGCTGAGCAGTTGAATTATTGGGTGGTCCCACCAGGCTGTTTCCACTTCCATCAAACAGCTGTTGCTTTGCTCAATAATCAGTTGGACCACAATTTGCAGCGTTTATAAGCAGCATTTGGCAGATTGCGGCAGTCTGTTTGTGTGTGTGTTCCACGGATATTAAAAGCAGCATGAAAAGTACCTCAAGGCTGAATCATTGCAGTCACATATTATCCTGAGATGCTTAAACCAGACAGGCTCTCTTTTGTTACCATGGAGACCTGAATTTCAGCTTCAGATCACAGTGCTGAGATCTGGCAGGTTTTTGACCATAATTCGGGGTTGTCACCCTCTGGCAGTAATAGTATGGGAATATGTTGGTGTACAAGCACAAACTCCTTGTCTTAGCTCGGAGCTTTCACTGCTGCACCAAAGTGCCACTTAAATCCAGGCTGAAATTTTCTGTGATTGTAGGTTCCGTTGGAGACGCCGCCTGTTCATCATCTCCGCCCCCAACGACGAGGAGTGGGCCTATCAGCAGCAGCTCTACTCCCTGACAAGCCAGGCCTGCAACCTCGGTGAGTTATAACGATATAATAATGGATTTAATTCATATAGCACACTTTAAAATACAGCGAAATCTCAAGGTGCTTCACATAAAGAGTGGAACAATCATAATACAATGTTAAAACACTATGCACAAGCGAACCATGCGATTAAAAGCGTTAAAATAGGATAAATATTCACCTAATATCAACCTGTCACTTCTCTCTAAAACTAACCTTTGACTGGTCAAGATACCTCTAGAGGTAAGTTGGGGGATATGTTTTTGTGTTTGACTGAACTCATCCTTTAAAAAAACATCTTAAAGCACCTTTTAAGTGTTTTCTGTTTTCCGACGGGGAACATAATGAGGCAGAAATGTAAAAAGAAATGGGAAAAGAATTGTATAAAGAAAAGAATGCGTAAATACATAAATAAACACATACATTTAAAAATAAATATAAAATAAATAAAAAAATACAAAAATACAAAATGCAAAAATAAATGAGTTAATACAAATAAATGCAAAAATAATTAAATAAATCTAAAAATTAAGAAAAAAACACAAATAAATAAAACGGAAAATTAAACAGAGGAGTAAACAAATAAGAAATGAATACAAAGATAAATAAATAAAGAAATGTAAATTTATGTGACATTGTATCTGTTAATTAATGGCTACATTTATTTTTTATATTATTTTTACTACATTTAATGACTAATATTTAGACATTTATCGAGTCATTTATTTATTTATTTTTGATTTTGGCAGGTTCCGTCCTCCCTAGTTTTGAAGTTGGGTCGTATGAGGTACTTATCCATAGTCAGTGTATTACCTACAGTAGATGACGGTCGGCGCGTCCCCAGTTTTGAGAAACAGACAGAAGTTAATGAACGGGCCGGCAGCAAAATGTATTTTAGACACCTAAAAAAAAGGCCCACCTAAAAAAATCAATAACAGTTTAAGTGTACGCTATATTTAGAATACTTTCACCACTTTACTTTTCCGTGAGACACCCCTTTCCGACGGGGAACTGAAGCCGTTGTTTCTATTGATGCTCTTGCCAAAGCAACCAGACTCCATTGAAAAAAACTGTAATTTTACCTCGCAGAACACTGAGTTGCTGGTCTATTACTACCTCGATCGGTTAGTTAGCTTGTGCAATTGTGTGACTTTGGTGACCAGCATCTCCCGTGTTCTGCGAGGTAAAATTACAGTTTTTTTTCAATGGAGTCTGGTTGCTTTGGTGAGAGCATAGATAATGGCTTCAAACCTGGCTTTTTAAACCAGCAAAAATATTCTAAATATACTACACTAAACTGATATTCACTTTAGGCGGGCCTTTCTTATAGGTGGTTAAAATACCTTTTGCTGCTGCCCCCGTCCACAGCAGTACTGCATTTTGTGCCTCTGTTTTCTGTCCTTTCTGTGTGTGCTCAGCAAGAGTGGCTACGCTCATACTGAGTACTTTTTCTGTGCTCCAAACTATTTCCTGTTGCTGCCAGAAACAAACAAACAAACAAAAAAAAAGAAAACTTCACTTCCTGGGAACGACCTACCTGGCAGAGAAAATGTAAAATCCTTAATGAAGTGACCAGATTGGATCATCTTTGTGTTAATTCAACACACATATTCACCTTAACTCTACCCAGAATGATGTCCCGTCAATGCCTGCCAAAGTACTAGTTAGACCACTTATGAATATGTTAGTCATATGAAGAAGTTGATTACATGGAATGTGTTTGTTAACCGCAACCCTCCAGATATGATCAGCACCTGTGTGTGTTTGAGCACAGAGAGATGTGCAGAGGGAGGCCAGATGCCAGAGCTGGCGAAGGGCTGTTCTGTTCTTTCTGGGCGCTAACAAGCTCTTTTCCCTCCATGACGACGGCCTTTTCAGTCTGCCAGTTAGTCAACTTTTCCACAGTTACTTAAATGTTATAACCGTATATCTCAAAAAGAGACATTTATCTAAACTTTACAAATCTCAACAACCTGACGCGTGTGACAGATTTATGTAAGATGAATGTAAACTTGAAATAGCCCACAGTGAACTCCACTTCTCGGTAAAACCAAATAAATGCTGTCAGCTGGAGTTTCTCCCCCCTGCTTGAACCTCATGTTCCCGTCTTGTTTATAGGAATTCAAGATTTCTGACGATGATTTCTCCCTGGCTTTTACTTCTCTACTTGACATTCTCTCATAATGCTTAAGATGGTCCAATTTATTTGTCACATTTTGACTCTAACTCTTGCACTATTTGCCATTTCTTATGATGACGGTTCAGGAAGAAATGAGCACACATTTAACTAGATTTTAAAACGTCTTTCTTGAGTCTTTATAAAGTCCCTTTCTCACTGGATAAAAAACCCCACAAACACCCACTGACATCTGGCTTTTGTCTTCAGTGGGAAAGGTTACGATCGTCATTCATGGACAAATGACTTTGCAGTAGCCACAGGTATTTATCGGCTACTGACTACCGTGACTACTGTGACCAACTCTTTGTCATCTCAGCCACAAAATCCGTCTGTCTCCACCCGAGCAGCGCTCAATCATCGTTCCAAATTAGTCGGCAACGAGAAAACAGAAAGGCATACTTATGTACTGGCAATGGAACAGGAGACTATCGCCTATTTTTAGCGAGTTTCCCTCGCTTAAAAAACGTGCATTTAATGTACATCAATAATTGCCTTTAAATGTACAGTGTGTAGGATTTGGTGGCATCTAGTGGTGTGGTTGCAGATTGCAACCAACTGAGTACCCCTCCGCTAACTTCTCCCTCTCCAAGACTGAGGTAACGGGAGTTGCCGAGTGCAAAACCGTGGTAATGCCGTTCTCCTCACTCAGTCCATCCTTACCATAATAACACTACTTAAGGAGCAACAGAAGTCAGACGGTGCCTGGCGGTACCACGGTTTTGCACTCCGCGGCTCACGTTAAGGCAGTTTCACAAGCGTGTCGGAGAACTACGGTGGCCTTAAGGTAACGTAAAAAACTCAAAAGGCTCTCTCTGGAGCCAGAGTTTGGTTTGTCCGTTCTGGGCTACTGTAGAAACATGGCAGGCTCCATGAAGAGTCCCACTCCCGATGTAGATATAAAGGGCTCATTCTAAGGTAACGAAAACACAATTATTCTTAGTTTCAGGTGATTATACACTAATGAAAACATAGTTATTAATATTATATTCCATTTCTGCTAATAGATCCCCAAAATGTTACACTACTCCTTTAAAGAGTAACTTAACAGCTCTGAACTCACCCAGCATCACTGATGAGTGTGATTGCGTGTGATTGCGTGTGTTCAGAGGTTGTTACGCCTGTAACCTTACCCATCAGTGATGTCACAGGTCCCTATAGTATACCTGTACATCCCTGCAGCAAGGTGAGATGTAAAACCACAGGAGGTCAGCAAAATAAAAGATTTTCAGGGGTGTTAAGTTTCTTTTTTAATATATCTAAGGGCGTCTTTCCCTAAAATAATTCATGATGTCTGGAGTTATAAATAGTCATAGTGTATACAGTCTCTCATAAAATGTCTTATTAGAAAGCGGTACCCATCTGTGACGTCAGTATGTGTCTGTACACTGTTTTTCCATTTGAGACTTGTCCTGCTTATCAGCAGACCCAGACCAGGGTCTGTGAGGACTTTTTTCCTCCCTCATGTGTTGCTCTTGGCCGGGCTGGCACCCAGGGCTGTTCCCTCCCTTCCCGCCCCAGACAAAGGCCTGTCCTGCTGACTGGGCTGAAGGCCTGAGAGGTTTTTGATCCTGGTATTCAGCACTTGGCTCTCAGCAACTAAAGCCTGCGTTCTCCTGTGTTTAATGTGGGCTTTCTCGCTTCAGAGGAAACAGCTTTTTGGCAGGACTCTCCGGACCACCACGTTCTCCTCCCTTTACCTAGAAACCAGTGCTCAGAATGGTTCCAATAATGTGAAATCAGCTTGTATAAGCAGGAGGACTGGTGGATACAAAACAGTCTGTCAGCATATTACAGACACATGTTTTAAAGTCTGACTTTTACTGTAACATATTAGCCTCTCTCTGATGTGTGTTGTCAATGTGGTTGTCGTTGCTTAGGTCTGAGGCACATCGCCGTTCTGAAGTTGGTCGGCACAGAGCCACCGGATATTGGCGGAGTCTTGGAACTCTATCCCATCAATGGTAAGAACTTTCTCATATAAAATAATGAGTGGGACTGTGGGTGAGGCACACACTAACACACCAACCCGATATCACACCAAAGCATTTAACAGACCCGCCTGTCCACCAGAGGATAGCGTGTCAATGTCTCGTTTTACCTCGCTGAGGCGTGAATATTACATGCATGTATGAAAGTGCTGTACCAGCAGAGGGCAACAAAACCACTCACTTAGGTTTAGGCAACAAAACGCCATGGTTGCCCATAAGTAACCATGAACATTAAGAGTCTTTGAGTTCCAGAAAAGTGATATATAAGTTGAATTTATTATTATTATTATTATTATTATTATTATTATTATTATTATTATTATTAATAAGTACGTAAACATATGTAAAAAATTAACGGAATAGGCCTGTCAAAGTTAACAAATTTGTTTTAACGCCACTAATGTCTTTAACGCATTAACACAACTTGCGTTTTTTAGGTTGTAGCGGGCTCAGTTTTAAAGCTAGTGAAGATACTGGCATCATATGAAACTAGAAAACCTAAAGAATCCATTGGTATCAACCATGTCATACTAGCTTGTCGCGAAGGAGGATAAATAATGCTCCAAACTTATGCTAAATTTTGGCATTTTTAAAGGGGTCCCTTGACCTCTGACCTCAAGATATGTGAATGAAAATGGGTTCTATGTGTACCCACGAGTCTCCCCTTTACAGAAATGCGCACTTTATGATAATCACATGCAGTTTGGGGTAAGTCATAGTCAAGTTAGCATAGCACATTATCGTGTCATTCGCATGGCTTTTTGGTGCGACTGGGCTGAACACACACATACTATAGTACCTCTATTTATGCACATAATACATTCTTTACTCATGCTACAAGTGAAAAATCTTGCCCTAGATCTACCCTCCTCATGCAAACCCAGTCAATCCACAAATCCACCTGCACAGGCCAGTGTTCCAGTATCCCACTTCTCATCCTGGTAATCCATAATATGTTAAAGAGACTCTAAGATTAAAGGTCCACTTACTATTCCACCATGTCCCAAGAGGAACCTCACAGATTGTTTTATATCAAGGACACTCTGCATACAACCTCACAGCTGCAGAACCATGTGTGCTGCTGCTGTGGCAGGGGAATCAAGATATGAATTATTTCTTTCATTTCATATGACCTGCTAGATGTTGCTCCAAGAGAACTCCAACAAACAAACTTTACTGGGGGAAAAAGAAATGGGAGTCAGGCTGGCTTATGAAAGACCAAAACTTGAGCTGTTGCCAGCAGACTAAAGTTGTTCAGGGTTCTGCTTCTGGCATTCGAGTTCAGCATATGGAGATACAGTAAATGTCAAACAAGTCTGCAAAGGAAAACATGGCTGCACACGATTCGACTGCTATCAGACTATTAGATCAGCGTTATCGGTCGCTATAAGCACCATAGATGTGGGTCATTATGGGCCTACTACGCCTACTATGTTGTAAAAGTGACAGTGAAACTTAAAAGCAACTCGTAACACGTAAAACTGATTGAAACGTTTACATTTTGAACAAACTTAACGGCTTCTTTAGGTTTAGGCAACAAAACTACAACTTTTTTAGGTTTAGGCAACAAAACTACAACTTCTTTAAGTTTAGGCAACAAAACTACAACTTCTTTCAGTTTAGGCAACGAAACTACAACTTTAAGTTTAGGCAACAAAACTACAACCTCTTTAGGTTTAGGCAACAAAACTACAACTTCTTTAAGTTTAGGCAACGAAACTACAACTTCTTTAGGTTTAGGCAACAAAACTACAACTTTAAGTTTAGGCAACAAAACTACAACCTCTTTAGGTTTAGGTTACAAAACTACAACTTCTTTAAGTTTAGGCAACGAAACTACAACTTCTTTAGGTTTAGGCAACAAAATTACAACTTCTTTAAGTTTACACAACAAAACTACAACTTTAAGTTTAGGCAACAAAACTACAACTTCTTTAAGTTTAGGCAACAAAAACACTACAACGTGAAAACAACGTGAAAACGTCAAAAGTGAAAGTGAAACTTAACACTCGTGAACACAAAGACAACTACTCGTTGGTTTCCCACAGGATGCACACCCCGGTAACCTGGATGAAAGCGGTGTGTGTGTGTGTTTTGTGTCCCATATGTTGTCCCCGACCACATCCTCATATGGAGTTACATGCTGTCTACACTACATCGCCTCACTTCTGCTCCTGTCATAATTACTAAGGTCACTAGAGGTCACTGTTGTGTTCTTTTATACCTTCTTTCGGTGATCTACCATGTGAATAGATGATAACACTCACTGTTGGGTGTAGTAGGCCCCTATTGACCCACATCTGTGGTACTTATAGCGACTGATAATGCCCATTTAATAGCCTGATAACAGTCTAATCGGCTGGCTGCACTCTGTAAGATATCTGTCTTCAATACGTCATTCCTGAGCTGAATCTCTGCCCCATCCAGGGAGTGCTACTGTGGATCGCGAAGGGATGTCAGCCGCCCTGGTGAAAGACATGAGGAACTACTTCCAGATCAGCCCAGAGTACTTCTCCATGCTGCTGGTAGGGAAGGACGGCAACGTCAAGTCCTGGTACCCGTCGCCCATGTACTCCATGGCTAACATCTACGACCTGATAGACTCTATGCAGCTACGCAGACAGGAGATGGCCATCCAGCAGTCACTGGGCATGCGCTGCCCTGAGGACGAGTATGGCGGCTACGGCTACCATCAGCACGGATACGAACACGGTTACCAAGACAGATATCACCAGGGCTACGGTTACTAGCTCCTCCCTCTGTGGCCCTCTTCCTTTCACCCGTAACTTTTTTAATCTTTCCTACCCACCCTCCACCAGGCAGTCGGCACAGATGGAGTGAGGTCCTTGAATGTTTTGTAGCACTTAGTGAAAGCCTCAAAACTGTTGCTTTCACCTATCCAGATCTTTGATATATAAATAGCATAGTATGCTGCGAGTAATGGTAATTTGCAAGGGGGCTTAGTCAATAAATGTGTAGATGAGTGTGGAGGTTCAGAGATCTGTAGTTTTTGTTTCATGGATTCATCATTTCTGACTTCAAACAAAGAGTGTTTTGCACGTTATTATATCATCTGTCTCCTTCACTTGCCTTCCAGGTCAAACTTTCATATTAATTTTATCAGCACAGACGTTTTATTTTGTAGATAACAGGCTAAAATAAAACATATATGTATTTATTGGACATCTGTTGCATTTGAGGTGCGGTTATCGATTATTTTATGAAAAGAAGCTGTCACGTTATTTCTTTTTTTTGTAAAGTTTCAGTTGCTATACATTGTTCTTATTTATACTCTATTGTGCTATGTCACAAAATAAACATTTGTTTACTACCAGTGATGATCTGTGAATTGCTTGCTGTGTGCTCAGTATATAAGTACTCAAAGTTTCAGTCTGAACTTCTGCATTGCAAGAATATTTAAAGCTACATCTCCTCCTAGTGGCCTAATGAGATGATGAAGGGAAATACTTTTGTGCTTTACTACAGTAGGTAAGAAAAAGGCTTCAGTCCCTTCAGTGGGTCCATCCACAATCATTCTTTTCTTTCTCCACTTCCCTGTACTGTGTATGTTTCCCAATATTAATTTACCTTTTGTCCCCATCCTTTTCAACAAACCTATGCTCCATTTCTCCGTCATATCATGTGAATCAAAGCAGTTTACTTGCATTTTATTTCAGAACAAGTGGCATTCATACGTGTTCAAATTGTATGGCACAAGAGAAGTCTTAAAAGAAATATATTTCACAGTAGTACTACATAAACACTCCACCATTTGGCAAAAAAAAGGAAAGTTCAAGGCCAAGTTTGAGAGAACCACGAGCCACTTTGTTGTGCTTTCAGAAATCCAGACATACTAACTGGTAAATTCTGTAAATGCTGTTAATGGTTCTGGTTCATGTTTAAGAAAATACACTGAGTGAGCAGAAAAAATAGAAAGCCTTGTAGACTGAAATGGAAACCGACAGTCAGGCCTGTTGTGCATGTACATTTCTGCCTGTAATGTATTTTTGAAGCCATAGTTTGTGCTTCAGTTTACCACATTGATTAAATATTGACCATAGATTGACTTTAACACTGTGCCAACAACGACCAAACACGGGATAAAGCCCTATACAATCATAAAACTGTCTGAAAAGTGGCTGCTGGTCATCAAACCCATCAATCATCTGCAAGCGGACAAATAGCTGCACATACGACAGGAATCTTTAGAAGAAATAAACTATCCATATAACAGAAAGCCTCAATGATACCAAATGTCAATTACAGTGACTATTATTTCCCAGCACATACACGGATGTTTCTTCCACTACGTAAATGACAGCACTCATATACAGACAGGCACATTTTCAAAATATACACAACTTATTTAAGTGTCTGAAAGAGTTCATCACATGATCCACCAACACCGTCATTCACGTTTCCCCGCTGACAGTCATTCACAGATAGAATCTGCGACCATGTTGCGTCCACGAGTACAAGTCTATACTGCTGCTTTATTTTAGCAGCAGTGGAAGAAGAAACTCTTCTGTCTTGTAAGAGATAGCCATAAGTGAGTACTAAAAAGACTCCTCCTCAGATTCACTGTCTGTGTTGGGCTTTGTCAGGAGCTCCAGCTCCTCGCCGTCCTGCAACAGAAAACACATAAAGAGCTCATCAGAACGCATGCAGAAGTCCAGAGGACAAACCGGCAGACACAAATGTATTTCTAAGATAAACATCTTAGTATCATCACCAAACATTTAAAGGGTAACTTTGGTATTTTTCAACCGTGACCTTATTTTCTCATGTTTTTATGTCTAACTGACTAATAGGGACAACAACTTCTGAAATAGCTCCAGTATTGAGGGAGAGCGCTGTAACCGACAGCTGCCCACAGGCTGTAATACGGTGCTATTGGGGCAAGCTGGCGCCGTCATTTACGTCCACTAAAAGTGCTTGTTTTTGCCATGACAGGCTCTGATTGTTATTAAGAGTATCTGAAATTATGGAAAGAGTCTCGCTCAAGGAGAAGACTCGTTCTGAAATCTGGCGAGGTGACGTGTTGCCGGAAGACAACGGTGGAATAGTGGAATACATCCATGGTGGAAACGTGAGTGTTTGTTGTGTTGGAGTACAGAAAACGTAGCTTAGTGTTGTCTAAAAAATGTTCAATGTCACGGCTGAATATTTAGATGATTTCCACAACGTGGATGAGGTCTTTGAATTTGATGGCCGCCCATATTTGTTTGAGCCAGAGTATACGGATATTCAGATTTCACAACGAGACTTCTCCTCGAGCGGGATGTGAACACAATAACAAACAAGTGAAAGGTAAGAAAAACATTTAATTTCTCTGTAGGGTCCTTTCCATAATGTTGTCAGACACTTATAATAACAATCGTAGCCTGAGCAAAGAACTTTTAGTGAACGTAACGTTAATGTTGATGCTGCACCCTTGCCCTGGCGGATGCCGTCTGCAGCATTCTCGCTCAATACTGGACCAATTTCAAAAGATTTTGTCCCTATTAGTCACTTAGACACAAAAAACATGAGAAAATAGGGTCCAGGTTAAAAGTTATCCTTTAACTTTTTAAGTTGGCATCCGATCAAGGAAACTACCTAAAAGTCCTGCTGACCCCAGGACAATGTCATAATAGAGATCTGTCCTGTTTAATAGCTTCCTCTTTCAAAATCCAATAGACTACACTGACCTAATGAAATTACTGTACTTGAGGTGCGGCACCAGCATGAGTCTGAACGCTGTTTTCATAGCAGGGAATCAGGTTTCCTCCCATATTGAAGAAATCACATTATAGAGACATGAGAGCCAAGTTTCCTATAGAGAGCTTGGTATGTGTGTGGGAGGAGAGGAAGGGGTTATACATGGGGGGTTAGCTGAGTGACGCTGTGTGAGAAAAGCGTGTGCACGCGACTAGTGAAGATTCTGTGTTTTTGTGGTTTGCTCCCTACCCCTCTGGACCTCTCGAACACCTCTCCGTTGATGACCCGCAGTTTTTCCTGCTGCAGGCTGTATTCCAGGTCCTTGGGCCGGCTGGCGTTGTAGATAAAGATGGCCAGCAGGACCGTGGGAGCCTGGAGGAAGAAGTCCAGCGAAGGGTGGAAGTCGAAGAGGAAGATGGAGAGGGCGGTAACCAGAACGGTGGTGATCTGACCTGTCAGCACGTGGAACATGTTGTCTCTGAATTTCAAGATGAAGGCCACAGATAAACCCAGGGCAGCTGAGGAAGAGACGGAGAAGATTTCGAGTTTTTCAAATGTGCACTTCAAATTTATTCATATACGCCTTAGTGTTGTTTATTGATTTTACTAACTCTGCAGCTTGTATTCGGAGACAGTTATTCACTCATTGTCCTTACCATATAAACAACAGCATTGGTCTTTTGCTCAAAAGTTTTAAAATGACCTGACAAGTGACCTTTAGTAAGTAATGCAAGAAGTCACAAATAATGACAACAAAAAAACCACAGCGTCGGTTGCTCGTTAAAACGGCCTGCGTCTATATTTATATATATATATTCATGTTGTCATGCCACCGCAAACAGTCTAAGGTTGTTGGTAGTTGGAAAGTGTCGGACTTGAAAACAGGAGACCAGGTTTTGCTTCCTATCTCCTACCAGCCATCAAAGTTGGTTTCTTGTGACAATAAACACAATCTTTCCAAATCCCAGACCATTATCTTTTCCTAAACTTAAAGGAATAGTTGGGAAATATAATTATTCGCTTGAGATTGATCATATCTGACCGTTACATATGAAGCTACAGGCAGAAACTGGTTAGCTTAGCTTAGCATAACGACTGGTAAAAAAAAAAAATCCACCTACTAAAGCTCACTGATTAACACGTCGCCTAAACTTAACCATCAGATCAGAAAACACTCATATCAGTCGATTTGGAAGACACTGACAAATCAGCTATTTTTCATTTTGTCATTTAGGTATGAGGACTTGTTCACTCACCAGTGACCAGCACTAGACACAGGGAGTAGACATTATGTCCATGGAGGAGACCACAGTGCACTGTGAGGCCTCGTGCCTCACTGCCGAGCCCGAGGGTCAGACCGTTAAACACCACACCAAAGGCATACCTACAAAACCATGACGCACAGGACCACGATTAGCATTGAATTTAGCTATGTGTCTTCTGCCTTATTGTGTTCATCATAAGTCGCCTCTCACAGTTTACTGTTCTGGATGAAGATGCTCTCAGTGAGCTGGTCTCCGTCTTTGAGGATCTTCTCGTTGTAGATGTTGGCCATGGCGGAGATGAAGCACTGGAGGACGAGCAGGATGTGACCCACACCCAGAGATCGAAGTTTCTCCACTACCTTGTCCCTCCAGGCCTGCCCGGGCAGGGAGGACACCCACGACTCAGTGGCACTGTGGTGGGAGGAAAGATATGAACAAGGGAAAATAAAACAACAGAGCTGAGCCAGACTATAGGCGGTGAAAGACACACGTCTTCAATCACAATATTGATGTAAGCACCAGGTCTCGACAGGAAAGAAGAACGCATGGAATAACAAAGTAGATATCTCTGGTTCTGCTGCATCGATTTTTGATCCTTTTATGTTTTAAAGGGATGGTTTGTTGGTTGCATGAGGTACTTATCCATAGTAAGTGTATTACCTACAGTAGATGACGGTCAGCATGCCCCCAGTTTGGAGAAGCAGACAGGAGTTACTGCATGGAAGCAAAGCAATGTCCTGCTGTGGACGGGGCCGGGGTGCAAAACATATTTTAGCCACCTAAAAGAAAGGCCCACCTAAAAAAAACAATATGAGTTCAAGTGTATGCTTTAATTAGAATATTTTCTTTGCGTCTGTGCACTAACTCCTGTCTGTTTCTCCAGACTGGGGGCGCGCCGACCGTCATCTACTGTAGGTAATACACCGACTATGGATAAGTACCTCATACAAACCCACTTCAAAACACCCGAACTATCCCTTTAAACTGCCCATCGTTGAGTCCGACAATGTTATACAAGTGCAATAGTAAATCGGTGGAGTACTCTTCATTCATCCTGTTACCTGCTGTTCCTCATCTGCTCCAGCAGCTGTGTGTAGAGCAGGCAGGAGTTGGAGGGGGTGGAGAGGGGGTTCGAGTGGAGACCTGGCACAGCTATGGAGTTTTGGTGTCCCCCTGATCCCGTCGTCAAGGAAACAATGGACAAGAAGAGGACAAATAACGCTGCCCACTGAACCCAGGACAGACGCCTCCTGAAAGAAAAGGTGGGAAACAAACAATTTAGTTTCACCTGAGGTTGACATGAGCTGTTAACATGAACAGTGTAGTAAAAACTACTGAAAGCAACTTTTCAGGAAAACACTTATATTTGGTTAAAATAGAAGACGTCTCTTCTAAACAAGTCACAAAAATGAAAAAGGGATGGAAAAGCAACCGCATTAAACCAGGGAATGAGATAAAGTGTATCACCACATGCACACTCATAACCATACACACCATCCTACTGAAGAACAAAACATTACAGGGTTGTTAATCGAACCACTTACTTCAGAACAAGTCTGAAGAGTACAGCTGTGGTCAGGATGACAAAGTTGGAGAACAATACTGCCATGGCCTGGGGACAAGAGGAGGTACAGCCTGTTTAGAGATAAAACAGCAGAGTGATAGCAGAGCATAATAACTGAATCAAATACCAACACTTTGAGCAGGATGTTTTGTAAAAGCTGGTATGATATGAGAACGTTAAATCTAAATTTAGATAACCCTTATCACTGAAGCTATGTTATTGAGGGTTGAATAACTGGTCATGTTGGACTGTCCTGATCACCCTGCAGAGGGAGTTTGAGCTACAACCTCCAGGCCGTAGATACAGAGTTCCTGCTCTGAGGATAAAAAGATACAAGTATATTTTGTCTGTACAGCAATAGAGTGCTGCAGGAATGATGTATTTTTGACAAAAAGCCAATGGGATTCTTCCATTGGGTTTTGGATTATTACAGAAAATAAGCTCTGTGGCATACACACGTTTATGATACTTGTTCAGCACCCTAATCTACACGAATGAACACCACTTTTATGATTTTTGAAGCGTAAATGCAATCGAACCAGAAGTAAAAAGCTAGTTAGGCTATAAACAAACTACACCAGTCTCATTACTTAACAGTTTTCAGGCTTCTAACTAAAAACCCATTCAAAAAACCCTTTGACTCCCAGACGAGGGAACTGGAAGTGCTAAAATGCTAACTAATTTCTGGGTTTTGGTACTCATTCCTGCAGCACTCTTATTAGTAGCCTGAATTTGCACATGTGATCTCATCACCTAAGCATTTTATGCATTCTACATTCAAAAGTTTTTTGTCTTCATTTGATGCAATCTTGTTTTTTGTACTGTTTGTCCTTGTGATATCTCTGGATTGTTGCATTATATGATTATGTTTTTATGATGAATGTGTTTGCACACCTGGCTGCAACCAAATTTCCCCTGGTGGGATATTAAAGGTTGACTTGACTAACTGGAATTTATGCAACAGATTTTTTTTTCCAGAAGCTCTAATGTAAAGCTAACATAGACAATATTTCCTTCAGGTAGTGGTCATATAACTAGGTATTGAAGTGTTAACTAACAGGCTGAAGGTAAGTCATCACATAGAAGATGATGAGGTTGTCGAGAAAGTAGAGGAAAGCAGGGATAGCCCACTTCAGGGAATTGAGGAAAGACGTGCTGGAAGTACAGCTCAGATCTCTGCATGATCGTCCCTCTGAAGAAACAAACAAAAAGAGCAAATAAATAAACCATCACACACATTCACAAACCCACTGAGACAGCTGTGGCTTCAAAGTTTACCTCGGACTATGACCCGAAATGACATAGCCAGACAGAAGAGCAGTTTGAGCGCCTCAGCGAGTATATTGACGGATGCAGGGAGGAAGTCATACTTGTTCTCTGCAAATTGACAACAAACAAAGAGACACAATATGTCACACACCTCAGTGGAATACACAGAAAAACATGTTTTATAACATGTTTTTCAAATGTGTGCTGACTTGAAGACAAGCTTATCACATCATGTTAAATCTCTGTGGGAAACAAAAAGTAATATCTGTCAGTCACCAGCGTTTTCAGAGAATTTGAGCAGCAGGATGCGACTGGTCCCCAGCGTTACAAAGCCCAGGCCGAGGGCCAGAGTGTAGGCCGACGAGCGGGAGCACAGCCTGGTGCAGGGCTGGCAACACACCATGGCTAGGACGGGAACTGAATGCAGTCAGACCTATTGTAACACAATACAAACACAGATACAGAAAGTGATGGTATCAGACTGGTTTCCAGTATCTCAGGTACCCCGAGTTTCAGTTTCAGAATGAAAATGAAATGGTAAGATTGGTGCATCTCTATCCAACAACTTAAGATCAATGCGGATATTTTCAACAGTTCAAAGTTCCTGTGGCTACAAATCACCTGGACTATGCTGTATGAGCAGTGAAGAAACATTTGATGGGACATTTTACAACTGGCTTTTCATCGTGGGGGTCAACATTTTCCTGCATTCTTCAGGTTTGAAAGTTTGAAAGTTGTTTTTCCTCGAAGGGGCTGATTATTATAAACTATTAACACCTCATTTATGTAACCTTATCACGCTTGACGGTAACAGTTACCATTTTGAGAAATTGGCAACCAATTCTTGGCCTTTGGTTGACATCAGTAGCAAATACTCTTTAACATATAAAAAAATAGGGACAGCAAACTGTGCACCCCAAAATATATATTTTTTTTTGCATTAGTGATATTTAAATATTGTTACAGTCAGAACCAGAACCAGACAACGCTGCACATGTTTTGGTGTTTACTCGCTGTGTAGAGGCATCTGTTTTAGAGACAATTTCTACTGACAATTTTGTTGCACACCTTAATTGATAACATTTAAGATTTAAATTCTATAACATATCAGAGAAACATAAACTAAAAAATAATTTTGTTTGGTGTGGTGGCAGTTTCTGTTAAAACAAGACACAAACCAACGTAACAACTTGTCTTTCAGTGAATTTAATAAAAAGGCATACATTAATAACTAAAGCATCTGCAGATGGACTCACGAGCACAGCCACCTGTTGTGGACTGTGGCAAGTGAGCCTCGAATACAAAGAGTAGTCAGTATTTATACATTTAAAGCATAACACGAAGATAAGTGCAAAGAAGAAAAGAAGAGAAGGATAGAAAGTGTATCAATGCGTCAGCACACAGCAGACAACAGAGCATCACAAGACATAACAAGTATTTCAGCAATCTGTTGTTTGCAGTTACAGAGAACTAAAATGTCAGGTCACTGTCCTATGGTGATGAAGTTGAACATGTGAGGCCCTGAGATTATCTAAAGGTACAGTGTTAAACTGCAGATATGAAAATTGCCATTACATTGGTTACTGTAATAAAGCTTTTATTCTTTATGACACATTTTCATCATTTTATTTATCATTGCAGGAGGAGGAGGAGGAGGAGGAGGAGGACAACAAGGACAAGAAGAAGAAGGAGGAGGAGGAGGAGGAGGACAACAAGGACAAGAATAAGAAGAAGAAGAACACAGAAGAAGGCCAAGAAGAAGAAGGAGGAGGAGGACAAGAACAAGAACAAGAAGGAGGAGAAGGACAAGAACAAGAAGAAGGAGGAGGAGGACAAGAACAAGAAGAAGAGGGAGGAGGACAAGAAGAAGAAGAAGAAGAAGAAGAAAAAGAAAGAGGACAACAAGGACAAGAAGAAGAAGAAGGAGGAGGACAAGTATAAGAAGGACAAGAAGAAGAAGAAGAGGACAAGAAGAAGAAGAAGAAGGAAGAGGACAAGAAGAAGAAGAAGAAGAAGGAGGAGGAGGACAAGAAGAAGAAGGAGGAGGAGGACAAGAAGAAGAAGAAGAAGAAGAAGGAGGACAAGAAGAAGAAGGAGGAGGAGGAGGAGGACAAGAAGAAGAAGAAGGAGGACAAGAAGAAGAAGAAGAAGGAGGAGGAGGACGACGAGGACAAGAAGAAATTATAAGAAGAAGAAGAAGAAGAAAGAGGACAAGAAGAAGAAGAAGAAGAAGGAGGACAAGAAGAAGAAGAAGAAGGAGGAGGAGGACGAGGACAAGAAGAAATTATAAGAAGAAGAAGATAAGAATAGGATGATGACAAAGGCCAGAATATCTAAATATAAAAACGTATTTCCAGTGGCAGTCCCAGCTCTCAGGTGTGAAATCTTGTTTCTTCTCTGCATTGTTTATTGCTAATCTTTAATCTTTGGGGTTTGGACTGTTTGTCAGACAAAACAAACAATTTGAGTTGCATTTTATAGACTAAAGGACTAACACAAAACAATAACAAACGAGGGATTACTCAATAAGAGTCAGTAAATCTGCTCACACACAGTATTTACTGTTATTATAAACGAACCAAGCCTAACAGCTCAATGCTAACTGTTAGCATCATCTCTCCCACAACATGACGACATTTCTGTTAATAAACACCTTCTATAAAAACAACACGAGGGTTATTTCAATCATTCTTACATGCACTTTCTGAGGGAATCGTCAATACGATGTAGAAATGAAAGAAGTCTTAGTGAGACTTACTTGTTTTGCTCCTTTCTTCCTAAACATGCTAACTGAAGCAGAACTAGAGCACTTCCTGGTTTATCTGCGCAGGCGCACTGGCGCAGTCAGCTGGCGTGATGACGTCATCCAGCACGCACTGCAAGTCAGACTATCGATTATCCCCACCTGAGAAGGTCTGTGGTTGTTTACTTTTGTTTAGTCACACAGTTATTTAGTGATATATAAGGCTAAATACTATACGGTGGTACAGAGAGGGAAAGGTAGACAAAAGTAGCAATACTACTGTTACTGTTTTAATGTAAAAATGCTCTTGTTACAAGTAAAAGTACTATTATTACCATCAAAATACCATACCAAAAGTAAAAGTAGGCCTACTCATTATGCAGAATGGCCCATTTCAGAATCATATAGGCTATATTATATTGCTGAATTATAATTTGCATTATTGTGTAGGTATATCATTTTATTGAGGAAGCTGGTACAAGTAAAAGTACTACATAAGTAGGCTATTACCATCAAAATACATACCAAAAGTAAAAGTAGGCCTACTCATTATGCTTATTTCATAATAATATAGGCTATATTATATTACTAAATTATAATTAGTGATGCATTATTGTGTGGGTATATCACTTTAATGTGGTAGATGGTCGAGGGGGAGCTAATTTTAATTAGGGTACTCTATACACTGCTTAACCTATAATTAGAGCTGCAACGATTAATCAATTAGTTGTCAACTATTAAATTCTTCTGCAAGTATTTTCATAATCGATTAATCGGTTTGAGTAATTTGAAGTTACTTGCATTGCAGATAGACATCCAAAACATGTGATCAACTTATAAAATGTACTGCTATAAACTACTCAGTTGTATATAAAGTAGTTAAAATTGGCTCCACATTAGCAGACATAACAACACTCCTTTAATTAGCTTCACCCAGATAGCATGCTTTCTCCACATCCTCTGCAGCAATTATGTAGTACAGCGCCATGCTACATCACAGCTGGGTGTGGTCACAGTTACTATTTCCGTATTTTACTGATAACCAGTGAAAGGAGGATAGAACAGGACAAATATACTGTATGTTCTTGGTACCAGTTAAGAACTGCTGGTGAGATAAGGCTGGCAGATAACTGACTGCATATCGAGAACTGCAATAATCCAGATGAGAGGTGATAAATCTGTCTTCTACCGATTTTTTTTTTTAAGGAGAGGCGTTCTTAAATTTAGCAATCGTTCTGAATGAAAAAAAGTTAACAGAGTTTGTTTCAGGCACGTGCAGTTATTATTAACTAAAACACTTATTCTGATATAACTTTTTGATACAGGGATGGCTCTCGCCCTCTTGGTGCCCTTGGCGAAATTCGGATTTGGGCGGCGCTCTAGGGTTAGGGTTCAATCCCCCAGAACCCTAAACCTAGCCCCGTAAACCGCAACACACATCAGACAAAATTAACATTTTTATTTTCATAAATAACTGTATTTATCATGTAAGGGATAATGTACAGCTAGCCGGTCATTGTTGTGAAAGAAAGCCCAACAGGGCAATGCCGCACCCCGACGCGGAGCCCTGAAGGGGTTTCTTTCACAACAATGACCCGCTAGCTGTACATTATCCCACTTATTACACGGCTACTTACTTAAGAAATCAATAATTTGACACAAAACGGTCCGCCAGAGTCCAACATCAAAGCTGCGGTCTGCTATACATAGCAACGGTCTGCTATACATAGCAACGGTCTGCTATAAAGACATAACAGACCGCAGAACGCCGTGATTAACCAATCAGAATCGAGTATTCAACAACGGCATGTAATAAGATATAAATAAACAATTGGTCCCTGATATTGTTGGCTTAAAAGTGTTTAGTCAGTTTCCCTACAATCTAACGAATAAGTGCGGCCGGGCAGATGAAAAAGTGTGAGAAAGAGAGTTACATGGGTGAAAAGTCTTTATTTATTTATTTATTCATTTATTTATTTGTCACCTCAATGCAGAGGACCCACCAGCATTTTTAAAAAATATTATTATTATTTATTTAAATAAAAAATAAAAAAATGTAATTATTATTTTTTTTAAGGCGACCTGCGCCCCCCAGAAAGTGGCGCCCATAGGCGACCGCCTATATGGCCTATGTCTTAAGCCGGCCCTGGTTTGATAGGTGCTCATGATGAAATGACGTAAACTGAGATGTTTACATTACATCTAAGAATTTGTCAAAGTTTGGGATGGGTTGCGTCCTCCTATCACACACAGTTATGTTTTCTTTTGAGTTATGGCGTGGTTTTTACAGGATCATTTTCCTGGGACATTCTGAGGTTAGAGAAATTGTCAGTGTAATTTACAACACTGTTTTTTCAGAGATGATGGGAATAAGCACACCCCTCAGGGATGACTCACAGCAAAGCACATCAGGTTTCAATTACAAGAAGAAAAAAACTATGCAGACACAGTTCATTGCCCCGGGACATGATATTTAAACGTGTGTGTGTGTGTTTGTGTGTCAGTGACAGATAAAGCACCGAGCAGACCTCTCTGTCAGATCACAGCTTCTTCACTTGTAGAGTAGACCGGTTTCACCTGGAGGATCGATCACAGAGATGAGGCTCTGTGCCTGGGCTGGAGCTCGCTGTCTCCTGCCTGTCCTGGTTCTTCTGACTGTCCTCCATGTCAAAGCAGACCAGCAGCAACCCAAGGAGAGACACTATTACATTGCTGCTGTTGAGATCGACTGGAACTACTCTGGAAATGACACACACAGGTAGGATGAATAACAATAATTAGACATGCAACAGGTGTTGAAGACTTTATTTTAATTATTATCTAATTCCATTATTTTATATTGTATTTTTGTCTTATTATTAATATTATTTTAATTTTGTAAACTTATCTGACTTCTGTTATTGAAGTTGTTTGTAACGTGTAAAAACAGTTGTTTAATTTCTTTGGCAGCCTTGTTCTTCAACCTATCATAGTATTAGCTTTACTCTGAAACACACACATTTAGAGACACTCTGGATCACAAACATCAGAATCAGAAATACCTTATTGATCCCCGAGGGGGGAAATTAGGACGTTACAGTTGCTCTGATATATAAGAGTAAAGAAATATAAGAAAAATAGGAATAAAGGAAATTATGTACACAATGCTACAATATATAACGCAATATATGTAGAGTAATGTAAATAAATAATAAAATAAGAATAATAACAAATATGTAAAAATATGTGCATCAAACACATACAATATATAACCAGTGTAAATAAGTAAATACAAATAAATAAATGCTAAAAAGTGTGTTAAATATAAATGCAAGAATAGAATAAATAAGAATTATATTTAACTCCTGTGCTTGTTTTATGCATGTTAGTGCCCTAGATGATAGGGTGTACTGTCCCTACACCCCTAACAATTTATCATTATTTAATTATATGTTTATTTTCTTTTAACTATGACTATTTTATTTTATTTGTATATTTGTGTGTATTTTTTTTTTTTTTTTGTACACTTGTTTTCCTTTTAGTTGTGTGCCCTCTGGGTATTGTCATGGGTGGGATATCTATCAGTCCAAACATGTTTGTGCAGTGGATTGTCAGAGTTGTATTAACAAAATTTAGAAATAAACATATAAGAATATTTCTTGACATGTACAGTATAAATGTAGTGTTAATTCACATTTGAATTATTGCACGTTAGGTCTGGTCGACATCCATCTGGTACGACATGTGTCTCCCTCATGTGCTGATTCATACTTTGTGTTTTTCCTTCGTTCCTTAGGGTCGGTCCCACCTATAAGAAAGTGGTCTTTCGGGAATATGACGAAGACTTCAGACAGGCGAAGACTCATCCCTCATGGCTAGGTAAACTTTGGGTTTCCATGAATGAACACATCGTCTGTCTGGCTTCTCCTGTCTCTATAAATTCCCTTTCCACTCAGATATTCACTTTTATTTCCTAATCATTTTCCCAGAAAGGAATTGATATGTACAGTACATAATTGTTATTTCTCAACATGTCCTTTGGTAGTAATTAGTGGGGGAATTAAAATGTGTTCAACTGGTACATTTATTTCAGTTTGTTAGTAGAAATAAAACAAAATAATAGTCATTATATACAGATTATACAGAGGGGGGAGAAACTAAAGGGCAAACAAATGAGTGTAGAAACAAAACAAATGCAGATGCTTCAATACAGGCTTCACTGAATAGTGTGTTGAGCATGGTCTTCATAGATCTCAACCCAAATGAACACCTACAGTATGGGAGATTTTGTAGAGACTTGTCAGGCTCCACCACCATAATTAAAACAACAAATAAGAGAATATCCTTAGGATGAATGTTGTTCATCCTTCCAGTTGAAAGACTAAAATGTTCTTCAAACTTAAGCTGATATTACAACAAGCCTGTATTTAGTTTTTCCGTTAATGTGTCGCAAGTATGTCGCACAGCGCAGTTAGTGACGTAAATAAGCAGCTTGCAATTTCAGATGAATTTCCTAGATTGTTCAGAAAAACGTCCGACTCTGTGTCACAGTTTCACTTCCTTCTATCATTACAAACGTTATAAATCAGCTGGTACTTTCACCAATTGAATACTTTCTCCATTTTCCTTATAATGAGTACATTTTGCTCTCCAGGAATGTTCCTTAGAAATAACAGTTACATATTAATTCCTTTCTAGGAAAGCATCAGGTAAGTAAGAGAACATTACAGTATATGGGCAGATGGTGAAATTACATTTGTCGTTGATGATTCAGTATGACTTTACATCACGTTTACGTCATGATGATGTACAAAAACTTGCACGATTCCAAATAAACTTGAGTGTGTCTTTCCTCTGCAGGTCTCCTCGGACCCACACTGAGGGCGGAGCAGGGCGAGACGATTGTGGTCACTTTCAGAAACATGGCCACCGGACCGCACAGCATCCACCCACACGGTGTCGCTTACGGGAAACAGTCAGAGGGTGGGTGTCTGTTAACCCAGCTGCACATGAGTCCGACAGCTGTGTCGAACCCAAAGACAGCAGTAACACTCTGCAACGCACGTCTGTCTGTTAGGGTCATTGTGGGCGCTCATGATGTTACTCATTCCAATAATTACACAAGATTGGCCAACACAACAAACAACCTTGTTTGTCTTTTTCTAAAATATTAACCAGGACAGGCAGATTATCAAAGTAGACGGTACTGAAGTCCAACAGGACTCATCGCTAAGCCTTAGGAAATCACTGTCTGTGTCCAGCAGAGAGGAATAACAGGACATTTCTGCTATTGTGGATGAAGGAAATTAACAATAAGCGCTCCTTAATTTGCTCTTAATGCAAAAGTCAAAGTGCAGAAGAATTCAAAATTAAACAAAAGCTTGCAGGAAACTCTTCATTTAGTCTTTTTTTGGGGACTTGAGTCACAAATTTTATTAGAAAAGTCAATAATCCCCTCAGACCTCTGCTCGGCAATGGTATTTAATTAATTATTAGACCTTTTTTTGCTCTTATTCAAACTGAATGCTCCGTTTGTTTTTGCAGGAGCCCACTACTTTGACAACACATCACAGAAAGAGAAAGAGGATGACATAGTGCAGCCGAACAGAGAACACGTTTACTACTGGGAGGTGACGTCACAGGTTGCTCCACAGCAACATGACCCCACCTGTCTCACCTACACCTACATCTCCCACAAAAATGTTGTGCAGGACTACAACTCAGGCCTCATTGGTGCTTTACTCATCTGCAAGCCTGGTAAGCAGCAAAACGAGGCTGTGTTTCAAGTAACAAAATATCAGTTTCCACTGCACCTACAGTACATAATCTCTCTCTCCTATTCTTTCTCTCTCTCAGGCAGTCTGGATGAGTCGGGGAAACAGAAAGCCGTCCACCAGGAGTATGTGTTCCTCTTCGGGGTGTTTGATGAGAGAGAGAGCAAGTACAAACCATACAGCTACGGCAACAATGTGAAATACACCATCAACGGATACGCGATGGGATCTCTACCTGGTTAGTCTGTCCAGTCATTTAGCACTCATTGAGTTAGAGAGTGAGCCAGTCAGTCAGTTGTTCAGGTATCCTTGGAGATTTTTTTTTAAAAACATGATACGCAGATGACACATCAGGACACCTCAGACTGAGTTCTGGTTAATAGACAGACCAGTGTGTAATTAACTGTCAGTATCCATAACAACAAAACTGATGCTTCACGCTATCATGGGTTAAACTGACAGTGATGACTTAAACCCCAGACAGTATTTTTTTGTTTGATATGTATAGGGCAGGAACACGCATATTTTTTCATTGTTAATTAATCTCTTGATTATTTTTTTTATTAATAGATTAGTCCAGTGGTTCTCAACCTGGGGGTTGGAACCCCCAAGGGGATCGCAAGATAATTTCTGAGGGTCGCCAGACGAGGTCTAATAACTAGACTGGGGAATGCTTTTTTCATTACATCGCCTGAACCAGTGATATAATTTGCCTTGGAATAGATTATATTGAGTGTGTTTCTAAAAGTTGTGCGTGCAAGTGATTATCTGACGGTTTCGAAACGCATCGAAACTCCACAGAACCTGGAGCACATTGGACAACGCCGAGATGCTAGCTTTTAAAACCAAGCTGTTATAACAAACAAAGCATTATGTAATTACATTTATTATTCAGAACATTCACAATAATCGCTCAAAATCAGCAGCGGGAGGCGCGTAGAAACAGATGTTTATGTCAGGCGGCGTAAACATCTGTTTATGTCGCGACTTGAAAAGGTTAAGAACCACTGGTTTAGTCAATAATAAGTGAGAAGAAATTGTTTAATTATAGTTTAATATTAATTTAATACTTCCTTATTTCTAATTTGGAACACAGGAGCTTTAATAGTGATGTATTATTTTACCGTTGTGGCTACTACTGAATACTTCCTCCAGCACTGTTTATATGTACAGACTCATGGTGAGTGGCACAGGTCACTGTGTACGGTATGTGGTGTACAGGATGTCCAGCAAAGGATTTCAACGATAAATACACACAACGTGACCAACAGTTTCCTCTTTTCTGTGCAGACGTCAGTATGTGTGCCTATGCCTCTGTGAGCCTGCACCTGCTGGGTATGAGCTCAGAGCCCGAGGTGTTCTCAGTGCACATGAACGGGCAGGTGCTGCAGCAGAACGGCCATAAAGTGTCATCAGTGGGCCTGATCAGCGGCTCCACTGCCACCGCCAGCATGGTGGCGCTCCACACAGGCCGCTGGCTGCTCTCCTCTCACACCATCAAGCACATGGAGGGTACGTGTTTCCTCTACTCATGAGATGAATAGATCCATCATCCACCATGAAATATATTTACAAGGAATAAATGTGTTTCTGCATTGTTTGCAGCTGGCATGCATGGTTTCGTGGATGTGAAAAAGTGTGACGGCTTCAAAGCGCCCCTGCGACGGATGACCACTGAACAGAAACGATACAGCAGGGAGTGGATATACTACATAGCTGCTGAGGAGGTTGTCTGGGACTATGCACCGAATATGCCAGAACACGTTGACGAGTAAGAAGCATTTACAGATACATTTTATGGCATTTTTAAAAGTGCACATGCAAACTAATCAGACATCCCTCTGTAGCAAAGTATATCCTTTGTGTTTAAGGTGCTACTGTGGTATTTTAATGAATCACTATTGCATTTAAATGACCTAATATACAATTGTTCTGTTTATTGTCAAAAGGGAGAATATAGTGCTGCTGATTAGAGTGTCTCTTCCCACTAAACCTGCTTTAGGCTAAACATATTAGGAGTTATTTTCCGTCTTTCACTCTGCTGCAATCTCTAAACTCTTTAAGCCCGATTTGAACTAGAAGAACAGTTTTGCACCGATTAAAAACACCAGTGTCACACAGCTTGAATTACAGCGTTTTAAACGGTCTCACTATTTTATGGAAGTTATATCAATGTGTCAAAATTAAATGAAACCTCTTATCTTTTTTTTGTATAGGGACTTTAAGTTCCAGTACCTGAGACAGTCCTCGACACGCATCGGTGGGAAGTACAAGAAGGCCGTGTACACGCTGTACAAAAATGAGTCATTCACCGAGAAGTTAGAGTCCAAGCAAAGGAAAAATGAGCTTGGCATCTTGGGCCCGGTGATCAAAGCGCAAATCAGAGATGTCATCAAGGTGAGATCAATTCAAATCGAATTTTATAGCACCTTATCAGCAAAATTATAACACAAAGTGCCACTCATAACACACTACATTACAGAACACCAAAAAAATACAATATCATCGAATTCAAAGATCTCATCCACATTCTGGAAATCATCTAAATATTCAGCCATGACCTTGAAAATCTTTTAGATTAAAAACGGCTGCAGTTTCTACACAGTTCATCAGCTGTGGATATAAACACTATCAAATTAAAGCTGAAAGTCAGCACTTTAATAGTAAGTGGTATTTCAAATCAGTGACTGTGAGTGCAAAGCCAACTCACGAATCATGTGTCATTCGAATACTCAGCTTATCAGGCATTTATTTATCATTGTCTAGTGTCTACAGACGGCGTGTCCTCACACATCCTCCTGTCCTTTTACAGATTGTCTTTAAGAACATGGCCTCCAGGCCCTACAGCATCTACCCACATGGACTGACGATAGAGAAGTCAGATGAAGGAGTCAACTACCCAGCAGGAGGTACTAAATCTCTCCTCACACTAAAACACTTAATACACTGGTATCATTTTATAAAAAGATTACAATTAAATTGATATCTCGATGTGTTTGCCAGGCAACCACTCTCACGGCGTTCAACCAGGTGAGACACACACCTACATATGGAAAGTGGTCGACGAGGACGAGCCTTTCGACGCAGACTCTCGATGTCTGACACGACTGTACCACAGCGCAGTGGACACACCGCGCGACATCGCCTCGGGACTGATTGGACAAATCCTCATCTGCAAGAGTCGGTCCCTCAATATCAGGGGTGTGCAGGTAAAAAGATGCTAGCGGCATGGCTCAAGAGATGGCAATGTTGGTCTGTCTGTCAATCGGTTGGTCTATTGATATTAGTCTAACAAATGTTCACAGTAGTATGTAACAATCAAAACTATGTGTTTGGTTTGTAGCTGAAGGCAGACAAGGAGCAGCATGCTATGTTGGCTGTATTCGATGAGAACAAGAGTTGGTATGTGGATGAAAACATTCGCCAATACTGCGATCAATCCAAAGTCAACAAGGCAGACCCGGACTTTTATAAGTCCAATGTCATGCACAGTAAGTTTATCCATAATCGGATTGAAGCTCATCCTGAAAGATCTGATAATATTCACTCCATTATTTCTTCATATATCTAACTGTGTTGCCTGTCATGTAAATTTCCTCACAGCAATTAATGGCTATGTGTTTGAGAGTGGCCCGCTCTTGGGCTTCTGCAACGGTGAGATTGCAACATGGCACGTGTCCAGCATTGGAGCACAGGACTACATCCAGACGGCTACTTTCTACGGCCATCCATTTGAGGTGACTGGGCGGACAGAGGACATCCTCAGCCTCTACCCTATGACTGGAGAGACCATCACGATGAACATGGACAACATTGGTCAGTCAGGGCTTACGGTGCCTTTTTTTAGTCAAATTATGTATTGTGTACCCAAATATTTCATCTGCAGGGATACTTTTAAATTTACTACAAGGAACTTTTTACTGGTGATGAACCAGTGTCAATTTCACCTACGCAAGCAAACGAGATGATCAGCGAGAATATTGGCTATTTCTATTTAGTTATTCTGAATGCCTGAATCTGGTCCGATTCCACTTGAAATCAGACTAAACTCCCTTAGCTCAGACTCCAACTGGAGAACCAGAACCAGGACTGACTGGGACAGACTGTCAGACCCTGCTGCAGTAAAATTAGAGGTTTTCTAAAGGGACTCTGGTTCTCGGAAACACTACCGCTTTTGTCCACAGGGACCGCCAGAATCAACACAAAATAAAAGTTCCTTGTAGTAGCTTTAAAATAAAATATATATATATATATTCGTACATATATGTAGGACTATGTGTAAGTCCATAGAGACCATTGTGCCACCATCCGAAACTTGAAAACTGCACATGAAAAGAGACAGCTGCTTAGTGTTTCATGGATGATTTTTTTGTGTCTCTCTTGAACCAGGTGTCTGGCTCCTCGCTTCCCTGAATTCCCATGAGACAACCAAAGGAATGCGTGTTAAGTTCCAGGATGTCGAGTGCTATCGCGACCGCATGTATGAGTACAACGACTACGACGATCCAACGGTGAACAAAGAATTTACCGAGTGGAACCCTATGAGCTTGGCTGAGATCAAGAAGAAAGAAGAGAAGCCAAAACCTGCAAAAGAAACGCCCAAGGAGCCAGACATTTACACGGAAATGTTTGCAGACGAATTAGGTCTCAGGTCTAAGAAGAACCAAACTATTGACACAGATGTGGAGGAGCTGGACCTCTCTTTCCTCGACTATGATATTATTGATGTTGACGGAGATATGGATATCAACTTTAACTTCAAGGAGAAAAGTGATATAAGTGTGACCTCTATTTCAGAGCCAAATGCACTAAATGTGACATTATTTTCAAACTGGAATGAGACAGATGGATTAAACCTTACAGCAGTTAATTTGCTGAACCAAAGCATCAGTGAGAATACAACACATATGCACAACAGTAGTACGCCATCAACTTTTGGCAATTCTTCTGTGAATAAAACAGAGAACATAACCACTTTTTATAGCCCAGATATATTACTCAAGAATGACAGCATAACTACAAATAGCAGTGTTGTTGCAGAGATTACCAATTTTACGGTAACACTACAAGAAACTGCCAATCTTACTGTAACTTTAAATTCAAGCTCCATCTTGGACACTGAAAGAATGAATGCAACCCTGACTGGTGATAACCAGACTTCTGAGGATGTGATCTTGGAGGAGGACTCCGAGGAGAGACTCACCAGAGGGGACGTGTTTTCTTACTCTGTGCCGCTATCCAATACCAGCACCAACAATCAGAGTACGCCAGAGGGCAACGCAACCAAGGATGATGTGAATAGCACAGCGGCTAACGTGTCTGCAGATGGAACAAACCGTTCATCGTCTATTCTAACGGCTGATGTTGGAGAGTTTAACATTAGCAGCGTAGACAGAAGCAACTTGACCATCTTAGAGTTGGGGGTGGAGAACAAAACCAGTGACAATGACTCCCTGATTACCACAGCAAAGCCGGAGCATGCACTTAAAATTAATTCCTCTGAAAATGTGACTATTCCAGCCAATTCCAGCATTGAAAATGTAACAAACGTTTTGCTCGAAACTGGGCCCTCACAGAATGTCACAGTGAATATATCCAGATCAAATTCATCAGAGGAGATTATTTTAGAGAGTAGGGAGAATGTCACAGCTCTTCTTGATGAGTTGAACCGCACATCTTCTGCAGAACGTTTCTCCAATGAGACCCCGTTCCTCTCCAGTTATACAGTAAGCGATTCTGAGAGCATGGAAGAAGTGCTCATCTACCTCACAGAAAACAAAACAGAGGTGATTAAAACCACCTCCGTCAAAACGGTGGGCCACAACTGGACTTATGAGGGAACTCACCAAACGGAACTTGTGGAGATTCCCGACTACATGATGAAATATTTCGGGAAAGAAACCCCTAAAACGACGCCAATTCCAAAAAAGAAGACCAAGAAGGTGAACATGCGACAGTGGCCCCAGAAGGGCCAAGGCATGAAAACAAAGAGGAGGAAGGAGTACAAGGCTCAAGCCAGGATTGGCTTACCATTCTCCCCTCGTGGATTCAATCCAGGTGTAACCCCGCGTGGGTCACGACCCATTCCTCCACAACCTGTCTCTGATGAGAAGCAGCTCATTAACGAGCCCGTGGTCATCGGCGTGCCCCGGCCCGATTTCAGCGACTACGAGCTGTATGTTCCCGGGGACGATCCAGATCATCTACAGCTGGAGGGGGAAAATGTGAACGCAGATGAATATGAGTATGTGACCTACATAGACCCTTACAGCGGTCATGAGGACATCAAGAATCTCAACCTGGATGACACCACCAAATACTACTTGAAATTCTCAGGCCCAAATGTGAAGACTTACTTCATCGCTGCAGAGGAGGTTGAGTGGGACTACGCTGGCTACGGACAGAGGTAAGTTCAGTAAGAAAAGCTCATATGACATTTGAAAAGATATGACTAAAGCAGGAATGAAGCTGAAATAAGGTCCTGTTGTCACCACAGAAGGCAAGACAATTCGCAACAAGACAGCAGACAAACAAAGTTCACCAAGGTGGTTTTCCGAGCTTACTTGGACAGCAGCTTCAGCACGCCGGACATCCGTGGAGAGATGGATGAGCATCTGGGCATCCTGGGACCGGTCATCAAGGCGGAGGTCGGACAAAGCATCATGGTAAGACTGGCAGCATAATCTGTATAACTCTTCTGGGATCTCACATTTTCTAATTTTATACCCAACAGCTAGTTAGCTTAGCTTAGTACAAAGACTGAAAACGGCAAGTCATTCTCTCTCCAAAGGTAACAATCCATCTGCCATCTCTAAAGCTCTCTAATTAACTTGTTAAATCAATAGACTGTATATAAGAAGTGGACGTATTCACCGTGACGTCATCCGTTGGTTTGTGGACTGCCATTTTGAAGCCTCAAGTTCGGCATTTTGGCCATCGCCATCTTGGTTCTTTGCAACCAGAATGACGTAGGTAGAGCTAAGTACAACCGAACGCTAAATAAGAAATTTTTAGGCGACCAAAAAGGTTATAATTAATTTTCATGAACTGAAAACGCACTGTGAAAGGGTTTAAGTTGTAAGACGAAAACACGAACAATGGCGTGGTAGCGACCTGTCAATCACAGGTGCCCTAAAGCATCCCCTGCTTTATGGTCTAGTTGACGCTAAGTGGGACCATAATTCACTAAATGAACATCATGCTGTATTGAAGAAGACTTGAAACTAGCGATTGAGACCATATACTCATGTTTACAATGTTTACTGAGGTAATAAATCAAGTGAGAAGTAGGCTCATTTTCTCATAGACTTCTATACAATCAGACTTCTTTTTGCAACCAGAGGAGTCGCCCCCTGCTGGCTGTTAGAGAGAATGCAAGTTTAAGGCACTTCAACATTGGCTTCACTTTTCAGACCTGGAGGTAGCCCACTTGGTTACAGTCTTTGTGCTTAACTAAGCTAACTGGCTTCTGGCTGTAGCTTCACATCCCCCCCCCCCAGACATGAGAGTTGTATTGATCTTTTCATCTAACTCTCAACACAAAAATAAATATGCCTATTTTCCAAAATGTCTAACTATTCCTTTAAAGCCATGCCTATCCAACCACATAATGTGTCTTTTTGTCTTGTAGGTGGTGTTCAGGAACAAAGCCCACCGTCCGTACTCCTTACACCCAAAAGGGGTTTCCTATACCAAGCAGACGGAGGGTCTGTCCTATGAGGATGGCTCTAAGTACTGGTATAAATATGACAACGAGGTTCAACCCAATACCACCTTCACATACATATGGAAGGTCCATTCTATGGTTGGGCCAATGCCAGGGGAGTCTCACTGTCGGACATGGGCCTACTATTCAGGCGTTAATCCTGTAAGTAATCTGTAATTTGTAGATAATTATTAGCTAAATATAAGTTTAGTATGGTAGGCATTGGAGAAATGCTATTTACAAATACAAATTAAAGGAACTGTATGTAGAATTTGAGTTTGTGACCGTGGCAACCCCTAGTGGCAGAATGAAAACATGAACAGGCTGGATTGTGTAATTTCTCTACAAAGACAAATTTATGCCATCAGAATAATTTGAAAGATGCTAAATCACATACAGATTCTACATATAGGAGCTTTAAATTAAGATTAAACTAAATGTGACATGTGTATGTTTAGGTTGAGCACATTGGATTGTGTTCACATTTTAATAATAACATTAAACTTAATGTATGCTCTGTCTTTTAGGAAAAGGATATCCACTCTGGCCTGATTGGGCCTCTGCTGGTGTGTCGAGAGGGCACCCTGGCCACAGAGATACCAAACACGAGGGAGTTCACGCTGCTTTTCATGACCTTCGATGAGTCGCAGAGCTGGTACTACGAGGAGAACTACGAGATGATGCAGAGGAAAAACCGAAGGAGATCTATGGACCCCCACCTCAAGGAAAACCTCAAGTTCCACTGTAAGTATGACCTCCAAGTAGCCTATTATTGAGGACCCGTGTGTAACATTTAAAGGAATCTATTGGCAGAAATGGAATATAATATTAATAAGTATGTTTTCTTTAGTGTATAATCACCTGAGAATAAGAATCATTGTGTTTCCGTTAGCTTAGAATGAGCCGATTATATCTACATAGGTAGCGGGTCCTCTTCACGGAAACTGCCATGTTGCACTGCCGAACGTACAAACCAAACACTTAACGTTTCCTGCTTGGGCCAGAGTCGAAAACGTTACTCGCTGCCGTCGCTTCCACTCTCTCTCTCTCTCTTGCTTCACCACTCACTTCCCACATTCACACACACTCTAAGCCATTTGCGTTTTTGGCCACCATAGTTCTTCTACACGCTTGGCACACATGAGAGGCTTCAGCTGGTTGCAATCTGCAACCTCACCGCTAGATACCGCCAGATCCTACACACTGCTCCTTTAAATGATCCTCCAACCCAGATCTTTTAAATATGATAACCAAAATGATATAACATGCTAATTTAAACACACAGTATGTACATCCACAGTTAATAATATATCAGTGTGTCAAATATGGTATTGTAGGTAGTAATGACTGAGTTGCAATTTCTTCCATGCATTCAAGATTTATCAGTTACAGAACAGAAATGATAAATGTCTTTCTGTCTGTTGTTTCATTAGCCATCAATGGCATTACATACAACCTGAAGGGCCTGAGGATGTACACCGACCAGCTGGTGTGCTGGCACCTGATCAACATGGGTTCTCCCAAAGACTTTCAGAGCGTCCACTTCCACGGACAGACGTTCATCCACAAGAAGATCACCAGCTACAGACAGGCCGTCTACCCGCTGTTACCTGGTGAGCAACATAACATCTGCTGCTTTTGTGCTTTCATTATGAATAGAAGTCTATTTGGATTGACAATACTTCAGAGGTGTTGTAAAGCAGAGAATAGCTACCGGTGATATTTGATGTCAACAACGCAGCAGAGACAGTGTGTTTCAACTTTACCAAACTGTCCTTGCAGGGAGCTTTGCTACTCTGGAGATGTATCCATCCAAACCTGGCCTGTGGCAGCTGGAGACGGAGGTCGGTTTCAGCCAACAGAAGGGCATGCAGACCCTCTTTCTGGTTCTAGATAATGGTACAAACAACTAAAAACAACTCTGCAGCATTTAGACATACTGTTGTGTTGTGTTTTAATACTGAAATATTGCTTTTATGTTTCCTCCCAGACTGCTTCCGCTCGCTGGGTTTACAATCAAGCAGCGTGAAAGACGACCAGATCACAGCAATCAACACTAGAGGTAGCCACGCCTCCTCCTGTCTGTATTGACAACAAATGCATTGTTATCCTACTAACATCACAATGAAATTATTCCAGTAAAGTTATAAGCAAATATGTCAGTGTTTGACAGTATTTCCATCTTTGAAGGATACTGGGAGCCCCATCTTGCCAGACTGAACAACCCGGGGAAATACAACGCATGGAGCACAGAACAGAACAGGAGCTGGATTCAGGTGTGTGTTGTAGGTGTTATAAGCGTGCGTGTTTGATTACATATGTGCGCTTGCTTTCTATGTGAATACAATCTGGACTCTCCCCTGTGCAGGTGGACTTCCAGCGGCCAGTTGTGATAAGCCAGGTGGCCACACAGGGAGCCAGGGAGATGTTCTATTCGCAGTATGTGGTGGAGTACACCATCTCCTACAGCACCGACCGCCGGAAGTGGATCTTCTATAAGGGCGACAGCAGGAGCTTCAGGAAGGTGGGAGAAGTTTGATCACAATGCAATCAGCTACAAACTAAGAGAGAAGTGTGTGATCACTTATTTACTTCTCTCTGTCTGTCTCTCACCAGGTATTCACTGGGAACCAGGATGCCAATGAGGTAAAGACAAACACCTTCTTTCCTCCTGTGATTGGACGGTTCATCAGGCTGCACCCCATCAAGTGGCACAACAAGGCCACTGTCCGCATGGAGTTCTACGGCTGTGAGCTTGACGGTAAGACGTCACTGTAAATAAGATAAGATAGGATATACTTTTATTGTCCCCGTGGGGAAATTTTTGTGTGCGTCAAGGTTATAATAGCTTTGAATTTTCAATTAGTTTTTATTTTATTTTAGGTTTTACTTTTCGATTTTTATTTAGTTTAGTTAGTTTTCAGAGTGTGTTTAGTTTTAGTTTTTTTAGTTTGTTTTTGTTAGGGCCAGATAAAATGTCTCAGAAGTATGTAGCGCCTTGGTAGCCGAGTGTTTACAGTTCATGCCATATAACAGCAGCGTCCCGGGTTCCAGTCTTGAGACCTTTGTTGCATGTCACACCTCTCCCTCTCTCTCTTTCCCCCATTTCTACTCTGTCAAATAAAATGTGAAAATGCCCCCAAACAAATCTTTAAATGTGACATTTCTGATCTCCTGCCTCAGGCTGCTCGGTGCCTCTGGGGATGCAGAGCAGAGTAATAGAAGACCATAGCATCACAGCCAGCTCCACGGCTTCCAGCTGGTACGCTGGAGCTTGGAAATCCTCTTTCGCACGCCTCAACAAACAGGGCTCCGTCAATGCATGGCAGGCTAAGGTACAAATCCTAACACTGACATGATGACAGGTCATAATGAAGTGAGCATCAGGTAGAATGTCACTGTTCCTGTATAACGCAGGATCGGAGTGATCTGAAAATGTGTGCATTGTGAATTAAATAGCACACTAATTCCTTCAACCTGTCAAACTTATTATCTCTATCTAAACCTCTCCTCCACAGTACAGTGACATGAATCAGTGGCTTCAGGTGGAGCTGCTCCAAATTACAAAGATCACAGGTATCATAATGCAAGGAGCCAAGTCTCTGGGGAAAGAGAAGTACGTCATGTCCTACGCTCTGCAGTACGGCAACGATGGGATGCACTGGAGCCACTACACAGACGATGAGAGCATCTCTTCCAAGGTGAGCGGTGATAAAATCACATGAACCAGTTCACTGGTGACTGGAGTTATATCAGACTAAACAATGTCTTTCTCTCTCTCTCACCAAATCCAGACTTTTTTGGGAAATACAGATAACAACGAACACGTGAAGAACTACATCTACCCTCCTATTTTCGCCCGTTTCATCCGAATCATCCCCAGAAGCTGGATGAACTCCATCACCATGAGAATAGAGCTGCTGGGCTGTGACTTTGAGTGATAATATACACACAGACAGACACATCCATACCAAATGATGACAGGTCAAGTCAACCATGCACATGCAAGTTAACACACATGCAGACTGAATCATGTAGCGTAAGCCTAGACATATGCACATCCACTCCCACACATAACGGTTATATATGGAGGATACTACATACAGAAATATACTAACTCACAGCCTTTGTGTTCAAGCAAAAGAAAACATACTTTTATTACTTATAGGCCATTTTTTTAACTCATCCTATGTGCCGAATATATACCCAGTTAAAATAGTTGTAAAACTCATTTGTAAGTGCAGTACATGTGAGTCCTTTAACCCTTTTTGTCAATAGTTTTACATGTTTTTGAGATAATATATTTTCATTTTGTCTATCACAAATGACTATTAATGGATGTAAATATGTAAGTAGAGATTGTATAATTTATTTTTTAATAAATATGATTAATATTCTTATCTTTCGGTGTCGGGCTCAGTGACGTACGAGTACATAAATCTTTTTAATGGATTCTGTGTCTTCCAAGTATGAGTACCACTGATATCTTCCCAGGGTGTCTCGAAGGTGTCACTTTCAGCACCTCTGCTGGGGCCGAGCCGCTGTTTAAGCAGCAGCTCAGGGCCTCCAGAGTCAACGGACACGTGCAGCTGCAAACACATGGCATGTTTATCCATTTGCTGACCATGTTAAACTGGGCACCGGAGGTGTGAAAGTCTCAGCGTGGCTGCCTTGCGTGCTTCTGATCTGTGAAGACAAATCAACTCACAGATAGCTTTATTGATGGACAACTGGCTGTCTGGGGGGCTGTGGGAATACTGTCGCTTCACGTCTGGGAAACAAGTGACACTAAGGGGATGTAATTTTTTAAAAAAAAGACAAATAATAGGCTACAACTATATCCAGAGAAAAACTAGTGAGGTACTTACATTGGTAGCGGTGTTTATCCACTTATTCAGGATGATGAAACTTCATAGAGCACCTGATGGGAGAGGAAAGGGCATGCTGTAAATGACAGTTTTAGGAGTCTTTTAGTCAAACCATGATAGTTCACAACCTCAACTCAAGGTCCACTTACTTGCTTGTATCATACCTTTCCACTGTATCACACATGCTGATGAAGACTTTGATATGGTTGAAAGCTCAGAAGCAAGCAATAAGTTGACTGTCAAGCTCAAACTATTTGTTTTCCTGAACATTTTGGGGGGAAATCATCCTACTACTCATGAAAGCAAAGGTAGGACTTCAAAGTGTTGTGGTTATTTGTCCAAAAAAAAATGGTTATTCAAAAAATAAAACTTACATCAAAATACATCACCATGCTGCCTCTCTCTTGCTCCAGTGGTCTCTTCCTGGTGCATCACCTGACACTGACACACCTACTACCTTTATCATCTCACCTAACAAGTGCCTGATCTGCTGCTTAGTGCCCTTACTAGTGTCTATTGTGCAATTGTGACAGCGCACCACCAGATGTCGCTCCAACTTCACCTCTGCTGAAGATCGGGCTGAGACTAAATGATTTCATGACAGTGTGATGAGGTTCTGTCTATAAGTATAATACTACTAATACTCATTATGAGTAACGTTTGTGCATTAAAGACTGTAAAATGATGTGCAATAACATATGCTGGACACTTTGTGCAATAATCTGGCATCTGGCAAAACTGGCATCTCGCCAATATACATATTGTATTTTTGTATATTGTACTATCTTTTATATTTTGTATATTTATATTGTATTATCTCTTCATTAGCACCTATGGGATTGTCACAATCTCATTTCGTTGTACTACACAATGACAACAAAGGGCTTGAATACATTATAATACAGCAGCAAAGTGGATATTTCGGTGTTAGAGGGTTGTATGTTTGCATGTTTTGTATGTTAAATAATTATTTGTAACAATAACCATTACTGTTATATAAATGCAGTGGAGTAAAAAGTACAATGTTTGCTTCTGATATGAAGTAAAATTGTTATACTCGAGTTAAGCACAGGCGCCTTAAAATTGTAATATAGGACCAGTAGTGAGCTTCACTTTCCACCACTGTTATAAATAGAATACAGCTTCATTTTATAATCATTAATAACATTCAAGTCCAGAGACTGTTGGTTCCTAAATGATGTGTCTGTCTGTCTGTCACAGTTTAGTCTGTCCTGATCTGCCTGGTGATACAATCTGAAAAGCACCAACTGGGTCATGATTATTAATATCTGTGGATCATCCTCTGCCAGGCAGCTTGTTTACAAACATACTGTTATGAGGGAGTCATGAGGGGGAGTGGGGGTAACTTCACCCGGGAAAACTTTTATTGGGCACACACACACACACACACACACACACACACACACACACACACACACACACACACACACACACACACACACACACTCCCCTTTGTGCTCCTCCTCCTCTGAGCTCTGGGCTCATTTAAAGGCAGCAGTCCTCTGGCTGGAGGGTTAGTTCAAGACCTGCAGGAGTTCAGCACACAGGAGGACACAGTGGGACTTTACACTGAGGGACATATATATATTTATATAATTAATATATATAACATTTATTTTGGATAATCTCTAATCTGATTACTGGAATAATGAAGTCTCCAAAACTGAAACCTCAAGGTAAATATAAATTTATTTTTCTATCTTTATTTATAATAACAATAAGATGCTTTCATTGTCACTATATGTTCATTTAAATACAATATTCCAGTAGGAAATATTGTATTATGACCTGACCATGATTTTTTTTCTTATATTATATCTTTAATAGGTCTAATGGGTTTATGATCAGCCTCTCACTCATCTGAAACCTTATTGATCCAAAAAATATGTTTCTCTTAAATATAAAGTAATAAATGTCATGCTTTTTCTGTCTTTTCCTTGCAGCGAAATAAGTATTTAAATACAATATTCCAATAGGAAATATTTTAATATTAACCTTCATTTAATGTTTTTTTTTTATATTGTAATACTTTAATTAGGTCTAATAAGTTTATTATCAGTCTCTAACTCAGCTGAAACCTTATTGATCCCAAAAAATATGTTTCTCTTAAATATAAAGTAATAAATGTCATGCTTTTTCTGTCTTTTCCTTGCAGCTAAGTTGGTGCAGGAGGAGGACCTGAGCGACGTGCTGTGTGAGTTCGACGCCGTGATGGAAGACTTCACGTCGCCGGTGGAGAAGCGACACTTCAGGTACGATGAACACCTGAAGACGATGAAGAGGAGGAGCAGCGCCAGCGTCAGCGACAGCGGCATCAGCGACTCAGAGAGTGAGTTAGTGATCATGATGATCAATTATTATTATCTATATATTCAGGGACACATATATTTGTGCAGGAAAGGTTCAAGCAGTATCTTAAAATTGTGCAATAAAAAGTGCAAAGTGACACCTGAGACTCCAGAATGGAGATCAGGTACTGCAGATATTATATAGTTATGATTTGTTTTCTGCATCTGTCACTTGTGGTTGATGGTCTGAAGGAGTTCTGCCCATTTTGCCACAAGATAAAGTCCCAAAAAGTCTGTCTTTTTATCAGAAACTCATGCATTTTGCCTCATTTATGCTCCTTCTCTACTGGAGTCAGTGTTACTTCTCCTGCTCCTCTTCACTTTGGTGATGATGAATTATTATTATTATTATCTATATATTCAGGGAGCATTGACACATATATTTGGGGCAGGGAAGGTTGCAGACAGTATCTTAAAATTGGGCAATAAAAAGTGTAAAGTGACACCTGAGACTCCAGAATGGAGATCAGGCATTGCAGATATTATATAGTTATGATTTGTTTTCTGCATCTGTCACTTATGGTTGATGGTCTGAAGGAGTTCTGCCCACTTTGCCACAAGATATAATCCCAAGAAGTCTGTCTTTTTATCAGAAACTCATGCATTTTGCCTCATTTATTCTCCTTCTCTACTGGAGTTAGTGTTACTTCTCCTGCTCCACTTCACAGCAACATCTTTGTGTGCAGTTTCTTATCATGTGCCATCAAGAGGGCAGCGGGGGAGGCTGGCAAACTGTTGCATCCATGCATGTACGCTCTCACACACAATTACACATCAGCACAGAAAGAAAGAGAGGGAGAGAGAGAGAGAGAGAAATCCTTGGATCACAGTCCAGAGATCTGGGCGTCAGATTAAGCTGCATATTTTGGCACACCTGCCCCCGTATTGTGGCTGCTCCTCTAAAGTTTTACTGTCATACATTACTGTATTACTCTGTTTTAAAAGTCTGCTTCACCAGCTGGAGAGCTAGCTGGCCTCAAATGTGATAGCCTCATATGCTGACACGCAGAGAAAAAATATGCCTCGGGTCCCCATGAGCAAGGATAGTTTCCCAGACACGTGTGAGTGGGTTTGGACGTCCAAGGGGAAGATGTGGAAAGATCTTTTATAGTCTTCAGCCTTCTGGAAAGGCTGTTTGTGGAGAGGGGACGTCCAGTTAACTGCAGACTAGAGTCACATGCATGATAGATTCAGGCAGTAACGCTGGAGTTTGGTAGTTGCATAATAACTTGGGTTCCAGTGGTTTTTTGTGAGAGTATCATCAATACCCACAATGTTTACTATTCCAGCTACAATTATCACATCACCACTATGATCATGCATTAAGCAACACCAGTGATAAATGCAGAGGGAGGGTGTTCGGACCTGCGTCTGTGGTGCTAATGAGCTTGTTGATTTGCTCAAGGGATCAGATTCCTGCATGAGCTCTGTCCTCTCCATGGCAGTCTAATGAAGAGGGACCTGTCCCACGCAGGGACGAGCTATTGTGTTGCAGCCTGATGGATGGACCGACTGTTGGACGTGCTGATAAATGACGCAAAAACGGTGCAGCGGGGTCTCATAGATCCACCCTAGAGCGTGCACGTGAGATAGAAAGAATGTAGAAGAAGGAGAGTGTGAGTGGCAGAAATAAAAAATGAGAAAAGAGAGGGAGTCATTAATGTTAAGGCCACAGCTCTGAGTGTGTGGGTGTGTGAGGCCGGGCGCTCCCCGTTGTGTGTGGCGGCTCCTATCTCACGCTGTGTGCTCAATGCTGAGTGGTGGGAGTGGTACAGGTCAGAGAGGGGGGAGCGGGTAAGTGGTCGACATCTGAGACATGGTTAAGGTCCGCTGGAGGTCTGCACAGAGGAGCCAGATAGACGAGGACAGCTTTAAGTGCTGCCTAATCTTCTTTTTGTCACACACACTTACATAGATATCAAGGTCAGGACACTTTTACCAAGATTCTATACTTCTACAACTAGATGTGAATTAGAAAAAAGTTGTTTTTAGTGAATGAAGTACAGGAAGCTGCATAAAGTCTCTTCTCTCTTCCTCCAGTGAAAATGTGTTATGTCATGTGGTGGTTTGAAATATGGATCTGGCAGAGTGAAAGTGGCCATTATATCATTTATGTAAGCATCTGTTTAGAGTTTGGGTGGTACACGGGGAGACAGAAACAGCGCCCGAACAAGAACATGCCCCGCTCTGGTATCAGACTTCAAACGTGTCAGAGATAAATCTTGCTTAAGAGCAGGGGAAGAGTTGCATGAATTCAGAGGCGTCTCTGCCCGGGACAACCCGTTATATTGCTGTCACTAAAGTGCCACAATGGAGATTTAGTCGCTGAGTTCAGGTTACACGTTTTTTTGCTCTGGGTTTGTTCAGTCAGTGCAGGAGAGCAGAAACTGTTTCTACTCATATCTT
The DNA here is from genome assembly GCF_043250625.1 of Sebastes fasciatus. Taxonomy (NCBI): domain Eukaryota; kingdom Metazoa; phylum Chordata; class Actinopteri; order Perciformes; family Sebastidae; genus Sebastes; species Sebastes fasciatus. The sequence goes on along the minus strand of NC_133808.1, from coordinate 27,987,372 downwards.
CTCAGGGGTCATCAGCGTTGGCGTACAGTTTTTACAGCAGAGACTTGTACACTTACAAGCACATGCATGTGTGTGTGACAGGCCACAGAGGAAGGGTGTCATTAGAGGAGAATGCAGTGATTACACCCTGAAGCTGCTCCACTGACACAGATCAGATTTGTGTGTGTGTGGGGGGGTACAACGAAAAAAGTGAACGTCAACTTAATCAAATCCGTCTTTATTTTGTTTTCCTTCCTTCCTGGCAGGTGCAGAGTCACTCAACAGAAACAGCTTCAGCTTCAGTGACGAGAGGCTCAACTCCCCCACCACCAGCTCACCTCCTCTTATGTCACCAAAACGTGAGCGACACTCCTCATTCAGTTTGCATACCAACAACTTTTACGGTTACTTACTCTGGCAAAGCCCTGGGCTGCAGACAGATTCTGTAAAGAGACATGAGTCAGTGAGATGTATTACAAAATATAAATCAATATTTATTTTTATTTATTTAGCAGTTTGTTAAATAGTCACAAAGTTTTATCTTTATGATTCGTGTACATTGACACGGATTTCTCTTTTTTTTCGTGACGCTCAGCACAACTTTCAACAATGTATTTTTTGTGCGTTTTCCTACGAATGTCCAGCAACACTTGACGCACGAATCAATTTCCGCTCCAGTTTAAAAAAAAAAAAACGACTTAAGAAAAGATCGACTTTGTTAAGATTAGGCAACAACACTACTTAGTTAGGTTTAGACAACAAAACTACTTTGTTTAGGAAAAGATCGCGGTTTGGGTAAAAATAACCCCGCAAGTGGCGTAACTTAAGTACTGAAGTTACGTGACAAAGTAATCAACTTTGACTTGTGGTTTCACGCGGGATACGAACACTGGTCTCCTGGGCAAAAGTCCTGTGCTTTTTGCTCTCTATACTTCGCAGTTCACAATTACGTGGATTACATGAATTGATTTTGTGAAATTCGCATCTATGTACACGAATCAATATGTTAAACTTTGTGACTATTTCACGAACTGCTGTGTGACTGCAGGGCTGGATAATGTGTGTGATTAAAGATGCTTATAACTCTTCGCTCTGCTTAGTTTTGAATCTGAATCTCTTTCTTTCCCCTCGCAGCCAAACTCGGAGACACTAAAGAACTGGAGGACTTCATCGCCGACCTTGACAGGACATTAGAGAGTAAGTGCTAATGCAGCCTAGCTGTCAGAACCCCTGATGAATTAGCCCTCACTCGCTGGCGCCACCCGCTACTCGGGATTAACGGGAGCGTTTGTTCTCTATGTCAGCTATGCTAACGACCACTCATAAATTGACACGGGAGTCCCTCCCCTTAGGTTTCTAAGAAACAAGGATGTGTCAGGACGATGAGGGATCCGGGGCGTGTTATGTGGACCGTGAGGCCTCTGGGGGGGTGAGAGGCAGCGTATTGCTTTTCACCTGTCAGTCAACTCTGAAGCAAGTGCTGCAACCAACACCATGCAGTCTGTGCACGCCACATAGCACTGTGAACTAGGGATGGGCAGATCAATACTGTGGTATCGATACTTTGATACTGACAAGTTAAACTAAAAAAAATATCGATAATAAAATTATATAAATACAAACGTGGATGGCTGCATCACTTCTAAATGTTTTTACTACTTTTATATAACGTTTGTACCAAACCAGCCCTGACATATTTAGCTGTCCCGTGTCACATGATGCTGGCAATCACATCAGAACCTAGTGCACAGTAAATACAGCAAGATGACAACAACAAGAGTATTTAATAACTATTTTTTTACACTTAGTGGCACAAACATTTTTATTTAATTGTCCTTATATTTATTTATTTATTTATTTATGGACGATATGTGTCATGTGATTTGCCTTTAAATGTAATGATTTTTTTTATTTTCAAAAAAATTCATTTAAGAAATGATCTGTATCGTATCAGTAAAATTGAAACAAAAATTATCGGTATGTATCAGTTCCATCCTTTTCTCCCAGAGCTCTGCATATGTACATACATGCATGAAACTGTAACCTGAGAGGGCAACAGGGCGTCGTTTAGTAGCTTAGAGAACGTCACAGGTAATAGACACACATGCTTCTTTACTATGAAGCTTGAGAGTGTTTTAACTTGCATCAGAGTATAAGGAATGTGTTGCTGGTGCAAACCTGGGCTGAACTGTAAATGTCAGGAATGGAATGAGGCTGAAGTTGAAACATTTTCCTTATTTACATGTTTTTTCCTTTCCTTTCCACCGCCCTGCTCTGTTCTGTGTTTTGGCCACTGAATGTCCGTCTTTCACGGCTCGCAGGCGTCCTGTCGCTGTGTTGAGCTGGACATGCAATCAGCCAGTCGGGCAGTCGGCCAGACCCCCCTGTTAGCCCCACAGAATAGCGTGTTTATGAGGGCCACCAGTGTTTACGATGACCGGCCTGTAAAACAGAACGTCCGCCCGCTCTGAGAATAGAGCTGGCGACCGAGGAGCCCGTTTTAATCATGTCTGTCTGTCTCTTCTTAGGCATGTGACACGGAGGCTCACAGTCAGGTTGGAGTGTAGCCATGAGGGAAGGAAGGAGGGAGTGGATGTCTGGACCCCCCCATTGAACACCGAGAACCACCCAACAGGATGGAACAGCAGCTTCCAAGTGGCTCCACCTCGGCGTCAGGTCCAGCTAAAGTTAACCCAGCACTAACTCCGGGCCACCTGGCTACTGGACTGCAACATGGGTCAAAATTAGCATCGAATGGGGAACCTGAGGACAAGAATACTTCAGCAGCAATGATGTAACGGACTCCATGAAATGTCGTGAGGAATGAAGACGTGGAATATGCGCTGCAAAGAGTCACTGGGACATTTATTGTCAGATTCACAAATCACCCCACAGATCAGATTACACTCCCTCATCCAAAACTTGAGCTGGAAGAGTATTTAAAAAAAAAAGGCTTTTTATAATAGAAATATATTGTATTTTATAGAGCTTCTTATTGTAAATTTATCTGTCTTTTTTTGGGGGAAATATATTTTTGTATCTTATGTAAATAATAATTCTATTTGTTGGTATTAACAGGACAGTCAGATTAAGGTTTGACACTCGTTGACTGGAATAAAGTTGGTTATATGCTTAAATGTGAACTGAAAACTTAATCCCTTCTGGAAAAAAACAAACTGGAAAGCAATATATGTATTTAATACAGCTAATGCCTGCCAGAGATGATATTAAAGTTTGAAATATTGTTCTTTTAGTAACACGGGCCTCCTCTCTTTATTTTGGACTTGAAACTTCTGCGGCTTCTGACAGGATGTTTCAGTAATCTGAATTAAATGTGCAGCTGTATTTATTTTACTTTCTCTCCTACAAGCCATTACAACCTGCCAATGTAATGCATCCATGTAATCCAATAGCATATTTCTCATCTATTTCATAAAAGTTTTATATCTATACTAAAATCAAATCGCATAAAATAGTATTGATTACCTCCAGAAGCCGTGGAGCACAGTAGGTGAGGAGCTGCTGACTGGCTGAATTGGAGCTGTAACGCAGTGGGGATCTTTGAATGACAGCTGGCTCCTCACCACCTCCTCACCATCTCAGCACTTTATTAACCCACCAACACCACTTTCCTGGTTTGTCCTTCTCCCCGTCTCTCTCTGTGTGTTTCAATACTGATCTCCCTCTGATTTTTTGGCTTCCTTGGAAGGCAAACCAAAGACTCACCCAAAAAAGACTGCATGTATTAGTGTAGGAAGAGCGGGGACATTCACTTCCTCCCGAGAATGTAAAGTCATACATGCAACAACACTCAGCCACAGACACACTGAAATAGATATTACACGTCTCTTACCTTCTGTGCTCATTAATCAACCATTCGACAAAGCAGCGACTTACGTAACTTCTGTAGCAACAGGGTCTATTTCCAGAGGTGGAGGGAGACCGGAGGGTGCGACCCCTTTCTGGCCCGGCAGCAGGTGTGGCTGAAGTAATCTTGTGTGAGAGGCACCCCTCCGTCTGCTGACCACCAGGGGTTAAAGGTCACTAGCTATGAGCAGATACACTTCCATACTGGTTCCATGGTGGCGGTGCAGCAGGTGCAAACAGACTTGGGACCACAATCACATGTGATTGACTCTGTTTCATGTACGTTACTCTATAAGCTACTCAGAGCATTAATATAGCAGCAAACAACTATTTGCAATGTAAAGATATAGATGTCTAATGTCTACCTGAGCAGAGAATGAAGTCGTTCTCCCTCTGTGTGTGTTGTAATCAGACCCATTCTCATGGGAAGGCGTAAACACAGCGCGACATTTCTTCGTGTCATATCGCATTTTAGGGATTTAACGTTGTGAAACGGCTTTTCGCGTGTCATTTAATGTCACATCGTTACCCTGACACAGTTGCGTTTGGTGAGACCAGGCTGTGTTGTCCAAGTTTCTCCGTGCTTTGTTTACATAGACAGGCTGGCTGTAAATGCCTTTTAGTGCATGTGAATATTCACGTATTGTGTGAAAGTACTCTTGACAAAAACAAGAGTTAGAAAAAATATGTTGACGTGCAAATTAATCGCTCAAAAAAGTATGTAATGGCCTTTAGTCTCCAAGTTGAGACAACCCTGCTTACATCACTATGGCATCATTAGGGTTATTTTCTCAGACCTTAGAGAGCTCTTTCTAGAGCCACAAAAGACGTTGCACAACAGTTTTCACAGGCTTAGTGGTGCTTCTCTTGATGACAAACTTCTTCAACTTTAATGTGGCTCTACGTCCTCACTTGGCCACTAGCTGTATGTAAAGGAAGACATCATGATGCGCCTCCTTTCCTTCAGACAGTTACTGATCTCATCTGAGCTGATTTGTGCTGCAGCCTTTGATTTTATTTCCTATGAAGTCTCATGTTTTGAAGAACTCAAATGCCCACAAGCTGAGAGTGTCTCACAGCTGTGCACAGCTGCCGTTCACAGTCAGTGGATCCAGCCAGCCGACTAGCAGTGCGTGCCAGACTGCTTTAATCTGATGGCAGGAAGCTGGCATGGAGATGCCCGTCTCCGTGTTGTTTCTTCAGTACAGTTGGCAGAGGGAAGCTGTGGGCACTACGCCTCTGTAAGTCCACCTATCTGCACTGTTCTGCACCACGGATCAGCTGGCACTGATCTGAGAGACCATGTTGACACAACACATGATCCTCTGAGGGCAGCGGGTGGGATGCCCTTTCTTCTAAATCAACCTCCCCATTTGGCAGAGGATAGCATCTTTTTGGCAGCATGGGTCAGTCCTGTAGAAGTGTTGGCTTTGCCAGTGGACAGTCTGTATACATACAGGGCTGGAAGTGTGGGAAAGTATGAGACCCGAGCTGGATAGAAGTTAACTTAGGTATTTTTTTATTGAGAGAGAACCCTGTAGACGGTAGCTGTTCACGGGCTGCAATATGGTGTTATTGGGGCAAGCTGGCGCCGTCATTTATGTCCACTAACAGTGCTTGTTTTTGCCTTGACAGGCTCTGATTGTTATTATAAGTGTCTGACATTATGGATAGAGTCTCGCTCAAGGAGAAGTCTCATTCTGAAATCTGGCAAGGTGACGACTAGTGGAATACAATCATGGTGGAAACGCAAGTCCCAGCCGGACTGAGTTTGTTGTGTTGGAGTACAGAAAGCGTAGCTTAGTGTTATCTAAAAGATTTTCAATGTCATGGCTGAATATTTAGTTTATTTCCACAATGTGGATGAGGTCTTTGAATCCGATGGCCACCCGTATTTATTAGAGCAAGAATATACGGATATTCAGATTTCACAACGAGACTTCTCCTTGAGCAGGACTTAGACACAATAACAAACAGACCGGATCAAGAGAAAGGTCAGAAAACCGATCATTTCTCTGAATTTCTCTTTCCATATTGTTGACAGAGACTTATAATAACAATCTGAGCCCGTCAGTGGCAAAAACAAGCACTTTTAGTGGACGTTACATTATATTGACGCTGCTCACCTGCCCTCGCAGCTCGTTTTTACAGCTGCCGGTTACAGCGTCAATACTGGACCAATTTCAGAAATTGTTGTCCCCGTTAGACACTTAGACACAAAAACATGGAAAATAGGGTTCAGGTTGAAAAATACAGAAGTTATCCTTCAACTTCTATTTGGCTCGAGTCTTCTACTTTCCCACACTTCCAGCCCTGTGCGTATACGGGCTGTCCACTGGCAAAGCCAACACTTCTATACGACTGACCCAAAAATAAGGTCTAAATTGAAAAATACCGAAGTTACCCTTTAAGGGGACACAGTAAGGAGAAGGGATTATAGGAGCCTTCATATATAGAAAGCTGAGGCGGATAGATGCAGAAATGGACGGAGAAAGACAAACACACTAAATCCTATAACCATGTGTCAGTCTGTACATCAAGATGGCTTCCTATATGGGAGGCCCCTCAAGACTGCTGAAGTGGTCGTTCTATGAATAGGCTGGGCAGAGACACACAGATGTGTGTCCACATCACAAAGAGACAGAAATACACAGAGCCAAATATCAGGTTCAACTTACCGCCGGGTCTTCACATCGCTGCTGTCCAGATGTCCCCGCTGCAGAGCAAGGAGAGGGGAACATTAATGAACGTGTATTTATTTATGTTGGTCTCTTCAACTGTGTGAACAAGATAGTGTTATTTTGTTTGTACATGTATGCATACATGTGTATTGAGTCATAGAGAATGGTGTGTGTGTATGTGTAGATGTGTTGGGGTATGAGCATGTCTGTGCCTGTTCGTCATGTTTACGAGTGTTGTTTGCAGGTTGTCCTTGTGGTCATGAGGTCTCCTTTACGTGTTCTCCTACAAGACGGGAAAGTCAAGTGAACTGGAGATTTAATATGTGTGAATAAGAGTCCTTAACCTGTCCCGCCAAATAGTTTGTTACACAGAATCATCTGAGAAGCCGTCAATGGAAAATACTTGGCAGGTGATTGGATGAACCATCTGTCAATCAAACTCTTGCCGAAGCCAGTCAGGAGAAGAGCGAAAACGTTTTTGCTCTTCTTTCAATGAAGAAAATAATCTCCAGTCCTGATATAACTGATGCTATTGCAGCATCTACGCTAACCTCTTCAGGAGCCGCCATTGTGTTTTGAATAAACAGTCGCCTCTCCGTGTCGTCTCGCACTATGAACTCATACAGGTAAACAACGCTCGTAGCTGCCAGTAGCTCCTCACAGGACGCTGATTGGTCTTTGCTCTAGCTTGCCGGACACAAACGCATTACTTGAAGCCTGACAAGATGGATTATCGTGTGATATGTGATCCCCTGATTCTCGCGTGATCTCGTGACATTGCGAGAATCCATTCTCTGTAAAAGAGTCCTAACCTCTTCAAGAAGTATATCTACTTTGGTTAAAGCGTTTTCAGTGCTGTGAAGTGGTTGAATCCCTGACAGAGAGGGTTTGAAAAGATTATTAAAAGCACGGCAATCTAGTTATTTACCATATAGTATAAATGTTCAAGGATTTTGGAAATAAAAGGAAGATAAGAGATGGTTTAATAATGTCAGTTTGAAAGGCAGAGGGCACTACCTCAGTGGAAACAACATATTTATAATATTCACTAAACTGGGTGAAACGTTTTTAAAAAGTATGATGAGTAAGTGTCAATGCTTCATATGCACAGACAGCAAGCTGCACCAACGACCTCTGAACTCATTCCCTGACAATGACCAGCTTTCACCATTATGACATCAGGACTCACTCAAATGAGGATTGATGGGCAGGTTTGGCTGTCATGGAGGTAATTATTATTGCCTCTCCTTGACCTCATTCAGTCCCTTAACTTGCACATCCATTATGATCTCCATCATCACTATCAGATTGACTTATCTGTGAACTGACTGACAGTATTATGCTCCGAAGCAGCCGTATTACCTTGACCCATGATAATATCTCTGTCTTCAAATGTAAAAACAACACTGAAGGATGAAGTAGTGGATGAAGTAGTGGATGGTTAATGCTTGTTACTGCTAATAAAGACACCTCCCTGTGTCCGTGTTTAATGTCACACAACTTATGACTAAAATTACTCTGAAATGGTATGAGCATGATGAAATATAGCCTCATCTCCACCTTGGGAATTAGGTCACTGTTCTACGCAGGCAGATGCTTTACACTCACACACACACACACACAATCACACATGGCCGTTGGGATGTCTGACACAATGTGTGGGTGTGTTGTTGGAGCTGACAGAGCAGTGAATTTACTGCTGAGGAGGACGTCCACGCAGCTGAACAGAAAGCTCAGTAGCAGGTGCTAGATGGTTTTCTAAAGACTCATTCCTTGAGGGAAAAACGTGACTTTTTGGCTGGTTTGGTAACTAAGAAACAATGTCGGATGTGTACACTGATTAAAAACTGGACAAAACACACAACCCAGCGTGTTATGACAATAGAATTAAATCTGCCAGTTATGAAATGGCTTCAATCATTCTGCAGGTTTTCTTTCCATCAAATTTTGGTGACACAAGACACAAGAGACACAAATGCACTACAAAGACACACAAATGTACTACAAAGAGACACAAAGAGACACAAATGCACTACAAAGAGACACAAAGAGACCACAAAGAGACACAAAATGACTACAAGGAGACACAAATTCACTACAAAGAGACACAAAATGACTACAAAGAGACACACAATGACTACAAGGAGACATACAGAAACTACAAAGAGACACGCAATGACTACAAGGAGACATACAGCAACTACAAAGAGACACGCAATTACTACAAAGAGACACAAAATGACTAAAAAGAGACACAAATTTACTACAATGAGACACAAAGAGACACAAAATGACTACAAAGAGACACAAAGCAACTACAAAGAGACATGCAATGACTGCAAAGAGACACAAAGAGACCACAAAGAGACACAAAATGACTACAAGGAGACACAAATTCACTACAAAGAGACACAAAATGACTACAAAGAGACACACAATGACTACAAGGAGACATACAGAAACTACAAAGAGACACGCAATGACTACAAGGAGACATACAGCAACTACAAAGAGACACACAATGACTACAAGGAGACATACAGCAACTACAAAGAGACACGCACTGACTACAAAGAGACACAAAATGACCACAAAGAGACACAAAATGACCACAAAGCGTCACAAAACAACAAGGTTAAAACATCTATAAAGTCTGTGTGTCTTTAGTAGGAGAGGTGGCGGGGCTTTTTGCATGTCTGTGCTCAGGGTCACATTGTCTCATAATCCGCCCATGTATAAACCTACTGTTAGCATTGATCAAAACCAGATCATCTTGATTCTTCTTGTGAATCATGCAGGACGTCTACGTGGCCGAGTGGCCAGTTCTCAAACAGACTCTGAGTCAGTGTGTATACGGTTGATTAGTATAAAGGGGGGAGTGACCCTATATTTCCAAACTGGTGAGTCACTGCAGAGCTGCACGTATGATGGATACGGTAACCCCCGAGAGGAGCTGTGGTGACTGCATTCAATTAGTCAGTCAACTGAGCGAACAAAACTCTCGTACAGTGAGACATAAAGTTCACACATTCCTCGTGCTAGCCCATAGTGTGATGTGTCTGTAGCCGAAAATCCTCCACAGAATTATCTTTCTGTGTGTGTGTGTGTGTGTGTGTGTGTGTGTGTGTGTGTGTGTGTGTGTGTGTGTGCGTGTGTGTGTGTGTGTGTGTGTGTGTGGCTGACCCCAGATGGCTCTGTGCTGTCTTGGTCCTCCTTCCTACTGTCGTAGACGGGGCTGTCTGGCTCCCATCTGTTGCTCTCTCCATTTCCTCCCATTTATGCTTCTGTCTTTCTGAACTCATCTGAACTGCTCCTAATAAACAGATCCGTGATGTCCAGTCTTCAACACACATCCCTCTGTCTCTGCAGCTCTCTCCTTTAAAGGAGCGTGAGATAAACACTGACCATCCAGAATATCCCTGGGCACCCTTCTTTCATATTTGATTATTGGAGGCCTTCTTCTTGCAATATATTAATCAGACAATGATACAGATTTTAGACAAACACCCAGCCGAAAGAGTAAACAAAAGCGAACAGTTTACAGACCGACATCCTGGTTCAAGTTTGAGCAAACAGAGTTTTCCGGTTCAATGAGTGACTAGACATTACAGGTGGACAAATACATGGGTTTAATGTGGCTAAACTGTGATGTCGCTCTATGTTTCAATCACTTAAGTGTTATTCTGTAACTGCTAGATGGCAAAAGTGACACAAATAAGTCCCAGGTTTTGATTCTTCTGGAAGTATCCTTTAAATGAAGGAAAGAAAGGGAGAAATAAACTGAAAAAGGCTTTTAGAGTTGTTACCTTCACACCAGAGCGAGACAGATAACATAACCGACCATGAACAGTTCCTAATGTAGGCCTACATGATAAGGTCTATGCACAGCACATCAGTAAGTTTTACTCTCCGTGTGACTGTGTCTCTCTCAAGGAATGTTATCCAGTGATGCAATTTGTCCCCTCTTAATTCCTAAATGGCCCCCTGTGCAGCCACAATGAACCCTCTCTTCTCTCAATAGACCTCTCTGTGGTGCACACTTATCTGTTCCAGTGGTGCCAACAGGAGGATTAACCAGAGAGAGAGAGAAAGGGGGGAGAGGTAAGATGGATTCCCCCTGTTACTGTGTGCAGATTTAACATCTATGTAAACCCATCAGCGTCAATATTAAAAGCTCAGGGAGAGTGTTGTGGTGACGTAGTTTAAAGAGCGAAAGAGACACACAGGGTGGATGCAAGGGAGGTGGATGGGTTGTGTCTAGAAGGGAGTCCGCAAACTGTAAAATCTGACCTGAGATCTGCAAAAACTTGCCAAAACTCTCGCAAGACTCGCTGCCTAACGTCCTGAGGTTAGGACTTTAACCATTCGAGGTCAACGCCTAATCTTAACAATCTTGTGAGAGTTTCCCCAGTTTGCGGGCTTCCTTCTAGCCACTACCAGGTGGATGGGTCCAAGAAACACAAGGCTTTCATCCAGGAGACTGCTGTTCGTGTCACATTACAATCAGCTGTTCGTTCATGTCCCAGGTTCACAACGTTCAGTGTCATTTTCACTGTACAAACGTAGTAGTTTAAAGGCAAACCATGTTGTTTTTTCCTAAACCTAACTAAGTGGTTTTATTGCCTAAACCTAAGCAAGTGTTTTTGTTTAATTCACAATATTAAGCGCGTGTTTACTGCGACCGAGAAGTGACGCCGAGGGGTCTGACAAAGCGTCAGTATGTGACAACTTGGGATGAGAATGCGTTGATAATATCTAGCACTCAGACAGTAGAATCAGGGATGGTGGCGTTTTAGGGGATGTGAGGTTGTAACGTACTGCTGAGGCAGGGAAAGACAAGCTGTCCCCCACAGATTTCTGTTTAATACACCCAAACATCTCTCACACAGACCTCTTCATTAAAAAAAAATGTTTTTGTTGCTGTAATCTGTATAACATATAACGCAGAGTCACGTTGCTTGCACAAGCTTTAAATGACCAAACATGTTTTTGCATCCTGAGGCCATTACAGTATCTACAATCTGCACAACAGTTTTCTATTTCTTCTCCGTGTTTGGATTGATTTCCTATTTTCCTGCACGTAGCCGGTTTCTGTTCCTGCTGGTATGAAAATATGTTTACAAATCAGCTTGCAGACATTCAAAACTTCCTCATCATAAGCACTTATTTCTTTATTTAATCATTCTTTCAAAAGCATCAATGGTAGTTTTGAAAACTGCTGAAAAGAGAGAAACCAAGGAGACAATAAAAAACTAAACTTTTATCACAATGTTCGAGCAACTTTCATGTCTGAAGTTGATTATCATACTCCGACGACATGAAGTTCTGCTTTAGAAAATCATTGGTCCTAATGGACTGATAATGAATAATAAATAACTGTAATATTGTGTACATAAAATATGTTTCTGTGTTCAGTGTTCCAAATGCATTATCATTAAATATGAATGGACAGCTGCTGTTTAAATCCTAATAACTTTGGGTGAGTAAAGATTATTTTAGCAGACAAAGGCTGTTGTTAATAATTAAGTTGCAACAGATGTCCCTCCTCCTGCTTTCACTTCTCCTCCCATCCTCCCGATTTATCTCTCTATCCCTCCCCATCTTTCATCCTCCTCCTCCTCCTCCTCCTCCTCCTCCTCCTCCTCCTCCTCCTCCTCCACCCTGATCAGATCCTCTTCTCCACCCTCCTCCTCCTCCTTTATCTCTGCATGTCTCCTTTCACAACTTAACGTGTCTCCGTCTATTGTCTTTTATACCTTTCTCTGTCTTTCTTGCCTTTCACCCACAACACGAGCTCTGGCATTACGAAGATGAGAGGGTTTACTTCTTCTTCTTCTTCTTCTTCTTCTTCTTCTTCTTCTTCTTCTTCTTCTCTCTGTGTGTTTTTCTCCTGCCTGCCCCGTGGCCGGGTTATAAAGGTGGGTCAGGGTTTAGCTTTGGGCCAGCATCGGCCCCCTGTCATTAAGGCTGAGTGTACACGTGACTGGCTTTCCATAGGAACTGGACCCTGAGGGGGAGAACGTCACCTTAGCTCACCTGACTGACGGTGAGAACTTTCTTCTAGACTGGTGAAGTCCGTCTCTGAGAGCTGATGACTGAATCGAACAGTAAATGTGCCGTTAAATCAAAACAATGTGCTAAAATTGGCTAAATAGCACCACAGAGCTGCAGATTTAGCTTTGTGGTTTTATCACAGTCAGTGAGCCCTGTACATTACAGTTGATTAGTTGGTGATATACTGACGTTTTGACTGACAGCAGTAATTTCAACAGAAAGTTGAACAGTTTCTTCAAAGCTCTTGTGTCAACACTTTGCATTTATCTTAAAGAGTTACTACTTTAACTGCCCCCTCAGGGCAAAGTGTCCTGTTTTATCCTCGACGGCGGAACCTAAAGGAGTCTGTTTCATTTAGTAGAGCCTGCAGGCCATCAGTGAAATCAGCCCCTCGCATAATTACTGCCCAATACAGGCAAACGCTGTCCTTTCTTCGACAAAGGACAGGGGTGTGTCCTTTGTTTTGGCTCCACGCCCGGCGTGTGACAGAAAATAAGAAACGGAAAAAGACAGTGTTTGATGCTTTATCCCCCCATCACCTGCTCTGTCCATTCTTGCCCAGATTTATGTTATTTTTAGTCCTGTCATTTTAAATTAGAGTGGGATGGGCTTTCTTTCTTTTTTTAAAGTGCACAAACCTGCGTTTAAATCATATGATTTGTTCTGTGTGTGCACAGTAGCCGTCTGACCCTGCGCTGGTCGTCATTCATAAATCACACACCACACGCCAACGAGTGGTTGCCAGGATTTGTCCCTAAATGCATTAGATTTCTTTTTTTGCAAATGCACCTCTAATCAGCTGAATCTTTGTTCATTTGTAGGATAATAAATGTCAAATTGAAATATTGAATAACCCCTCCTGTAAAAGCCGAGATCTCGATCCATCATCCTGTCCTCCCTCAGCACAAATACACAGAGAAAGTTCCAGAGAAGGCCTCAACAAGACACTGCATGCTTCCCGTCTTCTCTGAACTCTACTGAACACATTTGTCATGATCAGTGAATTATGTAGAGTAGAGTTTAACTGAGAAAGTTGTGAGCCAGCTGGTGATGAAATATATTGGCTTAGCTAACACAAGTCGAAAACTGAATTGTTAAATTCTTTCATCTCCACTGGACGGACAGAATATGCATTTATTAGCTATATCAGTGTAAGACCTTCTATCAAACCCTTACACTCTAAAAAAAAACTATATAGCTACCGTATCAAACTACTGTATGTTGGCAAGACTAACTGAAATAATTCAAATAACCTTGGGTTATTTCAAACTACATTTAAGGAACAAATCTTCTCTAACACTCCACCATGATGGTCACTGAAAATATATCCTCCATTTTTATGTTAAAGCCAATACGAGGAACTTTCATTTTGTGTTGATTTTGGCGGTCCCTGTGGACAGAAGCAGTAGTGTTTCCGAGCACCTGACTCCCTTTAAACCTCTAATTTTACTGCATCAGTCTGCCCCTTGCAGTCCTGGTTCTGGTTCTCCTGTGAACCTGCATGATTTCGTCTGATTTCGCTGGAATCGGACTCAGTGGCACCGATGACGAGCATTAAGAATAACTATATAGAAATTTGTTTACTTATGTAGCTCATATAGAGGCATCAGTGTTAAATTCAGACTGTTTCATAACTGTTTCAAAGGTCCTCACAGTAACTTTAATTATTCCAGTGAGAGAACCAAAACCTCTTGCACACCATCGATCTCTTGTAGCCACTATATTTACAACATTTATCTGATGGAGATCTGAGGACCAAATCACTGTAAATAAGTGGCTACACCTGACTACCTGACAGTGTGCAGGATTTTCTGGTTCCGTCACAGCTGTCTGTAAGACTTTCCAGTGTGCAATAACTCAGTGATTGTTATTGAGTCCTAAAGATCTGCCAATGCAGTGAGATTAGTTCCACCAATTTCCAACACAAATTGACATGTTCCAAGAATGTTGAAGCAGTGAGTGTTAAGGCCAAAACACACAGCTGCTGCATGAGGAGAGACTAGCTGTTGAGGTCGAGAAATATCCCATATACGACCCACAGTTACAAAAAAAAGATATTTCCTGGTGAGCCATAGCTCTGGAGATTAATTGTCTCTTCAGGTGAGAAATCAAGTTTAAGTAGTGGGTGTCCACACAATTTAAACGAATGCAGAGATGGAAGACGTTTTACTTTATTAAAAGTAGTAATAACACAGTGTAAAAATACTCAAGACGCGCTGCAGCACGACGCTTCCTATTGGTACTAGGTGACGCGTTATATGACGCGCTGCGGCAGCAGTGTGTTTTCAGCTTGAGTATCTTGAAATAAAACAAAATAAGGCAGCTCACTGCACTAGTAGCCTATCAAGACAATTTACACTTCACTCCAGAAAATGTTGGTTTCCTCTGGCTTGGTCATACGGTGTCTTTAACAGTGTTGGTGAGTGGGAAGCCAGTGAGGGAGCACATCCTTATGGCCACACTAGTGAATCTTTCTGATGACTGTCCAGATACATGGAGGGAAATGATATTGGGAGGATAGCAAGAATCTCTGTGCATCAGCTAAAAACACATCTTCATGTCTGATTTCAAGATTTTCAGATCCTTCTTTCTAGTATTATATTGACTCCTACTTTGAGTTGAATTTAAAGAAAAGTAATTTAGTTTCAGGCACTTTTAACTTTCATTTTTGGTTTCATATATCAAGATAAAAGATGTGAATCTGTCATTGAAACAAAGCCTGCGAACCAGTTCAGGACGTTAACTTGAATCCACCGCTACACTGACATGGCGTCCTCCTCGCTCTTACTGCACCATAGAACCGACGCACCCTTGAGCTGGTGGCGGCATCTAGGAGTGAAAAACAAAACAAAAACAGGAGCTTTGCTCGGGCTGTGTCAGCTGGCAGAGAAGGAAAGCTCATTCAGAGAGGCATTTCCTGACTGCTGAGGTAATTAGGCCCATCGAGCTTCAGACACACACAGGAATGACCGAATCTAACCGTGGCTACGCTAATTAGACTCGTTAGTGCTCTTTATTTTGTGCTCTCTTTGTGCAGGTCGCCAACATTTATTCAGTAATGGAGAGAACAGGAAATCTACATCAGTGTTGTGTCATTTCCGGCCTATTAGGCAGTGAAATAATATTAGTGACTATTATTAGATGAGGAGAAATCATCAGCACCAATCATTTAGACGTTTAGGGAGGGGAAGCAGGGAGAGAAACATCTCTTGTTTTTTCCAAAACAGGTCCAACTCCTGGCTTCAGTGGAGGAAAGGTCAGGAAACACACACACATACACAAGCCTCTTCTGTTGTTGTCTTTAAGAGGTATATAGTCTTGGGAGGAATGCATGCGGGTGTGGGGTAAATTGTATGTTCTTTTTCAGCGATACGTCGGGATAAAGCCTTACAGATACTCGAGGAAAACGGGACCATTTTGGCCTTTTGTATCTCACACAAACTCCCAGAAATCCCTCACTACCTATCAGAGTCTCACTGCGTCATTCATCATCATTAAGGCCATTACTGCTCCTCTCCTCAGGGCTGTTGTTGGGGATAAGCTCCGGCTTAGACGTCTGTCTGCAGGACGCTACAGTCCTGAGGTCAACGGCTGCAGCTCCACCCTGGTTTTGTTCTCGTGGGGAGAAAGAAAGAAGAAAGGCATGATGAAGCATAAACATAATTACAAACACACAGAGACACACAACACAGTCTCACGGCAGTTCGTGAAGTAGTCACAAAATTTGATTCATGTACATAGACACGAATTTCCCTTTTTTTTTGTGACGCTCAGCACGACTTTCAAAAACCAATTTTTCGTGCTTTTTCCTACAAATATCCAGCAACACGTGAGACACGTGTCAATTTACGCTCCAGTCTTTTCAAAATAAATCTACTTACTTAAGTTTAGGAATAGATCGACTTGGTTAGGCTTAGGCAACAAACTACTTAGTTAGGTTTAGGAATAGATCGACTTAGTTAGGTTTAGGCAACAATTTACTTCGTTGGGTTTACGGAAAATATTGACTTAGTTAGGTTTAGTCAACAAACTATTTAGTTAGGTTTAGGAAAAGATTGTGGTTTGGGTTTAAATAACACTAGAAGTGCTGTAACTTAAGTACGGAAGTTACGTGACAAAAACTACTTAGATAGTTTGAGGAAAAGATTGTGGTTTGGGTTAAAATAGAGAACAGGAAGTGCTATAACTTACACTTATACATGGATTACATACGAATTGATTTCGTGCTGACCATCACAAAAAAAATATAAAATTCTTGTCTATGTACACAAATCAATGCATTCAATATTTCATGACTATTTCACAAACTGCTGTGCGACTGGGCTGAGACAGCGCACACAGATGGAGAGAGGCAGACTGTTCGCCAGGTTGTACAACCTCGTGAAGCTCAAGTGGAGAGAAGCAGAGGAAGCGGCCGCAGAATCCTGCAAAGCAGCTGATCTTTGAGCTAGCAGCATTTACTCTTAAAACACACTGTTTTTAAATTCCAGTTCATTGAAATCAGTAAATCGACAGGTTAGGATAGACATTATAACATTGGAAGAAACAAAAATATAAACAAAACAGTATGATAAATAATGGGATGGATATGGATAATAAATCAGCCAAAAGAGGTGAGACCAACCTCTCCCACATGTACAAAAGGGAAGAGGGGATTCATAGTAGGGACCACAGAAGAAGAAATGAAGGAGGAAGGGCTCTGAACTTCTTCACATTCACATATTCTGCAGTTTGGAGGTTCTCCCAGTCAAAATAAATTGTAACCAGATAAATTTTGTGCAAATATAACAACCAGAGAGTAAGATATAGAGGTACATAGTGACCCCGTTACAGTAGCATCGTTCCTTTCTTCATCACTCATCAAGACAGTGATACTGAAGGGGACTTATTCATTTACATTGGTCTGAACGCAGACATACGCTGGAATGCAGCTGGAGGAGAGAGAGAGAGGGATGGGGGTGATTAAAGGTCTTGCCAGACCAGCTTGGTTTGACGTGGTGGTGCGAGAGAAAGAAGCAGGAAGGAAAGAATGAGCCGGAGAGAGAGGGAGGAGAGGGAGGAGAGGGAAACAGAGGGGGAGAAATCTGCAAAACAAATCAGTGCAGCTTCTGTTGTGCTCACAGAGACTCCAATAACAAACTCACATCTCCACGCAGGAAGAGGAACAACTGACAAACAGCAGCGACAACGAAAATAAAAAAAGCTTTCTGATGTCAGTCACAGCTTGTAGCCATGGCAACGGGTCTCGGGCCAGATGTGTGTGTGTGTGTAAACGCCAACACGAGCGCACAGTCAGCAAGTATGCAACATATTGTCATGTGACTATGAGCTGGCCTTTCTGTGCCTCTGAGAAGGGAAGTGTACACAAAGTTTAACCCAGAACAAACACCACAAGTGGCTGACTCTGTCAATGAACACACCTTCAACAAGCAAGGAGGGTATATATGGAACATATTCCAACCACTGTGAACAAATTTAAAACTATTAAACTAATAATTCAGGACAATTTGAATATACGTCAGTATTCAACATCATGTTTGAATTTGCTGTGAAAAGCTTTCTGTACATATAAATGTCTAAAAATATTAGCATTTATTTACAGATTTTCACTTACTCAGGCAAGATAACGTTTAATTTGTGCACCAACACGCACAAATGAAGCGTTATCTTACCTGACGTGTCTTTTTATCAGCCGGGAAGCAAAAGAACGAGCGAGACCCGAGACTTTTGGGTGTGTAACTTTTCAAATTACGTATTTTCACAATCTTATACTAAACATTTTATGACAAACTTTCTTGACTTGTAAAATGATCTTTTAAAATGACAAACAAATGGGATGAAAAAAATATTTTGTCGCTCGCCGTTGACTACCGTACATATTTTTTTCGAAATAAGGTCCCATAGTGGACTTTACCTCTCGATATAAATACGATTAACTTGATTTGACTTTGGCTCAACAGCAACAGGAGACCAAGGACATGCATCAGCAGTGCAGAGGAGGTCAGAGAATCTATTAGAGCTGTGTAGCGTCCCCCCCAGCTCCAGGCGTGTCCTCTCCGCTCCACAAACACTTGGCCCTGTCAGAAGGAAAAGCCTGCCTGCCTGCCCCATAAATCAACATGTGTGAAAAGACTCCACAAGACATATCCACATTTAAGTGTTGGAAATAGAGCACGTACTAGAAAAATGCACCAAACCCTTAAATTAAACATTTTTTAGTGTCAGTTACTGAAGAGCTGTCTTCTGAGCAGGATCGCAGGGTGCGTTTTTTTCTTATGATTGCATTTATAAATGTTACCAAGGACACAAACTTGATATTTAACTCATTCAAACAGTGTTTTTGTCTCACAAAATTTGATTTTGGGATGCTACTGAATCTAAAAAACACATCACATGTTTGTACAATAAATAGTGAGTGTAACTGACGACTCAGTAGTCACAAGCACATAAACAGAACGTTGTTTACCAGTCGTCAAGGACTACAAGCATTATCATATCTGTTCCTAGAGCTGACCACCGTAATACTTTGCCAAAACCACATCCTCCGAGTGATGTCAGACTCATCACAGGACTGTAAGAAAGCTCCAAGCGTCTGAAGGGGGAAGTATTAGTAATGGAGCTTTCACTGTCTCTGTAATGTCTCATTTCACAGTACAGGGAGTGTAACAGTGAAGGATGACCAGGACTATTAGACAGTTAGTTTGTCATTTCACACTTTTCTTTTTCTTTTTTACTGTTAATTTAATTGCATTTCTTTTCATTTTTCAAAATAAAATATGTATGACTTTGAATGGAGGCTTTGTGGAGGCAGACATGGGGAGGGTTCAAATTGGAGTCTGTGGCGGCGAGTTTAAGCTGTAAGTGGTGAGAAAACCCAGCGATGCCAATACCCAGTGGAAAGGTTTCCCCGTCCTTGTGTCTCAGCTTTCATTAGCCTGATATTACATGCATGCTCACACACACACATCCAGCTATCTGGATCTGAGTTAGCCATTTGGATTGGCTCTTAAATGTTCCACTTCAGGCTTACCTGAGTTATTCAATAACCAAGCGCATGGTTTCAGATGACAAAATGACTTTTCCAGTGAGACTCTATGTGTGTTAATCTGTTGAAACTTTAACTGCCTGGCAATGATAGAGAGAAACACCAACATGACAGCAAAGACTCCACCTAAACTACAACACTTAGTAGTGAAACTTCAACTCTGTTAACCACAGAATGTGTTTAGGTTACATTACTGGTACCACACTAAGGCAGACATTTGTTTCAGTCCAATGCTCATTTCATGTTTGTGTTCCCATGCCAGGTAGGAAATGTAATCTCCTCCAGATATCTTCACCACGTAGACTTCAGATACCACAAACTGCTGTTCAAACAGTCCTTCTCCACTAGAGAGGTGACATTACATGTATTAAGATCCAGATTTCAGTACAACATGGACCCGTCCTTCCACTAACAGCCAGTTGGCAGCGAGATCCTCTCCCAGGCCTTGATCCAGGAGGGGGTTCTTGGTTTCTCTGGTTTGGAAGAGCTTGCTCTCTCCTGAAGACACTAATCCATAGAGGTCTTTGAAACACTCTGAGTCTGGCCCCTCACCTTGGACAAGGTTGCCTTGGGAGACAATAACAGGAGCTGTTGCCCCTGACAACACCGATCCTAGGGGTCATAAGGGCAAGCAATGCCCCCATAACCAACCACCTCAATAGGGGGCGATCCTCAGATGGGACATACCCCTTACTACATAATACAAACAACACAAGTTAAAAGAGTATAAAGGGATTCATTGAAAAATATTCAGACGGTGCTGCAAAAACAGCGTAAAAATAAACATTGAAATTATATTTTTCTGCATTCATTCCAACATATAACACTGAAATATTAACAAGATGTTGTCCAATTTAGTATGGAGTGTAAAAACAAATAAATGTATAAAGAAAATAATAGAGATAAATAAGTCTGGGGAAATAAATAAGGGATGAAATGCTTAGGGAAAATCATGCATACATACATTTGAAAATAAATATAAATAATAAAATATTGATTATTATTATTAAAAAATAAATGAATAAAAAATAAATGCAAAAATAAATACATAAATAGAGAAATAAATAAAAGTGGAAATTAAACAGAAGAGTAAATAATTATAAATATTAATACAAAGGTAAATAAATAAAAAAGCAAATTAAAACAGTATCAATTTATATCACATTTGATCAATTATTAATGACACCATTTATTTTTAATACTATGTTTGCTACTTTTATTGGCATATTTATTTATTTATCAAGTCATTTATTTATTCATTAATTATTTTTTTTATTTTGGCAGGTTCCCTCCTCCATAATTTAGTAGCTTTCACAGACATAAGCCCACGTCTGCAGGGTCTACATCATCCATTCTAGGTGAACTTGGATGATGTGCTGACATACAGTCGTGTAATCCTCTCTTTATAGCAGTTTGTTTTTCATCACTACTCCGACTGTCTGACTGGCTGGCCGTACATCTGCGTTATCAGCGTGTCTGTGTGTCAGGTGCTGCGCCGCTCTGTCTTCAGATCTGTCAGCAGCTCGGCTCATAAGGCTCCGCTCAAGATTTCAATGTGCAGCTCTATTAGGACTTGACAGGGGGGGGCAGGTGTCAGGTGGTCATTCGCTGTGTGTTGTCTGCCAGACACAAGAGAGATCTCTGTCAGTCTCTCTCTCTCTTTTACCACACACACTTTCTCCCCACAGACTGATATTAAAAACCAGCTACACATATGCACACACTAACCACACAGTGATTAGCGAGCGCTACTGACTCTAGGCTGCCTAATGAATGTGCCATAAAGCTCTTGGACTGCTGCCAGCTGTCTGCCTACTGTATATACCACCACAGAGATTTAAGCCCTTTTGTTTGTGTGTGGTTACCCTTTAATACTCACCCATAAACACAACAGTGGCCTATCGGGGTGATGCTTTCCCTCATGTCTGTATAGCATCTTTATATTATCACATCCTCCTACTTAAAAGCTTCCTGTACTCCTGATTTCACCATCGCTCGTTACCAGAAAACACTCACACATGGCGACAAACACGCAAACAGGGTAGCTCATAAAACCACACGTCATACACATGTTCGAGAAATTTCCACATCTACTGACCACATCATTATCTTAAATCATGCTATAACACGTAACGTTCCAGCCCGGTCTCATTCCCAGGGCATCAAATACCGGCGCTTTGTCGGCGTTCGATACCGTCGCACGAGGCACCCTTTAGCACCGGTATGAGACGCACCGGGCTTTATATTAACTACGATGTTAACCCATCAGTGTCAACAGTAAACGCTCAGGGAAAATGCTGTGGTCACGTAGTTTAAAGACGGGCTTTCATCCAGGAGACCGCTGTTCGTGTCCCGTGCGTTACGTTTCGCTTTCACTTTACAATCAGCTGTACCGTACACACCGTACAAACATAGTAATTTTAAGCCCAACCATGTTGTTTTGTTCTAAACCTAACTAAATGTTTTTTTGCCTAATCCTAAACAAGTGTTTTTTTGGTGGTATCTAGCAGTGAGGTGAGGAGATTGCAACCAACTGAAGCCTCTCCCGTGTGCCAAGCGTGTTGGAGAGCTACGGTGGGCGGCACAAAAACGCAAAAAGTAGCAGCCCATCAAGCGTCTAATGTTGGGAAGCGAGGTGATCTCGAACGATAAAAAACGCCCCAGTGGACACATACCATAAGAGTAGTGTAGGTCATCTGGGGCAGAGCTGGTGCATAGAGTGTGTGTGCACGTGGGAAGTGAGTGGTGAAGCAAGAGAGCGAGAGAGTGGCGGCAACGGGAGCAAGTAACGTCATCGAGCCCGAGCAGGAAAAGTTAACAGTGTTTGGTTTGTCCGTTCTGGGCCACTGTAGAAACATGGCGGTGCGACATGGCAGACTCTGTGAAGAGGACCAGCTCCCTATGTAGATATAAGCGGCTCATTCTAAGCTAACGAAAACACAACTATTCTTATTATCAGGTGATTAAACAATAAAGAAAACATACTTATTAATATTATATTCCATTTCTGCTAATAGATCCCTCTAAATAAACATTAAGAATGTGTTTATGCGACCGAAAAGTGACGCCGAGGCGTCTGACAAAGCGTCAGTATGTGACGAGTTGAGATGGAAACGTGTTGAACATTCCCGCACTTTGAACACACTTCTATACAGGCCTGCAAATATCTGATCAGCTAGACAGGCTGGTATCAATCACAGCCAGATGAGCACACAAGTTCCTGATTCTACTGTTTAGACAAACACTATTGGACAATCCAGGGTTGCCACGAGAACAGCAATCAATCACAGCCGGTCAATTCCTCCCTGTGGTGCCTGTACGGTCTATATAGGGATCAATCATGCTGCAGTCAACACCCGAGACAGTCACAGTTACTATGTACAGTATGTCGGTGTGTGAGTGTTATCTGCTTTGTCAAACACGAGTCCAGACTGAAATGTGATGACATCAGCCAAAAGTAACCAAAAATAGTTTGTTCAAGTTTTGCACATTGTGAATCACCAGCTACAGTTCCTCCTGATTCTTCTACATCTGCAATAAATGTGTCTTGACTCATACAGTATCTGAGCACGTAAGATAGGCACACACAAAACAAACACTCCTAACACTGACTAATGCGTGTAATACCCGCTAGTCTAGACGTCTTATCTCTCTAATCATACGGGGCTTTTTAGGATAGGTAGGCCGACCAGGTGTGCATTAGAGTGCGTGTGTGTCACTTTGTCATTGCAAATCCAGGGTGATAAACAGTGTGTCAATAAAACAGCGTAGTACAGGAAGCTGGGAAATAAAGTGGAACTGAGTAGTATGTAATTAGCATCACGCTACTCTGTCCATAGGCCAGACAGGGCCAAGGCAGAGACTGTACGGTGAATAATACAACAATGCAGACATTCAATACAGCTGAGTAATAATCAGAATCATTTTGTGACTTAACTGCCAGTTCATGATGAGTTTTCTGATATTTTGAAACTCCACGAGTCAGATATACGTTCCCTGGAATACAATCTTCTATCTAATCTTCTACAGGAAGACATCTTTTAGTTTTCCAGAGGTTTGTTTGGATTAAAAGGAGGAAGCGTGAGGCCACTTAGCGAGAGCCGATGACTGAACACATAAATCATCTTCAGAAACCCTTTTTTCCAGAACACTGAAGGAAGGGCAGAGGATGGTATCTGACTACACAGTGTGAAGAGTTGCATAGTGTGTGTTGAGGTTGTTTTGGCCATAGTCAAAACAGTGAGCGAGGGCTGGGTGATTGTGGTCGAGCGAACGGATCATTACAACACACGGAAAAAGTGACCATGAGGGAAATGAGAGGGAAGCTGAGCGGTCTGTGATTCTAAGAAGTTCCTCAGTTTCTAGGAAGAAAAGCTGCAGAATAACATACAACACAGTAACACACAACTCTATTAAAGATAATAGAATATTTCTATTTAATACTACAGAATACTTCTATTATTTAAAAATGTGTTCTCACACCCCCCTCATCTTTTCTTTGATAGAATTGTGGGCTATGAGTTTGTCATTTATCGTAGCTTAAAATGACAAACTACAATCATAGCTTTAATGTCCTGTGGGAATCATGTCTCACCAAAATTTTAGCTTTTTATGAGATAAGAAAATCAGCCCTGTTTTCAGCTTTGTAACTAGGTATTTTTCAGATAATCCAGATTTATTCAGATAAACGTTTCATTTAGCTTAAAGTGGCAGTAGGCAGTATATTTTTCAGAACATGGCGTTCCTTCACCAGATTTCACAAAACTTTCTCATTTTACAGCTAAACCGTACACTATAAGATGATTCATAGAACATCTGAGGATAGAAAAAGACATTAACGTAACATAATATTGATTAATATTTGATCAGCGCTGCCTAGTTTGACCGTTTGGTCGGAGTTCGCTGATTGACAGCCGGCTCTCATAGACGGCAGCTGGACAGCAGACCTCAGATCAGCTCTGACTGCTTGTTTTCCTCCGGTCTGTGAAATCTTGCAGATGCCGTTAGGAGCACCGGAGAACACAGAGGCACATAATTTTTTTTCAGGTTACCTGTTTCATGTACTACTGTCACGATATAGCGACCGTTTTATAAAAATAACTTTTTTTAATAATATTTGCTCCAATCTCTCCTACTTCAACTTTAACAAGTCTTCATAACTTCAAATAGCATTTCCGTTCATGGTTTTTTCCCCATTCATCCAAAGATACACATTCTTGTTGTTTCCTCTATAGTTCCAACAGTCTCACAGCAGTTTGTGAAATAGTCACAACATTTAATCTATTTTATTTGTGTACATAGACACAAATTCTAAATACTTAAAATTAAAATTTTTTTGGATCATGGTTTTCTTTGAACAGATCATTTGTTACGAATGCAAATGTTAGAGCCACAGTT
Organism: Sebastes fasciatus; assembly: GCF_043250625.1. Classification (NCBI taxonomy): domain Eukaryota; kingdom Metazoa; phylum Chordata; class Actinopteri; order Perciformes; family Sebastidae; genus Sebastes; species Sebastes fasciatus. The sequence continues at coordinate 27,962,349 of NC_133808.1, read as the reverse complement.
GTGATTAATCATGTAATAACATTAGATATGAGGAATCAACTGAGCAATGTCGACAGGATTTATTTAAATTTTTACAATCTTTCCACATAAAGTAATAACAATGTACAATTAAATAAGACTAAACAGATTTAAAATGTATATGGTTTTAATATGCTACTATGCACACTTTGAATGTCTACATACACGATCATGAGGTCACTTTTGTTCTTTCTAACTAATCAGCAGAGTGAGAGAAAGAGCGAGCGAGAGAGGGTCAAAAGGAGACGGAAGTGGGTTAATAAAAACAGGGACATTCCTCTATCAGAGGGGGATCAATGGAGACTGATAGTTAGACGGGCTGCTATTGATCCGATCAGTTAAACATAGTGAGTGTCATAACCAGGGGCGAAACTGATGCAGTACTGTATGCATGTGGCTGCAAGTTGGCACAGCTGGAGAATGAATCTGACTGCACAGAATGATGTCAGAAAGCACAAATACATAGAATAAAACACAGGACTGTAATCTCTTAACACCACAACTATTTTCCACTAATTTTCCTTGCAGTGGTGAAGGAGGTTTGTGTGTGTTTGAGAAAGAGGAGTGGGAGGTCCGGCAATGGAAGGCGATCTGAGACTTTGCAGGACTGAGACGAACACGGGGGCGTCACAAGGTCCAGCAGGAAGGAAAAGGGCTTGTGCATGTTGTCATAGATGCTGTAGGAGGAGAAAATACACTCACACACACACTCACGCACAGCAGGGAGTTGTGCAACAGCGGCTGCCTTTAAAGAGCGTGTGCAGTCAGGTGGGGGAAATTCCCTGGTCACAGTCCCAGCATTCCAAAGGGAGCCGAGTTATTGCCGCCCGTCACATCCAAGTGGTCGGTCGGTCGGTCAGGTGGCCCTTCCTGCGTAAGTCTGTGCCTTTTTCTGTTCTGTGTGACAGACGATAAATGAGCAGGAAGTCCAAAACGAGCGAGGCTGTTTCAAGTTCACGACCCGGCCTTCTGAGTAACAACCCAAAACAGGACGGAGACGTATGCGTGCGTGCGTCAGCGCAGTCAACACAAAAACAACAACAGGTTAGGCTGCGCGTTTGATCCCCATATGGGGTCGGAGACAGGCTCCAGGCATTCATAATGTCACTGTAGTTACCATTACAGTGCGTGTCATTTCACAGTAGACATCACAGACCACATTGTACAGTACTTATATTCCCAGACACTAGAGAGCAGCTGAACAGTATTCCCCTCCGTCACGCTAACAACACGGTTAGATTTTGCTGACAGCCAGAAGGCTTCTGTAAAATAATAAACATAACTCCCCTTCAAGGCCAGTCCTCAGTACTGATACAGCTCGGATTAAGTTATAATCTGATACAGAAAGTGGGTTAAGGACACATCGTGTTAACCCTAAAAGAGTCTGACAAGATTCAGAGCTTGCAGAACTAATATTGTCGAGGTTTTGAATGTGTCAGATTAGAAGTAAGTGTACATGTTAGTGTTTGCGTCAGTCTTAGGCACTGGACAGCATCGTAGATGTGAAGATCTGCTGCAGGATTTGGGGGATCTGCTTGGTGTCCATGGCAACGAAGGATCTCCCTGCTGGAAGGGTCTTTTGGAGTCTGAATTAAGGAAGGGAAAAAAAGATGGTTAAACAGAAGGTCTGAACTTAAGCAACAGAATCGTTTCCTAAAACAAAAAAGACACACAAGTGCTTGTTTGTTGTGTGAACTGGTCCTCGAGAGAGTACAGTGTGTGTGAATGAAAGGGCTGTCACTCACATGGAGGAGCTTAGGAGCAACACAACACAGCTACTTCCATTAAGTTTCAGTCCCTTTGTTCTTTCATTCCCTCATTTACTTACACATTCCTCTTTTTCAATTAGTAGTTTGTCCTCTACATGAGGACACACACCAGCATGGACAGTCAACAGGGATATAAACAGTCTTCCCAAAGCGTCCTAACATCAAATTACGTAACTCTATAGCTTCCCCATAACTAAGGTCCTAATGCTTGCGTGCTTCCATGACATGTGAATATATCATTCTCATAGAGCTCAACAGTGACCGTCCACTGGAAGTGGACTTCTCATTCATTCACTCTATTGACATTTCAGAAAATCCTTATTTAAAGAGTTTTTAGCCTGGAACCAAGCCAACCATCCACAAGATGAATCATGACCATAAAACATTTGATTCAGAGAAAAAAAATAATTGGAAAACAGAAAAGGAAAAGGTACAAGTATTTTAAGAGTGAAGGAATAACTCCTCCCATAAACCATTGAAAAACTGCCTCTGGAAACTAACCCTTGTCGATCTAAAATGAAGACTCAGCAATTGCGTGGCTTATTTCTGGCCTCAAATGTTTTCAGAAACACATTTCGGGGAGCACGTACCAAAACCCCAGGAAGAGCGGCAGGGTTTGAAGCAAATCTTTGTAGTGGCCAAACGGTGGTACTACAACTTTCGTGTCCGTCACGTGGTGCCATTGGGTCCAAAACATTTTTTTCCCCATAGACTTACATTGGGAAGGAAACGGTTGAGACTTGAATATTCCTTATTTAAATCATTAAGTCCTAAAAGTTGCAAAATGCACTAATAGCTGAATCCAGAGTTATTTCTCTTCCTTCCTTCATGTGAATGAGACCAAGACCGAGCGCTGGAGCGAGGGCTGGGAGGTGGAGTAAAAGGAAACACTACTGCGCCTGCTCTATGGGCCCAATGGATGCGGAAGATCGCCGGATGATCCAGGTACTTTATCACTCGACAGTCGAGGAATGAACGAGAGCACGTCTACAACGCTGTATCCAGTTCTCTTTATACATCCATGGCACCTACGAGCACGTACCCTTACTAACAATTCACGGGTATCGTAAACATTTCCATAGTAACAGTAAGCTCCACCAATCAGAAACCTATAGACTGTTAGTTAGTAAAGTTAATTTCTACCCGACCATGGCTTCTGGAGTTAAAGAGTAATTCCTCCTGTAGCTGTTTACGGGTCAGAGGTCTCTTTCTTCCTCCCTTGTTATTCCAACTCTTCACAGAGTCATGAGCGGGGTGCAAAACAGGTCATTGTCATTCTGAAGGTACTTCAGTTCGTGACTGTTTTAACCATGAAGCCGGTGGCTCCTCAAAGCAGACAGAAGAGTGCACTTACACCCTCTTTTGTCCTGCCTGCAAAGCTCAGGACGTAATCTGGGATGTGACAAAAAAGGTCAGCGAGACCAGCAGCAAGTGGGAACATGAGTCGGCCTCAGAGAGACTAATGGAGACTCACTGTTCCACCTCACTTTGAAGTCTAGTTGTTCGTTATTGGTTTTGGATGACCGGCTACAGTCGAGTATCTTTAGCAGGATCCTTAAAGTTGACTGCATGGCTACTATTCAAATATACCAGTCCTTTTGAGTTCTTTGCATCTCCTCGTCTCTGCTCCTTTCTCATTACTACCTCTCCTCCCCTCCACCCTTTCCCTCTTCTCTCTGGCATCTTTTCTAACCTTTTCCCTCATATTGTTTCACTCACTTCTTGTCATCCTTCCTGTTTCCTCCTTTGCCTCCCCTATTTACACCCTCTACTTATCTCCACCAAGAAGCCCCCACCCCCTACGCCACCTCCACCTCCACCTCCTCACCTTTCGGCCTGATCGCCGAGAGATCCGATGAAGATGGCGAAGGCGTTGACCTCCGGGTCAGAGGTCAGGACTTGGGCGAAGCGCTCGGGCCTGATGCCGTAGCGTTCCAGGTTGGCGTCGCTGAGCACCACCACGAAGTGCTCGTCGGCCTCTTCTCGCGCCAGCTCCTTGATGCTGGAGTCTGTGCCCTCCAGAGTGTGGTCACCGCTCATGCAGAACTGAGAGTGGGCATGCATGTTCTGCAAGGAGAGGGAGGAAGAGGAGGAGGAGGAGGAGGAAGGAAAAAGGCCAGAGAGAAAAGAAGTTTAAAAAGGTGTTCAGAGTTCAGACATACCTGACCTCACTCTCACTATTAGGGCTGGGTATCGTTTAAAAAATGATGATGCCAGTACCATTACCAGTACCCTTAATGTAATACCGATACCAATAGGGTACTTCATCAGATACCCATCATGTAAATGGAAGCTGTGTGTTTGTCCCACTGGCTACTGTAGCTCACGAAGCTGTTCATTCCCTCCGCTCACCAGCTCAAAGCCGCTCAACAAAGAAACAAGCTGCGTTGTATTTAAGTACGGCTGTAGGCTACCAAATGTCATGTTTTTTTACATTCAAGGCTTTTATTGAGATTTTCGGATGAAGCGTCGAATGTCTGTCGTCATATTCTTTAATAAAAATAACTCATCAGTTTTGTGGAGTGGGAGAGCAAACAGTCTTTTGACTGCCGTGAAAATGTTGTTTTTTGAAAGGCTAAACGCCAACAAATATGGATTGAAGCAGACTATATCATTAGATAAAAACATCTATCTTTTTTCAATAACTGTTGACTTTTGGACTTTAAAACACTCTGCAGTCATTAGAAAAGTCTGGATCACACAAGTTTGAAACAATCCCATGTTACTGCCGTGTGCAATACACAGATACATTCTGGGACGGGCTTTGAACTCATGGTGTGAGCGGTACTGGAGCGAAATTGGAGCGTGATGGAGCAGGAGATAAGTCCGGGTTATTTTGGTAGATGCCTTAAAGGTGTCAGGTACCGTTACCCAGCCCTACTCACGATACATTATGACACAGGTGGAGAAGTTGTTAGTGGTGGCTGACCCTGGGAAGTGGAGGACCGATGCCTGCGAACAGCACTGAGGATTGTACTCACAGGCTAATTTGAAATTGTATATTCAAGGTTCAGTTTGTCCAAGTTAAACATATAAAACTATCTGAATGGCTAGATACCACAAGAGGAAAACAACAACCACAACAACAACAACAAAAATCCTTCCAGTTAATGAGAGAGAAAGAAAGAAATACAACAATACAAACCATTGTTTTCAGTCTATTTGGGTGAGTATGTGTGGGAATAACGGGAGTACAGTAACAAAACAAGAAGGGACCGATGGTGAATGTGTACCTTGAGGACTTTGAGTCTCTGTTTGTTATTCTTGGGGGCTTTATCCGCTCTAACCAGCTCGATGTCGTAGCCGTCGCCTGAGTGGCCCACGATGTCGTACTGAGTAGAGAAAACAGTTTAAGTAAGAGAAAAGAATGGACAAAAGTTAACATGTTGGGCACCACATCAACATAAATGACAGCAATGACAACGTGTTGTTGTTGCACAACCCCAGAATTTAGTGTAAACCCCTGTTGAAGCCTCCTCATGACGTGTAAAGACGCAGGTGTGACGGTGCAGAGACGTCACATCGTAACTTATACATCCTCGCTCCAGGCTGCACCCACTACAGTATGTTGACCCTGTTGAAAGTGTGCATGCCTCCGATAGACCATCTGTCACAACTGGCCTACATAAACCCGGGTCAGCCTGGCAGTGTGGGCTCCACTGTGCTATTTCAGGACCCAGGTATTATATATATATGGGCTATTTCTAATAAGGGCAGTTATGACGGCGGTGGTCAGAGTTATGCGACTGTGTGTCTCATCCATTCATATCACTGTTGCTGGGTAAGAAGTGTGTTCTTTCAAAATGTCAAATCTTTTTTGTACGATATATTTATTTATTTATTTTTTGTTTTTTTATACCTCAGGGACCAAGGAATTGAAATCACTCAAATTAAAGCTCAGAGTTTTTTAAAAATTTTTCTACAAGTAATTTTTCCACTCCATTTTTGGCTTGTAATAGGGTCTATGGAGGACAGATCAAAATCATGAATAAATAAATAAATAAATAAAAGTATCAAAAATAATATTACAAAATAAATGTAGGCATTAATTAACTGATAAAATGTGACAGAAATAAATAGCTTCTTTAATTAGCTTCTTTATTTATTTACTTTTGTATTAATCCCACTATCTATCTACTCTTCAATTCAATTTTCCCCTTCATTTATTCATTTATTTTTTATTGACTTTTACATTTATTTATTTATGCATTTATTTAAATTTTTATTTTGATGGCTGTAATAAATAGGACATGAGACTATAAAGTGACAAATTCTTAAGACTACTCTTTCATCATGCCATCTCTATTTACATGCACTGTTTCAAATATAAATCCTGAATAGATATGCATGTCTGACCAACCACCATCAATGGTTGTCTTACATTGTAAGACACACACACACACACACACACACACACACACACACACACAATGTAAGACTGCACGGGGTGAGGTATCACGGGCTCACACAAGTGACCATGTCTTATGAGTTATCAGATGCACTTTTATGTAAGGGGTGTTGCGCAATGAAAGCAGTTGGCACACTGACATGTGATGATCAGCACTGAAATGTGTGTGTGTGTGTGTGTGTGTGTGTGTGTGTGTGTGTGTGTGTGTGTGTGTGTGTGTGTGTGTGTGTGTGTGTGTGCGTGTGTTCTGATATGTGATCAGTATTAGGTTGGGTTGAGTGTCACTTAGGGGCCAAGAAGTCTGTCTCCCTTCAATTTTTGTACACTCACTCATATCTCCCTCCTCCTCTCTGCTCCTCTCTATTTCTCCGTCTTTTACCATGATCCTACTTTCCTGGCCAAGATGGACTCCTTATGTTCCGTTCATGAATGGCTCATTAAATGTGTCAACTATTGAGTTTTCTTTGCAGAAACTAAGTTTTACAAAAGCGGCACATAAAATGAGACAGTAGCAGACAGGTAGTGAGGATCATAAAATTATTCACCACCAAAAAGTATGTCATTTACTGCCAAGCACAGTGTGGTCAGAAGTTACAACATAACAGATCCTTCACACGGCAAACCAGGTGACCGTAGTGTATAAGACGTGGACGTGGACGCTGAATAAGACATTTCTAGGTGATCAAAATGTTACAATTAACTTTGATGAACTGAAAACACACTGTGAAAGGGTTAAAGTTGTAAGACGAAAACACGGACAACGCCGTGGTAGCAACCTGTCAATCACAAGGTAGCCCCGCCCTAAAGCATCCCCTGCTTTATGGTCTATTTGACTCTAAATGGGACCATCATTTACTGAATGAACATCATGCTGTAGTGAAGAAGACTTGAAACTAGCGACTGAGACCATAAACTCATGTTTACAATGTTTACTGAGGTAATAAATCAAGTGAGAAGTATGCTCATTTTCTCATAGACTTCTATACAATCAGACTTCTTTTAGCAACCAGAGGAGTCGCCCCCTGCTGGCTGTTAGAGAGAATGCAAGTTTAAGGCACTTCAGCATTGGCTTCACTTTTCAGACACAGAGTTTGCCGCCTGCAGGTGACTAAGGGACCTGAGTAAAAAAGCAGAAGTCATCTACTAAGTTATCACTCTGACCTCAATAAGTTTGGATATGTAACATGATAGTGGTGGGTTGAGGTTGTATAGTATCCTCAGTAACATTACATCAATTTGGCAGATGCTTTTGTCCAAAGCGACTTCCATACACACAATGTTTGTTGTGACATCTCACCTTGAACTTGTGCTCGTAGCTCTCCAGAGCCTCCATGACCATACACACAGCCTCCATGGAGCGCTCCAGCCTGCCGTCCACGCCGTTGAAGCGGTACATGCTGCCCGACACGTCCGCCAACACCCGTAAACGCTTAGGCTTTTGCTGAGGACTGCCCAGCTGCAAACACACACACAAAAACACAAAAACTCTCATAGAAAATCAGCAGCGACTAATGACTAAATTAAAGAAAATACCAGCTTTGGAAAGTGTTTCGAGGAATTTGGCGTAGCTTACTTAGAATAACATTCAACACAAGGTCGGGATTTCAAAACTGGCTGCAATTACTTCAGTGTAGACTTTCACGCCAGACCAAAAATATGCAATGCTTGGAGCTAAATAAGGTGGGAAAACATGGCATGCATATTATGGTTAGTGTGTGTTTGTATGTTTAGTGTGGGAACTATCTCTGTGCTGTGTGTGTGAGCTCGAGCAGAAACACACGGTTTAATAATAATCTCACACACACCACTGGAATGTATCGTCTGACAGATAAAGGTCCAAATTATGTGTGTGTGTCTGGGAGTGTGTGTGTGTGTGTGTTTGGAGGTGTGGCTCGTAGCAACACACACACACACACACCTCTGGGTCCAGCTCTCCTCTGCGTTTATATATAGCCTTCTCTCCAGTCAGTCCGTCAATGATTTTAGCATCATCCAGTTCTCCCAGAGCCTGGTTCTTCAACCACTGCCGCTCCTTCCCTTTAGCCTGAAAAACACACACACATACACACAGTTTGTTATGTACCAATCATCCAAATAAATAAACACATTTCCAAATCTGTCTGGGAGGAGATGATTTCATTTTGGCGGGGCAGGTTGGGAAATGAAGGAAAAAAAAAATCCAGACAGCTGTAATTCAGGCTGACACATTATAGACAACAAGAAAGATTTACAGCACATACAGTATAGTATGAGTATACTGAGAGCCGTGTAAAGAAGAGAGTCGCATCAACTCCGTTCACTCTAATGCAGTGATTCTCAAAGTGGGGTCCAGGGACCCCCGGGGGTCCATGGCACTCAATCAGGGGGTCCATGGCACCTAAATAATTTGCTATAAATCATAAAATTGTACTGTATCATTAAAAAGTACATATCTACAGATGCACCAATAAAACAAGCATACTGTGTCCTTTACTTCCACCCACGTTAGCTTTGAGCCAATAGAAACTCTGATATGATTGTGACACATCACGTTAATCTGTCATGAATCAGTCACTTCACTTAGGAAGCAACAACCCGTTAATGCTGCTTAGCTTAGTTTAGTTTATTAGCCAGCTAGTTAGCTGGTGAGCAGAAATATCTGAGTCAGTCCATATCGTCAAGTGACGCTTAGACCAGACTAGCTAAATTGAGAAAATATGACGACAGTTATATCGAGCGACAGTGACGGGAGATCAAAATACGTCATGTGTTTTCAGGTGCTAGCGAACAAAGCCATGAAGCCGGCCGAGCTAAAGCGACATCTGATTACAAAGCATCCGGAATATCGGGGCATGAATCATGAATAAAACTGAAATGTGTTTCCGTTTATCACTATCAAACAGGTCTGAAGTATTTACGTTTTAGAATACAAATAGTTCCAATGGAATCTAAGAGTACAAATGGTAGTAAGCATTATGCTAAATCTGTGTTACGATTACGAGGGGGTCCTTGGAAATTTTTCTCCCCTTTAAGAGATCCCTGACCCCAAAATGCAGTTCCATCCCTCTGTATAATGCATTCAAACTGACCGCCAAGGACTTCCTGGAACTATCTGAAGTCTACGTGAATCATGTGATGATCAAGCATTTTGAACTGCCGTTGGTGCGACTCTCTCTTTATACGGCTCTGAGTATACTAAAAGGAGCTCATGGCGTTTGTCACCACCACCACCACAAACTAGCCCTTTTCCTCCCACCCACACCCACAGAGCAAAAGAGGCAGGAGGCCGGGGTCTCTTTGAAGCTCTGACCCCGTCTCTCAGGATGTCTCTCCACTTTTTAGCAGAGCAGAGAGGAAGAGCACTTTCTCCTGTCTCCAGTTTGCTCCCTAAGGAAGAGGAGCTCCTTTACAGAAAAAGGAGGTTAACAAAAGAAAGAACACAATCCGTTCCTCCCCACCCACACCGGGTCATTGTGATGATGGTGTCTTTTTACATAACACATGGCGTGTGTACACACAAAAGAACATATAGATTGGACATCATGTCACAGAGAGGACAGGTCTCATGACTTAACATCACTGATAAGAATTGATTCACGTAACAATAGCTGTCAATTGATTAGATTAGATTAGATTAGATTAGCCCTGTCGCACGAAAAGGCGTGTGAATGACACGACAATGCGCGAGGCAAAAGCGTGCCATAAGAATGCCCTTCCTGCTTTAGGCGTGACATGTTCATGCCATGTAGTCTGTACTGACTGCAATGTGAATGCATCCGCGTAAATATGCTACGCTCAGATCTAGTGACATAGAACAAAGAGTGAGAGAGATCGCTTATCGCAGGTGAGAGGAGAGGTGGATGGGTCCAACAAACACAGGACTTTCAACCAGGAGACCTGTGTTTTGAGACTTCTTTGCTGTCTTAACTTTTCTGATTGAGGCTGATTTTGTGCAAGACTTTGTGCTTGTCTAATGATAACCTAACGCCCACAGGTTTTATTTTGTTTATTGGTTTATTTTCATCGAAACCCCCTCTATACACGTGTCCTTATCAAAGAGGCATTTGTTTCTTGTGCGATTTGTTTGTCCAACTAAATATTTCTGTATCATGTGGTTGGAAAGTGGTTCGCAGGCTTCTTTCCGATCAGCTGAAATCTGGGGAATCAGTAGCGCCACAGTATTGTAGACACTGGCAAGCGACTCACATGGGTTCAAAACTAAATGTGAACACAAAGTTTTACTGTTTTATAAAGCCTATAACAAAGCAGTGTTTTTCCATCACTTCACACTGAGTGGTGGGGAATGAAACTGTTCATTATCCCAGGTCCTGTAAGAGCAATCAGAGCTGCCAAAATGCACCAGGTTGCTTTGTTGTGCTCTCTTTGTTCATGGAGCAACCACATCATGCACAAAATGATTCAATTTTTGACAACGTGGTATCTTTTAATAAGCTCACTATCATTAAACATTTCCAAACTATCTCTCCTCCGTCTGCATGACTGTCATCTCCTGAGAACTCCCAACAGGTTAAGACACCTCTGCTAAAGATATGTCTCATTTCCCTGTCAAATTAAATTGAAACTAGAATCACTGCCAACCAGTCAAGTTGCAGTTTACATTCAAGTCTGTCCAAAATGTCATCACTACATCACTTTTATCCTGTTAGAACGTTTGTGTGAAATTGTCATAATTAGCAGATGAATACTTGAGTTGTGGCCAAAAAACGTGTTTTGTGCGGTCACAGTGAGCTTTGACACAATCTAATCAGTTCATCTTTGAGTCCAAGTGGAGGTTTGTGCAAAAAAAACTGAGAAATTCGCTCAAGGCGTTCCCGAGATATCCCGAGGATGGGACGGATGTGATGTCACACTGACATTTGACCACCAAATTCTAATCAGTTCATCCTTGAGTCCAAGTGGAGGTTTGTGCCAAAATTGAAGAAATTCCCTAAAGACATTCCTGAGATATCGCGTTCACGAGAATGGTACGGACGGATGGACAACCCAAAAATAATTCCTCAGGCTACGGCTGACGCCAGCGCTGAGATATAACATGTTTATAACCTCGGGCCCTTGAAGTAGGAGCAAATCTGCATCGCTCCGTGATTCTTTTGGCCAGTTAGGACTGATTTCCTACTCTGAGACGCTTGATAGCTACGTGCCCAGGTGATTACGTTTGGCAAGCCAGTTCTTTGTTGAGAGATAAATAGAGGGGTTTCCCTCAGGGAGACTGATGGGGTGGAAACAATACACTATCAGTTTATTGAAAGCTTGCCAGCTATGGTTTGGTGTGTGTGTGTGTGTGTGTGTGTGTTTGAGTATGACTCCTTAAATCACTCTTCAGGTATGATAAAAATAACATGACTTCACAGCGTCACGCCCGCTGGGATTGGTATAATCTCCATCCGTCTTTACAGCCCCGGGGCTACGAGGACCGATACAAACAATAAGCAGCGTTCATGTTCAAAGCCAGCGCTGGCACGGCTGCAAACACCTGGATGGAAAACACAAACACACACACACACACACACACACACACACAAACACCCGCCCACCACAACATATACAAACAGAGCTTCACACCTGGACAGCAGAATAATAGAGCAAGGCCTGGTGTCGCTGCTCTGTAATCATACTCACATGCTGCATGATTTTCCTCTCGTCACATGCACACACACACACACACACACACACACACATTACCGCCACCATGCATCAACACACATTTCCCCTAAGAAGCTCAAACAAAGGGAGGAAAATCTACATCAAAATAATGAAATGGAGACAATATCACATCCTGGATTTTGACCACCACTCCCTGCGCTCTTGCTTTTCATTCACTCAGCCAATCAGGGCGCTCCTGTGGGACAGCGCCCCCTCCTTCCTGTCTCTGGGGTTGTTTAAGGTCAACCAATTGTTGTCTACCAACTTCATGACCCCAGGACTTTGGTTTTCTGACCTGCCGGGGTCGACTGCAGTCCTTCCTGTCTGACTGTACAGTACAGTACAAGCTATTTTACCGAACCTGAACGAGCAGACCTGTCATGTCTAACAACTGTTTTAAGGGGAGACGCCAGGTGAACAGGGTTAACATTTTAACTAATTACTTACGTTAAGGCAATTCTTTTTTGTATTACAAGTTCTCTGGCATTTTATGTTTAATTATGCAAATGAGGCATTATCTAATGCTTACTTTTCGAGAAATCTACAGACGCAAATAGACAAAGTAGTAAAATAAACACCTAAATGTGTATCTCAGATGTTTTCTTTCCACTAGTCTGAAAGACGACATGTTACGGAAACAAAGGAGCCCAAAATCTAAAATATTTATAAGTGCATTTAAGATATTTCCATATCCAAAAACACCAAACATCAGGCTGAATTTACGAGGAAATGTCTGCAATTGGGATTAGAAATTCAGTTGAGTGATGCCAAGTGGGGTGAATCTGACCTGTAAACTGTCCAGGATGATGCGTAGAGACTGAACTTGTCTCCTGACGGCATTGGAGAAGCGCTCGTACGTGGCAGCATCATACTCGCTCATATCGATCTCCTTCAACCTGAGATGGAAACACACAGAGGGAGAGGAGAGACGGATGACTTGATTTGATATGTTTTAGACAAAACACCCATTATGTTCAATATCAATAAGGATACAATAAGTTGGATTTGTACTTTCTTCTTTTTACTTTCAGCTTCAAAGGTCTTTCACAGAGGGGAACAGGCCTCTACTTCCATAATTGTGCTAATCAGGTGACTGACAGGCAGTTTAATTGGGCACAAGTAGGTTACTTCCAGCCTGCATCCATTCAGTGACTCTGCGGCTCTCAATATCACTTTGGGCAGGGAGCACTCAAGATTATAGTATCAATACCAATGAAGTGACACCGGACCAGTGGTCCAAAACTTTAAATCTCACTGGCCAATCAAAGGCACCGCAACAGGTTTGTGCTTTTAATCTGCAATTTATATTTGCATCTGAGCAACTACTTGGTCAAGTAGATAGAGAAAGAGTGAGAAATCTCTGCATGAGTTCAGGACACCAGCGGACAAACTGACACAGGGGTCAGTTTGTTAAATATGGAGCTCCTTTTGTGTGCATGTGCATGTGCATGTGCATGTGCATGTGCATGTTCTCTCCACAGCACACCTGTAGACATGATGAGACAGGTGGGCTGTGCCCCCCAAGCCGAGCGTATCAGTATAATCCCACTGTGCAGGTACTTTAGTAGCGCTGACAGAATCCTCCTCGGGTGTGGTAAGGGGTGCTACCCTCACTCTGTTTGAACTGAGAGAGGTGTGGGGGAGATTTCTGCCAGGTGTTTAAAACTTTTGGTGACAACCAGACCGTGACACCGCAGAGATACAGAGCAGTGACTTCAAAACGCAGGGAGGGACTGAAGGATGGCGGAGAGGCTCCGACTTTATGTGTCACAGCTTGCAACACACTTCAATGTGTGTGTGAGTGTGTGTGGTTGCATGAGAACAGAGTCAGACGAATGTATTGTGTAGACTGCGCTGGTATCAGCCATGCAATCCAAAAGACTAAATACAAACACTCAGGGAACGTCTACCAACATGATGTCTGCAATGGATGTCAGATTTAAGCTAAACTACATCATCACCAACACCTGGAATGTAATTTCAGTGTGGGGACCACATGTATAAGTCACATAAAAGAAAACACAGACAATATGTTAAACGTTCAAAGATAAGAAGTATAAATGTGAAAAAAAGTGTTTTTCGGTGGGATTGCTTGCCGATCCTGAGCTTGTCGCTTCCTGTTAGGTCAAAGCTCAGAACAACAAGAGGTCAAAGAGCAACAATAAACCTTCGTCCACTTATATTAACGCATGATAAATTGGACTCTCTGTAGCAGAAGTAACAGCTTAAATAGACCACCGTATCAGAATATAGTGACTCATTTTTAAGTTGTCTGCTGGACTTAGATTACATTTGCTTCATTTAAGACAGATGCTTTTTTTAAACATGTTTTTTTTAATGTATTTTTACATTTTATATATTTTAAGCATTTTTACATTTGATATACTTTTATGTATTTTTACATTTGATATACTTTTATGTATTTTACATTTTATACATTGTATATATTTTTATGTATTTTTACATTTTATATACTTTTATGTATTTTTACATTTGATGTATTTTATGTATTTTTACATTTTATATATTTGACGTATTTTTACACTTTATATATGTTTATGTATTTTTTTACATTCTATATACTTTTATGTATTTTTACATTTTAAATATTTTTTACATTTTATATATGTTTATGTAATTTTACATTTTGTAAATTCTATATATTTGTACATTCTATATCTTAGATTGGTGATCTGTGAATAACATTCATTCATCTATCCATCATCTCTACCCACTCATCATCCTGTGCTGCTCTTCATTCTCATGACACATAATGTACTGTATCACACTCACATCGTAGTCCAGTTATTTTTGACCTGCACACACAGCCTCCCTGTCTGTTCCTCTGCATTCACACCACATCATGTTAGCCCACAGGGCAGTTCATAGCAGAGTGACTTCCTCCACACATTCCTAGGTGTGCACATGTGTGTGAGTGTGTGTGAGGATGCGTGAGAGTCTATGTGGTGAGCAGACACTCTGGCCAGTGGCCGCGGCTATTTCCTTCAAATTCCTGAACCTTGACTTAACCAGGAGACAGAGAGTGAATGACAAATACAGAGATAGAGTCTGATCTGGCTCGAGGTGGAGTCACTGACATTTCACACACAACAGCCACAAAAACAAGGACTTTATGCTGACACTCCCTGCAACTCAACACACTACACAAACAGTAGCCTTCCATCCACAAGACCTGCTTCTCTCAGGTCATAGACAAGGATGTTTTGTTCTCATTTTATTCCGCAAATTATGATGCATTTAATTAGAGAAACAGAATAGCTAAACAAGATTGATTTAAAGGGATAGTCAGGGTGTTTTGAAGTGGGGTTGTATGTGGTACTTATCCATTGTCAGTGTTTTACCACCAGTTTGGAGAAGCAGACAGGAGTTACCGCATAGGAGCAAAGCAATGTACTGCTGTGGACGGGGCCAGCAGCAAAACATATTTTAACCACCTAAAAGAAATGCTCCCCTAAAAAAATCTATATCAGTTTAAGTGTACGCTATATTTAGAATATTATCACCGGTTAACCTTGCTGTCAGACAGCTATACAGTCTATGTTTTTGACAGGGAACTGAAGCCGTTATCTATGTTCTCGCCAAAGCCACCAGACTCCTTTGAAAAAATCTGTAATTTTACCTTAAAGAACAGTTCAAGTTTTTCAGTTCATTTTCTCAATGGAGTCTGGTGGCTTTGGCGAGAGCCTAGAAGGATATAACAGCTTGAGTTCCCCGTCGGAAAGGGCTGTCTGACAGCAAGGTAAACTGATTAAAATATTCTAAATATAGCGTACACTTAAACGGATATCGATTTACCACCATCTACTGTAAGTAATACACTGACTATGGATAAGTACCTCATACAACCCCACTATCCCTTTAACAATGGCCTTGTATTTGTACTTGCTGGTTCTGTCAAACATTTGTCCATCACAATTTCACAACCTCCCACATATGTCAAATGTACTGCCCATTGTTGCTGCCTTGCTAAATCTTTCTGTGAATATTTATGTATTGTAAAAAAAAGTATGAAATGTCGACACTGAACAATAACAACTTATCCAACGCTCATCAATTGTTGAGCAATGCTTTCCATTTTCTGTGGGAGTGTTCCTTTCACATTTATGGATTCACAGCTGGTGGAAACTCAACTTATTCTCATTCATTTGTTTTATGTTTTATTAACTGTTGGTTGACAAATTTGAGCCTCGTAACACTTTATTATGTACAGCACATGCCTCACTATGGACCTAGAGTAAAACAAAGAGAGGAAGCAACAATGAACAATGAATTTGAGTCTTGAAGTGAGTGAGCTTTGGGCTTCAAGGTTACATTAAAGACACCTATAATGTAATTTTGCCGTCCTGTCAAACACTGTGAGAAAAAAATATGATCTATTAATGTTGACTTCATGTAATGTCAACTTTTTTAATCTATTCATAAATTAACTTTTGACCTTCAAAAATGGTATAAACCCATAAAAAATGGGAAGGCTGACAGGTATGGAGACACAGCTAGAGTGTGTGCATGCTCACGTTGAGCGTTTCATGTTTTAGGCATACCTAAGCCTGTTTTTGCTTGTGTGTGTGTGAGTGTGTGTGTCAGGTACTTAAGGACGGATCATAGTCTGATTGATGCTTAACCTAAAGCTAAGTAAACAAAGGATTGTGCACACACATCATTGAACGAGAAGGTATGGAAAAAGCATGACAGAGTTGGCCTGTGATAAGAAAAAACAACATAAATTCAAGCCGCTCCATCTGTAGGTATTTCCGTAGTGTGTGCTCACCTGCTGTATTAAGTACTGTGACATCTACTTGGAAGCAGAGTGTCAGCGTGTAGCTACAAGATTTTCTCTGGGCTTAGTGGGACACTGATAGACAGGCAGCGAGGGAGGAAGGGAGGGAGGGAGGGAGGGGAAGGGTGTCAAAGAAGAAATTTAGAAAAGCAAGTGGGTGAAGAGCAAGAGAAGAAGAGAAGAGACAAAAAAAGAAGAGAGAGTCGGAGAGGTTGTCCTCTTGGTGTGAAAGCAGCCAGTGTATGAGAAGGGTCATGCAGGAAAGGGGGAGGATAAGAGGGAGGATAAGGGGGAAGGGGGAGAAAAGAAAGTAAAGAGAACGAGACTGTTTGAAGCAAAAGAGAACAGAGACAGCCTTCATGGTTGAGCTGGTGAAAGGGGTGCCCTCTTAACCCTCCGCTCTGAAGCGAAATGTGTGTAAGTGTAGCTACACACACTCATACACACACGGTGCCCGGTGGGATCTTGTGCTCATCCATCCAGCCGGGGCACTGCAGCCTGTGGTTGTTTGCCCAGGATGGAGCACCATACCTGGGATGGCTGACTGACCAGGAAACCCTGCAGATGGCCTAAACAAAAAAGGCTCCCCACATACACACACCTGTTCCACATTACACACATCACACACTTCACTTCTGGGTAGTTTCCAAAGTGGAAAAAAAAGACATTTCCAAAACATCCGTACACCTCCACACGAATTCCCACCTGTGGAGCTAACTCAGTTGAGATGTGGGTTATTGGTTTCCTATACTGGGCAGGCATATTTTAGCAAATGATCACTGTATTTAAAGCAACCTACCTTTCTTTGAAGGCTTTTTCACCCATTTCGCGGGCGGCTCTGCGGACCTCTTCTGGAACTGCATCTTTCTCAGCCTGGGACACCTGGTGGACCTTGTGTCCTGCATCCAGCCGATATGGGCCACCTTTGCCACCCAGGCCTGCCGTGTCTCTGCCGCCTATCAGGGATGAAACAATCACAGTTGTTGGAGGCACTTTGGATAACAAATAAGTGATTTGAAACCAGACATTTGACCCCAAGCTTCTATACCTCAGTAAAATGTCTGCATTCATTTTACTGTAAACTTAACACATTGACATACACCATAACTAAGTGCCTTGCCCAAGGGCAACTAAGCAGTTGCTGAGGGACGAGAGCTCACTACTTCTGTCTCATATATACACCTCCGTCCTGACCATCAATCATAGTAATGTGTGTGTAAAATGTCATCATAGATTTCCATCAGCACTTGGTGGATAGAGGGAACTTGTGCATGTTGCCGACCCAGTAAAACATCACTGGTTACCTGTTCCTCCTGCCCACTGGTTTCCCCCAACGTGAGGATCGTTGAGGGGGTCGATCTTGCCATGTTTCGGGGCGGTGACATCCTCGCCGCTGTCCCTCTGGATGGTAATCTGAGAGGAGAGAAACGAGAGACGCCACGTGGGTCAGATTTTAAACATACAGCAAACATGTAAGTGCCGACTCACATCTGTGCAAGCGCGCTCGTTGATGCCCTAGCTAGCTTATAAGGCTTAAAGGGGCGGTTCAGCCTCCAAACTCATTAGAAAAATTAAGAAAACACATTTTCTACCCATCACTAGTGGTGTCTTGTCTTTCCAAGAACAATGTCCAGGTTATACTCTGTAACTATCTCAGAGACATGTTTCATTGAGATGTTTATTTCATATTTTTCTGTCATAAATTCATGATCATTTGAGTTCATAAAGTCTTATCTAGAATTAAAAATGTCATGAATAAAATGTTAAAAGGGAAGCATTGGTGATGTGTCTGAAATGTATCACCTTAAAATAATGTTTGGTTAAAATGTAGTGCTCTTTATGTAAGGTTTTATTTGATATAAGAGTGTAACTGGTCACATGAGAGTCTACTCGAGAGTTTAGTTAAGGGCACAACTGTGGCATTATGGGCCTGTTTACCAACGAACACTAGCTTGAGAGACTTTAAAAGGCCTGAGATGTATATTTGAATCCTTTATGTCTTTTATTTTTTTATAGTTTTCACTGTATTTGCTGAAGAGAAGAGAGAGAGATAACACAAAACTTCAAAAGACATTAGTATGATGCGTGTAGTATATAAGTATTTCCTACTGTATCTGAAAATGCTAACAGACCACAGCACTCTCATCCCATTAGGAGGAACAATAATTCACACAACAACCCGTGGGGTCACACTAAGCACTTCATAAAAAAGAAAAAAACAGATATACGTAACCAGTTAACCAGTCCAAACCACTCAGGGAATCCAGTTTCACTAGAGTTTAGCCACAATGTTGAAACACTCTCTGGGAAAAGCTTCAATGAAAACACATTGGGTCGCAATTGTAGCCGTAATCGCACTTTACCACTAATAGAGATAAATTAGATTTCCTTTTCCAAGCTCACACAACTCCTCTTGAAACCTCCTCTTTGTGTTAACCTCCTGATGTATTGAATTAGTATGTGACAGAGCCAACAAAACGACCCCAAACAGTCAGCTATACCTACCACGCAGTCCTACCACGCATTAAGAGAATGGACTTTGTATCTCTACGGTCTGGATGGACAGAACAGTCTCTGTCTTTTTCTGCAGGAGAGTGACGGAACGGAGACACACTGAGGTTAAAGCTCTGGATTTTTAGGTCCATCTCAACGGCACCATCGCTGCCAAGATCAGCATGCCGGCTCTCACACTGAGGCAGGGGCGGCCGGCCAGAGTCTGGCACGCATGAGGGAGTGAGAGAGGAATGGGTGGTTCTGTGGGAGACTAAGTGCATCCCCTGTAGTTCAGCTGCATTCTTACATACTGCAGGAATTTGAATGGTATCTGTGGGGGATGAGGTTGTGGACGGCCGTTTGTGTGTGTGTGTGTGTGTATGTGAGTTATTATCTTTGCTGTTTTTGATTTTGGTTTGTCACGGACTGAGCGGTTGAGCAGACACTTATCTAGTCGAAGCAGCAGTCCAGCTGAGAAGGACCCCTCCTCTTCCTCCTCTGACCTGCTGTCCACACCTCAAACTGACACGGTGGAGCTCAGAGCTTCGGCTCTGCTCTCACATCTACATGAAGCTGCCGTATCAGCAGAGCTCTCTATATTTAGCTCAGATTAGGAGGGTCAGTTTGATATAAACCACGTCAGATTACAGGGACAAGACAACACGCATTGTGTGAACCAGCTCATACAATAGACCTACTGGAAGTGTTGGACACACAATACGTTTTATTGCTCAAGCAGATTCACACTAAATGTATAAATTAAAAAACTGTTCCTCTCATCATTTATCCAGAAACCACCCACCAAGTGGTTCTTCTGTTTTTCATCTCTGTCTTCCCACCTGCAGCAGATGTTGGTTTTAAATGCCGTGCATTGGGGCACCAGCTTGTTAACGGCTGAAAGGCTCATTCACTTTTTCCACACACGTTTTACCAGCCAGTCTGGACAGTCAAACTGTCAGTCTCCCATGAAAAAGATGTCCTCTTTAACCTCTTTAGCAGAGTAAATGTGAGTATCTGAGAGTAAAAAATAGAATATAGTAATCAAAATCACTTAACTTTTATAAATAATCCAATTAACTTTCCTATTAAAAATGGCACTTATGGTAAATAAACATTAAAAACACATTTTAAAAAGTAAACTTCACAGAAAATCATCATAAATAATAACTAAATAAGTGCACTCAAACAAAGAAGAGTTGAATCTCTGTCCCTCCCGGCTGCCTTACAGTCAGGATGATGGCAAAGGTAACAAAAACAGGGATTTAATCATCTCATATCATGCCTAATTTTAGTGTATCATAACATATCGGCTATCGTATCAACTTCCATACCATGGTATACCTTGATACGATGCACTGTGTGTGTGAACGTGCATGCAGGTGTGCGTGACTGTCTGCCATTGCTCCATTACAGCGCTGTTGACATCATCAATACAACGCACAGATGCACAGGAGACATCAGTCATCATCTATCTGCACACACAACACATGTCCTTTTGTTTAACTGGGGCCAAGTAGGTGTCTGCAGGTATCCAGCGTATCATAACCACGTTCATACATGTAGCAGTTCACCCTTATACAACCAGTCACTCAACCTGACACTTAATTGTACAATATGGTTGTTTTTACATCCATATGTCAGTGTGTGTGTGTGGGTGTTTTCTCCCGCCTCTTCTGCTCTGGTTGGCCTCATGCCACCTTTTTTTTCTCCTCCCTGCCCCTCTGAAGCTGGCTTATCAGTCACACTCATATGCACACATACACTTGATTGCTCCTTCAGTGTTCAGATCGCCTCGCAGGCTTGTGCCACAATCTGCAAACGGCAGCAGTAACCTTCTTGAAGTGCTGCGTAGTGTAAGTAACATTTTGGAACAAAGTGTTGAACTTAGACACTTAATACCATAATTCAAGGACAAATTACCACATTTTAGTTCTTGCACACACCTGCACGCACACGCAGGATTCATACACTAAAAATAAATAAAGACTATTTAACACACTGTAGACTCACTTGCACATGTTCAAACATTCAAGTACGGGCATGCACTAAGGCCAACACACACACACACACACACACACACACACACACACACACACACACACACACGTTAGCATGCACCCAAGTTCACGCAGGGGCACACATTTACTCCCAAAAAAAGTAGACTCATTCATGTGTGTGACTGCACACACACACACACACACACACACACACACACACACACACACACACACATACATACAGATGCCATTACTCCTAAATCACTCCCTGTCTTTAGGCGTCTAAAGGGAGAATCAGAAATTTATGAGGCTATTAATCTCACAAGACGAGGCGTGGACCGCTGATGAGAGACAGAGAGAGAGACAGAAAAGAAAGAGAGAGCTGGGGGGGTGTGGGGGGGAGTCACTGAGAGAGGAGGGTGGGGTAGAAAGAGACATTAAGACTTTATTGATTCCCACAGTCATAAAAATGAAGTTTTCTCCGCTGCACCACCCGACCCACACTCCTCTTTCTGTCTCAGGGTTATCTTTAGCTTACTGGGACCAGTGGCGGCTGCAACAAATACATCCATAACCCTTTACATGATGTTTACAACCAAATACTGTGGGAAAACACGTACACAGAGTCTGTGATATCACGCATTAGTTTCTGAAGTGTTGTCTTAAAGCCTGAAGTTGGGTTCACAGCACACCATAATCTTTACATTTGTTAGGAGCTGGAAAATCAAAATGTCAGCTGTGGGATGGATCTGGAGTCGAGCTGCTGATGGCCTTAGACAACTAAACCTAACCTAAAATTAATCCTGTGGAGAAATCATTCTCAAAATTGCCATCAAGACACAAACTAGAAGTAAAATTAGATATTTACACCATAGCATGTTGTAGAAAAACATTAATGAGACTTTAGATTGCACTATTTCGTTGTGGAAAAGTCCCTTTTGCCCGTCAGCCTGGTCTGACAGAGGTTCAAGGGAGATGAGTATAATTCAAATTCACATCAGACACCTATAGATCTTTTAGTAACAGATTAAAACAATGGATGATTAATAGATACACATGTCGGCACTAAACTCTCTTTTTGCTGCTTCTGTCCTGCTTGTCTGCAATGTCGTTAATGTCACTACTGCTCCTATTGCTTCTGCTTCTACTGCTCCTACTGCTACAGCTAAGTGCACCTTTTCAACATTTAAACTGGATGCCCTGTTTTATGATTTTGTTCTGTTGTATGTTCTACCCTGGCCAGGGACTACAGATGAAAAATAGCCTTTTGGCTAATACTGGCATTATTTATATATATTTTTTTTTTATTTATTTATTTATTTTTTTTATTACTTTTTTTCTGACATTTTTCAGACTTTTTTTCCAAACTTTTTTCTGACTTTCTTTTCTTTTTTTTTTACTTTTTTCGGACTTTTTCAGACATTTTTCAGACTTTTTTTAAAAAAAAATGTCAGACTTTTATTTCAGACTTTTTTTACCAAACCTTTTCCAGACATTTTTTCGAACATTTTCAGTAATTTGTCAGACCTTTTTTTCAGACTTTTTTTTATTATTCTTTTTATTAATGAGACTTCAAACTTTAGATTGCACTATTTCGTTGTGTGAATTTCGTTGGCCTGTTTTATGATTTTGTTTTGATGTATTTTAGGAAGACTTTTGTAACACCGTGGCCAGGGACTTCAGAGGAAAAATAGCCTTTTGGCTAATACTGGCATTATTTATACCGTGTGAATTTATTAATTTTGCACTGTCCCTTCTCATCTAAACTAAAATAAACTAAACTAAACTAAACTTTACTTCAAGAGAAAGATGTTCCCCTTTTCTCCAGTACTCTATTGTTTTGAATATCTAGAGGCGAAATCTAGTATAATTTTGTAATATTCATGTCCTAATAACCACAGCTGCTGGTTCCTGAAGTGTTTTTCCCATTCTGTATTCCCATTTAATTTTTTTCTTTCAACAATATCCTCATTGTTGCTGATTATAGAAACAGGTGACACTACCGGATAATGAAACGGTCCTAATATATTTATATTCCACATTGTATATAGGCCCCTCTTACTGTAAGATAATCCCCATTGTCCCTTTAAGAATGAATTTTTATTACATTTTAAATATACTTGTGTAGTTGATGTTGTTGTTTGCACAATCTTGTGAGCACTGTCACTTTGCATTTCACTGCACATCCTGTATGAGTACGTGACAAATAAAACTCTTGAATCTAATTTTATGTTATGGTCACCAGTTTTAATTATTTCCGTTTTGTTTCTGGGAAATCATGTTTTGTCAGTAATCTTGGCGTGCTGGACGTCAGCAGCAGAATGACTGATGCTGAGTGATCATATCAGAAAGAAACGTTATCTGCTATCTGATGATGATGAGTATTCATGTAGTTACTGAAACTGATGGTCGGGATCCCTGCTGGGACATTGTAACGTGACACACACACACACACATATCATCCTGTAGCTGCATCGCCCAAATGACTCAGGCCTCTTTCACAACCAGAGTGGGAACCTGAACCTGAGTGTGGCCGCTCTAAGAGCCCAAAATGGACTCATGTTGTAAAGCGTCACTCATCATTTTTCTAAAACCAAAAGTAGAACATTAGTCACCCGTTTACTGGCTGCGACTGAGCCAGAATAGAGTCCATTAGCAGCATGAAGTCACATTTGATGAGGTATGTTGACAGGTTTATATACAGCGTGATGACAAAGGTGGATTACTGAAACAAACCTGTGCTCAGGAAACGGATAGCTCAACTTCCTGTTTTCCGAGGCGCACTTAAAATGAGCATCAGGGCGCAGCGGGTCAGATGGAAGTGGTGCTGTGTTGTTAGGGGAAAATAGTGTGTGTGTGTGTGTGTGTGTGTGTGTGTGTGTGTGTGTATGTGTGTGTGTGTGTGTGTGTGTGTGTGTGTGTGGTGTTTATCAAGCGATCGTAATCACATTCATAAACACTCAGTGAGTATGATATGATAGCCGGTACAGCTAAGCCTTTGAAGCCACATTCCCGCGCATCAGGTGCACACCCTCGTTTCCCAACGTGACTCAGGCATGTGTGCAGCAAAGCTCATGTTCTGTTGCCGTTTCCTCCCGTATGCGGCGTATGACGTCACGCATACGTTAGCGTGCAATCAGAGAGCGGTCGCATGGCCGAGGTGATCTCCTGAAGGTGACCTGAGGTGAAACCTCTGACCCTTTAGCTCACCGCAGAGCTATGGCACCAAGCTCTCTCTGGTTACTGAGGTTAACAACATCGGTTCATGTGCGAACACACACACACACACGCACACACACACACACACACACACTTCCTGTGGATCTTCACTAACGCCAGAGTAAAGCTGCATTGATTCACAGATGCTCTGTTGATTTGCAGCTGCATGAGACAGTGAGGATGTTTGTCATTTTAAATTAATGTTTGAGACCCTGCTGGTTACTAAAACAGCCCCTCCCTGGCGTCTCTGCTGTTATTGTCATGCAAGGAATAGCCAGGTTTTTCTCATGTAGATCTGTGATGTCAACAGCCAACACAGCTGGACTTTAGATGATGATCATGGTGTGTCTGCACACCATTACAACCCCAGTTGACACTTTCAGAGAGGTGATAATTCAACTGTATGTTTATTACGGAGTTTTTTTGGTTACAGTCAGGTTCTAAGAAGAATGCAGCCTGTAGAAGATATCTCACACACACACACACATTTTTCAGCCTTTTTTTTCTGACATTAATTTTCAGACTTTTTTCGGACATTTTTCAGTCATTATTTTTTTACTTTTTTTCAGACATTTTTCTGACTTTTTTTCTTCGGAAATTTTTTCAGACTATTTTTCTACGGATATTTTTCAGACTTTTTTTTTTGACATTTTTCAGACTTTTTTTCCTTCGGATGTTTTTCAGTCTTTTTTTTTCTGACATTATTTTTCAGATTTTATTTTCGGACATTTTCAGTAATTTTTCTGACTTTTATTTCGGACATTTTCCTGACTTTTTTCAGATTTCTTTTTTTAGACTTTTTTTCTGACTTTTATTTTCAGTCATTTTTCTGACTTTTTTTAAGACATTTTTTTCTTCGGATATTTTTCAGACTTTTTTTTCTGACATTATTTTTCAGACTTTTTTTCCTGACATTTTCAGTAATTTTTCGGAATTTCATTTCGGACATTTTTCCGTCTTTTTTCTGATTTTTTTTTTTTCTTAGACTTTTTTTTCTGATTTTATTTCTTAGACTTTTTTCAGACTTTTTTTTTTTTTAGACTTTTTTTCTTCGGATATTTTTCTGACTTTTTTTTTCTGACATTAGTTTTCTGCCTTATTTCTGACTTTTTTTCAGATATTTTTTAGACTTTTTTCAAACTTTTTTTCAGACATTATTTTTCAGATTTTTTCGGACATTTTCCGTAATTTTTTTTTTTTCTTAGACTTTTTTCAGACTTTTTTTTTTTTTAGACATTTTCCAGACTTTTTTTTTTTTTTAGACTTTTTCCAGACTTTTTTTTTTCAGTCATTTTTCAAACATTTTATTTTCAGACATTTTTCTGACTTTTTTTTCAGACATTTTTTTCTCCAGACATTTTTTCAGTCATTTTTTTAAAAACTTTTTTTTCAGACATTTTTCTGACTTTTTTTCAGGCATTTTCTTCTGATTTTTTTCATCACAAATTTTAGATTTTTCTCGTACGTTTTTCTTACATTTTTTTCAGACTTTTTTAAAGACATTTTTTCAGATTTTTTACAGGCATTTTTCAAACATTTTATATTTTCTTCACACATTTTTCATACTTTTATTTTTAGACTTTTTTCGGACATTTTCAGTAATTTTTCCGACTTTTATTTCCGACATTTTTCTGACTTTTTTTTTAGACTTTCTTCCGACCGTGAAGGCTCTATGAGCAGATATACAGAGAGCCTTGTAGGCAGGTATGTTTAAATACAGTAGTGCTACTGTTGTTGACAGTGAGCTAACACAGAGCACAGGGAGAGTCTGTGTACGTCTGACCTCCAGAAGACTCAAGGTGCCCCATCAAAGAAGACCTGACTACGGAGGAATCTAGGCCAGAGGGAGGTCCCGTGTACACTGAAGGTGAGCAGGTGTTTTATTAATGAATATATTCTCAAAGTCAAAGGCTAGCCCTGGACCTAAGCACACCCTTAAAGGGACAGTTGATATTGATTTTTTTAGGTGGGCCTTTATTTCAGGTGATTAAAATATGTTTTGCTGCTGGCCCCGTCTACAGCAGTACATTGCTTTGCTTCTGTGCTGTTACTCCTGTCTGCTTCTCCGAACACCGTCGTCTACTGTAGGTAAAACACTGACGATGGATAAGTACCTCATACAACCCCACTTCATAACACCTCAACTATCTTCCTCGTAAAATCTATTTCTCTCCCATGGCAACACTGAACGAGTACCCAAAAACATAATCTCCTCATACCTTTTTGCAGGAGCAAATGAAGAAAATGGTGAAGATTGACATAAATAATGTGTTTTACTTTTCCTTCATTCATTCCTAAAAAAAAAAAAACTACTTGAAAGATGCTGACACAGAACACGGAAGTTAATAATCAATTTGTGAATTTGTATTACTTATTGAAGATTCAACAAATCATCTTTGGATGAGGAGGGAGAAAACAGTCACTGATCTGCATCTTCCAATTTCATGATCAGTCTCTTTGATATCCTCGTTTCAGTCCACATCAAGGCTTCTCTCTCTCTCTCAAACCTCAGATGTGCAGATAATGCCCCCTACATCTGGGAGGCTGCATTATCTGAAGAATGTATCTGTCTGTGTTGTGTATGTGGGCACCTTAACAATGCTTTCTCAGTACGCTGGTCCGAAATGTTCTGACCCACACAGAGGGTCAAACCTATTGCATCATCAGCACAATGCTCGTCCATTCATACACCCACCACCCAGCCAGGTCATAACTTTTGGGCCTGGAAACATTCCGGTTAGTATAAAATCAGGAATGTTTCAGCAGCTGATATATTCTGCCAGAGTGAGGCCAGTATCCAGAGTGACATCCAGCTGAAAGTCTGCTCACTGGAGTTATTCTTAAAGTAGCACTGCCCCCCAGTGGTGATGAGAGAAACTGCATACTGCAAGCATTTCTATTCTTTTTGATTCAACATTGAGATATTCAAACAAAGTGGTGATCTTACCTGTATAGGTCTGCCATCCTCTGTCCCGATCATATTCCTCCATTCCATCAGCGATCGCTGCAGAGTGTCCAATCCTGTCTCCCAGAGCCGGACGTAGCCACCCATGTCCACCGTGACCACACCTCCAGAACCCAGAGCGGCTATGAGCACGTCAGACTCTGACATCTTGGACAACCAGCTGGTGTAAGGCGACACACTCATTGACCTGCCAATCACAAACATGTACACAGTCACTAAGAGAAGTCACCAAAAGGGCATCAAGACTTTCACAAGATTTAACAATTACACTTCCCTCATGATCACCATGATTATGTGTGTCTGAAGTTTGATGTTTAACCTGGTAGCAAAATGGGCTTTTTCCCCTAACTTAACTTAAAGGGAGAGTTCAGGTGTATTGAGAACATTCTCAATGCAATGCTGTCTCTGACCACTAGCTGGTGCTAGAGGACGCAAAATAATGTTCTTGTTCTAAAAGTATGAGTGCAGAGTGAGATGCACTTTAGGAATTGGGACGCACTTCAAGATGGAGCGCTGCGATTGGTTTACGGGTCACAAGAGGGAAGAGTGAGGAGATGAGAAGGCAGAAAATTGAGAAATGAGAAGAGCCCACAGTAAGAAACAGGTGTGTGTGTGATGTTTACCTTGGGACGGGAATATATTTGACTTTCTTGGAGTTCAGATCCGTCACCTCCAGGTACGCCGCCGTCATCGGAGGAGTGACATCTGAATGACAAACAAGAAAACAAGTCTGAATACATTCTCTGTCTGAATGAATCTGCAGAGCTCATTTGTATGACGTGAACTCTGACCTTTGGGGTAGACCTCCTTCAGGGGCACCTTGTTGGGTGGAAGGGCTCGGACCACCTGATTGGCCGAGAGCAGACTGACACAATTCTCCTGTTTGGCAGTGCCGGACCGAATGCCGCCTCTGAGGAACATGTGAGACCCGCTGTCAGCGCTCTTCATCACCGACAGGTCAACAGGCCTCTTGAAGCTGTACACCTCGTTAGGGGACTGGACAAGAAAAGAGATCAAGAGGAAAATGTCACTGCTTATAAATCAAACACACAAAGCTGTATCGCCGAGCTGTGAGTACATTAATATTCATCAGTTCAGCTACAGCAACCGCGCTAGAGTACCTCATTCAACTGCTTTCATTCATGTTCTCAGCCCACTCAATTCTTTAAGGCATACATTAGGCTGACAGCAGGGACACATACTGAACACTGATACACAGACCCACACGTTCATATCTATGCCCTGTTATGAGTCTTTGAGCCAACAGGCTAACATGTTTTTGGTAAATAAGAGTAAAATGGAAACCTACAGTATGTAAATACACAGCGAGAGCATACAGTATAAACTCCACAACAAAGCGCTGGGGATCAAATAAGGTAGGGGGAAATAAGGGAAATAACATTTTGGAAGTTTGAAAACATGAAATATGATGCTACTGAACTGTAAACTTCTCATATTTTGCCTAATGTTCTCTGTAGATAGTGAGGTACAGAGAAGATACTACACCAGTGGTCATAACGGACACCTGAAATCTCACGGGAAAGTGTTGTCCCAGCCTCGATTTACTAATTTGTGCACAGGATATAATTCGTTATCTCAATTTAATTAATTTTTATTTATTTTAATTAAATCGATCACATCTTTTGAGAAATCTTTTGAGAAATTTGTGGGTTCAATTTCATTAAATTGTTCCCACGTTTGGTTAATTCATGCACACAAGATAAGTGTATATAGAGCCAGCACAGCATACTCCGCTGGAGTCAAGTCACAATCATGCACGGCAGATCTGCTGGTTACATTTTGAGCAAACTGCATCAGACTGCTGTAAAATAACCACAGAAACCTCCGTGCTTATGTGCACATGTTGTTTTGATTCATTATTATACAGTTTCTTCTGCACATCAACCAACTGGTGTGTTGAAGACTGACACATTGAAAATAGTTTACACACCTCCACAATCACGGGGGGGTGATAAATTCAAATCTGAAAAAGCTTCACGTCCCAAACATTAACCCTCAACTCTTCACCATATCCTCTTATAATCTCACCACGAGGTCTGGGAAGCCCACGACGACCCGGGCGAAGGAGCCGGTGTCGGCCAGTACGCGGTTTGGTGAAACGATCTTCTGGTCCAGAGCGACGCTGAGGTTCTCGTTGGGCAGCTGCTCACATGACAGCATCTGGGGTACGGACTCCTCAGCTGGAACGGAGGGAAGGAAACAGAGCATGATGGAACAGAGAACACAAAGGGGAAAAGAAATGTTGAGATTATTTAATAAAAGAGAAAGAAATAAAACAGTTGCACATTGCACTTGTGTGGAAAGAGCTCTGGAGAATGTCTATTATATCAATGAGCTCACTGCATAAACCCTCTCAGGGTTATGCTCATATATTTCTTCTTTATATTACAATTATTAGTTATTACAGTGACTTATGACTAATTCAGTCTAAATTGTAGGACATTACTCATGACTTCACATTTGGCTCTCACTAACTGTGACATGGAGTGGTATGAAAGTCTAATATTGATTGAAACATGCATGGTTCACTTTATATATTTGGTTTGACTCCAGGCCAGTTGACAGATTAGCTAAAAGGTCTTTTCAGGGCAGACATATGGCTGCTCTGTATATCCGTCTGCTTGGTTGTATTATTCATAATGTCTATAATAAGAGCTACAGAGCAGCTGGATAGTTATTCAGAGCAGAGAGACGCCCGTATCGTTGTATTTACCTGAGCTGGCTCCGTGGCCTGAGCTGACCGAGTCCTCGCTGATGCTGTGGAGCTGACACACGCCGGAGTCTTCAGCTGTCATGTGCATGGGCTTGGTCAGCAGGAACTTCCTGTTCAGTGACACACACAGCATGTCGCATTATAATTGAATTCACTACTTTGAGAGAGAGATTTGAAGCGCGTCCCTCACTTACTTGTTGGTGTTGCTCTCCAGCAGCAGCCAGCGGTCCTCTGCCACGAGGAAGACAGACTTCAGGTTGATGGGGAGCGAGATGGAGTGGACCCGGGCCTCCAGCACATCCAGCACCTCCAGCTGGTTGCTGCAAACACAAACACGAGAACACAGATCAGCGATCAATACCAGCGTATGACGGAGATTGCTCTGTTTAACAGTGGATAATCTAGTTTAGATCAGAGTCGCTTACCCATCCTCCTTATAGAAGAGGAGCCAGTTCTTGTGGGCGAAGTCATGACACATTTTATGCCCTCCCTGTAAACAACAATCAATACACACCAACACATTAACTCCAATATGTTCAGCGATTATAAATCAGAAAACTGTCCTGTATGAATAGTGGAAACAAAACACTGAACCCTCTGACCTGTTGCTCCTTATTGCTCCACCAAGTGGAGGTTCTGGTGGGGGGCTGATCGCCCTCCGGAGACAACATGAGCCTCCGCACGGCGCCTGTCACCATGTCCAAGTGGAGCACCGTGTTACTCTGGCAGAGAGACAGACAGACAGACCGACAGGAAGTGCAATGTAAAGGTCAGGGGAAGAATAAAATGTAAAACATCAAAATGCTAGGCATATATAATGTGTATGATGATTGTAATGTTAGTGGTATACCAATGCAAATCACATGCCAAGAAGAAAACTCCCAACGAGCACAAATCAAACACATTTCCATGGAAGAGAGAGAGAGAGGAAATGAATGATTCAATTATGTAATTAACTTATTTACCACTAAGTGGTCATCTTAGATTGGATTATGAACGCTCCTTTAATTACTTTTGCAAATATGCCCTTCACATGCAGTACATGTTTTTCAACTTATGGTTGATCTAATGACAAATATGGACTGTGACCTGAAGAAGAAGAAGAAGAAGTAGTTGTGAAGAGATGTTAAGTGATGGGTCTGCTCATGGTCAGGCACTTTTTGCACCACTGCTAGAGCTTCCTGTGTCAGAGCCACGCTGCTCTCTCACACATTCCTCACGCCTGCGGACATTTCCTCACAGACTGATCCGGCTGCTACTGTCCTGTCCTCTGCACGTCTTCTTCGTTTGCAAAATGTGCATTTATTTCAGCATAAATCTCTACAATTACAACTCAGTGAGTGAGCTGCACTGATGCTCTTGATGAGTTAGATCATTTCAGTTCTATACCATGAAGAAAAAGTTTAGACAAATACATATTTCGGTGCTCTATTGTGTCTACTGCTGTCCAGTTTATACTGCCACACTTAATCTGGACTCAAGCTAAGTATGTCACCTGTCACAACCTTTAATGCCGTACACAGTGAATCATTGTTTGCTCTTTCACAGCCAACAGAGGGCGCTCTTCTCCAGGTGGAATCCCCCCTGGATCTGAGTTAACTAATTTGAACACTCCACTGCAAGTTACTTTAATTCAATTCAGAGATATTCTCTCTCTGTGCTTCTGCATGTGTGTGCTTCCTACTTTTATACTAGATGAGCAGTAGCAGTATCTCAGTGTGTGTGTATTTAAACAGCGTGTATTGGATGAACTGTGCAAAAGGATTTCGTTAGTGACGCACTAGGCTTCATCTTCAATTGGGTTTTATGAGAAGGAGCCACGGGGGAGCTGGCCTCGGCCCCGGCTGCCCTGCTTCACACTAATGGCTTCCTTATGGCCTCCCATTCCTGACATACACACTACTGTACGGAGGGCCGGTCGAGCTATTCAGAGAAGGCAAACCCCATTTCCTGATTCTAAACATATACTGCCTTTTGGAGGGAGTGTGTTCATGTGTGAGCGCACGTGTACGTCCTGCATGTGGAGGTGTCTTCTGACACGTAACTTTCTTTGAGTTTATCTTTTGCATGTCCTTGAACGTGGCATTTTAATGTTTGTGTTCACAAGTATGTGTGTGCATGGATTTGTGTGTGAGATTTCCCTGGAAGGCCAATGACCTGTGAATGAACTCGCCGTTGTCTGGACCTCTTCATTTTTAGACAGACGTAACATGATCCATCACGGCGGTTATTTTTAGAAAGGCCTCCTCTTGCCTAATATGCACCAGCTGTAAAAGTGTTGTGCTTCT
Source organism: Sebastes fasciatus (assembly GCF_043250625.1). Classification (NCBI taxonomy): domain Eukaryota; kingdom Metazoa; phylum Chordata; class Actinopteri; order Perciformes; family Sebastidae; genus Sebastes; species Sebastes fasciatus. The sequence goes on along the minus strand of NC_133808.1, from coordinate 27,930,017 downwards.
GGAGAAACAGCTAACATGCATTGTTCTTGTCTTACGCTCTGCTGTCATCGAGGTCTTATGGGGTAAGAGAGGTTCAACAGCAAAACAACCACTAAACCGCCAAACCATTCTGAGAAACTCAAACAGACACATGTGCACGGCTATTTTAAAATCGGTGAGGAATCTGTGGTTGTCCTCAAGTTTAAATGCCAGTGTTGCGAAAGTGTCACGTTACATTTTATACTTGTCAGTAAACAAGGACATCAAGACAAAAGAGATGTGACTCATTTGTGAACACTGACAGTTAGTATGTGAGTGTACAGTTGTGTTTTAGTACCCAGACTACTTACTACTTCCACATTACTCATTGTTATCGTGTTCCTCACAATTAAAACTGACATTTACAGTGTTCTGCTATGAGATAATGCCTACTATCACACCCACCTCCACTACAGTACAAAGCCACAACCATAGTGTCTTTTCAGTGCCTTTGCTGTGTGATTAATTGTTTTATCTTCAGTTATCTCTACTGTTTTAAAGGTACCCTGTGGTGTTTTTGACCAAACTAGATGTCTGTGTGTGCTGTGAGTGTCCTCATTCACATGACACCTATGTATGAGGATGAGGTGATTCATATTTATGTCAACTGCAAAGGGCAGTCACAGTTAGTGGCAGTAATGTTCAGTAAAAGGTAGCAAAGCCCCATTAAAAGAGACGAAGATGAAGATTGTAAGCCATTGTAAATAATGCAGGCTGTAAATGCTAATTAAACACTAATTTTCATAAAGCCGTGAGCACGTTCTTTTAGCCTCTGATTCCTGCATGTTTGTGTGTTTTTTTCTGTGATGTTGTCTCTGTTTGTACTTGTGTATGAAACTTTTCATTTTGCTGCCCATCTTGACCAAAAAAGATATCTCAATGGGACCTTTCTGGTTAAATAAAGGATACAAAACAAAATATATGAATTTTCTCAGTAGTGTAAATATCACATATTATGATGTGTAATGTCACATAAAAGATGAAAATGCAGACAAAGAATTCAACATTTTGAGGTATTAGAAGATTTAAAGGTCCCATATTGAAAAGAAAATGAGATTTCAATGTCTTTTTTTTTTATTATAAAGCAGTTCTAGGTGCTATATAAATACTGTGAAAGTATCAAAACGCTCTATCCACAGAGAAATGCACACAGCCCGTATTCAGAAACTGCCTTTAAACGAGCCGTCAGGACTTCTGTGAGGTTGTGATGTCACATGTCACCGGTAAAAGTGCTGCTAAACTCTGTGTAGGTGTAGGTGAGTCCCCGGCCGCAGTGACGTTGTGAAGACGGCAACAGCACAGATGTTGAAGACAATGCAATACGAGTGGCCTGACATAAGACGACAAAAAAGAAATTCGTGCCCCCAACTGTTGGAGGCCAGGTTCAGCTCTCCATGATGCTGTCCATGGTGTTAGCAAGTCAATTAGAGGTGTAACTGAGATGTCTTAGCACCCTGACACACCTTCCACTCCCCTGTTAAGTTGATTTTTAAATGGCCAGTAACTGCAGGTTCCTCACTCTTAAAGGATGCTCTGTTTTGGTGAAAAATATTTGATGAAAAAAACAGGTTTATTTACAATGAAATCTCCACAGGGTGTGTGCGTGTGTGTGTGTGTGTGTGTGTGTGTGTGTGTGTGTGTGTGTGTGTGTGTGTGTGTGTGTGTGTGTGTGTGTGCCAACCTGCTCCTCGTGCAGCACCACCTGTCCATCAAGAGGACTCCCGAGGGGCGCAACGGTGACAAAGGGCTGCCAGACGCCGCTGATGGTCCGGGGGAAGACGTCGTAAAGCTCCATGCACTGAATGGTCTCCCCGCGCTCCTTCATGGAGTACAGTGACACGGGGTTACACGTGGCCACGTACAGCACATCTGAAGAACAACAACAGAGGCAATGTGGGATTATTATTAATACTGTAAAGTGTGTCTGTCTTTATCTAGATACATTTGACAGTTAGTCTATTCAGTTTGGTCTAACTCTTGTTTATGGTATCTTGTCTTTTTCAGATTTGTGATCACTATCATTGAAGTTGATCCCAGACCAATTTAGTGCCCTAGACAAGATTTTAGCTGGCGGCCCCTACCCTGTTTGGCATTCGCAGAAGCGTGTGCAAATTATTTTTTTGTGCACCCACAAAGCATGCTCTTCTGGGTTGTTAAACACTTAAAATTTTTTGCATACAGGATTGACATAGCCTCTTAAATTGCTTATAATATAGCTACCATATTGCCATTAATTGCAGGACACACCTTTTTTTCAAGACGCCTTTTTTGAAAAAGTTTTTCTGAAGATCAAATCTTTTTTTTCATAAAAAAAAAAAAAAATGTAATCTGACCAGAATGCACCAGTAACAATAACACAAACTGATGTATATCTTTTAAATGAAATTGTCTCATTTGAATAGGTCAAAAATCAAAATGCAGTCTACTGGTAGGCCTATTTCTAACATCATTTAACCATCTAAAAGTGAAAAATAGAACAATAGGTTATATTTTAATTAGACTCTGTCTGTCTCATTGATCACCATGATCTTGAAATTGGAATTATTCTCCTCCTCAGTTTCCTTGGTCTACTTTTAACCTTCTGAAAATGATGCTGGATCATCTGACTGGCATTAACATTCCTATCATTTGAAGGCTGCTGCAGGTTTCAGTTTTTAAGATAGTGTTATCATATGAATCTTGAGATTAAAATGAATACACTGATTCCAAACATGTCATGCTAGCTTCCTGGGAAAGGGGCTAAATATCACTCCAAAGTTGAGCTGTCTTTACAGCGAGGTCCTCGACACCTCAGTGGCAAACGGCAGCATTATGGCTATAAGCTGTTTGTGCCCCCTCCGGCATTTGATGTCCTACGCACAGCGCATGAGCCTATCCCTGTCCTCAACACTTTTTGGAAGTGTGTTTAACTCGCTGCATGTCTGTGCACCTACATTTACAGTGAGGGCAGAAGACTTCATGTGAGTGAAATGTCCCTTTTTAATATTCCTCTCGTCTATTTTATCCGTAGATCCTTTGTCATATACTTCCTCTAATATACCCCTAAATAAACACTGAGACCTGAGAATGTATTGCATGACATTGTTGATAGTGTTTGTGTGTGTGTGCGTTTGTGTGTATACCATCTTTGGTGGTGACATCGCAGATGATGTTGACTTCATTCATGGGAATCTGCCAGTGGGCTTTCTCTTCGCTGAAACTCAAAGCCCTGCTTTCCTGTCTGTTGCAGGGGTAACTCTGAACACGCAGAAACACAGGGCCCTGGGAAAACACAAGACACACTGTTACACTAGTAAACACACACACAAAGTAGGAAAACAACACCGGTGTTTAATGTTTGTGGTTGAAATTCTTTGGAACTGTGTTACAGTGGCTGGATTCACATCACACAAGGCTGTTTGTTCTACACTACTGAAGGTGCAGAAAAGGCCGTCACGACAAGCTGACACTAAGATGATACTCCTGCAGCAGGATCCACTTCTCAGTGGTGCATCCATATAGATCATAGTTTTGCAACAATACAGCAAATGCACAGATTCAAAGCAACATAGTTTCCAGAAATGTTTTCATATTTTTGGAGGAACATCTGCTGCTAGTGAACTTTCAAGACCGTCTATCTGTTTACCTTGACGTCTATGGGGCGTGTCTCGGTGGGACAGAGCAGTTTGCGGCGAGCGTTGCCACCTTGGTTTATCGTCCAGTATCCTGTCATCTTGACCTCTGGCAGCAGCAACCTAAAGATTGAAGGTCACATGGTGACAATTGCCTGGGAAGGACTGCAAAATTGTGAATTCCTGAGATATAAATATAACAAGTTGTGAGTGTTTTTGACGTGCACATTGGCACAAATGCTGCAGTTTTCTCATTTTCCATTTTTGGAAAATTACGGGTTTCACTGTCACCGTTTTGCATCCCCTCTTCAAATAAATTGAACTCATCGTATGAGGGCATCAACATGGCCACTACGAAATGAGCTCAGATGGAAGCCGTATTCTGTTCTGAGCAACAAAGGCTTTAATTCGATCCCACTGTCTGTAAAGAGGGTGAAGCCAATGTGGGACAAGTGTCCATGTGTGTGTTTGTGTGTGTTTGGGTGCTCGGCTTGTTGTGTCTGGCCAGATGATTACTGGTCTTCCCGTGAATCACAGCTGGATTGTGGCCACAGTCTTACTGGCTGCAGGTGGGGTGAAAGATGCAACCGCAAAACACAGGAATTCGTAGCGGATAAACGGGTTAGAGCTTGGACAGTGTTCTAACCATAAACATTTCTATGAATGGAAAAGCAATGACATACATAAGAGAAGCGGTTCCTTGTTTTCCATGTCCAAAATTGGAAATCAAGAGACAAAATATTTGCTTTTATGTACACGAGGAGTTGTGGGATATAAACAGTTCAAGATGTGCTTTTAAAAACACGGATGATACAAAAGGCCCTCTGAGCTGGGATGATGTAAGTCCAGACATTACGGACCAGATGTCTACGCAATCAGCTACGTAATCAAGGAAAATACTTGTTTCTGCTCTGCCCTGTTCTCAAGATGTTACTTGAGAGATTCATGAATCTGAATTTATGAATGCGATACGTCAAATAAAACCACAGGAGACAGAAGAAACAAATATTTTCCTTTATTTAAAAGACAAAGCTGTGCATAATGAGACAATGTTGTGGATATTAGAATCTTTCCTTAGAGGAAAGTTGAGGTAATGTGAATGATCTAGTCAGCCATTCATCTAACAACTTCAGGAAGCGGCGAGGAGACTTCATGGAAGCCTTAATGTTTAAAGGGACAGTTCACCCCAAAATCAAAAATACATATTGTTCTTCTTACCTTTAGTGCTGTTTATCAATCTAGATCGTTTTGGTTTGTGTTGCAAAGTGTTGGAAAAATATCAGCAGTAGAGATGTCATTTACTTTTTAGTAGGTTTTTTTTTTTTTTTTTTAAACACAGATAAATAAAAGTAAACACATGTGCCAATTGGACATAAAAACACACACTCACAGCAAAAAAAGGAAGAAGTTAAATTAAAATAAACTACAGGGGGAGGATCCATCTCTTAAATAAACAACAAAATCAACATAGTAAAATTTATATTACGTATTATTTTTCGATAATGACATTATAGCTGATAAGTTATCCTCTGATTATACGAAGCCAAATTGCTTTCATTGACTTAATAAGCGCAGCATCTACACCTTCTGATACAGCAGGTGGCGGTATGAACCTTTAAAGTTGGTTTGCGATCCGTCAACAATCACAGAGAAGAAGAAGAAAGTGCGGCACGCTGACTAGAGAACCAAACATGTTGTCGCAAGATGTACATTACTAGAAAATATAAATAACATTTGAGGAGTCAGAAGTGTTCTTTGTTCTTTTGTTGTGTAAACAATAGTAAAGTCAGTTAGATTTGGTTTCGGTCAGAGCTATGGAATATTAAGTCATCCATCTTTGCTCACTACATTTTAGTATCTTACCCTCAGGTGTGCATTATAAACTTCAGGTTATGAACTTCTTTTTAAATACAAAAATTTGAAATTATGAGTTATCTTATCGGTATCAGCCATCAGAAGCAGGTAATTATCAATTATCAATATCGGCTGAAAAAATTCCATATTGTGCATCCCTAACTCAAAGCGCCAAAAAAACACAACAGCGATGTCTCTTTCCAGAAATCATGATTTGTTTACTCAAGATAATCCACAGACCTTGTTGTGAGCAGTTTCATGTAGCAACTATTTTCTTTCTACCAAACCGTATCACTGCGCAGAAGGAAGCGTGCATCTATACTTGATACTGCTGGTTTACATCTCACGCTGTCACAAGCACGAGCCTCTCGTCCATTGGTAGATGCACGCTTCCTTCTGCGCGGTGATACGGTTGGCAGGTGTAGTTTGGTAGAAAGAAAATAGTTGCTACATGAAACTGTTCACAACAAGGTCTGTGGATTATCTTGAGTAACCGGGTCATGATATCTTGAAAGACACATTGCTGAAATGTAGTTTTTTGTTGCTTTGAGCACCACAAGCCGAGTGTCATCTAGTTCTATTATATTGGAGAGAAGGCAGACGTCTCTACGGCCGATATCTCCAACACTCTACAACTCGCACCAAAACGATCTAGATTGATAAATAGCGCTACAAGGTAAGATGGAAAATGTGTATTTTTGATTTTGGGGTGAACTGTCCCTTTAATTCAGTCTGAAACCAGTCAGAGGGCCAAAAGACAACATCAGCCGATTTCAAGCATTTCAGGATTTCTTCATTTCTAAAAGTTACAAATACTCTAAAATCAGAATATCAAGTCTAACCGGTGCACTCTCAGCAAGAAGGGGTTCTAAAAGGGTTCTCCTTAGAAAGATAAGAGTTCTACCTAGAACTACTGACCTCTGAGGAAACATGTTCTGCTGACAAGCTTCTAGTAAGGTTCTTTTTAAAGGTAATATCAAGAACCATTCACTGTAACGAAGCGAATAAATAGTGTGTTTTGTTAGCTTTCATTTCTAAAAAATAGATTTTGGTTAAGTTGACAAAAAATCTACACTAAATAAAACTGTAATTCAGCCAAAATTAAGTGTTTGTCATATAGTATCTTATCTTTCTGTTGTCTGTTAAGATGATGCTGAAAATCACAAGGTTCAACTGGGTTTCCACCAAGAAGTCCCTGGTAATGTTAGGGCAATGTTAGGTATTTGACACCCTGGGAATGAGAACAGGCTATTATATATATTGGTCCATCCAGTTATTATCAAACGTGAAAGTAGACTGGGTGAACTTGTGTTAAGCTGTGGTGGCTCGCTGCTGAGGTAATGTCCTGATTTTAATGATTCATAACGGCGCTAGGAAGTTCATTGAGAAATGCTCATGTCATCTATTGTCCATCGTCCTACTCTAACCCCATTCTGACTGGTCTCTGTAACTGTGTGACAGTCAGTTGGTGTTAGTCAGGTACCGGATGTGCCTTTAATGTGTGTGTGTGTGTGTGTGTATGTGTGTGTCATCCTAGCGTCTTGTGCTCCTGGTGCCTTGCTTACTCCTTAGCCAGTTTGACAGAGCTGGGCTTGGCTCCGATGGGAATCCCGTGCTTGTGCAGCGCTTCGATCAGAACCTCTCGCATGTCCTTATTGTACGAATCAAAGTCGAAGACGTTTCGCACCACGTTGGCCAAACCCTCGTCGGGGAATTTCTGCGGAGTAGAAGAAGAGAGAGGAAGAGGGGGTTATGGGAGGGGAAAGGTAGAGAAGAGGAAGTGAGAGGTTAGTGAAGGGTGGATGTAGGAAAGAGAGAGAAGGGACACGGGGAGAGAGAGGGGGGGAGAAGCAAAGGTGAAAAGGACGGAGGCAGGAGGGAGTTTTGGAAAAGAGAGACGGGGAGGATATTGAGAGGAATGACAGGGAGATAAGAAAAAAGGATAAAAGAGCAGGGAGGGTGGCAAGTAGGAAGAAGAATAGGGAAAAAAGCAGAGAAGATGGAGTGAAAAGGGTCAGAGAAGGAAATAAAGTTAATATAAGTCTTCAACAGGGTTCAATGCAAGGACACAGGCTGGAATAAGACATGCTATCTGGAAAGTTAACTCATCTCCAGACTCGACCGCGACACTGACAGATGAGGCAGCTTTAGTTATAGTGTTTGTGATACAATTAGAGCGATACAAGTTATATTGCCTCCATAAATTTCCTGTATTGTACAGTAACTATGGTGATACGTTGGTCAACAGGCAATAAAAGGCGGAGGAACGGAGAGCGAGCAGGGAGCAGAGACAGACGCTACACTGCACAACAGCCAAGAAACCAAGTTACTAAAATGTTGGGAAACATAATCCAGGTACTACGCTGAGTGTTGGTAACTTGAAACAGGCATTTCTCATTAGTTTTGACAACTTTTGTAGACAAAGAAATTGCCCCGATAAAGGCTGGGTATTCTCAAGAGGATTTTTGATACCTTGAAATATGTTTTTCTAAAAGACTAAACACAATGAACTTTGCCTAAATTAAATTTTGTTTAAACAACTATCTGATGAAGGAAGAAGCAAACAGGATTATGAATCTGATTTGATATCAGCTAGAGTTATCGATCAACGTATCCTCATACAACGGTTCCTATGATATCCTACGAAAAGTTATTCCTCATTTTTCGTGCATTATCCTTCAAATGTCCAGCAACACCAGTCAATTTCAACTTGTTACAATCATACTGTCTTTTCAAAATAAACTTCCGTCTTCACAGGAAACAACTTGTTTAGGTTAGGGCAACAAAACTACTTAGTTAGGTTTAGGAAAAGATCCTGGTTCGGGTTAAAATAACTCCGGAAGTGGCGTTACTAATACAGAAATTACGTGACAAATAAATCACGTAGTGAAGGACTTCTGTTTTCACACCGGATATGGTCAGCAGTTTCCTGGACGAAAGTCCGGTGTTTTTTTTTACACACCCATTCACCTCGACCTCCTCCTTACGTGGTGTTTGTTGCTCGTTATACTTCCTTACGTGGATTACATCCAAAATAATTTCATGGGATATATATAATAATTACAGTGCATTACTTTTTGTAGGTATAGCTACGAACGGTGTATGACAACATCCTGTATCGATACCGATCAATTGAAAAAATAACTGATAGATAAAATGAACATCATAGTTGCAGCCATAAACGAGACCCAATCCTTCGCTCTAACAGCACGAAGTCTACAGCCTTGATGTGAATAATCTTCTAAGTAGAAGCTGTAATTGAATGTTCGTATACATTTTTAAAAACACACGATGCTCGTAATGACTTAGCAGCCCTGGAACCTGGGGAGTTATTAGGACCATTATGTCACTTTCAGATGTACATATTACGATGTATTTACACTGTTCGGCCTATAAATTGCTGCACAATCGATAACAGCCTCGTCCCAAGTGGTTACAACTAAAACATA